>NC_091824.1:165092634-165692634 GCF_038994185.2 Dermacentor albipictus | reverse complement strand
GCTACTACTACGACAAGAACATCATGACCAAGGTGCACGGCAAGCGCTACGCCTACAAGTTCGACTTCCACGGCCTGACGCAGGCGCAGCAGCCGCCTACGCCCGAGTCGTCAGCCGCGTATCGCCTACAGACCGAGCTGTTACTACCTCACTACCGGAGTAACTACATCGGGGCCCACCAGCCGCCGCCGATGGGGCTGGCTCCATCAGCCGCGGCTGCAGCCGCCGCTGTGCGTAGTCCCTACTGGACGCCGAGCGCCACGGGAGCCTGCAACCTGTACCCCAACCTGTCGGGACACTCACTCACGCACGCTGGACACAGAGCCAACGGCCTGAGTCACTATTACACATGACTCTGGTGCGGATACCGTAGCGGCGACCACCATGGTGTCGCACCACCATTGAGACTGGCCCATTAGTCGTGAACTGCGAATTGTGAGAGACTATAGGCACGGAAGGATCGAACACATTGGACGCTGTAGAATCGGCGCAGAATGGTGATCCTGTGTTCTAGTTTCTTTCGGTGCACATGGGTGATTTTTTTGCAGACGTGTTTTTATGGGCGCAGCGTTGGACCTCCGAATGCTGCTTGATTTTGTGCTTTGCAGCAAGCCCGCGACAAGCGTACTGAGAAGTGTGAGTAGAATGTTGTGTGAGGGCAAGCGACACTCGCGGTAATGTGGTGGGTTTGTTGTCTTCTGCAGGCAAAAACAACCCAAGTTGTGATCTGTCGCTAGAGTTGTTTTTTGTTGATACGCACAGTGGACAAAGTACAAGTACCGGAATGTCTATGCGTGTGCAAGAGTTCCGCATGCCTGCAGTCGCTGCGAAAATCATGACTAAACTGTCGACCTGCACAGTGATTAAAGGGATATGCTAAGTTGAAGGGTCGATTTTTGAACAGTTTAATCGATTTTAATAAAGAACTTGTGGAATGATTTATCTTTTTGTCATTAGAGTATATTTTAAATTTCACCACCCTCACGCAAATATACAAAATATGGCCTATATTGAGCACTTGACTGATAGCTTATAAAACTATCATTTCAAAAATAAGAGGTATAATTACCATCTTTCAATACATGAATGATAAAAACAGTCACTTGCATCTTTTTATATTATTTTTGTCGAGGATTTGATTACTTAGCATTCAAGTTTGTTTTCTGTGTTGTCACCATATGTAAAACACCTGACATTTATATTGTAAAAGAAATTTAGAATCTGGAAACTGCATTATCGTCTTCCTTACCAAATTTCTCTTTATAGACCACTATGAAACCAGGCTTTTCCAAAGCAGTTTCGAAAGGACAGTTTTCCTAGAGGTCTTATTTTAGTAAGAAAGTGCCAACTGAGAAAAGTCAAAGCAATGATTGCAGCAAACGCTACTTTACCTTATGGTGAACAGTGAGTAAAGAGAGGCTTATTCTGCACAAGTTATGCCTTTTTCAACACGACGCTGTTACCGGCGATCGCTTTAGGCCGCCTATTCTTTTTAAATTTATAATTGTCAAGCGCCCTTGTGTGTGCTCATGAAATGCTACTTTAGTTGGTTGCTGGACCTGCTTCCTTGTATGGATTCCACAATTAAGCTCCAGCTTTTCGGGCACTCTTGATATGGCGCATGCAGCCTCATTGATCTCTAGAACTGCCAATTAAGGGTGCTGCAGTTTGTGTTGTTCTCAGGGGTGCGAAATCAATATTCGGCCACCTCTTTCACGGTAAGGCATTGACTGATTCATTTGCATTCTGCATCTAACTCCTCTAACATCGTTCAAGGAGCCCTTGTTTACTATAAGCACAAACAAGGAGGAGACAGGGAAATGAGCATGCAGGGACAATATAGTTATCTGGCAATTACTCTACTAAAGGTTAGACGCCGGGTTCATGGCACTGTCAGCTTGCCGGCATTCCAGAGTCGCCGGGCCGGAAAATGTGCCGTTTTTGTTGTTTTTCCGATAAACAGAGTTGTAGCTTCGGTTTCCACTCAATCCCGACTAGCCACAACCGAAACTATCACGTTTTTCTGGCTCTATTCCTGCACGTTATGCTACAGCTTCGACACGTCCCTTGTGGCTAAAAAGCGCGAAGAACTTTCTTTCGAAAGAAGCGCATTCATTCTGCGTCCAGTCTCCCTTGAGCTCTGCGGCCCCGTTTTGACAACAGCATTCACGAGCGACGGCGAGCAAGTGCCAACGTCACGTGAAAAAAAAAATTTTTTTCTGCAGTGCTGATGGCAAGCAAACTTGCTGAGAAACTTAAATTGTGCAGGATCCAAAAGAAAACAAAGCATGACAAACGGAAAGCAATTCTGGCCATCGCTCTCGGGCATCCCTTTGTAGCTGTTCTCATTCAAACTCGTCGCGTTGGCTTAGTGGATGTGGCGTTGTGCTGCTGAGCTCGAGGTCGCGGGTTCGATCCCGGCCACGGCGGCCGCATTTCGATGGGGGCGAAATGCGAAAACGCTCGTGTACACTGATTTAGGTACACGTTCAACATTCTGCTGTAATTTTTTTTTCATCGAATGTCTACTTTCAGGAATACGTAGGCTTTATGAAGCACCGCGGGGTGATACTTTTTGTTTATTGTATTTTGTTCGATGTGTTTATGGTCGCATCTTGTAAAAAGCGTTTTACGTAAGTTGTAATACTCACCACAGTACAACACAAGGCGAGACTTTTTTGTGTACTCGTGTAGGTCACTGGTCACGCAACAGTTGGTGCAGTCGATTCCCGTTAATTCGACCATTGCAGGACCGCAAGATTTAATAGAATTATCCGAAAGACTGAATTAAAATTAAGAAACCGCGGCAAAATGACCAAATTCAGATATTCAAGTATTTTTATTATTCGAAGTAGTCTGTAATACCGTAAAGCAGCTTTACGCCAAGGATATACCTGTAGCGTCGCCTGATGATTATTCTCACGTTTTCAAGCCTTAGTAACCACTGCGGCGCATTAGGGGATGCCGGTGGGGCTTGAATTAACCGCGGGGGCATCCTTTCGCATTCGCACTACTAGAGTTTTTCTTTCATAGCTATGTAGGGTTTCTCGCCGGGGCTTTTCAGTGCGCTCGAATTAAGCAAAATATTGAAACAACTGAGGTCGAATTAACCGAGAGTCGGCTGTATTCTGACAATTTACCTTTTGTGAAAGTATTTAAGTGCTAAATGAATGCCACGCAACTACATCTGTTTGTGTGGTTGCTGTTGAGAACAAATTTGTTTCTTTGTACTTTGGTTTTGCTGCGGCATGACTGGCTTTTCGCAGTGAGTGTTCGTTGTTTCTACATTAGTGCTCTTCGATGAGAGTAATGTAAGGCAGCACAAACTTCCTTCTATAATTGTTAAGGAACTTTCCCTTAACAGACATTGCCTTTCTGATGGCTGCTTGAATTTCGACGTTTTGCTTCGGTCTTCTGTTACTATACATATTTTCTTTTATTGCACCCCATTTCTTTACATTCAATCCTGTTCTACTTGTTTTGACTAAAAGTAAATTCATTATGAAATAGGTGGCATCATACATTGTTTGGCACCAGTGAATTTTCCTTTTCGTTCTTTTTTTCATTTTTATTTGCAACACTCTTGATTCATCACGTTTATTTGCACACCTCACGGAAGCACATTGTTACGCTATACACAATAAATGTTTTTTTGGCTGGTCCAAAAAAGAAAAAAAAAACAGCGCCGAGTTTGAGCATGCACTGAAAGCGAAAGAGAGAATAAACATTTTTATTCGGTGAATGCAGCTTTGGAGAGGCGTCCTCATTCCAGAATGCCTTGACCTCGGGCCGCGTCCTGGGCCCTCGCAATCAGCCGTTGCTGATCCTCGAGGTCGGAGCTGGCCAAGGCTCTCTCCCAAAGCTCGTTAGTGGGGTAAGGGTTCGGAGGATTTAATGGTGCCGCTCTGCAACCCCCTACTATGTGCCTGAGGGACCCGGGCTCTGCGCAGAAGCGGCATTGTGGAGAGAATTGCGTAGGGGCTAGCAGGTGATTTCTGGTTGGGTAGGGGAATGTATTAACCTGTAGAGCTCGGAGGAATCGCTCCTGCTCTCTAGGTAGTGACTTGTGTGGGGGTGCATATGTTCTTCGGTTTAGCTTGTAGTGTTGTGTGATGTCTTGGTACGAGACTAGAGGGTGCATGCGCTCGGGTTCAGATTCCTCGGCGTCGGCTCGGTGGGTCAAATCTCGAGCCACGTGGTTGGCGACCTCGTTGCCAGGAATGCCTTGATGAGCTGGCGCCCAGATGATCATGACTGATCTCGTTGGCGGCTTTTGATTGATGATCCGGAGCGTAGTGGTATGAATTCTGCCGCTAGAAAAGTTGCGGCACGCCTGTTGGGAGTCCGTCACTATGACTTCAACCTCTGTTCGGGAGAGCGGGAGGGCTATGGCCGCTTCCAGCCAGTGGAGTTTTTCCCAAGGAATTACTTGTGCTACGATAAGCCAGGAGGCTCTTGATGAATTTTGCCTAAATATGCCTCAACATTACGGTACACGAGCATTTTGTATACTGGCAGGCAACGGAGCCCACGTCCAAATGGGCAACTGAAAAACGCCATAGCAGATGACCCACTTGCAGCGGACTTGGCCAAAGATTCAAGTGGGTAAAAACACTGCTTGCATAATGTTTGAACTCTCGAAGTGCCAAACCTGAAATGCAGTTCCTGTCACTCGCATTCGGTTAAGCGGGCGCTCTATAAATGCGGGCATACCTTAATGTCAACCGCAGTTAAACATGTTTACCGATGAATTAAGCAGAAACAAGGTAAATTATTAGGATTCAAAGAAATGGGGTGAAGAAAGCCTTCATTTTACAGACTTGTTCCGGCATATAGTTAAGGTTGTTGAAATACGACCTGACGAGAAGTTGGTATACATCAGGAATAACCCTAGATGAAAGGTAAGAGATGTATAAAAAGTTCCGTTCAATTTATCCCTCTTCCCTTTCCTTAAAAAAGACCACGGGGTCATCATTTTTCAAATAAAATGTATTCATTCGTTCTTTCATCCTGCACATATGCTCATCCTGCTCATCCCGGTATTTCTCAAGTGTGCGAGTCCGAAACAAGGACAATGAGCACTTCGAGTGACTGCGAGAGCCGCATTCACAATCAGCAATAGATAGAAAAAAATATTACGGAAACCTAGCTATACATGAAGCATGCAAATGCGCTGTTTCTCTTTTCCCCCTAGCGTTCGTGGTATTCAACGTACGGAAGTACAGAGCAATCGTCAAAGTCTAAGCATCTTTGGGCAGTAAAGATAAAGATTTGGGAAGAAAATGGTGTGGTATGGGACTCCGGAATAATTTTGACCACCTGGGCATCTTTACGCCAATGCACGGGAAACAGGCGCTTTTGCATTTCACCGACATCGAAATGCGGCCGCCGCGGTCGGGATTTAATATCGCCACATTCATTTTAAACAGGGCCAAAAAATATCAAACACGCACACAAACGGACAAGTAAGAGCACAGGACCAGGGCTGTTTTGTGCTCTTCCTTGTCCATGTTTTCTTTTTTTTTTGCACTGTTTAAAATGAATGACTCGTAACAACTAGCTCCGCACCCAAACCCTTCCAACCCGCGTCCTCGTGCTTAGCAGCGCAACACCATGGCCAGTAAGCCACCGTGGCGGGTTATTGTCGTTTCTTCGAGATAACCAGTCTACAAAACCTAAAAGGGCCATTGCAAGCAAAATCCACTAAGCCTTACAATGAAGAATTGCAAATTATTTTTTTTCACCTTGCCTCATAATCACTAGCGAAGTGAAATTGCACATGATATCATGCACAGTTACACATTTTTTTGTCTTCGTATATCAAATGTTCCGGAAAAAACAGTGACAC
Organism: Dermacentor albipictus; assembly: GCF_038994185.2. Taxonomy (NCBI): domain Eukaryota; kingdom Metazoa; phylum Arthropoda; class Arachnida; order Ixodida; family Ixodidae; genus Dermacentor; species Dermacentor albipictus. Next base: position 165,686,786 of record NC_091824.1, on the reverse strand, counting down.
TAAACTTGCGAACATTTCCAATAACATGAAGTAAATAAATTGAACGAGTTAATAACAATTACGACTTGATATACACTATAAGTATGTGACGCTCGTTCCAGTTTTTACAAAAGAAATATTCAATCTCCTGTACATTCTTTTCCAGCTATCTGCTTTTGGCGATCTTGTACGTATCTAGATATTCCTCTACATAGGTTTTGCCTGTAACGAGTATATATAGAAAATCTCTGAGAAAAGTACTTGCCAACATAAATACGTGGTCTCCTTTGTGGCATATAGTGAATTGCATAGCGAAGCATGTAGAAGCATTGGAAATCGTGTGATAGAATGTGATATAATGAAAAATGCATCTGAACTGAAACATTCAGGCGTAAAGGGCCAGGTGCAGCAGTATTTTAGAAGGAAATGAGCTTTAGAACAAACGAGACTTATACAAATATTATTTATAGGATGGAACCGGAAGTAAATATCATATGTACTGCTTCAGTTGTGACAGAATTGGTAGTGCATATGACACAAATTTTTATATCAGAACATTTGACAGGAGTGATTCTCGTCTTAAGTAAGAAGCAAGGTTATGTGATCTGCTTTCTGGCGTTTCTTTGGGCTGCATCACATCTTCACTGTTGTCTTTGCTGTACTAGCTGCCATAAAGACAGAAGCTAGAAATGTTAAGGGCGGAGCGAAACGCCAACTTTGAGATTTAATTTTCTATTGACAGAATTTGACGCTTATATTATATCACGCTATCACGCACATTATCGGGTGTGCTCAAATATCTTTCAAATCGCTAAGAAATTTAAGTTTACACCAAGCCACATATATTCTTTCAGATGTTAACTCCAATTGAAATAAATCAAATTAGGGGTTTAACGTCCCAACTAGAGCAACACTGTATGAGAGGCGGCGTACTGTAAAAGCCAGAATTAATTCGATATCTGCGCTTGGCATGGGGCTTGATTCGCTCGTAAATACGTGCAAGCCTTGACCAGAGAGACACCTATAGCAGCCTTGAAGCGACTGGCAAAGGAATCCGCAAAACCTCTAGTTTTGCTAGATTTGATCTCGGTTTCGTTCCCACTTCTCCCAGATCCGCAAGATAAATTCTGCTTTGTTCGTAGAACACGTTGATAAAGCTCCAGACCACTGGCACGATAATTTACTACAAATGACGTAATTTGCCCCTCCGCCCCTCACTCTGAACTAAGCCTACAGATTACTCATAATGGGCCCCTTACTTTCGCCAAAAGTAGCCAAGCTGCCTTGACTATAGTTCATCGTGGACCTCGCAGAAAGCAACTACGAGAAATAGGAGAAAAAAAAGGAGACAAGGTTTCAGTAATTGTTTGTAAGGATTCTAATTAGACCAAGAACACAAAAATTTTGTCAGACACGGCACTTGCCATGACCATGCCTCCCATTTCCACGAAATATAAACATGTTGTATAGTACAGCGATGTTGAGACAATGGGAAGCGTAGCTGGTATTGACCAGATCGCACGCTCTAAAACTTGATTAAGATAACTTTTTTTTTTATGCGAAGCATATTACGAGAGCTCAACCCAGCTCCTCAGGCGCGGCGGTGTCGCTTTGAAACAACGTGACACCGTGACGTCACGACAGAGAAGAAGTGGCTTTGGCTCAACTCTTGCAAGATGGGCTGGGTGGGAATCGAACCAGGGTCTCCGGAGTGTGAGACGGAGACGCTACCACTGAGCCACGAGTACGATGCTTCAAAGCGGTACAAAAGCGCCTCTAGTGAATGCGGTGTTGCCTTAGAAACGAGCTTTTTCTAAGGCTCAGGCGTGCGTCGCTTGCTCAGGCGCACATTTCGTTGCCGCGCCGAACGCTGCGTTGCTCGACGCTCACCGCGTCCAATGCGGGGCGTCCAAGGCGAAGCAGAGTAACGCATGAGTTGTTTCTTCGTCTAGCCGAACCAAATATAGCCAAGCAACAGCAGTTCACCAAGCTAAACAGTGGTTCAACAACTAAAATAAAGGCTAGTATGCTTCGCATCCTGGGCTTAACCTTACCTAAGCCACAGCCATTTTTTTACAAAAGCTGTGTCTGATCCAACTCATTTGACTTCGCACAGAGCTTTTCATAGCATTCCTTCCACTTTCGCTAAATTCGATCTGGGTGGTATTTGCAGTTCTGCCAGAGCAACGGGTTAAATTGTGCTCCGTTCATTTAGACACTCATAACTCTCTAGAGCACTTACATACATAATTTATTACCACAGCCTCAACCACCCACACGCTTTGAACTTTCCCTACACAAACCCAATTACCTCAGTCTTCCTCTCACCAGGCATAAAGAAGCAGCTTCGTTTAGTTCACTGAGGATGCCAGGTGAACCAAATATACGCATCACACATAAAAAACGAGAAATTAGGGTTCAATAATTATTCATATCGCTCCTAATTAAGCCAAAAGCTTTAAAACTTCGCGACACATTTCACTTAGGTTGCGCCCACTCCTTCTGAGTATAAAGTTTGTTAAATGCAGAGTTCTGCTAGAATACTGGGAAACGTGGCTGATTACGGTAGCTTGAAACTTCCGAACGCAAGCTTAAAGAGGTACGGACACAAAATTTTTAACTGGAGGTAACACGGTAGATCAATTTATGGGCACATACACATCCTATGCAAAATATCAACGACGAATATAGCTTAGAACATATTTAAAATCGATCTTAACGTACGCGCGCGCAGCCAACCGCAACACGTGCACCTCGCGACGCCGACATCAAGGAAAGATTGTAAACAACCGAGAAAACGCTACGTCGCGAATTTTCGCTGGCTGCCATATTCCTTTCACGTGCTTTTCTCAGTTGTTGCTTGTATAGTGAGACGCTCTCCGTGTCACTACAACTGCAGAATTAGGTGGCAGTTTTTGTCGTGTCCGCAGATTTCCCGCACTATCAGCTTGACTGCGCTCATTGACCACGCACGAGTTGCGAGTACAGCACAATGCCGCGTAGATACTGCGTCGTTGACTTCTGCCGAACACATTACGTGTCGGGAATAGCGATGCATCCTTTTCCCCACGATAGCTTTCACTGGCAAAGGTGGACACGCTACTGCTAAATACCATGCAGGCCACGACGTTCGACGCCGATTTGCCGTGTCTTACACCAATGAACGTGGTCGACGCGAGGGTCTTGAGGCTCGCCCTCGCTGTCGCCGGCCGCAATATCAGAGTCGCTGCTTTGTAGTGATTGAGTCTAGTGCACCGAGTGGCGACGTGGCACGGACATCGCAAAGCCCGTGCAGGCGAACTTGCCACACGAAGCTCGCGCGGCAGCGTGTGCTCTGGCATGCGCATCAGAGAATACGTCAGAAGGTTTTGCGATCACGTGCCCATAGGTGTTTACATTCCTTCTCTGTCCCATCTCGCTGCTCTCTGAAATCAAAACTTAGACTGGTTGCTACAAACATGACTCCAAATAATTACCTGTCGCGCCCTGAAGTAAATGAGGTTTCGTGCCGTGATTACTGGGCCATTAGCTACTTACCATAGCAGAAAAAAAGCAGATCGAAATTTTTGTTGTCAGAACTATTTTAAGATTTTCGCACTTTTCAAATATCTTTTCCAAACGCTTTATTTCATCACCACGAATTTAACATCGCTCACAAACTTCGCGTAGCTGTCCCCATAAGTTAGCAAAATTTGACCTCGGTTGTAATTGCAGTTATGCCAGGGCAGCAGTGTAATTTTTACAACGCTACTGATCACTTAAATACTTAATGAGTTGTAAAGAGGGGCATTTTACCCACCTATTTGGAACGTTGCCTGCATATTACCTATACCGTGCCCTAATTTTCTCCAAATATGAAAGTGTGCCTTGTTTAGTACACTGAAACACCGTAGATATAAAATGCGAGCTTCGTACGACGCACAAAAATAGAGGTGAATAACAGTTCAATCATTATTTAAAACGTTACATTATAACATGTATGCGATATTTTCGCAGCGCATTACACTAAAAGTTATCCCTGTTTACATGAAATCTAAATTTGTACCGCGTGCAGTTGTTTTAGGAGTCTGGGAAACATTTGGAATAACTGCAGTATAACACCTTGGAATGCTTGAATAAGTATCTTTCTAAAAAGGCGGCAATGAATCCAGACTGAACAAATATTTATCGCTCGTAGCTCAAAACACGATTCCTACTTCAACGAAATATAAGCACCATGAGTTACGTAGTTTACAAGTAGTAAGCCAGGAAAAGTAACTAAAGACCTCGTAATAACGCGTAAAAGAAGGGAGAAAGCATGTATTTAGTAAATATTTTCAAAGCACATAAGTAATCTACGCAGTTCAAACGTTCACTATACATCACCCAGAAAGTGAGCCCCATTTCCTGAAAATATGAAATGTCTAGCTGTTTTGCTTCTGCCAGGGAACGTCTGTACAGTAGTGCAAGTCTTACGTTGAAACAGCCTAAAATTAAAAGGAACACACAACGACAGAAGTGACACACGCCAACAGGAAAAGCTCAAGGCAGTGTTGTATAATGGTATTGTAACAACTATCCCTGTTCGATAGTCTTGTTTTATTCTTAGCGCATGAGCTAGAAAACAAAAACACGACACAAAAAAGCTGAAAAACTGCACAGGACAACTGCGGAAACAACTATTGGTCACCAACTCATCCAACTGTTGACATTCTTGAAGGTCGTTTTCATCAACATATCTGGGATAAGTGTTGATTACATAAGGGAATTCGACAGCCTCTTGACATATATAAAGATTAACTGGTCCTGGTATTTGATAAACCAACAATTTGTTTCCGTAAGGCACGCCATTGTTGGGCGCGGCTGATTATTTATTTATTTATTTTTATTTACAACATACTGCAGTCAAAAGACAAAGCAGGGTGCGTAACAAAAGTAGTTGTCAAAAGAAATTCAAAAACTACAAAAATACATAGTGAAATAGTAGAAGAAAGTATAATACGTACCTATAATCAAAAGTCAGCAGGACAGAGCAAAAGTGCAAAGCACAACCAGACAGATACACAATATGAAAAAGAAAAAAAACACGACAATTTGTACCGTGTGGTCACAAACAGAAAGCTACACAGCTCTCAGAGTCAGGATTATCCCTATCACAGAATGCTTCCAGAGGTAACGCATTCCATTCTTTTATGGTCCGAGGAAAAAAAGAACACATGAAAAAATTTGTGCGCGCAAAGTAAGGTTCAAGAGTATGAGCATGTGTGTGTCTAGTTTGCCTGAAAATTCGATGTGTTAAGTAAGTTTCAGTTTTAATGTTACATTTACCAAAATATAGTGAGTGGAGAAATTTCAGCATAGCAATGCTTTTCGGTATTGTAAAACAGGGTTGTTATTACTGACGGCGAGTCATTTCTCTAATAAGCATTAAATATAAAACGGACCGCTTTTCGTTGCACCATCCCAAGTTTCTTAATATGGTTTCTTGAGATATGGATCCCAAAGGACACTAGCGTAATCTAATTTAAATCTTATAAATGCATTATAAGCCAGTAGTTTTATTTCTGACGGAGCTGTCTAGTTTGTGCCCCAAGAAACCGAGCTTTTTAGAAGCGGATGAGCATGTTTTAGTAATATGACTTGACCATGTTAGGCGGTTTGTAATCGTAATACCTAAATATTTATATTCACCAACCTCCGTCAGAGGGCAATTATTGAATGAATACCTGTAATTAAAAGGGCATTGTTTGTGTGTAAAGCGCATGAAGACGGATAACACTTTATAATCCTCATGCTTAGGTTAAATATAGCAAGCTAATTTCGCGTTTTCAAATATGATTAGGCGGTTCCAAAAAATTGTGTATTATGCAAGAAGCGCAACGTGAAATTGGTTATGTGTTGAACTCCCCAGCGCCAGCCATCTCTGCATTGCCAGCGTGTGTGACGCACCCCGTTCGTCGTCTCCTGCAGCTCTTCGCGGCGAGGCACGAAAGGCAATCCTCACTGCCGAAACAGGCGATGCATAATAAAGAAAAGCATTACTTACGTGGCTAATGCGTTCACAAGAAAAATTTGGCCTCAGCTGTTTTGTTGTTTTTTTAAAGGGGGGGGGGGAGGTCAAGTGTTAAACTTTACCCCTCCACTTCTGACAGAGAGAGGCGGGGACAAGTACACTCCCCCCTTGTCCCCTGGTAAGTACGCCTATGGCAACATCGATACGTAGTCAATGCAAAAAAAGAGTATTGCAGTCAAAACTAAACACAGGAAACATACGCATGGTAAGATAATAGTAAATATAACATGAAGATCCTCAGATTATAGAGTACGCTTATACGCGCGACAATTGCTATATCAACTGCTGAATCAACACAACGCAAAGTGAGAAAAAAGAGAACAGATAGTGAAAGTGAAACAATTAAGGCAACAAGCAAACCCTGCCATCTACAATAAGCTACAAGTTACAAGATCGAATTTTTGCATGGTGTGTTAAAGTACGCATTAGTTGTTCAGAAAATAAATAATAAACATAACGTAAGCACTACAAGATGAGTGGATCACAACGTAGAAATGTACTGGCAAAATAAAAAGCACTAGAAAACTAAAAGGTCGAGACGGCAAGATGGTCTAGGCAAAGCTGAAAAATTACCTGGGATATATTCTGTGAAAATCTTCTGCAACACATGACAAGAGGAAATGCGTAAGTTGAGATCTCGCGCGGTGTGCTTTCAACGGCCGCCTTCACGCCCACGGGAGCCCTTAAGGTCCCTCTATAATTAAGGGACTTTAGGACTCAAGTTATCGAGGGACTTTAGGAGCCCGTAGGAGTTCTCGGCTAACATCGCCATCCAGGGGCGGCCGGGCGCGCGCGCCGCATTAAACTTTTTTTCTTTTTTTTTTAGCTGGGCAACGCGCCGAACGGGACGGCCGGAGCAAAACCTGCCGGCGCAGGCAATCTCGGAGGCAATTTATTTATTTATTTATTTATTTATTTATTTATCATACCCTCAGGGCCAAAGGCATTACAGAGGGGAGTGGTGTTAATATACAAGCAAAATGTACAAGAAAAATACAATATTCGCTCATTATACAATGTTAGCTATATCATTGGAAAAATTACGTAAAATATTAGCACAATAACATGAAAAAACAACATTACAAATACCTTGTTTATACATTGTTGGCTAGAAGATTTCGGAAGTGATGGTTATCAGTGATAGATACAGCATCAGAAGGAAGGTGATTCCAATCGCGACTAGTCCTGGGCAAAAAGGAGTGAAAGAAATGCTTAGTGTTGCAAATGTCAATACCAACTTTGTGGCTGTGATCGATGCGATGGGATCGGTAATGACGCCTAGAGATAAATTGGTCGCGCAAAACAGGATGATAGTGCAACTTATGAAAAAGAGTTAGTCTGGAAATTTGGCGGCGCGCAGACAGGGATGGGAGAGCAAGATTAGACTTCATGGCAGTAATACTAGCAGTTCTATTGTAGTTGCACAAAATAAACCTAACGGAGTTATTTTGAACAAGTTCTAGTGCCGTTACAAGCTTGTCCTGACTTGGATCCCATATCGAGCAGGCGTATTCCAGCTTGGAACGTATTAGTGTTTTATACAGCAATAGTTTAAGTGACGATGGCGCTCTAAGAAAGTTACGACGTAGGTAACCTAACATGCGGTTTGCGTTGCTAACTATATGTTCAATATGAATGTTCCAGGTTAAGTTAGTGGTAATGTGAATGCCAAGGTATTTGTACGAGATGACTGATTCTAATTGAACATTGTTAAGGTAAAAAGGAGATATGGAGGTCTTATTGCAGGAAATGTGCATTGTTTTACATTTGCTAGTGTTAAGTTCCATGAGCCACGTTTTGGACCAAGTAGCAACCGCATCTAGATCGGACTGTAACTGGGTAGTGTCATTAACAGTTCTTATTTCGCGAAAGATAACACAGTCGTCAGCAAATAAAAGGACGTTGGATTTTAAGAGAGGCGCCAAGTCATTGATATAGATAAGGAACAAAAGCGGTCCAAGAACCGATCCCTGCGGAACGCCTGAAGAAACGTGACTAAAAGTAGAGCTGCACTGATTCGCGACAACAAACTGTGAACGACGTGTAAGAAAAAATTCAATCCATTTTAACAAATCAGTGTCTAAATTTAGTTGATTTAGTTTATGAAGCAGTAATCTATGTGAGACCTTGTCAAACGCTTTTGAAAAATCTAAGAATAAGCAAACGGCATGAGATGATCGATCTAAGATTTGGTGCAACGCGTGAGTAAAGCACATAAGTTGCGTTTCACATGAATATGTTTTGCTCACATGAATATGAATATATGCTCAGTTCACCACGACTCCGTTCGTTTGCACAAGGCGTCGCTACTTTTTAACACGCGCTAGCTGGAAATGAAAGAAATCGTTCTTATCACGCAAAGAAAAACTAGCAGAAGAGCACAAAATACAATTTAAGGCAATACAATATTGTATACAAGCAAAATGCCCTCCGTGCGCGCATTTTGATTACTTGGGAGAACACGGATCGGTTGCACTGTTTTAGTGTTCCTCTATATAATAATAATAATATTTGGGGTTTTACGTGCCAAAACCACTTTCTGATTATGAGGCACGCCGTAGTGGAGGACTCCGGAAATTTTGACCACCTGGGGTTCTTTAACGTGCACCTAAATCTAAGCACACGGGTGTCTCTATATACTCCCTCAGGGAGCAGAGCTGCGCATAACCTTTCCGGCGCCGTTCGCATCGCTATTCGCCGAGCGCCATCACGTGTTGCAAAATGGCGTCAAATGTCTGCGCCGCTGGTAAGCCAACTTTGCGGGCGCGACACCGCCTCGTCTTTTCCGTCTGTGCCATCGACTTTTCAACCAGTGGACCGTCGAGCGTGCGTTGCATTCAACGCTCCGAGTTGCAGGTACGGTATTCGACGATATTAAGTCAAGGACTTTGGTGTAGTGATGCCAAACACATTATATTGACACTTGTATTACAGTATGACGGGGTGTAGCGCACCAATCTGCACAAACCACCCGGGGCTTATACAGGGACACTACAATGTTTCACCATCGAGCGGCGCCACATGTCCTTATTGCACCACTTTCCGAGCCAAATTAAAAATCTATTTCCTTGTTTATGGTGTACAAGCACGCTCGTTTCCGTCAATATGGGGCACAATTTTCTCATTCCTACCACTATCGAAATGCATGTTCCGAGGGGTGTAATTTGGTGTAATTTACTGCACAACGGAGTTAACGGCCCGACAAAGACGTACTGACGTGACGATGACAATGATGTCGACGACGACTGCGGTAATGGTGTCTTAAAGGGACACTAAAGCGAAACAATAAATCAGTTGAGACTAATAAAACATTGTTTGAGAACCCTGCAGGCAGTCATTTCAAAATAGTAGTTTGATTACTAAACGAGAAAATGAAGGTCAAAGTATCAGTATTTGAATTTCGCGCGGAAAGCCCGACGCTGGTACGTCAGTCTCACGTCAGGGATACCAAAGTATGTTTTCGCATTTGGTCCTCATTGGCTGAGTAAAGGTTCCCGAAACTTGCTATGTTTAATATTTAGTTCCTTTAGAACGCAATGTAGTCAATGTGTACCACTGTAAAAGTAAGTAGGCCCTAGAAGATGCCATCAAAATCCATGACGTCACAGCGACCAGGTGCGGTAACTTTAAGGAGGCGTCGCCATCCGTCTTTTGTTCTTGCGCTTTTTCTGGTGTACCAAGCGTCTTATCGTGGTAACAGGGGTGTTTTTGGTGTCATAGAAAGGTAATCTACTGATGCAGAAGAAATCATTTTTCTAATTAGTGTCCCTTTAATGACAGTGCCGATAAATAGCGTGCCAATAACTCCACCCTCGCTCTTAATATGTTACCAGTAACATTAATTTCAGTTCATGAAAGCTTCAGTTAAATAGAAGACCATTTCGGTTTTTGTGATGGTGATAAAAATTGGTGTTTAGACCGCATAAATACTTCGTAGAACACCATTCCATTGTGATTCTGAATACATTATGACAGAAAAAAAGAAAAAGAAATAAGAAGGCAAACAAAAAAATAATCAAACGAAGCGATACGAAACGAAAGAAAGGATCCTCCTATTCGACACCTGCCCAGTCCGCGCCGTGGCGCCACTTGCCTGCGCCTAGCGCCGCGGAGCGTATTGTTCAGCTTCGCTGCAGTGCCCTTGAGAAATGCAGTGAAGCTTAGGCACTTGAGGACTGAGATAGCGCAGCAACGGTAGGATTTTACATTCCACATGCGCAGTTTGGGTATGAAGGATAGTATAATATGTGCTACAGATTGATTTCGGCTACTTATTATTCTTAAACGTGTATTGAAATAGCAGTTAACGAGCGCTCTTTCATTCTGCCTTATCAAAATGGTTCCCTGCTGCCAGCAGTCGAGCCTGCAACTTGTGCTACGGCAACAAGAGAACAGCAGAGCTAATGAGACACCACGGAGGGTGAAGGCTAAGGTAAGAAAAGACTAAATAAACGGGGACGACATACGGAAGACACATATTGTTGTTATTAGCTAAGAAGTATGAGAAGCTCGGCCGCTCAAGGGACATCTATTCCAAAATGACAACTAAGAGAAAACAAACGTGAAGTAAAAGATGAAGGTAACCAAGAACGTAGAAAACGAGCGAAAACTAACAAAACAAGTATGTAGACTAAATATATGACTGCAACCGTATCAAACATGCGTGCTATATAAAGCTTTAATAATGGAGGCATGTAGCAAGGTGAATTATCTCCGTTGCTGCATGCTTGCGAAATTATTGCATTGAGCAACATGGTATCCTCACACGTATTTCTCTTCTACCAGTAAGGAAAGAAAGGCGGGGAAATTAACCGCATTCGTTGTTGCTATTTAACGCAGTTTAATACGCACTTGTCGTGATAAAATGTCCATTATGCAGGTAGTTCAAATGTTGATGTGCGGCATATGAATGAATGTGATGAAAACTAGTTTTACACTTGGCTATCTTCCGGACGAAAAGCTCTCCCTGACTGGCTGGCGTCGAAACCGTATGTACAAGGCGTGGGTTTCGCATTCAAGTTCAATTTCTGCTCAGTTCGGACATGCAGCGCCCAAGTTGTTGTCATCCTGCATTGGTCGCACACCTTACTGCAGAGAGCAACTCTCCATCTGAAACTTTGTGACCTAGCTTCACGCAACTTACATTTTTTTCACATAAAAAATAAACGCGTAAGGTTTGACAACGAAAGTGCTACCAAAGATACCGTATATACACGCGCTGCAAACGTGGACTCAGAGCTACTAGTGTCATCTGTCGGACCTTTTGGCAACCGAGCACGCCAATTTAACCTTGCGCCGCATTGCGGCCTCCTAGATCGGCAACGCAGAACAGCTTTCGCATCGTTCCGCCTTCTCCCCAGCATCGAAGGCCACGGCACAGCGGAAGCATATGTTACTCTCTCGCTGATAGATGGCGATACCAAAAAACGAAACCTTGTTCGTCCGGTGAGTTGCGAATTGCAGATAGGCATGCCACCCCTATCTGTAGCACATAGGCGTGCCACCAACATGAGAGTGGAAAAGAGAAAACGAGAGTGACCTACATTAATGTTTAAAGGAGAGAGAGAGAAGGAGACGAAGAATGAAAGAAAGAAGGAAATAAAATTAGCAGCCCAAAGGATTCGCGCTGTGAGCTACAAGCAACATTAAGGCGGCACGCACTGCGCCTGATGCGAGGTATTGAACGTACGCCGACCAAAGCCTCGCAGGGAGTGGCAATTAAAACGAATCGGAACGGAAAAGTGCTGCAGTGGGCGACAGATATAGCATGGGACAGGTATATTGTTGAGGTCCTATCATGCAGCGGTACCTATTGAGAAAGCCTGCGCGGCTGGTGGGACCATTTTACATCAAACAGCCTATTCTCACTTGTGACCTACTTACTTTCCACGAAGAAAGTAACACGCTGACCCTTCGGATAGTGTTACATCCAGGAAAACCTTACAACTGTGTCCAAGGAATCTCTTGTTTATTTGTACCAATCTGCTATCTCAACAAAGTTTTGCGCAACAAAAGCGAACGTTTTAAATGTGCTAAGCTGTACCGATATTTGAGCTGAATTACTAGCTGAATATAAATAGTTTCCCTGATCGTCACCACACACTTCAAATGTATAATAATGGCAGTTATACAGTAGAATCTCGATAAACGGAAATCGGTTAAACGGAATCAATGCTTAAACGGAACAAACGCCTCGCAGTTGGTTGGTTTTGAATTAAGGCAATTTAAAAAAAAATCCCGTTAATCGGAACTCGAATTTTCAGACCACCGTATAAACGGAACCGAAAATAGACTCGAAACCGCAACCTGACGTTCACGCAGAGCCCCATCGCGGTACGGATCACTGTTTCCCCTTCTTTCTCGCACACGGTAACCGCTTCGCTAGCTTGCTTTCTGTCACGGTGCGCTTGCTGTTGTTAGGCTTAAATCTTACATCCGCTGTTTAGCGTCGTCTGCGACATATTTCGTCGCGAAGTCAGCACCTGATGAGTATGAGTGGTGCCATTCTAAGAAAACGGTTGCGAGAGCTCAAACAAGCAAACATAAAGTCCTTTTTCACAAGCAAATAAATCGCAATTTCCACTGATTTCCGCGGAATAAGTGGACTATTGAGATATTTTTTTAAAGTTTCAATAGTGCTCTGAAAAAAAGTTCACTGCTTACCGCTTTTTTGTGCAATAAAGTTTGTGCCCATAGCGTACCGTCCTCTTTAATACCTAGATTTTGCATCTGAGATCCGCTTCAGCGGAGACTGCCAATTGCGCGCACGCCTGCCTCGTCGGGACCAAGCAGTCCGGAACGGATTGCGAAATCCTGAACATTCTCTCTCTAAACGAAACTCCTGATAAACGGAACATGTTTTCCCGGTCCCTTGAGGTTCCGTTTAACGAGAGTCCACTGTACTTAACAAGCTATGGAGAGTAATTCAGCAAGGTTTAGATCCTATAGTGTACGGGATCGCTGGCTTTTATGCAGTTTTAGAACGTATCAACATATTTCTAGAAAATTAATGTTCCTCTTTCCATGTCGCGAGAGTTTATAGTTGTTTGGTGAAGAGAAGTCAAACAACACTGGCATATTCCAAGACCGATCTGACGAGAGTGTTGTATTCTACTAGCTTAGTGCTTGGGGGTACCAGTTTGAGGCGTCTGCTTAAAAAAAAAAAAGAAAAAGAAAAAAAGAAAGGCTATTTTTTCAGCGCGGTTGAAATAACGTTGTTAACATGACGATCACATCTAAAGTAATGTGTTACTGTTAGGTCAAGATACTTGCACTCTTTAATTGGATTAAGTGGGGTGTTATTTATATCGTAATGGAATTCCCATTTGTGCTTCTTGCTCGTTTGCGGACAATCGGAATCGATAAGATCGCAGATTTTTAATGTTCAGTGTGACTTGACAGTTACTGCACCACTTAGATACCAATGTTTGAACGTCGTTTACGGCTAAATTGTCATTATGAGGGTCGATTGTTCATCCCGAACACAATCGCCATCGAGAAGTCTAAGGTTAACAAGAATATTAGAGGGCAAGTCATTAATGCACACGGTTGTCCCAACTGCCATGCACCAAGATTTAAACATATGGGAATTCCACATAGCTGGACAGAACCACGATAATGTCGTTTGCCGTCGCTTGGAGAGAGTCAGATTATTTTTTGCATTCCGCCTAATTACATAATTAGTCCTAATTAATTAACCACGTTCTCAATTATTATATTTAGATGAAAAGTGTAAATGAGAAAATTGTGGAACAGCATGAAAGACTCCCGATAGTTTTCTGTTGCTCAATAAGTGCTACATAAAAGTGTTTTTCCGAGCGTGAAAAAATCCCGCGAATACACGCAATATTGCCGCGCCACTGGCCGCTCGAGGCACTTCTAGAGCGCCCGCTTCGGCTGCAGGAGGTCGTGAGTTCGATACCCGCTGCCGCCGGGGACCCTCAAGTTTACCGAAATCAGTGCGAGACTCCCCCGGCCTGGCGCTCATATTTTTTCAGGGGTGATAGGCTTGGGGAAAGAGCCTAGCGAGCACTTCAAATCCCATCGCAAACATCGTGAGCACAAATTTGAGGCACTAGAGGAGATTTGGGCCGCTCCCATGGCGGCCATTTCCCTTGTGGTGTCCCAATGCACCTATTAGGAGGGGACGCCCTCGGGTTGGGGACAAACACGCATGTAGGTAGCATTATCAACAAATGCTGCTGATGTCGGGCTCCTCAAGGTTGTGGACAAAACCCTGCAAAACGTCCCTCTTTATCGATATCAAAGTCTTTCAATGGCCTCAGTTCTATTCAATAAGTACGAAAGAAAGTAGAATTTGGTAAGATCACACGTGATCTTGCTTATGTAACCCTGCCTTGAAGGAACCGCACCCAAACTGAGATTGCGTGGTTTCATCTACTCAAGCTGCTTAGATCTTATGCTCTGCTCCAGTAATCCAGCGAGAGGCGCTATATGCATACATATCTCGCAACAAGGGACAATACCATTTTTCTATTCTCATATAAAATTATACAGCTTGTGATCTTCGCCTCATCAGCATACACACTCTACATACAATGAGTTGGCCATGCTTTTCGGTAGCACTTCACAAACCAAGCTGAGACAATTACGACTGCAGACAGCCTAACTTCTTGACGCAAACAAACGTTAACCAGACCTCTAAAATTGTTTCGGTCCCTAATAATTGCGCTGGAGTCGATTCGTAATACTAATATTTCAGAGCCATTAGACGAAGAGCGGAAAGGAGACAGACGAGCAGGTCTATCCGAATAAAAAAGATATCAGAGACGCACAAGAAGCTTATGACCGCATGCGCCGGCAACAAGAGGCAGAAAGCGCTGGCGTGATTTCTTTTACTCAATATCATCTGTTACGCCACAGGGTATATTATGAAATGTTATGCGTTCTTCAAGTGGACAGGTGACTCGGCAGCAGCCATTAAGAGCCCTAACGTTATTCCAAAGGTGCGTTGAAAACGGGTTTTGGCTGCTTATTACAAGACTTGGTACGGCATTGAAGACCGGTGAGTTGCAAAATATATTCAGGAAATTAAAACTTTAATAGACTCATCTATGAATCAGAAGCATTCGAATCTTGATCTACCGTTTTCTCTTAGTGAATGAAAAAAATAAATGCTCTCACAATGTGCCACCAGAAAGCAGCCGCAGGACCCGACGGTTTGACTTATTGTGCCTCGAGGAACCTCGGCCCTGCACGGACTAACGCTCTGCCGAAGGCACTTATCTATATGTGGATCTCGGGATGGCTTACATGCACTCCTCCTGGAAAGTTGCAAGAGTGGTCCCCGTGCTTAAAGCTAGCAAGACATCATGGTGCATTCAGCTGGTGCCTTCCGCGTTTCGATTCAGTTTGCAGCAACGCGGAGGCCCCTCGACATTGGAGCCAGAGAAGGCAACGCCGAGCCGAACGGTCAGCTGCTATCGGAGCACTCGGGAGAGCCACGTGATCGGAATTCTGTTGAATTTTGGTCGGAAGCTCAGCTCGAAAGTGCACAGCGCGTCGGAGCGATCTGTCATAGCGGGTATCACTCTAAAGGAACCAAGTGAATGTGTTCTGCGCGCTCGATTTCGACCAGCCGATTGTAAATCGCACCGCTGAGCTCCTTGAGCGCTCGAACGAGACTATAGTCGAATAGACCATTAGGTTCGTTTGACCCTGTGAGCCTTACGAGTTGTCTTTGCAAACTAATGGAAAAGATAATCGATGCGGACTGCAATGGTGGTCTGAATACCGACAGGTGCCACCCCTCCCTCCGGCTCCCCCTTTCCCCCAACATGGCACGCTTCCGCAGGCGTAGATGAACTAAATATGCGATTCTTTATGTCGTGACTTGTGGAACACGAACGCAGTTGGGGTGGAATAACCATTATTGTAGTCCTCAATATGAAGCAGGGTAAACACGGCAAATGCGGGAGAGGGAAATTCAAAGCCAACGTTTTGACAAGTCCACTTGTCGAAACGTTGGCTCCCGCTTCTACCTTGTTCTCGTTTTGCTCAACATGAAGAAGACGTTCAACAGAACCAGTTACATGA
This sequence comes from Dermacentor albipictus, assembly GCF_038994185.2. NCBI lineage: Eukaryota > Metazoa > Arthropoda > Arachnida > Ixodida > Ixodidae > Dermacentor > Dermacentor albipictus. The sequence goes on along the minus strand of NC_091824.1, from coordinate 165,670,699 downwards.
ATGTAGCCAATGGCTTGCTTTTATTAGATATGAGGTAGCATTTTGAGCTAAGTTACGCTGTTCTTGAGGCACCGTTGAATATTTGTAGACACAACTAAGGAAAGAAGCGCAGAGCACGAAGTTAATTAAGCAATTGGTTCCACAAGGAAGTATGCTTAGTACATCCCTTTTTGAAAGTGTAATGGCTGACCTGCACCGTATTTTACATGACTGTCCTTGCTATATACTTTAAGCAGAGGACTTGTTCATGCGGTCATCAGACGCTAGCACACAAGTCATTATATAAAACCTTGACGATATATTAAACGCCTTCAGTATGTTTTAGAAAACCAGAGGTATGGTGTTGTCAACGGAGAAAACTGCTGTACTTACATTCACTATATAGGCCTACTCACGGTCAGCTTCCTGTGGCATCGGAGAGATAGCTACATTGGCAGAGCTTATGTATATGTGTTACTGAGCCAAGTATTCCGACAGCATTTAACATCGGTTTTTAGTCTCTTGGAATAGGTACTGAATCTGTGCGCCGGTTTCGCATTCGCACTAACGCGAAAGACAAAAGTAGAAATATAAGTCACATCTAACACTCATTAGTGTATCTGGCGCACTTTGTTGTTGTAAATAAGCTGTTAATTGTTCCGTTTCCTAAGCTTAGATTAACACGAATAAGAACGTGGAACTTTTTTCAGATGCGCTCTAGGGCGTGTACTTTGCCACGGTAGCTTCCCCTTCACTTCACAGAAAGTTGTCCGCGAGTATATAATATACTTCAGAAGCTTCAAACTGTTATTCAATTGTAAAAGTTTACAACTGGTTCGACAACACAAGTTTCCGGCTGTGGTCCGTGACAGACGGTTGTCTCATTGGGTCCGCAAGTTCAAAGTGATAGAAGTTGTTCGCCAGGCTAAACCCGCCTGTTGCTACAATTCACCACCACCACCACCACCAAGAGTAATTAAATCAACCTATTAACCTATTCCGTCGATACGCAGGCATCAGGTGAAGAGACGCATCAGCCTTAATATGTGCATACTGTGCACTCATCAGACAAGGGATTGCATATTTATTCCTGCCCTTCATTCTCTATCACGCAGGTCGAAAGAATCCCTTCCACAACCCTTTTAGGCATTCCTTAAACATCCATCAGTTCCTATGGTTATTACTAACACTCAACAGCCCTCTCTCCAGGCATGCAGGTATGTTCCGTCACAATTTTGGTATGAACACTATAAACACGCGAAACATCCCCTTTACCAAACGAGATTGGGCGAAGGTACAAGAAATTGTAGAACAATGCACATGCCTCCTTTCGACACAGTAGTATTAGCAACTAGGCCACTCATCCTCCTCGATTTCCACACATTCCCGACATTTCCCTTTCAGTACAAGAAATTGCGTGTAAATTCAAGTTGCCAGTAATAGAAGCGAAATATCCAACATTATCAAACAATTACATAGCGCTCCAAGGCCGCATTTAAGTGTACCGTCAGGTCATGCAGGGATCAAAGTTCTAGTGCAGCGTTCTCGATCCAAGCTTACGGAGGCCAAGCAGCATACGAATTGCCTCACACAGTTCCATCAAATATGGCCGAACATTACGCGAGTCTCTCTGCAGCGAGATTTATAAGCTCACAAAAACAATCACCCCGTCAACGGGGAACCTGAAGTGGTTCTGAAGCATAACTGATCTCTCTAAAAACATCAGCTTTCGCACAGTGGATGGTGCTTTATTATACATTATTTAGTTTTTTGGTACGCATCACTTAGTATTCATTATCAGTAGCATGTAGGCGAGTAATTCTATGCCTGGAAACCTCTATGTATTTAAATAAAGTGCTCGCTCTCTTTCTCTAGTAGGCGTGATATAAAAAATTTACACCACTCCAAAAGAGGAATAGCATGATATGGGTATTCAGGAAATAAATAAATAAATAAATAAATAAATAAATAAATAAATAAATAAATAAATAAATAAATAAACTTGAAATGTGGCTCTGGCGCAAGTAAAACTAAGCTGAAAGAATGGTGTTTTGCGCAGCTGCTTGCCGCAGTTTGGGGACACGCGTCTGCTAGGTTAGAGTCTGCATTCACTGGCACGTGAATTGCTGGAAGCATATTACATAAAGAAAACGGGTAATGCTTGTATCAGTGTACCTTTGGTCTCATTGCAGATTAACCAATAGCAATTGTTAGATTCTGTATGCTGTTATTTTGGTCTTGAGGCCATGTCTTGTCGGTCTGTACGGAGATAACGGGTTTTTTACACGTGTAGTGCGCTTGATAGGCTTGTGCATGTCAATCCTGCTTGTATATAATTGGGTATTCTTGTGTAATAAATTCAATTGCAAGTTTGCGCTCTTTGTGTCCCTTCTTGTTTCCGCATAGTTTTCCTTGCGCCAGAACCCCATTTCAAGCATGAACCAACTTTGCCCAAAATAGCATTCTGCAATAAATAAATAAATAAATAAATAAATAAATAAATAAATAAATAAATAAATAAATAAATAAATAAATAAATAAATAAATCAGCTTTATTAGTTGAACACAGACACATGTACTTACACATGTACATGTACTTTTATCATGTACTTTGGTACATGATAATTTAGCGTCTAGCCATGAGGCTCGTTTCTGGTCCAAAGCAAACTGCATCTACAGGTAGGTCACAGGGGCGAATTTAAAAAAAATACACTGTATATGCTTTAGCTAGCTTGGTTGATAAAAAGTGATACTTCGCTCCTTCCTGTATCAAAAAGGAATTTGCGTGTATCTATCCTGTTCGACATTACACAGGATAGATACACTTATGAGGTTCCCCATACCGACCAAGGTTATCCGTGCTACAGAAACAGTAGCACACAGATTACGACTGAGCCTGTCTACACAAAGTGCTTCTTATTCAGGATAGGAAAGCTAATAGCCGATTTTTTTCTTGTGAAGAGTCCGATGAGGATATAGAATGTCTGGCGCCAAAGCTGTCAAGAAAACTGCATATTAGAAAACCGTTGTCGCTGGAGGGACTCTAGGGGGCGTGGCCAACAAGAACATCACAAAGAACGGGCAGTGCGTGCCTTCGTACGTACACCCTTTGGGTCGTATTTTGCCACACAACGATAATCGTCATCTGTCTTGCTTAGAACAAAATTATGGGGTTTTACGTGCAAAAACCACTTTCTGATTATAAGGCACGCCGTATAGTGCAGGACTGCTGAAATTTCGATCACCTGGGCTTCTTTCACGTGCACCGAAATATAAGTACACGGGTGCTTTCGCCCCCATCGAAATGCGGCCGCCGTGGCCCGGATTCAATCCCGCGACCTCGTGCTCAGCAGCCCAACACCATAGCCACTGGGCAACCACAGCGGGTGTCTGTCTTGCTTGCGTTTCCTTTCTTGAAAACGCTGCGCTCGCTACTTTCCTCCCAAGAATGCTGTGGCGTGCTGATAACGCGCATGCAGTTCGTGACTTGGAAGTACCGGGTTCGCAGCGTTGAAGAAAGGAAATGCGGACAAAACAGATGTCGATTAATGCTGTGTGGCAAGATATGACTGAAAGGGTTTAATTCTGCTGAAGAGTGTCGACTTATTTGAAGAAACAAAAGTGCAACTTGTGCTCGCCGTCAGACTCTGTACGTGTGTGTCTCGGGCTGTATGCGAACTTAATTTACTCTAGCAAACTCTCCTCTAAAATTTAGAACCTATGATGTTGTTCTTATCTCGCAGTATTTTTTATTATTGTTGTTGATATTATGCGAAAAACAGCCGTCACCATTACAGGACGACTAAATCGCTGTTATTTTAATTTCAACGACAAAAGAAAACTCGGGAAATTGATGTGGCTTTCAAAGTCCCCTACACATGTTTTTATTACTTCGTTTAATACTTATTCGTGCATGTGCATCGACTTTTGTGACACTTTATATAGCACACAATTCCGGAGACGTGGTTTTGCGTGGTATTGTTCACAGTAGGTTCTTGTGACGTACGGTGCATTGTGGTAGTCTATGTTTACGTCATTTATTTTTTCTTCTTTTTAACCACCACACTGACTGCATTGGGCTTGTGTATAGGTTGTGAACTTGGATTGTGAACTTGTGGCCTGTGCGTGATGAGTCGTGAGCTATTCGTGGTAGCTCGTTCTTTGGTGCTTTTTGTATCGCTGTAACTTGGTTCTTCTCAGGATGTTTCTCTCTCTCTTGCACGTCGAAGTCATATATAAGAGAAGACGGCACCTCTACGCGAGCCACCGCCATCCTACGTACATTTCATTTTAAAATATACAGTGATGAGTAGGACTTTTATTCGCCGCCTAAGCTAAATGAGGAAGTATACACAAAATAATAAGCATGCTTAAATAGTACTCCAAGCATTCATACAGTGATACTGAAATGCAACTTGAATGTCGTGTTGTGTGTTTACTGAATCACTGCCTGTCTGACTAAGAGGTAACCCTTCGAATTTCATGGTGCTGTTAGTTTATTTCGAACACGCAATACATACGTACCTTACACAAAACAGCGTTGTAAGTAGATTGCAAGAAATTAAAATCATGGAAAACTTCGCACCGTGACTGGTTTCGCAGCATAAAGCCAGTCATGAGGCAAGGTCCCCTTCCTTTCCCCCACTTTCCACAAGGACTGTGTATACTCGGCACTCTGCAACGTCACATTGAACAAGATCGACCGCGAAGCGCGCCTGTACGAGCTCTCCCTCCAACTTTTTTACGTTAATATATAGAAGATGCAGGAATAAAAGAATAGCATCCGCTAAACTTTCTCGCGGGTGGAAACTTAATACTTAAGATCAGTATTTAACAGTCTTGAATAGATAGACAATTTGCACAGCTACAAAAATGTTCTACGCACGCCTAGTTTAATATACTTAGCGAACGTAGTGAGCACGCTTCCGTTTACGTTTTTAGGCACACGCGGCAGTGCCGGAATCAAACCTACCATAATGGCGCAGCAAGTAATTCTGCGCTACCTATCCTCTAAGTTATCCTACATGCGACAATTAGACTTCATCTTCGTTGCGAGTTTTAGATAATGATATTCTTGAGTTTAAGAGCCAGCCGTGAACTTCCGTGGTTATTACAGAGCAGTGGAGTTCGTTTTGGGTACAGAAAAGCAAAAATAATTTATGACTGCTATTTTGCCTTACAATGCATGATGCCACAGTAACGACACAAAGGGATCTTTAACCCAAGTGATGGCGAGGTGAATAGGGTTGGTCGAAAGCGCCAGCTGTTGTACAAAATGCATAAATAACCAGAGTGTGACAGCTTTTTGGCGTAAACAGGTATAGCTGAGGTTAGCTGCACTCTGTAAAAACGAATATTATTCACTGCTCAGGTTCTGGCAAGCCTGCTGAGCCTAACCATGAACGGATATATACAGTTGAAGAACAGTAAGTCTGCACAAACAAGTTTCCAAAAGGGGTTCACTGGAAAGCACGCTGCATCATTCAGAAAGGCATAACTAATAAAACCTATCGCTCTATGCATGAAGAGCGTTTCCATATGTAGCAGCAGCAACAGTTGAACCCCTGAGTATGTGTCTGTTTTTGGGTGAAAAACAACGCTCAAAAGAACAGGGGACTAACGCATCGCTGATGCTGTAGTCACTGTGTATATATACATATATACATACATATATATATATATATATATATATATATATATATATATATATATATATATATATATATATGCACGGCCTTTTGCGTGGGCCGCGGATGCGCGGAGGCGAGCGCCATCCGGGTGCTGTTGTTACAAGAAACGGGGCGTCGTTCTACGAATCGTAGAAACGTTGGAAAAGGTGTCTGTGTTTGAGTTTCCGCGTAACAGAATTATGTTTTCTCGTACATTCAAATTATAATACGACGCTGCCATGCCTGTAGGTTGTGTGTAACTCGTACTTTACGATTTTTCTGACGCACGTTACTTCGTGAATTTAAAATAATTCAGTAACGCCTTTGCGCTACACGGAGCGCCTGCGTGATTGGGTATGCGTGGTTAAGAACGATTTATCGCGCACACGACGGTCGACTCCGCACGCGGGCGCTGAACGCCGACGTCGGATTTTCTTTGACACAGGGCCTTTAACGCTATCGCGTTGAAAAATGCATACACGCGCTTGTGAGATCTACGAGGCATTCTCTATGCTTTGCAAAAGGCCGTCACGTTTCAGCGCGCCACAAGTTGCCTTGACTGACCAAGATATCGGCTATGTCTGGGCAAATGGACGCACTTGTTTTGTTTTACGCCTAAAAACGCACGAGTGGCTGTTGGTTAGTTTTTTTTTAGCACGCTTTCTTTCCTTCTCCACAGCGTATATATCGTGGTTTGAAATGAAACGCACTTGTTGGTATAATAAAAATAGCACCAAGTCCTGTCCTCCATTTCTTGTCCCATTTTCGCGCAGTTTTCCGTCGTGCAGTGACGCTGGCTCAAAACATTGATCTCACCTTCTGGTTGCCACCGATGCACAAATTTCGAAGGAAATCTGGTTACAAAACAAGGCATCGTTCCGTATTAATGCCACCAGGCCTCTGGTGGCGATCGACGCCCCTACGGAAATAGCGAGACGTAGAAGAGAAGAACGATGAATTTTTCCCACTGGCCGAACATCATCATTAGGCCGTCTGTCATTACTGTATTTACCCCTTTCTCGCGATTGATATTCTTATGTGCCCTATTTCCTCGTTAACGTTCTGGATATGGATATGTAGGTCGCAAGCCTGATTATAAAATATCTATCAGATCAGACTCGTAAGTCTGTGTCTGTATGAATTATATCAGCTTTGTTCTTGTTATTACCCTTGGCTGTTATGAGCACTGATTGAGTAGGAACAAACAAATAAATAAAATTTATATCCTAACACCGTCCCAATTTCCGTGTGCAATGAACGAGGTCATTGGTTTCTAGAGGAGAAAAGAAAAAAAGAAAAGAAAACGCCACACTAGTCCCCATGTTTCACAACTTCCCACATAAAAAAAGGAGAAGGTCTTTACCACATCCCCATAAGTTCTGCAGAACGGACGACGTAGTCACCTGCTTTTAAAACCCAAGACAGCAGCCGCAGCAGCTGTCATATACGTGGTGAGCATCGTCGCCAGCTGACGGGATTCCACCAGCATTTGCGCCGACGGCCCAGCCGTTACCACGACTTCTGTATTTTCGCTCCGTCCAAGCAGAAGCCCAGCACACGTGGGAAGCACCGAACGGAACAAGGCATCTACGCACGCACTTGCTTACGCGTAACGCGCGTTCGCGTCAGAAGGTGTGAATGAAAACGTATACGCTACAACACTCTCCCTCTCTCTCTCTATCTCTCTCTCTCTGTCTCTCATTCGCTGTATCTCACGCACGCGGGGTCCGGTGACATAAAGACTCCGCAGACCTAGCGATCAATGGCAGCTGCACCAATGCCAGCTCGTCTTACAAGAATCCGTGACTGTGTGCTGCCTTCGATTTTCACTTGTTTGCGTCGCCAGACACCGCCCGGGCGTGTTCCCGACAGTTATACGGCTCGAGCCGCAGAGTGTACGCCGCAATCACACGGAGAACGGCCCGGGGCGGCAGACGACGTGCCCCACTGACACAATGGAAAGCGTTACATACTACACACAGATGCTAACAAACAAGAATGGTGCCAGGTCCCGCGTTGATTCTTGGTTCATCTTTAATTTTGTTTTCGTACAACGTATAGTAACGTCGCTTTACTTTTAGCATCTATTGCCTCTGCTAGCTTTCTCTCTCCTTGTTCTTTCTTTCTTTCTTTCTTTCTTTCTTTCTTTCTTTCTTTCTTTCTTTCTTTCTTTCTTGTTGTGTATAAAAAACTTCTAAGTGGAACGTTGTGGAGGCTGGGGGGTTGAAGCCAGCTGCTTTGAGGAGCCGGGAGGCAAAGTGTAGACAGCAAGGCAAATATAACTTGAGCAACAGGACAGAAGCAGCTGCTTGCTTTCTTGATTTCTTTTTTTACGTCGAGCTTAAAAATAAAAAAATAATAAAAATAAAGCGAGAACAGACAGCCTAACCGATGAAGAAAGGAAGGAAGGCAGCGTGACGATTCGACAAAAATACAACTGCAGAATACGAATATATAAAAAGCTATTCTCATGCGGCCGGTGCAGACACGTAGACACGCATGCAGAACGCCTTGCTCTCCCCTCTGCCTCCAGTATCGTTTTTTTTTTCTTGGTCTCACTGTCGTGGGACACCTTGAGGGAATTGCAGAAGAAAGCGATACGGCATTGTTGGTTTCATTCGTTTCTGCGTGCGTGCGTCCTTTGCCAGTTGCGCTCGATCTGCAGTGGCAAAAAAACCACCTGGTTTATCTGCCCTTTTGGCTGGCCGTTTGCGCGTACGTAACTATGTGTGTGCGTGCACGCGCATGCATTTGAATAAGTGCGAGTGACTGAATGAATTTGTTCGTGCGCGTTGGGCCCAGACAGCGGTGTGTGTGTGAGGGGGGGGGGGGGGGGGTAGGGGGCAAGGGACGAGACAGTCGCATTCGAAGTAAAGCCACTCAATAGGTGTGCTTTTCGCATCTCCCAGTTCCGCGCGCCTTTTGTGCGCGTTGCATTCGTATTCCACGACAACTGTGCGCCCTCTTCCAGACCTTCCCCGCTTTTGTATGCCCCCGATCCTCCTCCGTTTCTCAACGGTGGAGAAGAGGAGCCGCACTGAACTCCGCAGATTTTCTTCTTTATGCTCTTGCGGTCCGCGTTTGTCTCTCCTAGCGTGACGTATCCAGGCGGGGATGCGCACCTCAACGGCAGTCGAGTCGCACGAACGATGCGACCGCCTTCGCCGTTTCTCTCTGGCTACGTGTTTCTTTCGCCGATCTCGCGCCGTTGCCACCGCGACGCAAGCAGAGCAGCAACGTGCGCTTGACTCGCAGCCAGCCCGCGCACCACCAGCCTCTCGCTGCGTCCTTCGAGTTCGCGGACCGAGCAGGCGTTGCCGCTGCTCGCGACAGGTGCTGTCGAGGCTGAGCAGGGCGCGGGAGAAGGCAGCGGTGAAGGGGAAGTCGCGAGGAGGCTGCGGTTGGCGGCCGTTTTGCAGGATCAGCACACAGATGTCACAGGGAAGGTTCTCTGTGTTCCTTCTCCCTCATTCGACGCTTTTTTTTTTACTGTTATTTTTGATCGACGGTGTGCCAATGTGTTGAGCTTCATTTTCTTTTCTGTATCGCTCTCTTTGAGTCTCTGGTGCCGTATTAAGATTGAGTGTGGGTTACACCGCTGGTCAAAGGAACTTACGAAACAAAGGATTGTTAAAACTGGTTATTTTAGCGCAGCAGATGTGTGACGTGTACTAAGATTTGCGAACTGAACTTGCAAACGCCGCTAAGCGCCGCAAGTGCTCAAGATGCCTGATGAGGCCAGGTATGAATTCAAGTATGTTGTGCAGTCTGCGTTCCATCACTTCTGTTTATGTTTTCACTTGTGCGTTGCACGGTTGCTTGGAAACTTGCTTCCGTTGCTGTACTTATTGAAGAGCTATTTGCTATATTTTACAGTACTTGTCCTTTTTTGTTGCATACGACTGCAGAAAATGTCGTTCAACACTGCGTTCTGCAACCTGTCTGAGTATTAAATATTCTTCGGTCGCATCTTTGCGGAATTATTCACTCGCTGGAAAAGGATATAAATGTGGCTGGAGGCTAAATATCCCCGATGCCACGGAACCACACAAAGAAATTGTTGTTTGAGTGCAAGCTCAAGTTTGTCTTCAGTATACCTGCTGGCTATGTTCGTTAACGAGAGTGAAGTACACCAAAGAGGCCTCGCGATGTTGCCTACGAAAGCGACTAAAGCTACCCAGATGATGTACAAATAGTCTCGCTAAACCTGCAAATGCAACTCTCAGAACAGAACCTCTGCGAGGCAAAAGCAGCCAGGATTTACGGCACCACTGGAAAGCGCAAGCAGACAGCGGGCAGGTGTGACGACCGGGGCTCAAGTCGGTAGTAGACGCACAAGGAGTAAATTTAGAGCAATGCGGAATCATGTTCTCTCTTTGCACATGATTTGTTCTCGGACCGTGACCTTCTCAAGACACATTGTTCCGTTTCCTTTTTTCCCCCATGCTTATCAGCATATTCACAGAAATATTTATCACTCAGAGAAATTAACTTATCGCATGTAAGACTGAAGTTGTATATATCATTATAATATGTACCTTCATGAAGGAAGCAAATGCATCAATTCTCTCCACCTGACTTGCCAGCTAAATCAAATCTAATCTATTTCGATATACCTCTGAGCATGCCAATTTACAATCAAAATATATAAAACAGACGTCAACGCCAATACACACTAAACGATGAAAGCAATACGTCTCTGCCCCCGATGAACCTTACTTCCTTTCATTTATCATTCGTTCTCTCTCTCTCTCCCTCTCCTTTCTCTCTCTTTGCTTGAAGTTTCTCCTTTTTCGTAAAGGCTTCACCTCCATTTCATGATTGGTTGACTTTATTTCTATCGAGATTCTTTCAATTAGGTTATCTTGCCAAAGTGCATAAATAGCGCCGTTTGCCTAACCGAGAATTATATCAAAAGCCGCAAATAACGTAAGCTGCTCAGATTAATGTATGAATAAACCTGAGAGTTACCAGGCATCAGTGCACCTCTACTGAAAACCAGAGCAGCTGCGGAAAGAACGCATTAAGCAGGAACAATTGCGTAACTTTATACTCATAGAAAGACAAGACAAACGCCAAGTAACGTGCGACAAATATTGACCATTGACGCTAACTCATGCTTGTGACGGCAAACTCACATGGGAAGATATATGGGGCAAAGAGCCAAACAGTTATGAAAAACTGAAATTTTACAGTGAAAAGAAATGTTCCTGGTATCCGGCAATGAAAATTCTAGCTATGGTTGGATGGCCGGACAGAGCAGGAAATGCTACGTTGCTGGCGGAGGACATGGGAATAAATTAAGCGATCACTGTAGCTCAGGTGAAGCTGGCGCAACCCGATCGCGTGACTGCCTTTCGGATTGAGTCGAAATCTCCCAACCGCCCTCTCTTGCATGGCGGAAGAAAATGTCCAGCGTCGTGAAAGCCAGACTTAGCTCCAGCTGCCTGCATTTACGCAAGAACAAGTCACGACAGGCTATTCCGTCGCTCGCTGATGGATGTTTACGTGAGCTATATTTCTAGGGTGGGAATAAGATTTATATTCTCATCCTGATTTGGTAACTCCAGCGCCTGCCAATACTGCGGGTGCAGCTTTAGCTGCGCAGAAAACATAATTGTCCCTCTCCGCTGACCCGCCTGCGTCACCGGAGCCACCGTTTTTCGCCCGCTCTGAGCCCTCGTGGCACAGACAGGGTGCATAGACATATGCGAGAGCGAGGGAGCGGGCACCAGGTGTACGCCTGCCTCCCTTGGCAACAACACTCATGCCATCCTCTGAAAGGGGCCAATTATGGGTGAAACTTGTGCTGCTGTACTTCATGGCACAAGCACTCGTTACACAAGAACGCCATTACTTTTCCGTCATCGTCATCGTTGTTTTCTATTGCTGCGGCTGCACGCTACACTTTTCTATTTCCACGCTACTGGAGGAACAGCTGCGGAAGGGTCACTGGACGCATGCAACTTCCAACGCGAAGCAGGGCCTGGAGGGTGTCTCGGCGCATCTGCTAGCGTGCCATGATTTCGCTGACTGTTATTGGATCGTCACCTGCCATATCTACATATCCCTGTCCCTTCCCTTACCCCGGTGAGGAGTAGCAGGGCCAGAGGTACGCCCTTCCGGCCAGCTTTTCCTCTTTTCTGTTCATTAATACCTCCGTCGTCCACCTTATCGTGTTTAGTCCTGCCGCAAAGCACTATGACGCTCTATTACAGAACTATCAGCATATGGCGACGTTTATCCTACAATTTTACAACTTGGCTGTGTTCAATTCACTAAGTCAATGCGATACCTGCTGTCTATCTGACAATATGTGCGAAAAGCATCCTGCTGCACACGTGCACGATGGCAATATGCGGGCGTGATTTCCATTGTTTTCTTTGACCAAGGATAAGCTGGATAGTAGAAATTGCGAAGGAGAGATAACGCAGAACTGGGCAGTGACTGGGTTTGATAACAGCCCATATGCGGTAAGCCTAAACACACAACACTGTAGCAATGTTTTGTTTCGCTTCGCATCTTCGTTTCGTTTTTGTACATAACAAAGAGGTGATGGTTGGCTGTTAAGCGTGAAAATCCCCAATATAACCATTGTTGAGTAGTTCACTCGCAATATGCAACTAAGCAGCAGGTGTTCGGTCAAATTAATAACGGCTCCTGCTACAAAACGTTATTGAAGAGTAAAACGATACGTTAGCTCATCCCGATCTTATAATTTAAATGAAAGTAAAGTCTCCCGCATACTTTCGTTGCGCAGATGCTATGGAAATTATGTAATTTGGTCTGGTTTGTCTGCTTCAGGCCAAATGGGAAGGCGTATGTAACATGTCTGCAACCTCCACGAGAAGTGAATGGTTACAGACTTTGGCTGCTCTTCATGTCACCTCGGCAGCCAAATCTGGACGTTATCTATGTGGTCGCCTTGAGATTAGTCCTTTGAATCCGGAGTTCCTCAAGGAAGCATACTCGGTCCAATATTTTTTCTTTTCTTCACAAACGATATCATACGAATTTATCATCAATGCCAGTACCTTAAATATGTAGACGATTACTCAGTTCTTATAGAAGGTTTAAATGTGAAAGAAATAGTACCTAAAGCTACGGCCTTTTGTCAGCAGCTATACGTGTGGTGCAAAAGAAATAGGCTTAACCTAAATGAATCTAAAACGAAGTGTGTCCTGTTTCGTCCACAGGGATCTGCGGAAATGGCAGCTGGGTGCATAACTATAGGTACTTACCAAATCACCATTGAAAGATCAGTAAAATTGCTCGGAGTCGTTCTTGTGGGGCAGATGTCTTGGAATGAACCCATAAAAAACCTACTAAGGAAAGCTGCCGGTGTGCTAAGTCGTTGTCGCCACATTCTTCCGGCTACTGTTAAAATGACTCTGTACTACGCTTTGCTGAATTCTCAATTGTACTGTACCACCCTTACAAACCTACATAAACTTGTATTAATGCAGAAAAGGGCACTACGGTCTATTGATAATGCCCCGTTTCTCGAAGATACAGATCTACTTTTTCGTAAGCATAAAGTCCTAAAATGGGACAACATTTACACCCCCAGATTACTAACAATATATAAAAGCACCTAACTCGGCCAAGATGAAAAGTTTTTAGGCCTAGAAAGTTTAAAGGAAACCATAGCGTTGTATTCCTTTAGGTACCAAGAGAGAGAGAGAAAACATTGGGCGACTTCCTCGCAGGGTGGAGCCCTTAGTTCAGGGCCCCATTGGCTCGCGCCACTCCGCGTGCCCGCCGGATCCGCCGTCGCTGCTCTTGCGGGTCTGAGCTGGTCAGCGCAGTCTCCCAGGAGGAAGGGGAAGGTGAAGGAATAGGGGAATAGCCCGGAGGGTGTGGGCACTCTCAGGTGCAATGATATACTGTGGGCTTTGCAAGTGCCATTTGAAATTCCCTTCTCTCGCGCTCATTATGGTACACAAAGGGTTCGACACAGAATGCCACTTATTAAACGCATACTATGCACGAGATATAGATTTACAAACACCAACGAAGAAAAATATATTCGATCTCTGTCTAGCCTAACGAAAAACTTTGTACCGTAAATATATCTTCTTGATCTAATCACGCTAGGATGTTTGATTACAACTTATGGTATTATGCTACAATGTTGGATTAGGGCTTATAGTAATTAGCTAATACGTGTCTCGATGCAGTTTCATTGTGTTTATTGCTTAAATGTTTCATATTACGCTACGCACATACTCTGTATACTTTTGAAACTGTAAAAGAAAAATACTTCTTTGTGTGCTCCCTACTTGCCTATGCATTCTGCTATATGTTGCCTATGTACGGGTGGCAGGAGCTCTGTCAAGCTGCGACGAAGCACATTTTTCTCTTGCCACCATTTTTTCTTCTGTCATGTATACAAAAGACGAAAACAAAAAAATATTGATTGATTGATTGATTTCAACAAACACTGGATGCCGGTTATATCTAGCCTTAAAGTTATGTAAATGGTCAAATTGGAGTTTGATCAATAACATTGCACTTTGAACGAAAATGTTGCCTTTTAAGAAAACTTCCCGAGCACGCCGAAAGTATGGGCGGCTGCAAGCGCCATCTTTGTGATTCCCGCCTCTAACTACAGGAAGCGCCACTGAAGTTAGAAACAAACGACACTCCAGGCAGCTAGCAAAGGAGGCATTGGCCAAACATGGTGAAATAATATAACGCGCGGTGACAGATGGTGCCACCGTTCCACTACAGAGAAATCGGCACATTTTGAGTAGTAATGGTAGAGGACACGCACTTGCCATTGCCTTCGATTGGCGTTGCTTCAGGCAGCATACGCCAGCTTATATGCTCAGCTTGCTCGTGCATCAACGCTCGGCTACATAAAATTGGTTTTATACATATTTAGTAGCTCATTAGCCCATGCTACATGCGTGATCTTCTCGTGGCTGTACTTCATTATGCTTCAGTGACGTGTGTTGAGCGATGGCTGCATCGACGGCAAAGAACACAACGGACTCTCAGCTTCTGCGTCAACCGATTTTGGTTCATAAACCAAATAGTCTCAAAATTTATTGATCGATACATCGCTTTTCAGAAGCTAAACCACCAAAATAAGCCCGTATTGACGCTCGCCCAGACAATGACCTGTAGGATATGCTCGAAGGAATAGCAAAATCCGCAGTTTTCTGTTCAAACTTTCTTTTTGTTATTCCGCTATTTTATTATCACGTCGTCATAAACCTTGCCAAATTTTGCAATAAACGTATGCGATACAACCTACTAACACTTCTTCACGAAGCAGATTACGAAGCTTAAGGATGGAAGGCGAGTGGAAGGAAGATATTGTTTTTCTTCTCCCCGTGCTATGGTAGAGTACAATTCTCCGATTAATTATGTGTAGCTCAATAGCAGCATGACTGTTCTTAGAAATGTCATAGCGAACCTCACACCTCGGGATGACTTTAACTTCCCTCCTCTTTACTGAAAGAATATTCCCACATAACGTTTTTAAATCCAGGTTTACGCATCGAGACTGTAGCTGGTGTGCGCACCAATTGTTGCAGAATTTTCTGCATGACTAACAAATTCTATATTCAGAAAAAAGTCGCAGTTCTGCCCGAAAGGCGACGCACCGCTTGCGACAACAAATTAGTAGATAGCTGTACGAAGTAAGGATAGTAACTCTATCGGCCGTGTAACCTTGTAAACATTCGCTTACTGGCTAAATTAACAATGATAGAATAAGCTTAACGAGGACGTAGAAAGAAACAGACACACAGACACAGCGCTGTCTTTCAGTGTCTGCTTCTTTCTACGTCCTTGTTCAGTCGCGCTTACACAGTCTATCATGGATTCAAACCAACCAGCCCGCCAACGTCTTTAAATAAGTTAACCAACATGGTCACGTGCGCACACGTAAACATGAAGACATCTCGTTCGATGACAGCGGAAACTGTCTTTGAAAACGCTGCAGTTAGAAACCGCGGCAGAAGCCGCGAGCCATTAGACCTCCGTGCATCTGCCGCTTGAACGCGAACGAAACGTCGAAAGCACACCGCATACGAAGCTTCTCCATGGCTTTACGCGTGCTCTGCAAACATCGCAGATCGCAGGTCGCTTATATGGGGCCCGCGCGGGAGCGTACTTTGGCCGCATCGCAGATCGCTTTCAAAACGCACGAGCGCGGCGTCCACAATTCGCGTGGCCAACGCCATTGAAGATGCCGCGGTTGTCTCCACTCTGTACGGAGTGGCGGGAGAGGAGGACATCGAGACATTCTAGCAGCCGTTGGAGTAGAATGCCCCTCTTCACTCGCCTGACGCCCCTAGCTCGCGTGCCACAGAAGAGGACACGCATCTGGGCCGAATTTTAGAGCGCAACTTTTTGGCGCCCGTTCCCGCGTTTCCCGCCGCCGTCGGCCTCGCCGTAACCAAGGTCATCATCCGCGCGCTGCTCCAGCTGCGCGCGCTCGAGGCACTATCTCTCGCGCACAGCGCGAGCCTTGCTCTCTTCACGCCTCCTCCAAAGCTGGATCACGCATTCTTGCCTATCCTCTCGCCCACTTGCACCACGCAGCGCCTTTGGGGTGACTCTCGCCGCTACCGTCCACTCCGCCCTCACCGTCCCTTCACCTACTGTTGCGGCACTGCCGGGGAGCCGTCAGCCGATGCTCCTTGCCGCCTCGCGCTTGATCCACGGCTATCCGCTCCTCCGTCTACGCGTCGCGTGGCTGTACGGCTCTCAGCCGTGTCTCTCGCTTCCCCGTTTGCGGGGCGCGTGCCTCAGTCGCATTTCTCGCCTCTGGCAGTGCTTGCGCCTGGCTGTCCTTCTCCCGCCTCCACTCTTGCCCTCTACCTCCCCTTACCCGGCGCAGTGTCGTTGCGGTGACTTGAAAGACAGTTATAGCGTTTCGTCCCCTTACTTCTGCTTCCCACGCCAACCTTATGCGGTCACATTGAGGCCTGTCTGTGAGTGAATGAGTGTGTGACATCTACTCAATACCCCTGTTCTCCACCCGTTCCACCATCCCACCTCAGAAGCAACATTAAATAATAATTGCTAATCCCCTTCCCCCTCTCCGCGGCGGTGACCCACTATAAGAGCGCCGGCTCTATAACGGCGGATCGCAGCGTGTGCTCCCAATCCGGAACGCAGAACCGCCTCCATTCGGCACTGCGTGTTCTGTATGCGGTTGCCTGTTGTTGAAATAAGGAAGCAGCTGCGCTCAAAGATTGCATTACTAAGAAGCCTAATCGTCGGCCAATTGTTTACATTGCTAATATATAGGTACAGCGAGGCGTCGGGTTTCTCGCGGCGCTCGACGTTCCTGCGCAGGAGCGAGTATAAGAGCAGGTGCGAGAGAGAAAATCTGGGGGCCTTTGCTCCTTGAATACGTGGCTCTGCCTAGGCACTAGGGTGGCGAAGTTTCTTTGCGCGTGTTGCTTTGATTTGTCCCTAGGCGTGCCGGCACTGCGGCGTGGGGGTCAAGTTTGTTTACGCTCGGAAGCTGGCTGTTGACGCGGTGAAGCAAGTAAATTAGGATACTCGCCACCAGGTGGCCGAGCTGAACGGACGTTCGCCTTTTCGTCTCCGACCCAAACTGTCTGGGAAGCTTAAGACCAGTTTCGCTCATATCATGTCTGTGCAAACTTTTGGAAAGCATGGTGAACGCAAGGTTAACATGGTTGTAGGAGGTAAATTGTCTTCTGCCTCACCCTCAGTACAAATTCCGGCCTGGTCTTTCTACTCAGGATATTATGCTCCGCCTAAAAGAGGACGTGCTCGGTCTCTCGGCCTCGTGTCCTCGCATAGTTGTTGGGGTGGACATTAGGAAAGCTTTCGATAGCCTTCCCCACGCCTCTATCATGCCGGCGAATACAAGAAATGGGCATCAAAGGCAACATGCACAACTTTATTGCTGCGTTCCTGCAAAACAGAACGTTTCAAGTTCAAGTAGGCAGCGACCTCAGCTCCTATCATCATAATGGGGTCCGAGTCCCACAGGGAGCCGTAATCTCTCCAACATTATTTATCATCGCCTTAGCAGCTCTTCCTGCAAAACTAGAGACAATCACAAGCATTGAGCACACTATCTACGACGATGATGTGACGTTGTGGACTACGCGAGGTTCCCTGGGAGAACTAGAGGAGGCCCTGCAGGCAGCGTTGAATAACATCGGGAGCTTCACGAGGGAGATAGGGCTTACGCTAGCACCGGAGAAGACCGAGTGCAGGCTTTCTTACATTCTCGCATCCTGTATGGCACCCCTTTTCACACCATCACTCGAACACAGCTACATACTCTGGAACGCCTCAACAATGAGGCAAGGAGAGCAATGGCCGGATTGCGTAAGTAGACGCCACTCCCTGCACACAAGAGCTGCAGCGCTTTGGGTGACATCGCTGATCTTATTTCAACGCACGAGCATACTCATGTGACACGCCTCAAGTTCACAAACGCAGGAAGGGCCACATTGGTTAAAATTGGGCATGACATCTGCGACCTTCCGGCGCTTACACGGATATGTCCCCCTTGGGAGCACGTACCAATTGCGGATCCCAAGCCACTGCCGAAGAACATGGGACAAGATCAATTTTCAAGAAGACAGGCCCACGCCAAACGCCATAATAAATATACCCACCAACTACGTGAGGGCAGCGACCACTCTGGCAGGTGCCCATAGTCTATGTGGCTGCTTCTATCGGAGGACCAGAGGAGGAGCCAATGTTCACTACGGCGTGGACAAATATGGAAGCAACCGAACGAGGCAGTAAACTCCACCTCACAAGACATGTCGTTCACAGCTCTATACAGAACTGTATGCCATCCTAGATTTTGCCAAGCATGCTGAACACACTGCCAACAAATTTCCAAGAGATCTTAAGCACCACTACAGAGTGTTTACGGACTCTCAAAATGCCTTTAGCGCTTGTAAGGACACCCGTAAAGCAACTGATGTGGTCCAACAAGTCCGCCTCCACGTGCGTCGTCTGCGTGACAAAGGTCATGATTTTCATCTACACTGGATCCCGAGGCACAGGGGTATACCAGGAAATGAACGGGCCCATTGACTAGCGTGTGTCACGCCACTATCTACGCAGTCGAAGCCGCCCGAACATTTACTGAACAACGTACCTGAAGACACGGAAATACACCGTCAGTGGTACGATCCCATGAAAGCAATAGCCGAAGCCAAGCGCCACCGGCGCAGCTATCTCTTCACTACGTCCAATCTCATGGACATCGCCCCCCTTCCCTCCCAGGCTGCCACTCGTCGGCAGCACGTTCTGCTTCGGCAGGCACAGACTGGCACCCTCCTTACTCCCTTCCTCGCACAGTGTTTTCGCAGAAAGGATGACCCTCGTGGCCTGGAATGTTCGCGTGCGGGTAGCTGCAGCCCCTGCAACACCAGGGCGGTCGTCGAAGACTTAATCTGGGACTGTCCACTGTATTCTGGCCCCAGGCAAAGGGCCCTTGCTTCGCTCCTAACGGAGTGGCAACCAACCTCCCTACAGACCTGGGCGCTACCGAGAAACTGCAGTGCTGTGACCGCCAACGAGCTCTGGCGGTCACTGTATGAATTCCTGGATGGTCCTGAGGCTCCAGCCCCTGGGACCAGTCTTCTTCATCTCGAGCGTACCAGCGATAGCATCAGACCCCATGATGTAGATAACTAGGTCCCCCTTATCACTGTTTCTATTACCTTCTCACTCCCGCCACTTCCCAAGCAAATTCACCGCAGCCCTTTAAGGGATGAAAATGTCAATAAAGACGAGTAAACAACAACAACAACAACAACAACAACGGGTGAAGCAGCGAGCACTAACGCCCCATTTGGTGATCGCTGTGTGTGAAGGTGCGTCGGATAGACTTTCTCATGCGTGCGGCGCTGGTGCTGAGTTTGTCATGCCGGATTATAACTTTGTCGTGCCTTACGGCCCTCTACCTTAAAAAAAAGCATCGTTGATTTTGCCGGGGGAGCGATAGGGGTCATAGTATAGGCCGGGCCTTCTAGACTTTTCATGCTTGTGGATTTTCGAGAGGCATCTTTGAGCGGTACCGCTTCAGTGAAATAAACGCACAGCGCCTTAGCAACCAGGGTTGAACGCGATTGCCTTATGTAACGCCGTGAGGATTATTGGATTTGCGTCTCGGCCAATAATAATAACAATAAGTCTCCTGAAACTCATGATTAAGCTCACGTTCAACGCTAGCGCACTGTCAGTCTGTTGTATGCGCGCCACCTATGCAAAGTTATCCTAAAGCTAACTCCACTCTTAGTCAGTGTTTCACGGAATGTCAGTGTCGAGTTGCAGTGTTTCACGAGGTGGTCAGCGGGGAGTGGCAAAGTGGTTTGAAATTTTGAAGTAAAATAGTTTAAAAGGTAAAAAAAAAACGATGTCCTCTCAGGCCTCGTTTTGTCATCGTTCTTCGTCACGAAAATAATTGACGTAGAAGGCCCCGAAAGCTTTCGACGGGCTTTGCGATTACAGATGCATGCGAGTTTCCAGGGACGGCATAGGCATGGCACTTTTTTATGCGTTCGGAGTGCAGAACGACACATTGAACAACAACACAGTCAACCACACATTCAACACATTCAATACACTGAAGGGCCTCTGGAATATGGAATATCAACTTTTTATGCGATTGCTAGCGAAGAAAAAACGATAGAGCGCGTCATGACGATGTCGCAGCGGTACAAGGAGAATCGCATGTGGAGCTGAGATCACGGTCGAGTCTGGAAGTATCGGTTTTTCCTGAAGCTAAGTTATGAATTCCATGCAAGTTTGACAGGATGATATTCACCTACTACTTACCGAACATCGCATATCATATTCTGCGACGTAAGCGTGCGACGTATATTCATGCAAAGCTCGCTTCTCTGTGGAGGCGTCGATAAAAATAAAGCACAGATAGCACTTCGACATCAAATCAACCAAGGGTTATTATGTAAAAGTTACACCCTCCTCTGCAGGGGCCGTGCTCTATACACGTGACTCAAATTAGTCGTCAGAAACATTATTCTTGTTGCCGTGGGTTTTTTTCTCTGCTTGTTTTTTCCCCAGTACAGTAAATTCATTGATATATACTACCACCGCTAGAAACGAAACGTAATCCACATTTACAGAGAATTTACCAGTTGCGGAAATAACATTCTCAAACCACGCAGCTGCCCTGCCGTCATTGTCCTCAACAACAGAATTGTCCAGAGAGAAAGACACACACACAGAGAGCGAAATAAAATGGGAAAGGCAGAGAGGTTTCTATAGCTTGCCATCCTAAACTGGGAGAAGGATGTAAAGGTTGCCTGCATTGCATGCTCTATTTAAAGCCCCCTAGAGAGAGAAGGGAAGAAGGAGAGGCAGGGAGGTTAACCAGACTGAGTCCAGTTTGCTACCCTACACGTGGGGAGGGGAATGGGGAGTGAACGAGTGAGAGAGAAAACATGAGTCTATACTGCACTTTCACATGCACTAAGTTAGGTGTAGGATGTCTACAGTCGGGCACTCAAGTCTGTTGCCTTCAGGTAGTGAAGAAGCGCTCGAACTGCTTTCTGGGCTAATGAACTGTGAGGCCAAGCTCCCAAGATCTTTGCTTCTGTAAATGGCCTGTCGTCCAGTCTACTCAAGGCACACTGGAGAGACTGAAAACCCCCTAAAACCTGAATAATTACAGTTACGTTAACAATAAGTGCTCACAGTCGACTTCGACGTACACGAAAGGAACCTCAACATTTAATACACTGCTCCTTTCTGGCTGGGCGTGATAGATCCTTGTTGCTATGGCGTCTGAGTCATCACCCGTTAGCCTCTGTCGAACTGCTCACATATAGACAAGCTAGCTATATACGTGTTTGTAAACGAAGACCCTGCAGTGTGTAGGCGCATTGACAGGAAATAGAAATATGCGCACGCATATTTCTATTTCCGCACGCACGCACGCATGCCCATTTCATAAATTCATAAAACTGTGTCTTAGAAAAACGCTTAAGTGTTATTGTAAGGGTTAAATCAAACCACAATTGTTCGAGAAATGCGTATGTCATACTGTCTCTTCATGGGGACGCGGGTGCTGGAAACAATTTTCTGAGAGGCTCGTAGAGCAAGCTTTCATAAGCAGCTGCAATAGGCTGAAGCCGTCGTTACGAAAGGTGAACACCTCGACACAGAGCTGCTCTTGTAAATGATATCGTCATGCGGCTGCGACTGTTCAGCAGGACCACGAGACTGTTTATGCAAGGGGAATCCGTCAGAGACATATCAGAAGCAGCGCTTTTTATCACAACTCATTCGTACAAATAGCTGTTTTATCAACGCTTGCACAATCTAGCGTTCTTTTCTATATTTATTGAGCCCCTTATAATCACTCCAGATTTTGGCATCGCTTGCAGTGAGTTGTAGTGTAGGGTGGCGCGTGACTGGGAGGCACAATGCGTGTTGAAACGGTGAGTTCCTGATTATCGCTACAATGGATGCCTAGTTGAGAGGAACTAATAGCACCAGCGATTGTTTCATGGGCACGATGCAACTATGCGCGCAGCTACGTGATGAGAGCTTCGCCAAACGACATTGTCTGTCCTGAAAAATTGACTGTGCCAGTAGATTCTTCTTTTCATTTATTATTTCTTTTTCTTTTGTTGGCGAACAAGAGGCCATGCACAGACGTGAAAGCGGTCATTCTGCCTTCCTCGACCACTGCAGTGACTCAGTGGCTGTGGCTTTATGCTGCTGAGCACGACGTCAGACGACGTCACAGGTTCTATCTCCGGCCGCCACTGCATTCCAAGGGGAATGAAATGCATGAAAAGGCTCTGGTGACATGCGTTGAATGCCCTTCAGGAATAAAATATCATCATCATCATCACCATTAAAATCATCATCTTCAGCTTACTTATGTATACTGCAGGACGGAGGACTCTCTGGGCGATCTATAATTATACCCATGTCTTGCGCCAGCTGATTCCATCTTATGCTTGCAAACAGCTTAACTTCATCGCGCCACCTAATCTCTGCCGTCCTCGACTGTGTTTCCCTTCCCTTGGCACCCAATCTTTAACTCTAATATACAACCAATTACCTGCGTTATAGATTACCTAGCCTGTCCAGCTACACTACAGAACACGGCTCTTAGGCGTCTGTCTGAAAAACATTTATTTACATAAGTTTTGCACAAACACTAGGTGGGCTCCCCCTTTCAGGAGCCCATTGGCGTCGACCGCCGCCCGGCCCCGCTCGACCAAGGCCCGTAGGGCCGTCAGGTCAGAGCCCGTTCGTGGGTTGTGCGTCGCCGTCACTCGGCGTAACCGCGCGAACGCGCTCGTGTCACTGCTCGTGCGTTCGTCATCGTCTTCTTCTACAGTTGTCTCCCATGCCGCTCATCGATGACAGCGTTCCGATACAGCCCCTGACATTGCGAAGGCACTGATGGTACTTGCCCACTGCCAGTCGGTGTGGTGATTTCAGTCTCAAATTGTTCACCTCAATATGTCGCGAAATGAAATGACGTATCGAGATGCACTCATATTTCGCATTAAGGAGTATCGTAATCATCGGACAATTTTTTCTTCTCTTAGTGTCAAATAGAACATCGGCTGCTCCCGTTTGCTCTCTGATCCACACCGCTCGCTCTCTTGCTGTCTCTTAAGATTACGCCTAACATTTTTTGTTCCATCGATCTTTGTGCGGTCTTTAACACCTACTCAAGTGTCATTGTTAACCTCCAAGTTACTGCTCCATAAGTTGCCGGTAGAATGTAATGATTGCACGTTTTCTTTTCAAGAATAGCGGTAAGCTGCCGGTCATGATTGGTAATAGCTCCTGCATGCGCTTTAAACGCGTTTCATTCTTCTGTAAGTATCCTTCTCATATTTAGGGTCGCCTGTCAATAACTGACCTACATAAACGTACTTTTGGACCAATTCTAGAGTCTGACCACCAATAATGAATTCTCCTTCTCTTGACAGGCTACTAAGCTCCAATCTTACACTTTCTCAGTTAAGGTCCTGAATCGTTTGTTGCGATTCATCCCCAGTGTAGCTGAACAGGACAGGGTCACCTGAAAACCGAAGGTTGCTGAGATATTCGCCGTTGATCCTTACTCTTAATCCACCCCAGTCCAATAGTTTGAATACTTCTAATAAGCATAAAGTGGATAGCATTGGTGAGATTGTGTCTCTTTGCTTGACTCCTTTCTTGATCAGTATTTTCCCGATTTTCATGGGGATAATTAAAGCAGCTATGGAGTCTTTACAGATGTTTGCTGAGGTGTTCACATATGCTTCCCATACCCCTTGACAAAACGATACCTCCGTGACTGCTGGTATGTCTATAGAACGAAGTGCCTTTTCTTAACCTATAAACGAAAAGAAAGGGGGTTAACGGAGGGGCCCATTTTTATTAGTCATATCAAAGAAGCCAACAAACACTGACACCAAGGACAACATAGAAGAAATTACTTGTGCTTCATAAATGAAATAAAGAAACGATAAATTATTTGAAATGAAAGTGGATGAAAAAACAACTTGCCGCAGGTGGGAAACGATCACAAGGTTGTGGGATCGGCACAATTGGCACAAACGGCACAATCATGTCCGCGGAAAGAAAAGTGCGAACAAAACTGTCATCATCAGCAATGGCTCATAAACCCCTAAGCAAGCAAAAAGGGCATCACAGAGAACAATATGTCGAAAGATGTGATCATCAATGGCTCATTCCCGCGGAAGCAATGACTCATACCGCCGTAAGCAAGCAAAAAATGCAATGGCTCATAGCCCCGTATATCACAGTGCATATCACAGTAATCAGTATATCACAATAATAAGAAGAACGTTTGTCAACGTTTACTGTTTGTCTCATCGCCATATCGTAGGTGGTGGTCCCCCCAGAGCTTCGCTGTCCAACTACCATTACCCGTTTGCTCATCCCTCGGCCAGCAGCGAGACTGACTGGACAGCCTGCCTAAGGTCCGGGGACGTCGACCGACAGCTTGAACTGGTGGACTGGGCAGAGAAGGCCAAGGAGGCCTAGGGCCTTACTTGAGCGCGATCCCTCAGCCTATTCTCCCTTTCAATAACGTTCACCAACACCGCAGGGTGCAATGGGTTCTGATATTTTTACTCGCTTTATTTTTATTTTATAAACATCCTGTAGAACACTTGGTGATAACTGGCGGTCATCCAAGAGACTAGGGCAGTGATATAACGAAAGATGTCACTGGAAAAATAATACTTAGGGTGCATTTTGGCAAAATACGGCTGTATCGTAGGGTTACTGCGATACTTGACGTCAATGTCAGAAAGGTCCTATGCCGCAACATAGTAGCCATGCTGTAGAGCTGGGAAAAAATTTTGTTGTTGTTTTCATCGTCGTTGTTGTTGTTTTTTGCCTGGAAAAGTATCTGAACTTGGTGACCCTGACGGTGCCAATGATCGAGCGCAGCAAAAATGGGCTGAGACAAAGAGCGCGCGGGTGCACCTGTCCCAAACCGGCTGTTCGGCGGCGCGCAAGGTGCGAGAAGAAACAGACTCGACTTCGAAGGTGGCCCGGAGGGGGGAAGAAGCATCAGGTGGCTGCCGCGGCCGCTGCTGGCAAAGCTGTGGGAAAACGTTGGCCCGCGGGTGAACGGCGACGATCGATCAATGAATGAGCCGGAGAGGGCGCCACGAGATGAACTCCGTTGAAGGAAAGGGGAGGGGGGGGGGGGTCCGGGGTTGTTCAACTCTCCCTCCTCCTTTCTTTCCGCCCCGTAATGGGCATCGCCGGCTAATTAAGCGGTAGTGGTTGGACGTAGCGTAAGACGCAAAAATACTCCCGGTCCATTCATGCCGAGCCTGTTTGAAGCGGTTCCTCCTTCCCCAACCCTCTTCCTAGTGATTTCGTTCTTCCTTTGCCGTCTTTTTACGACAGCGACGCATTGCGTACCCACCCCGCGAGGAATAGTAATGGCGGGGCGAGGGCGAGTGGCTTCATCGCGTCGCGACAGCGCACGCTCGCCGCAACCGGTGGAGCCATGGGAGACGCGACGACCGATTTCCGGTGTGTGCACTCGCCGCAGGGGTGAGAACTTCTTTCTCCCAGGAACACCCACACCTTATACCATGCTTCCCGATCGTGGCGCACACGTAAGCTTCGAGGATAGACAAAAGTTGAGCACTGCCTTGATGCAGTGGTCTTTTGAACACAGTTCGTTCCCGATACCACTACCTCTGGCTCGCTGCTGGCAACCAAACGAGATCACCACACCTTACTGGCACTGCCAGCTTTTTAAATGGATCGTGGCACATGAAGTCAAACATGGCAGGGAAGTCGCACAAAAAAGACCCGGAAATAGCAAGCAAAGAAATGAACAAATTCATTGCGTATATATACGCTAATAACACAGGGAAGTTATTAAAATCATAATCATTACACATTACATTATATGTAATGTGTCGGCCGTCGGACCGACACATTACGGCTACTTTATGCGTTTCGGGTAGAGACTACAGATAAATTTGCTACAATGAGATGCAAGGCAAATTATATAACAAATCAAGATGAGATACAACATGGATGTGAAATGGTAGGTCGGTGTCGTGAGATGTCTTGCAGCAACAGTTTGGATAAACTGAACGTCATTTTTCATGACGACTTGAAGATGTCGTCCACACTGTTGGGAAACAGGATGGTGGTCGCAATCTTCGGAATCTATTCAAGAAACTCTGAGACATCTTCGACAACTGTAGGCCGATGATGGCTGGCATTCCTTGACATGCGAGACTAAAATGATTGTGCATCTATTTTCACTGCGAGTCAGCAATCACAAATGGTGTCGGGTTATTGTTCCGAAAATATCCGTTTATGTTCCTCGATGTTGCCCGAAAGTTGTCTGGAAAGCGGATCTTTTAAGTGTAACAAAATGGCAGCTACACCGGAAAGAATGAAAACGAGCGCCTCTAAAAGTCCAAGAAATTGAATTAAAATGGGCCAAATGTAGCATGACAACGAAGGACAGCCTGTTTTTCAGATACTTGTTTTAGAGATACTGCAGCCCCGTCTGGAGGGCTATATCAGGAGT
Organism: Dermacentor albipictus; assembly: GCF_038994185.2. Taxonomy (NCBI): domain Eukaryota; kingdom Metazoa; phylum Arthropoda; class Arachnida; order Ixodida; family Ixodidae; genus Dermacentor; species Dermacentor albipictus. The sequence continues at coordinate 165,644,011 of NC_091824.1, read as the reverse complement.
GGAACAAAAGAAAAAAAAAATAAACTGCCCCAGTTGAACACGCGCATGAAATGAACACGTCTAATAATATGCACAGATACAAAGCACTTTAAAGATGAGAAAGTAAATACGGTTAATTGTATCTAGCATTGGTCCAATAGGAATACATTCGTGTCACCTGATAATGAACTCTAATAATTAATTGTTATCGGAAAGAAAGTGTACATGACGGTATTGGAGTGCGCAAAGAAAGGCTTGAAATTAAGCTCCCAGAAATTCCTTGACCCACAGGACCTAGCAGTTACGAGGTCAAGTTGAAGAGCAGCATGATTATGTCACGTGCCCACGCAGTGCTCCAGTTTCTTCTTCGTTTTTTTTTCCCCCTCGTTCCTTATTATCTGTATCTACTCATCGTGAGTACCGGTGGCTTTGGAAAGAGTTGGAATAAGGGAGAGAAAAGAGGCGGGGAAACTGAAGCCCATACGGCGCCCAACGTTGCTTTGTTAAATAGATATGCTCCAGCAAGGGTTGCTTGCGAAACCAATGAAGCGTGCGCTGATTAGGTATACCGCGTCGGGTCATCGAAAACAAGCGAGCATCGATCGAGGAAAGACTTACGGGCAGTTGGGACGACTCCTGGAACGCAAAGCGTGGGCCACGAAAGACAGCGGTCAATACAGGCTGGCAAATCGATTACTGGAAGTAAGCGAATTGAAGTTGTGCTGACGTGGGCACTAGATACGTGCATGGTGTTTGAATTACTTGCGACACAGTGATGGCTCTCGAAAGACGGTGAAGCCAGGCACTGCGACGTAAACAGTAATTATGGGAAGTCCTACAGGAAATCTTAGAAACTGACACGCACTAAATAGCGTCACATTTACAACAGAAAACTCTAGATAATATAAAACCCAACGAGTGCAGACAGCGAGCACGCGCAGCATCCCGAACTCGGTTCCACACAAGCCTAGTGGCGCGCTGTCGATACCAAGCGCAGGGCGGATAGCGTGCGTTAGTTTGGCTCCGTTATTTTTCAAACCGCTAAAACATGAATAATTTTCGTTACGTGGGCAACAAGTGCGTACAGTCGACTTTGACGTACACAAAAGTATCCTGTACTTTTCATACGCTGGTTCATTCATGCTGGGTTGGACTGACCCTTGTCAGTATGGCGTCTGAGTCATCACTCGCTAGCCTCTCGAACTGCTTAGATATAGACAAGCTGTATTCATGTTTGTAAACATGAATACAGTTTAAGACATGTTTGGAGTGGTTAGTGCGCAGGTGCATTGACAGGAAAACACACGCACGCACGCACGCACGCACGCACACACGCACACGCACACACGCACACACACACACACAAACACACACACACACACACACACACACACACACACACACACACACACACACACACACACACACACACACACAAACGCGCGCGCGCGCGCGCGCGCATATTTATATATATATATGTGTGACGTTTTTCCTAGACCAAACAGAATTTTTATAAAATCGCCTGCGGCAGATAGGGTAAATTCCATCGCCATGATGTTCCGTATATATTTATGTATATGCATGCTATGTGGTCGTCTATGCAGTATTTCCAAAGTAGGTGCTATGTTATTCAACTGCCAAAGTGACTCAAACCAGGTCACGATCTCGACTGAATACCTCATAATATTTTGAGAATGGCACAGCGCAAACAAAAGTAATGAAACATTTTATTCACGGCGCATGTCCTTTATCTTAAACTTTCTCTGACCTGTAATGAGCGGCAGAGAATCTTCGTGCTCGCCATGCATCTAAATGTATCGTGATTTCACTGGCGCCGCTCTTTGCAGGCGATGCCATTACAGGCCTACATACATGGCGTTTTAACGCCTTCATAGCGCCACAAGTTTTGGCGCAAACACGCATGTCGCATCCGCGTATAGTCGCACTCACATCATCAGTAAAGCTCAAGCGCAACGCTGCGCCTTGCTATTACTGTCAGTGCTTCGCCCTGTTGGGCCGCAAGTGCCAATTTGTTTTTCAACCAACCACCGTTTAACGCTTTGAGGCACGAAAGTAAGTGGATCGCCTACGTACTTCGTCGCACACTTTGTGAATGAACGGAATCCGGCGTGCCTGCCTATAGCGCATGTCCGTGGTAGGCGGTGGTATGTGGGCATTGCTTGTACGATGGCACTGCCTGGAGCTGGTATTTACCCGCATCTTAACTATCTCCGTGCATGCATGCACGTGCACGCGCTCCGCTGTTAAAACGCTAACGGCCTTTCGAGCAACTTCCGGCAACGGCGATCTGCCGCCGGCTTCCGTCCCAAGCACACATTGCGACGTGCTAGGCTGAGCGCAACAACGGATGCAGTGACGCCCTTGCCAATAGGCACAGCGCCACCTGCCAGACACCGCATGGGGGGGAAAATAAAAACAAACAAATAGAAGCAAGGATAGTTTGTTTTCGCGCACGGAGCAGGCCACGTGCGAGCCATAGGTTCAGCCGAGGTAACTCGCGCCAGCGCGCCGCATGCCAATGGCATGTCGTGTGCTTATTGTGACCGTTCGCGCACCTGCCACGCTCTCATAAAAAATCACCGCACCTTACTGGCACTGCGAGCTTTTTAAATGGATAGCGGCACTTGAAGTCTAACAATGCAACGTTCCTGTTTATATACGAAAGACAGCTAATGTCGTAAATAGAGAGAAAGAGAAAACCTTGAAAATGGTGTGTCTATAGCATGTAGTCTTACCCATGCCGCTTGGACGTGGCGTGACGGTGCTGCACGTTGCTTGAGGGCGCAAGGGCCTGATCCAGCAAAATTGAGTGTCAACGTGACAGGAGATACGGTAGCAGTAAATAGCGTGGACTCTACGTTATCCATATATAATCGTTGTCGACGACCTCGTTTCTAAATATGAGGCGAATCGACCTGCATGCACAAAAGCAACCCTGCAAGATTCTTGTGAGCGACTTCGCCCATGAGCTGTGACTTCAATTAGGCGCACGGTGGCTTACGAGGAACGAATTATCAGTCCCCTATAATACCCACTATGGCCGAGGCTTTAACTTTCTAGAACTCCCTGCTTTTCCCTTCAGTCTCTCTGTCTTTCTAGATCCAAGAACTCTTCAGAAAAATTGGCGTGGAAGTTCACAAGCAACATATATGTATCTTGAGAGACGGCAACGTTACCCAATAAGTGCAATGGTAATCGTTTCTCGTGAAGTAGCAGAAGGCGGCGGGGGTGATGAGTCTTTCCAGTATCTATACGTTTTGACATCACCATGCTGTCTATTGGGTACGGAGGATGCATATTTTATACAATAGAGACCAGAAACAGTCACACATCGCTGTACTGCCGTGATGCAAGTGCGTTGTGGAGAACATACACCATGACTCTTCCATTATACGTCAAATGCCATGGAGAGATTGAGCTCGGGTACTGCATCTTTCTATACTATACAGCAATAAATAAATAAATAAATAAATAAATAAATAAATAATGGCAGTGATGATGATAATAATATTAAAAACAACAAAAAAATGCAAAATGAAAAATTACAACGAAACTAATACAGATAACACCATGTCTTGCTACTTCGCTGCATGAAAAAAGGCGGCATGATTTGTTTATCGCGTGCCTGTTCTTGCGGCCTTATATAACACGCTCGCGTCTTTAATTGAGCCGCTTTTGTATCACAGGAGAGAACTACCCAACATGTAGTCATTTTGGGGTTTTAGCGTGCTTCGCATGTCGTGAACTAATGCGCTGCAAAGCCTTTACAACTGGCGCACCCGCCATTGCGGCTGAGTGGCAATGGCGGGGTGAGTGTGGCATTCTGCGGCTCAGCAAGAGGCCGTGGGTCGAATTACTAGCGATGAGGTCAAAATTCTATCTCAATTCCGTCGAAACGCGAGAACGCTCATTTACTTAAACCTTCTTGTTTAGCTGGTTGGCGACACACAGTTATCAGAAGAGTGGCGGAAGTTAACCCATACACAGACAGAAGTGTAGACAGGACGAGCCGCGTGTACAATTGAATTTATGTACTTAGACAAATACTTACATTTATGTGAATGTTGAAGGGCACACGTAAGAGAAAAATATTTGAGCTGTCTTGGTAAAGCATTCCTTTACATTACCAGAAAAGTTCCCTCTTACCGCGAGAAAACGCTCGGTAAGCCAGATATACGCGAGAACGAAAGCCTTGTGGAGACGCTGCTCTAGTTCCCGAAGAAGCTGGGAGTTATTTCGTGGAATGTCCGCTCCTATCGTTTGTGAACGGCCATGAGCCCGGTGTGCGGCTCCTGTGGGTGCGAGGAAACCGTCGAGCACCTATTGTGTACCTGCCCTCGCTACGATGTCCAACGCCTCTCTCTGAGGCAAACTTTACACCGACTGGTCTCCAGACCGTTCACCGAGTCAAAGATACTCGAGCCGTAGCCACACCCGACACTGACACGAAAAGCGATTCATGCACTAGTACAATACTTGAAGTGCAACGGCTTAGGGGACCGTTTATAGTGTCCATGTATATAGTGTCCCTCCCACACGCACTCAGTGCTTACTCTCTCCTTTCTTTCTCTTTCTATTCCCCTTTCCCCGACCCCCAGTGTAGGGTAGCAAATCGTATGCTCGTCTTGTTGACCTCCCTGCATTTCCTGTCCCTGCCCTGCCCTACCCGCCTGCCTGGCCGGCCGGCGTTAAATATTTATCTGTAAAAATGAATTACATTTGTACATTAAAAAATCAAGAATAAAAATTTGAAGTTTCAAGAACTTTTATTGAACCAGGACGACACAAAGGCGGAAAAAAACATGAAATCCATGATGTTACGAGGGTGTACTAGTCCGGGATGTTTTGCGCGATATTCTAAAACCCGAACTTTAACCGTCATATTTTTCTCCTAATAAGTAATATATTAGCGTGATACAGTGGCGTAGCTAGGTCGTCTGGCACCCGGGGCCCATAGGTCTTCTGTCACCCCCCTCTCCGGGTGTAGACGGCGGAAAGACGGGTGTCATCAGACGTATATGACACCCCCCCCCCCCCTCACTGGCCCCTTGCACCCGGGGCCCACGGCCCCCCGGCCCCCCCTGTTGCTACGCCACTGGCGTGATATCAAACAAAACACAGTTCAAGAATACCTTATCAATTTAAGCTGATTTAGTGTTTTAGTATCACCTTAAACGACACCAGGAGGTCCAAATATTGATACGGGGCCCTCCACTATGTCGTCCTTCATAACCCACTGCGCAATTTTTGGATGTTTGGATGAGAGCACGACATGGCGTGTGGCCACTTGGTGACCTTTATTGTAAAAGACGTTGAGCACGGAGGAAATGTCACGGAAACGGGAAGACAAGCGCTCCGTTGTTTACTGCATTAGTTCCTACTGTGTTGTCCGCACTCCGTATGCTACATCATAAAGGTTAGTGAAAGTAGTATTATGGAAGCGCCTCGCATTTAAGTGCAGTCACCGCCAATCTCACCCTTCGGCATCTGACCGGATAAAATGACTGTTACCATTCAGTTTCTCTTCGCATATTATGCTGCTCATTTGAAACTACGTTCACTATAGCTGCTTCTTTTTTCGTGTTGCGCTGAGCGTAGCTTAAACCGAAACGTCGTTCTGATTTCTGCGTAAGCAGCAGCTCGGCAAAAGCGCTTACAACGGCAGATCGCCAGAAATGGAGGGCGCATAAACGACCCAGGAGAGGGAAGAGCGCCTGGCGAGTGGAAGCGGCGTCGTGCCCTCCTCCCGATCCCAGCCGAGATCAAATCGAGGGGGTTCGCACGGCGTCGGCCGGTGGCACAGCCCGCGGCGACGCGCGGTCGGCGTCGCTTTCGTGTCGGGCGCCTGGCTCGGAATGGCCAGCGAAGCGCCGCGGTCGTCGCACGCTTCCTCCGCCCAGACCCGTGGGAAAAAAGGCGGCCACTGGCCACCGGCGGGCCACGCAGCTCACGAAGCCGGGCCCGAGAAGGGCGCTCGCACACACGCCGGAGCCGCCGCAAGCAGCAACAACAGCCGGCCAGCGGCATCTCGAGACGCGTCCCCTGATTACCTTCGGCGGCCTTTCGTGCTAGCTACCTTCCCCGACACTGCGGCAGCCACCTCCCTCCGAAACCACCACCCCACCCTGTGTACCCCCCCCCCCCCCTCACACCGGCCCCCTTATTCTCTCCGCTCTTCTGCAGCTTGTTTTACTGCTCGTCCGTGCGGACTCGTGTGGCCGTAGTCGTATATCGGCGCCCCTGCTGTCTTTCGTGACCCAGTGCCGTCGCCAAGGCTCCGTAAAGTGGGAAAGGAAGGAAGCGCAACACTTGCTGACGCGGAGCTGCACCAACGCGATTTTGCGAAAAGTGAGGAAGGCTCGGCTCGCTGCATTCCTTGCGGGACACTTGGACTTCATGCAGACAGCCCCCTCCGACACTGCGACGTTAAACGTCTTTCATTGTTGCAGGGGCACATAATCGAATGATTTTCCAGTACTAGAAATTACAGAAATTCAACTTTGGGAGCTTGCGCCTACTTTAAATATAATGCACACCCACATTTTTTTTTAGATTCGTCTAATCGGCTCAATGTGTCTCGTGTCATTCCCAGAATATTCTAGGCATTCTTGAGCACCGCGAACAACAGCGACGAACAACCAGGTTCCATTACGACCCTTTTTATGTACGTAAGTTAATTACTAAGAAAGCGAGAGAAAAAAATGACAATAAGGGAGCTAGGATGGTCACCCCAGAGAGGGGTCCGTTTTCTACCCTTCACAGTGGATTGGGAACTGAGGATAAAATAGTAGAGATGAGTGGGTGAATGTAAATTTGAAGTAGTTCAGAGGACAACAACAACAACAAATTGGTGCATACTGAGTGGCAGGAATCCCAGTCATAGCCGATCTCGTAAGCTTGCACTCCGCAGAACAGACACGTTCTAATAGCTACATAACTTCAAATCAGGGCATCCAGTCCCCATTTTTCTTCAGAACTCAGTATGCTTGCATCGCCGAAGCTCTGAATACAAAATAATGCACTGCCACTCCAGTTACCTGATTCCAACCTCCCGTCTGTTCTCCTGATGACCCGTAATTTTCAAGGTAGGGACGCTGCAGCCTTTCTTGACTGCGAAAGAGAGAAAAAAATGAGAGAAACAAACTTAAATGAACGAGTGCGGCCGCTTCAAAACACGGTGCAGGTGTGTCACAGTCCGTCGTAAACAGTGAAGGGTGAGTTCATTGCGATGCCAGTTAAGGTAGCAATCCCGGTATATGGAAGAAAGCGTATAAAAACGGAGCAGTGGCCAGCTAACTCCTCAGCGGGTGTCTGCGACGCGTAACAGCTACTCTACCTGGAAGCACACGCTGTCAACTTCTGTAAGATGATGATGTGCTCTCGGTGCATGCACGAATCTGCGGCGAAAGGTGGAATGGGTTGAGGTTCGCGGTACCAAATCGGTCGCGGCACAGCGCCGGCGTGCGTGCCATGAATGTCTCGTCGTGTGACAGCATAGGAGGAAATTACACGGTGACGTGTGAAGAAGTCCTTATTATGTCCAAACGGTCTGCTAAAGCCAACGCTGACGCTTACTGACTACGCGGGGATCTTATTTCTTCGGCGATATGCAGCAGCATGCTTTCATTTTTTTTTTTGTAATCGTCACACATTGCTACTTTTCAGCTATTTCCATTAATGTTATCACCTGCCTACTTTTTTTGCTTTTTAAAGTGCGATATACACCACCGAGCGATGTTGCCTTACTATAATAGTAAGGTAACATTCGGTGACTGGCACTTGCTCTATAGAGTAAGTGCCAGTCGCCGAATTGAGAACGCCAACTTATTCTGACGCACAGAAGTTAGGCCTTATTCTAAACCTCGCACATTTTGGGATGTTGGGTGTGAGAAAGTATACCGCGGCACCAGATAATGTACTTAGGATGTTGCGTGTTTAGTAACCCGAATCGAAGCATCGTGGCCGCATCAGAACACCGCCTATGCGCGACGCATGGCAATGAAAAAGGCAAATATCAGGTATTGGTCGCGAGAATGGAACATCACTTTTTTTTTCTTCCCAAAAGAGGAGAGAAAGGGGGGGAGTGGGTGGGAGAGAGGAGCGACGTATACATATGAGGACTACTTCACTTCATTCACTGGAATAACCGTTTTTAGCATATGTTCGTTATCTTATATTTTAGAACTTCCGCACTTTATAGGTTCTGGTCAGCATTCCAACCGAGCAGTTTTTACATGACAAATGTACGTACTATTCTACGTACCTTACACTATTTTTCCACATAGTCCTCACGCCGGTTCAAATATTTGTCCAATCGTAGCACTGAATCAGAGATGCCCCGTGCCATGTTGTCGTCAGTTAGCGATGCACGCGGCCTCCCCGAACACTCGTTGTCACGCAAGTATTCATGGCCTTTTGCGAACTCACACCCTCGCACTTCACAAAGCGAGACACACTTCCACATACGTGGGCTGCATTTACCTGTGGATTTCGATGGGCGTTTGTCCCTTGCTCCATGGGAAACGAGTCACACACACTTCGTGCCCGTATGCCGTGGACCTGTCAAGCACAGCCGCCATCTTGAACAACTTACAGCAGCGCCGTGCCGCGGAGCTACCGGCAGATAAGGCCGGGCCAGTCCAAGAAAGGTCCACCGCTGGGAATGGATAAGTTGACTTCGCATTTAAAGCCGTTATCTGGCTAAAAATAAATCGGGGCAGATACTTTGACTCGCCCTCGTATACATATTTCGGCTGTCTGGTGTCTTTCCTGCATGTGCCTGAGACCCGCCGTGGTAGCTTAGTGGCTTTGGCATTGCGCTGCTAAGCACGAGGTCAGGGGATCAACGCCCACGTATTTATTTTTTTTTACTCCTATAGACAGGCAGCAGCAAAACTAAAGAGAATGTTGGCATTCAGAGTATACGTCGGGGCCGTATTTTGCAACGATTCTTCTCATTCCGCATACTCTTATTGTCCTTCGTAATAGTGCTGTATGAAGCCGCCCCTCCGCTGCCACCACCAAAAATCGCTCCCAAACAACGCTATATATGTACTTCAGCGCATATTCGTTCTGGGCAGGGCGTATCGAGGGTGAGCGCGAATCACCTTATTCTTTTCATAAGCGTTGAAGGAATTGAGAACAGCAACAACCAGGGAAATTTGTTTGCGTGAAATCCGCCTGTTTGGGACAACGGCTTGCTTGCAGTACTCTGTCTACATAATATCTGCTGCTTCAACACAGAGCACAGCCCCATTCATGCATCTTATGCGTTCCTTTCTGCAGGTCGCTGACGTAGCCGGCTACCGCGTGAGCTCTACCGCACCTGTCTAGTGTTACCGTAGACAAGAATCAAGAAACAGGGAGATTGGAGCTTCAGGGCGATACATTTCGCCTCGACGTGTAACACTGACTGGAAACGTCGCTGAAAGCAGCACATAGTGGCTGCTCGTAACAGGAGAGCGTGGATTGCGAGCGCCTGGACGGTCGGTGATGCTTCACAATGGGCCGTATCCGTGGATACACGAGCACATCCGCAAGACCCACGGCGGTGCCACTTTGGCGACATCGGAGACCAATAACGCAGTGTTGTACGGGCTCAATGACACTAGCCGAATTGTGTGATACCACGCGTACTGCTACGTGGTGTATGCTCTGTGGACTGAGGCGGTGTTACGTTTCTCGGCACTCGTACTACACGGTGGCGTCGAGAGAAGTATGAATGAGCGACACTTAGGTTAACGGGTGAAAGAAGAAAGAAGAACTGGCGAGCTTCAGAGTGCGGGTTTTTCGTCAGAAGAGGGATCAGGAACTACTGTACAAACAGGGCAGTGCCTTGTTATTTGAGGCCCGAAGTGGTTGCCTAAGGACGGAAAACACACCGGTGAAAATATTCGCAATTGAATGAGATGTGTGTCTTTCGCATCAAAATTAGGGGAACGACTAAGCACATCCCAATGGATTGCGAAGACATTCACCCAGCGAGACTCGTAGGTAACGTCCACCTTCCCGAAGCGCTGGGATTCACTCGGACGGAAACATTAACCGGTTAGCACTCGAGATACGCAAGTATCGTTTCGAGCATTCGTGGAAAACAAGAAAGAAGGGAAGAGATTCATAGATCCGTTTCAGGCATATGTAACTGTACGAGGTTTTAAAGAAGGGAGAAAGGATTAAGGAAAGATGGGCAAAGATGCTAGATTGATAAGCATGTGTAGATTACCTGATTAGCTCAAGCAGGCTAAGTGACCATTTGTCAATGTACTGTTTCAAAGCGCATGCCAACAAATGATAATCATCACCATTAAGGAGTCTTCATGCACACACACGATCAAGCACTGCATGGTTAAAGGCGACATATCCAAAAGTTCCGCCGCTTCGTGCCGCCAAACTTTGCGTAGTACCATTTCAACTGCCAATTCGGCTAGAAAGCTAGTAGCAGTGCTACCTCTCTTGTTAGGGGCTGACACGCGCCGATGATGGCGTGCAATTAATCAAATTTATTTAAATTACAATGCGTACATGAAGCCTGCATACGCAATCAATAAATATGTTGCCTTTATCATTTCATTGAGTACATAAAATGTATCTCTTTACAATTGTGTGCCACACGAAACACTGGAAGAAAGAAACAAACTCTTGAGCATGGGGCCACGCGCTTGATAGCATCATCTCACGTCAGGAACGTGGAGTGCATTCAGCCCTGTTTCTGTTCTCGCATGTGCACGTAAAATAAATTCCTTTTTCGCGGTGTTCTCTACTAAAGAATGCCCTCATAAGTCTGTTCAACCACACGGTAAACGTCTAATGCTTAGGGTTAAGATTTGTTGTGGTTGTTGAATTTCGCCTATTGCATGGCACGAAAAGTCATTGGGAACTTCACCGGCTTGCGGTTCATGCTGAGGGTGGACTCTTGGCGGACAGCCATTTTTAACCTCGCATCGCTAAACTTATCGGAAAGTTTCAGCCGGTGTAGTTAGCAGGTGGCGGAATAAACTCTTTTAAAAAAGGCCGACACCGTACCCTGAAGCAGAGCTTAGGTGCGCGTAGTCACCACTACGCGAACGCATCTACGAACCTTACAATGCGTTGTCAAGCAACACTAGGGGACCGTTTTCAATTTTTATGAAAATTTTCAAAATTACTTGTGGCAGATAGCATAATTCTTGTTCCTGAACTGGATTATTCGAAGAGACGGATATTACTAGCGCGAGAAATCGAAGCACATATTCAACTAAATAACGAAAATGCACCAATCAACTCTTTAATCAACTACTTTACGGCCAATATTGCAATTTGCGAATTGTAGCCAGTGAGCTTGCAAGACGTATCTGCTTGAAATGGATTTCCAGGATGACTTCTTTTTTGGCGGTTGTCTTTTGTATATTTTGTACTTCTTTTATTTTTGTAACTGCTTTTATTACATGATTATGCATGATATCAGTGCACTTATTTCGTCTTTCATCTGCTTGTTAACTTTTCACCTATGCGTTATTAGTTCTGCCTTATTTCTCGATTTACAATTCATCGTAAAGGGTCCCGCCTGCAGTTTTTCCTTTGGGACTCCTTCCGGTATACACCTGTTTTTGTACTAATTTACTTATCAATAAAATTGAATTGAATTGAATTGAAAATGCATGGGCGTTCCAGCCCCTTTTATGCATCAATGCGTAAAAGAGTGTTTTGTTAAAAAACGGGAGCAACAGTACATCGGTATGGCGAGTTTGATGGCGCCCATCTCCAAATTGGCGTCTCCATGTCTTACGCTCTCGGAGCTTCTTTCCTTTTGTGTGCGTGTGCGCGTGTGCGTTTTTTATGAGCATAGCCGTGTCACAACTCCATTTTACAACTTTCTTAAACTTTTTGGGGAGGTTTGGAGCGTGCTTGAGCAATGATGCACTTTGCTTTCGATCTGTGCCTACTGATAAATAGGCGTGTTTTTCCGAAAATAAACTTTAATTTGAAGTAGCACTCGTCCTGTCTAACCGCGACAGTCACAACCGAGCCGTTCACCACCAAGCCAGGGAATATAGAGATAATTTAGTAACTTAAAATGCATTACCAAACATTACTATCTAGGACGCAGGCAATTCCCATTGCCACATTTAAAACTGAACAGGGCTCGGGCAGTCTCACTGCGCTTGTTGCAAACCGGTACATATCCCACGCCATACCACATTAATAAAATGTATCCAGAGACGGAGATTAAGATGGACTGCAATTATTGTAATGGCATCATTGGAATCAGGCATATGCTGGCGGGGCGTCCCACGACTCTCCCCGACCTCATTAAAGAATGGACACGATGGGAAAAAAGGATTCGAAGCCCATGTGCTTCAAGACCAACTGAGGGCCATCCAGAGGGCCCATGATGTCGCTGAAGGGCTTGGCCTGACAGTGCCAACGTGTGAACGGCCCGACCTGTCTGGTTTTCTTCTTGTGTCCTCCTCTTTTCGTACTTTAAGTCATGCATGAATTCGTACAAGCTCGCCCAAATTTCAATTCTTAGAGGCATCGGAAATGTGGCGCGTTTGGGATTACATTTTCGCAAAACAGAAATTTTCCTGATGCCTACCATGCTCCAAGACGGCTCCACACATGGTCTTAGAGATGCCTTTTATTCCACCATCACCACATCTTTCAACAAAGGCTTCATAGAAACTGTTCTCTTTTGACATTTGTTTTGTACCGCAGGAGCAACGCATTCGTATGGTTCAGATGTATTCACCTTCTCCAAGCGCGGACGTTTAGCCCAGTGGGTAAGACATTCGGCTTCAGAGCGTGGGGTCGTAGGTTCGAAAGTCACCACCACCGCTTCGGTTATGGCGCCTAGCTGCTCGCTAGGTACGAACATCTGCTGACAAAGCGGATCGTAGTGCAGCACGCGCGGCTGCAACCACGCAACGCCGGACTCGACCGACCGCTGTCAGAGCCCGATGCGTTGCGGGCAAGCCACAGCGCTCCGTCGACGCCGGGCGGACAGTTCAGATGGTTCTCGTGAAAATGACGCGAATAGACTTCGCCGCGAAGACCCTGTAGCGCTTGGTGCCGACAATGGAGCTGCTTTTTCAGCTTACGCTTGGGCTGTGCTGCGTGTGCCGCGCAGGCCTGCGACATTTTTTTCCCTTCGAATTTATTTTGTTTATACGTTATTTTCTTTATAGCGATTCGTCTTACGTGATGGACTAACGGAAAGGTATCTTCGTTGGGTAGGCATAGAAAATGCTTACTCATTTAAAACCTTCGCTGCGCTTTGGTGCGTAGCTCACCTATGACAAATAATGAGGCATGAAAAAGGATAGCGCAAAGAAAAAAATACATTAAATCATAGCGAATGGCTATCATATTTCCCCGTGGGTGACTAAGTCTATAACTGCGTATCGAAAGTATTTTCGCACAGCTCCGAAAGCGTTCGCGCAACGACGCTTGCTTTTGCCATGTCAAATGATCATCATGATGCAATCTAAATCTAAAGCCCGCCGCATGGTGAAAATATGCGCGTTACGTATAGATATACCGCGTTCGTGACTAAAAAAAAAAAGCATTCTCGGGAAACGTGACAAGAGTCGATAGAATACAGCTTTACCCTGTTCGATATTTGTTAAAGGTGCTTGAGCGCAGAGACTCACGAGTAGAAAAGAAGACCCATTGGACGCACAGGTGCTTGGACGTATGTGCATTGGTCGAACAGGACGCAAGGGCACAGGCGGAAAGAATGTACCCTCTTTTGCACTCGTGTTTCCCTACGCTCAACCCCCTCTAGCCAAGAGGTACCAACAAGCCCATACATACCCTCGCCGATCTTTGTGTCCTGCTTTTGTCGTATTCTTTTCGGACGTAAAGCCGTGTACCAAGCTTAAACTCAGGCGTGTTTGTAATATATCGTGTTTTTTTTTAAATTTTACTCATTTATTATAGTTTGTGAATATTCAGAAAACAACATTGAAAACGCCATTTGGCCTGTTCAATGGTTTATCTGAAGAAGCAGGCACTACTTGCACGGCAAATGACCATGTCCAGGTAGATATAATTGAAAACGTTCACGCCAGATCACATAACCTCCCACACTAGGCGCCGTATGCGCCATCGCATCCAGGACAGCACGGCTAACGACGGCCCTGGCGCGCGTCGAGAACTCATGCAATTGCAATCGCAATAAAATAACATTTAACAAAGTAAAACTGCTAGCGGATTATATAAGAGGTCGCTTTCAGGGAGATAGGGTGTCAATTGCCACGCTAATTATTTCGCGTTAACTCTGGGGATGAAGTTTGAGTGGAGTTATTTCTTGAATAAAGCGGCTGAGTTTACCCATCAATATTTAAAGCGGCACGCAGTCGCCCCGAAGTCCGGGCGTCAAGCGCTACTCAGCGCCCCTCTCCACCTTGACGCCCCAGCACAGCACGTTACAGTGCAAGTTACAGTGCACCGCGTCATCGAGTCAGTGCACGCCTTTTTCGCTTATTTCACTGGCTGCGCGCTGCGCGTGATTACGGCAGCCATTCGCCTTCGCGGGATAATAATGCACAGTTTCCGCTCGCGTTACTCCGGTCCACATTGTGACGACGCGGTGGAGAGAGCCGGAGTTCTGCGAAGACGCGCTTCATGAGCCGCCGCCCCGCAAGGGCTCCTGCCGCGGCTGGTCCATTCGCCGGGCCGCCTTTTATGCTTGTCACCCCAAGCGTGCCGCCTTCGGTCGACCAGCGGTGCCCGACGCGTGTGTGCTGACCAGCGGCCGTGAACCGTCGGCGGCTGCGGCTCCTTCCACGGAAGGTCGTTGTGCTTCATCCGTTGCAAACAGTGCGTCAGTCGGTAGGAAAAACACAAGAGCGACGCGGCAGAAGGATCGTTGTCCGAATGCAGGCAACCCAGGTTTTGCATTGTTAAAGTACTCGCGGTGAAAGTCATCACTTTGACACGAGGATTAAGCGCATGAAAGAATAAAGTTTTCGTTCACCTAAAGCTACCTTACTGTTGAAGAGAAAATATACGCGAGTCCTTCCCAGAAGCTCTGCAGTTAAAAGAGTACTGACATACTTTCGAACTTGTATATGCCGTACACACGCTTCTCGCATTTCAAGTATGGTGGTTGCGAACGGGTGTTTTTTTTTGTTTTCTCGCTGTTGTTGTTGTACGCTCACCTGTGACAGAAGACCCCGCCATCCCAGAAACGGAACGGGTCAGTGTATCACGACGTCGTGAAGCACCCACCTGCTGGAATTACCGAAACCGAAACTGCTTCAGAGAAACGAGTATTATAGTAAATTATTTAGGGTGCCCTGACATTCGTCAGTATGTTTTCTATAGGGCTTAACTGCACTCGACCTTCATGCAAAACAAGAAAGGAAAAGTAGAAAATTCATGTGAGTACCTCATTAAAAAAAAATTCAACACAGTGAATCAAACCCCGAAACACGTACCATGATACGGGTAGTAGCTATGACCCCCTTATTCCGTCAAAACGTTAATATCGTTACCATACATATATATCTTTTGTGACTCCAAATTGCACGGAACATTTTAATAGTCCGGGATAAAACTTCACCTCGTTGTGTAGGGCCGAGTCCTTCCCACCACTTTATAATTCACATCCACTATTGCTGAGTGCATCTACCTGCTTCATCGAGTTGAAGGGCAAACCTGTGGCAAGGTCGTCCCTTGTACCGCCGCGCAGCGCGGCAACTCCCAGGGTCGCGCAGACTACTTGGCCCCAAGGGTATAATGCACTGAGGACGCTTGCGATAACCGTTGCACTGCACGCGCGTGACGGGCTCTCTCCGATTCAGGCACCGAGAATCTAACGCCAAATGCTAATGACACCGGCCTCAACCTTGGAACACGGCGTGCGCGTGAACGATATGAAAACGAGATCGTTTGACTAACACTCACTTTCTCGCCTTGCCCGGTAAGCGCACCAAGGCGCTCAAGTAATTGCACGGCTTTTGTTAATGTTCACTCAATGGAAGGCAAAATTAATCTTGAGTCCTTCGATCGATGCTGGAGTGGAGGGCCCCGGATCGATATTGACCACGTGGCGTTCTTTAGGGTGCCAATAGAGCATGGTGCACAAGAGTTTTTTTGCACTTTGCCCATGTAAGAAAGCGGTCGCCGCTACTGGCATTCGCACCTGCGACATCGTCAAGATGAGCAGCAGCAACTGAACGCCATAGCCCCTAAGCCATCATTGCCGCCTTTCGTTCCTATCTTCTCCCATTGTCTGTATGAGGAAAATCATCCCGAAACATGCATCCCGATCCACGCAGGCCCTCCGCGTGGCGCGTAGGCGTTACTGAGTTAACTGAATTTAGATCTAGACAAGATAGCGTCGGATTGTAGTTTCAAATACGAGAAAACCTAATTCTGTTACGCGGAAACTCAAACCACACACTCCTCTTCCAGCTGCCGTTTGAGGTCTGTCTTAGTAGGAGCGACGCGCCCCAGGAAGTGTTCACCGCGAACGTTTCCAGGAAAATGTTACGGTTACATAAGCTGATCTTTGAATGCTATCCCGTTCGACTATTAAAGGGGAAGAAGCTTAAGTGTCCTCCCATTTTTTATTGCGATAGCAATTATATGGACACGCCAGGCGCATTTCTGCCGTCTCCGTCGCCCTGGGGCTCCGTATGAGTGAAAGCGCGTTAGAGTGAGCCGGCAAACGCGGTTCAATAGAGAGTTTTAGCCCAGCGGGTTTACGGCCAGCGGAGCGGAGCGGGCGAGCGGAGACGCGACTGCGCATGCGCACCACGCTGAGGCGGCCAGCGGTTTTACGGAGCAGCGTTTACGCCCGCTGGAAAGCACTCCCCAGCGGAGGGTATACGCAGCGCGCGAGCGTGCGTAAGGGCGCGCGGGCGTGTATGGGAAATGCAAGACGGCAGCCGCGAACATGAACGCCGGCAGTTCTGCATCGAAGACGGCGACTGCCGCGCTGACCCGTACATTAGTACTCAGTACATTATTAACAAATAATGCACTGAGAACATGTAATATATTTTTATTCAACATTTCTTGCATAATAAAAGCAAGCGTAATTCAATTTCATTTCTCAGTAACTCCTATTCGAACCACTAGGTGGGGCAGCAGAGCGCCCCGCTCTTTACCCCGCTCGAGCGGGTGATCCGCTGGGCTAAAATTCTTTTTTCGTGAGCCGCTCCGCTGGCGCAACGGTGGAGACCGCTCCGCTCCGCTGGCCGTAAACCCGCTGGGCTAAAACTCTCTAATGTCGCGTGCGCGAGCGAGGAGCGCGGCCCTGGTGCGTGCCCTCTCCTGTGGAGCGCGATGAAAGGGGGGGCAGGTGAGGGAGGAGGGGCGTTCTTCTCCGGTGGCTGCCACGGTGTCCCGATGTCCTCCTCGCCCGCCGCTCCGTACAGAGTGGAGACAACCGCGGCGTCTATTACGGCGTTGGTCACGCGAATAGCGGACGCCGTAGTATACGCCTTTGGCGGACGCCGTACACGTTGCCGCACTCGTGTGCCTTGAAAGCAATCTGCCACTTGGCCAAAGTGCGTGCCCGCGTAGGCCTCATCTTCAAAGTGATCTGCGATGTTTGCAGAGTGCGCGTCGTGCCGGTAACTTCGTATGCGCTGTGCTTTCGACGTTCCGCTCGCGTTGAAGCAACAGACGCACGTAGGTCAATTGGCTCGCGGTTGCTGCCGCGATTCCTAACTCCAGCGTTTTCACAGACATTTTCCGACGTCATCGAGCGAGATGTGTTTATGTTTACCTGTGCGCGTGACATCGTGCTGGCCAATTTAGTTAAAACACGTTGACGGGCTAGTTGGTTTGAATATATGGTAGAATGTGTAAACGTGACTGAACAAAGAAGTAGAAAGAAGCAGACACTTAAAGATAGCGCTGTGTCTGTGTGTATGTTTCTTTCTACGTCCTCATTGAGTGACGTTTACATATTCTACCATTGTTAATTTAGTTAATAAGCGAATGTTTACAAGTTTATCCGGCCGACAAAACTACTATTCTTACTTCGTACAGCTATCTACTAATTTGCTATCGCAATCGGTGCTTCGCCTTTCCAGCGGAACTGCGAATTTTCTTTTTTTTTTACTCTACTCAAATTCCGAAACACACCCAAGGAACCCCTGCAACATGCTATACATCAATCATTTAAATGATATAAGTTGAATAATTTCAAGTAATGCTGTGTCGAGTTTGTAAAATAACAAGGACCGACAAAGAATGCCTCTTCTCAACACCACACTTGTTGACATACAGGCTAATTCGCTCACCGCACAACAAACGCATGCAGCTTGAATCCAAAACACGCACTTTCCATATGACGATACAAACCGTTTAAATGCTACATAGCGTTCTTTCCGTGCCGGCGTGTGCGTGGCAGCACACAGGCCTCCAGTAGGCAGCGCCATTTCGCACAGCAAGAACAAAGACGAAATATTGCCGTAGCCTACATTCCGATCACTCAACGTGAGAATTAAGTGGTTGCGGAGGATTTGTGAGCGATAATCTGCGAAGAGCCTGATCTCTAAACAGCGTAGTACCGTGCAGCATAGTGGAAGGTGGACACATGGGGCGTCAGATGATCAAGGGCAAAATTCGAAACGCTTATGACGTGCGAAAATAGTTCTTACACGCATACCGCTCAGACCGTCGCACCCTTTACAAAACAGGTTCGACGGCTATCACGCGCCTGGGAAGCTGGAAGCATTTTTTTTTTTTTACAGGCTGAGAGCATTGTGTATTCCGACAGCGAAAGGACACGCTCGCCCCAGCTTCCACAATGGCGTATCATTTTAAAACGACACCAGCTGCAGGCGCTAACACGAACGCGCAGTAAAGGTCCTTGTCTCTTCGCACCGGCCACCTGCGTCAGCAGGAGAAAGAGGTGACGACGATATGGGGTATCGTTGATTGTGACCGCTGCCTCGAAGATAATGTCAAGGTCAGAGCAGGTGGGCAACTCGGCCAGAGCAACTCGCGCGCGGTACATTCGCCGAACAACAGCAATCATGGCCCCGGGAACGCATCATCAACGCTGCATGCCCGGCCTGTCAGTATAATTGCCCATTGTGAGCGGCTGCTGGCTGGCTCGGGTCGTTGGGATGCAATGTTCGTGCCTCGATTTACTCATACGCCCGCTCGTTTGCTTGGTGCTAGGCGTTGTACACATGATGCAGGGAGAAAAAAAATTAATAAGAGAGAGAGACACCACACTTGAAAGCGCAAACGGAATGTGGTAAACGACTGCGCTTGCTAGACAGTCTCAGCGTCCCTTGTAAAGACTAGCTTGTGTCCCGTGCGCTGGCACCAGTGGGTGAATGTAACTGCATGAAAAATGGTCATAAACCAGTACATGTACGAGGAGACGCTCTAAAACACCTTTCGGATTTACATTTGAGCAGCAAAGCAGAAAACTAAACTTTTCTTTTGTGCGCTGTAAAGCGTCATATTGCATTTCTTTTTTCACTGACAATAATCTGCCAGCTCAGTAGAGAGCTATTTCTTATTTTAAATAGTCAATGTAAAGCAGTTGCTCACTTTGTTATTTCACTTCTTTTATCGCGTTGAGATGTTCTGATTCTTAACTATGATTTTGGGACACCAGGGGCTCTAGTAACCAAAATTTTCAATTCTGTTGCCACTAACGGGCCGTAACTCCAGTTTCTAGCCTTAGGGAGCTCATTCACAGGATGTAGCCGTTAAAACAAAAAGAAAAAAATTGTTTTTTGACTGCTTTTCCAAGTTTTGTGCCAAACAATTTAACGTAATAGCACCAGATAAGCGGGTAGGGTAATGCCCTCCAATCCTTGATAATTGTAAAGTCCTATAGAAAGAATCAATAAGCGTATGGCATCTATTAACGATTGAGGAACGCAGTATGTATAACCGCACCTCTATCTTCAACTTATATAGTGGTCTGGGGAGCCGATAGTTTCTCGAGAGCGACAAAAATATCGGTGAATTCCGTCACCAGTAGACTATATACCATCTGCAAACAATAACAACACACACTGTTGTGTGTGTTCGGAACACTCTCTCTCTCTCTCTTATCTGCTACAGAATCGGAACGCAACTACCAAGATAAACTACGCTGCCAGTCGCAGAAATTTTCTAGTTCATCTACTCAATTGTCCCGATTCGTAGAGGTCCCATACAATGCTGGCATAATTGAATTTCGGCCTTACGTATGCCAAGTAGGCAGCCAATATAAACATATTTAATTTTCAAGAATTTCCTACATGCTACCCATCGCGGCTATCGTGTTTTTTTTTCTTTTTTTTCTTTGGTGAGAATACCACAACAAGAATCCCTATAAACGCTATAGCAGCGCTGCTGCAGCTGTCTACATTTCCAGTGTTCCGCTATTCCGTAGAGCACAGGCACGTACGGACAACCTTAAACTATATTTTCACGGTGGTTCCTCAGCTAGCACATACAGTAAATTAAGAGCAACGGTTGCAGAGTCGTCAAACTTGCCATTTCTCATTGGCAAACGTGATTTTTTTTTTGTCACTGGTTAAAAAAAAAAAGGTGTAATTAGCAGCCGAATACTTAAAGCCATTTTGCAGTCAAGGGGTAGAACTGAAAAAAGAATTCCGGTTCGGTTCGAGTTCGGGTTCAATGCGTTCCAAATTCATTCCGGTTCAGTGTTGGTAAATTTTTAAAACGGTTCGCGAACCATTTCGCAAAATCACACTTTTATCTTGTTCAACGATGGCGAGTTGGCCGCACTCTACACAATGCTATTTATTGACTTGTCCGCTTGGCGCGTGCGCAGGTTTTGTCAGGAGGTGGAAGGAATGGACTGCCTTGTCCGCAACCGCCGTAGAAATTTATAGGGGGCGTTCGAATAATGGCATTTTCTATTCAAATGCGAATCTTCGAGAAAGACGACCGTCAAATATCCATTCCAATATCGAGTACACTCATAATTTTTTTGAAGAGGGGACATGGAAAGTTTCGTGGAGTCTATTCGGCAACGAAAGGCTTGTTCACATTGTTTGAAATGTGTCATCAACAGACGTGGTATAATACAATTGCATCTGGTGCACGATGACGCTAAAAGTAACGAAAAACGGGAAGGGCACGTCCTAGATGTCTTTAGCAGAGTGTAGGGGTCGGTAAAAAAGTTAAGAGCAATACTACAGCACCACGCAGCGTTAAGGACTCCAAACACGTTGCGCTGGGGCAACTAACAAATTGCTTTGTCTAAATCGAGACAGTGAATTCATAGGTTGCCTAAGATGAGGAATGCTTACTGGACAGCTGGTGACTACTGTATCTAAGTTACCTCCTCCTTCTGTTTGCTCAAGAACTCAATCGTTTGCGCAACACAGCGGTCTTGCTAAACTAGATTTATCCAGGCGGGTTTCCGCTTGCATCTGTCGTTTTCCCTGTAGGCAACAAGAACTGTTGAGAGAGATGCGAATGAGAGAAAGGCAGGGAGGTTAACCAGACTGAAAACCTCCGGTTCGCTACCCTGCACTAGGGGAAGGGAAAGTAAAGACGGAAAGAAGAGCGTGACAAAAATAAAAGCGTGAGAAAAAAATATGAAAAGGGACGGAATGGGGTCATTTTAGTCTTTCTAATAGGCCACTGTCACGTGAAAAAGTCAACAAAGCCTTGAGTGACTTTTGCTGCGACGATAGTTCACGTCGGCATTCCAAAACTGACTGTTCTGAAAGTGGCCTGTCGTCAAGGCGTGCCAACGCGGTCGCTAGTGACAGCCGGTGCGCGCTATATTGAGGACAGTGGCAAAGCACGTGTTCGATAGTCTCCTCGCCGCCGCAGAGACTGCAAGCCACGCTGTCTTCCATACCGACTTGGAAGGCGAAAGATCTTGTGTAGGCGACACCAAGCCACAGTCTGCAAAGTACTGCTGTTTCTAGGCGAGAGAATCCAGATGGGGGCCTAAGTCGAAGGGATGGGCCCAGTCGGTGTAGACATGTATGCTTCAAGCTTGGTGTGTTCCATAAAGTTTTGATGGCTTCATTTGCAAGCAGACGAATTTTCATTGCAGCGTCTGTTCTTGAGAATGGAATGGAGTCTTGCAAGCCCTCCTCATGTGCAGATCGTGTTGCTGCGTCGGCATGTTCATTGCCCATTATGCCACAGTGCTTGCCACAGCGCTTTTCGGTTCGGGTTCTATTCGACACCCTGGATGTAATGCGTATACTATACCCCGCAATATGGTACTGCCTTACAATATGTTTCTAAGTTTTAGATCTACCCGTAGTAACCTCATAGGGAGCCGATACGGGAAACTACGAGTTCCTATACATTCATACTTTAATATTTTCTCTATTTCCCTTGCTGCAAATACGTGAAGATTTGATTGTTCCATACACAACGATCACTTTTTCTAAGCTGTGCCACGATAATCGGTATTCATATCATCATGATGGTGATCATGCAACTCCTCTTCCATACATATAGATGTGTACAACATGCACGATGTCAGAAAGAGCGTCTGATACTTGTCGCTAGCAGTGTTGCCAGCTAGAAATAAAAAAAAGCGCTAGTCGAAACCCCCAAGAACTTCAAAACCCGAGATATGAGCACCTAAAATCCGCTAGAAGCTCGCTAAATGCAGAGAACGACCAGAATCATTTTCAAATATGTTTAATTGCGTCTACATTAAACAGAGTTTAAAAAATTACACTGCGCAAGAATGTCTGTTTCTGTATGTCCATAATGGAATAACAGGTATAAATTACCAGTATGAGTAAGCCCTTTCTTGTACGACTGTCAGTTGCGGAAACGTATTGTGGCATGAAAAAAAGAGAGAGGGGGAGACAGGGATATTTACGTGAACTGCAATCACTGGTTGAAAAACAGATTGAACCACCAGGTAGTGAAAAAAGTTACAGAAAATTGTCCTGTGTTTCATCGTGGTATGGTCGCGTGCATAAACGCCGGCTAGGGGGGCCTCGGGGGCTCGGAGGCGCGAGGCCCCTCCGAAATTTTCCGGGGGGGACCGGCATTGCCGAAGCCTACACCCCTCCTCCCCTGACATGTCATTGCCAGAGTTTTGTCACCCACATCCTTTGAGGTTGCTTTTGACTTGAATGTTTTTTTCCAACTGATCAATAATCCCTGCAAAATATTGCCAGTACCACGTGACTGCGCTCCCACCCGCATCATAAAGCAGAGCCATAGAACAGTCTCCATTTGAGTAAGCCAGAACGAAATAAAGAAATAAAGAAAGAAATCATCACTTGAGAACTCCGTACAGATGGTTAACCAGCGAAGGTGAAACGTGCCGCCCCCGTGTTTATCACTGCATTAATCCCAACGGATCATTAAACGAGAGCTCGGTAGGCTGCCGGATCCTGGGTACACAGCTGCTGCTTGCGCTCGGCTGCACAAGCCTGTTCTTGTGCCCAGGCTGCAGCATCGGGACGGTGGAGACGAGCTCGTTCCCGGTTCTCCTCCCGGCGTTGCCGATGGAAAGGTGCCTGCTCCTCAGGAGTACTATGACGCGTGGCCTACTGATTCCTGTTGAGCATTCAACAGGATTTCGGAGCCGGAGAGCAATTATTAGCGCCCGCTCAGCTGCGATGGAGAGCAACGACGCCACTATTAGCGCACCTCTGTTTCACTTTTTTTTTCGTGCATTCGCATGGGGTTGCATCGGGGTGGTATTCGACGTACAGGCGACAGGCGGACGGACGCACGAATCGGCTAGCCATATACAGCTTTGCTGTAAAAAATCGTAATCGATCTAGGGCCTTATCTGCCGCGCCTCGGCCGAAGTAACACGCGGGCCCGTTTGGTATTAGTTGGAAACAGGCTGTGATAGCTGTTATCTTAGCGTAGATAAAGTGCACGGATTGTTTTTTGTGACAAGAGCTATCACCACAAAAGCGAATTGACAACGTCAGTGCAAATGTTCAAAGGTGCGTATTGTTTCGTCCCAGTCGCCCCGTCTTTCTCTAATGAGCAGAAGGTAAAAATGTGCCTTGCCTTAGGAGCTGCAAATGACAAGAGGAAGGCCGCAAATATATATCAGTCATGGAAGTGTGGCGGCAGACCAAACGCGTTGCAGAAATGATGAAAACCTGAGGCAAACCGGTAGCTTCACGAAACAGCGGCGTATGACTCCATCTTCGAGTCCTGGCCTTATACGCTGTTCTAGCGTTTATGTTCTAGCATTTATGGCCTCAAACACTCATGTTAGCGTGTGGGACGTGGCTAGCCAGGTACCAATTTCCAAGTCATCAGTTTGGAGGATTCAACGATGGCCTTTCACTCGTAACACCTTAACCAGCACCAATGCTTGGAAGATAGGGACCTGTAGAATTGTCTAGGTTTCTCGAATTGGGTTCTCACAAAAGCCGGTGAGTCACCAGACTTTTTAGCAACATCATGTGCACAGATGAAGCAAATTTTCAGAGAAACGTCCAAGTAAATTTGCATAATACAAACTATTGGCACGGCCGCTCGATCCAAAAGCACATTGCATCGAGCGGCCGTGCTATTGGAATGACTACAATGCACACTGGGTAAAGCGCAATCGGCACCAGAACAAGTGGTCCTTCAATGTGGGGTTCGGAATTTACGCCGGTGCTATAATCAGACCCATCTTCGATCACACACTGACCGGACAACCTTATGTGAAAGAAATTCTTGAAGGAGTGGCAGATGAGGCTCTCAGCTGTCCCGCTGTCCCGTCTTCCACTTCTGTGATATCTACAATATGGAGCACCAGCACACAGCAGAAGCAGCCGAGCACGAAACCGGCTAGATGCGACTTTCATGCACAATATATTGAAAGGTACAGGCCTGTAAATTCGCCGGCTAAGTCACCTGACCTCTCTACACTCGATTTATTTTTTCGGGGTTATAGACGGATGTCAGGTTAGCTCATGGCAAGGATAACGGATGCTGCCGTAAAATTCGAGCGTCGGTCATCAAGAAAGCCACGGAATATGTGATAAAGCGGACTCAGTACTACTTAGCTGCAGAAGGACACCTATTCCAACACGTTCTCTAGGCAGCAATTGGTGTTCAAAGGCGCTTAGGAATTCATAGATAATAAAAGCACACTGAAATCTTTTTTTTTTTAATGCAGGCGTCCCGATTACCAATTCGGCTCATTTAGAAGTGGATATATGTACTTTCTTCAACGCATCAGTTTTGTCTTCTTCAACACGTGGGTCGCTTCCCGGTCTGTTTATGTCACTTTTATTTGATGTCATGAACCTATTGTTGCAGCACGTATACACTCTTATGAAAACTAAAACCGTCTCTTTAATTTGGCCTGGGCCCAAAGCAAGTTTCTGGCGCGAGATATAGCTGCGTGCGCACTCTGTCAATGCGGTGCTAGCAAAGCCGGGATTTTGTAACATGCTATGCCTATTACATTGTTTTTCGCGTTTCGTGCGTGGCCAGAGCGGAGCTTCGGCCGCGTTATCAAGGGGCTTTGTTATCGATGTGATCAGTTGCCCTTGAGAGACAGATAATAAGTTTGACCTAGGGAGGAAGGAATAGCTGCAAAGCCGCGAGACCTGGGCCGCTATTTTGTAGCGGTGCCTTATGCCTTATTCTATGCTATTCTTATCATCCACCACACACGGCCGCCTGATCCCGTTGATAATGTGGGCAGACGGTCGCTCTGACCACTGGCCAAGCGCGAAAAGTCTGAAAAGGAATAGAATCGGAAAAGGCATCGCTACAAAATACCGGCCCTGCTGCTGGTGGTTCTTCCATACCATTATCAAGGTGACGCGCTGTCTCTTTGGTTTTGCGACAGGTAATTCAGTTGCTTTCAATCAGCTTAGTTGAGGGCGCTTCATTACGATGCGGGTGGGAGAGCATTCACATGGAATATTTCATATTTCGTGAGGCCTGTTTGTCAGTTGGAAAAAATTGCGCGCAATTAGTACGTCGCTGAAAAGACAGCAGTTAGATGTCATTTGGGGCTGCCTGGGAGTGCCTAAAAATGCCGCATTGACACTTTGATAATTAGGACGGTACGTCTCGATTTACACAATTAATGGCAATTGTCAAATTTCAGGAAAGAAATAATTATTGCCTGCTACTTCACTGCACTGGAAACAATATGCACTAGGTTTTCTTCGAGTAACGCAACTGCTCTTTTTTTTAAGTCTTGGTGCATGATAGCTGGGGCACCTTGTATAACTCCCTCAGCCACCGAAAGAAGGCCAAGCCGGATTCACTCGAAATTAGAATCAAAAGAATTCATGCGCAGGAGCGCTTATACTCGGACTCGCAGAAAAAAAAAAGATAGAGAGAGGCTGCGATTTCGCCGGAAAAAGAAAACAGTATTAGTGATAGCGAAGTATACGACAATTACGCGAAGGTAGATTACACTACCAAGAGACGCCAGATTCTTGGTAGTGGGAGAGGGCTCAGGCAGTGACATTGAACTGTCTCCTACTATGAGACCTTGCAAATTCTCATATAAGGCCGTCACTTCAGCGAACAATTCTTCGAGGTCACATGAAGTTTCGAAGCGCAAAAAAAAAAAACGCCACCATTCGAAGAACATCGTGGCCGACACTTCAAACATCGTGGTTTAGGACACTTGCCCATGCCGGCACATCCGTGGTTCCTAACCGCGGGTGGAAATTGTGGTATCACGACTCAGGTTTGCCTGTGGCATCAGGTCAAAGCCGGAACCCGGCTCCGCACCTCAGAGAGCCGTGATTAGAACACCACTAAAGAAACCCACGAACCACTAGAGAACTATATTTCACCCCTAGGTAGTGCCAGAAAAAAGAGAAAACACACCCACACTAAATTTAGCGGCAATACCGCTAAATTGGCAACACTGCTCGCAAGGCAAGTCATCAGACAAAGATGAGAGCACTGCTACCTGAGATTAAGGCCCCATGTTATGTAGCCCCAACGCAGGGAAAGAGCACTTTGAGCCATTCATAGCTATTGCCATAAGTATTATATATATATATATATATATATATATATATATATATATATATATATATATATATATATATATATATATATATATATATATATATATATATATTTCCGATCGCGATCCTGCGGGATCCGCATCTGGGCGTTCGCGATCCGAGGATCACGATCGAGTCCCTGGGTAGCGATCGCAGGCTGACGTTTGCGCCCACTAGCGCAGTATTCTGAAAACGCTAAAAAAAGATAAAGAAGGCAGCTCAATAAATAAAAAAAGTTTAAAGATCCTTTGCGCCGGTTAGGTAACTGTTGGACCATTAGGGTTACAGAATGGGTACCAAGCGAATGGAAACGCAGTCGAGGAGCGCAGAAGACAAGGTGGAGCGATGAAATTAGAAAATTCACAGGCACTAGTTGGAATCGGTTGGCGCAGGGCAGGGGTAGTTGGAGATCGCAGGGAGGCTGACGATGATGATAAAAAGGCTGACGATGATGATAATTGCCAGCAATATTAAACTGTAAAATTGAAATAGTGTCCAAATCTAACCATACTTTGCGAATCTGAATTTGTACCCAATACATTATCCAGTTGCTGACGATCGGAAGACGATAATAACTCGATCCGGATTGTTAGACTTGGTAGCAGTGACGATTGTTGATCGGGAACAAGAAATCAGATCCGGATCGGCCCCGATCGCAATCAGAAATATACGTGTGACTCCGGCGTTAGTCAATCACATTACCTTTCTTTCCTTTTTCGCTTGAAGGAGCGCGGTCGCCCTTCATTCAAGAGGGAGAGAGCGAGAACTAGAGAGATAAGAGTGGGAAGGGAGGTTGACGGAAGTTTTCGTTTCACTGTTGTAAGTGAATTATCTGTTTCCTTCTCATTTTGTTTTCTTTTAATCCTTCATTCCCTCTTCCCCCGTGTAAGGTAGCAAAGTGTACGTGTCTCTTTTTAACTGCCCTTGCTTTCCTTGTTTCTCTCCCTCTCTTTCTGGCATGCACTCGCGAAGAAAACCCTGTCGAAAGTCCCAAAGAATAACCACACAATTCCCTACAGCTTCCGCTCCAGCCGGATTCCGCAGCATCAACCACGTGCAATGAAAGGACTCAAACGTAATGAAGCCATGTTTTTGCGCAGAATGCAGAACGCGCTCGGCATTCACTCCAGCGTGGGGAAGGGATTAGGAGGTGACTTCTTAACGCTTGTGTTCAATATCTGGTACTCTCGGGAAAACGGCACATAGTGCGAAAGAAGGTGTTACGTCCTCAAGCAATTTAAATTTGTGTTACAGAGAACTCGCGGGAGGGGCAATGTGCTTTCTTCTTCCTATCGCGTATGTGGCTCCTACCCACTATGCGGGATTGGCCAAGAAATGAATGGATTATGTCTGGACCGAAGTTGCCCAGCACTTCTGACCGTAGCCCCAACAAACCCACTACCAGCTTCACGATATTTCGCTGCCACCACTCAACAATTCTAGGAATACTTAGAATAACATGCCTCTTCATAATCTTTGAAAACCATCTATCGAGGTTTATTATATTCCGTAGATTTCTCACTTACCTGATTGATGACATGGACCTGGTGTATTGTAGGATATCCCTTCCTGAAGCCAGCCTATTCTCTTGATTTGTTGATATCAATTGGTTCCATGACTATATCGAAAATTATGTTGGTGAATGTTTCATACAGTACTGAAAGCAAGCTATACAATCAGTGCATTTTATCAGTGCTGACATATCAGGCACAGACTTGGAGAGTGCCAAAGGAGCTTGAGAGCAAGTTAAGGACAGCGCAAAGAGCGATGGAACGAAGAATGCTAGGCATAACTTTAAGAGACAGAAAGAGATGGTTTGGATCAGAGAGAAAACGGGTATAGAATATATTCTAATAGACATTAAGAGAAAAAAATGGCGCTGGGCAGGTCATGTAATGGGCAGGTTAGATAACCGTTGGACAATTAGGGTGACAGAATGGGTACCAAGAGAAGGGACGCGCAGTAGAGGACGGCAGA
The DNA here is from genome assembly GCF_038994185.2 of Dermacentor albipictus. NCBI lineage: Eukaryota > Metazoa > Arthropoda > Arachnida > Ixodida > Ixodidae > Dermacentor > Dermacentor albipictus. The sequence continues at coordinate 165,615,125 of NC_091824.1, read as the reverse complement.
GGACTAGGTAGTGCGACGACATTAGGAAATTTGCGGGTGCTATAGTTGGAGTAGGTTGGCGCAGGACAGGGGTAATTGGAGATCGCAGGGAGAGGCCTTCGTCCTGCAGTGGACATAAAGGTGATGATGATGATGATGATGATGATGATGATGATGATGATGATGATGATGATGATGATGATGATGAAAGCGAGCTAATGAGCCTATATTTTTTTTAATTCTTTAACGTATCCCCTCTTACGGATTAGTATAACGTTTGAATTATTCCAGGTCTCTGACACACCTGAAATCAAGACGCATTGCCTATAAAGGGCGGCAAGCTATTCAAGCATGATATATCCTCAGTCTTCGATTAAATCGACCGTTACTCTATCTTCCAGCGCTTTTCCCGGTCCATGTCTTGCCTGGCCCTTCTAACTCAATTGCTAGTTATAGAAGGAGCACCTGCATCCTGTTCATCACTATTTAAGCGATGGTTGCGTGGCCGGTCTGGGTAATGTACAGGTCAGTACATAATTCCTCTGCTGCTTTTACTTTATCATCAAAATTGCTGATGACATTACCCTGCTTATGGTTTTCTACATCATCTGCTCTAGTCTATATATGTCAAGTTTTCTTTTCACTGATACGCTGCGCTCATTCTTTACTTCTTCTTCAATCTTGCCAACGTTATAATTTCGAATATCACTCACTCTATTCTTGTTTATCAGAAAAAAAATTAAATGATGGCATTTTACGTGCTAAAACCACGATCTGATTATGAGGCAAGCCGTAGTGAGGGACTCCGTTATAATTTTGACCACCTGGGATTCTTTAACGAGCGCCTAAATTTAAATAAACAGGTGTTTTTGCATTTCGCCCCTTTGAAAGGCGGCCGCCGTGGCCGGGATTTGATTCTGCTATCTCATGCTTAGCAGCGCAACCCCATGGCTACTAAGGCAATCACGGCGTGTTTCTTGTTTATCAGCTTTGACAGTTCAACGATTTATGCTGATCAAGAGTCTTGAGTAAGACACTTGCATACTTCGTCATCTCTTTATTAGGTCATTTATTACCTGGGAAAGCTTACCTAGTATAATTACAGTTATGACGATATTGATCGAGGATAATGATGATTATGCACAATGAAAACAATGACTTATGGAAAAAGCGTTAACATTTTAAGATTGAGTGGACATAGTAGCAACCGCTTGTAGCCTCACTCGCGTCATGCGGAGCTTATTTGTCCAGAACTGTCGAGAGCAGTTTATGCACCGCATGCTGAACGATGGCCGCAGATTCATTTTTTATGTGTTTATGACGACGCTGATTGGCTGTGGCGTTTATCGTCCCAAAGCAACGTTGGGCCTATGAGAGACGCTTCAGCGAAGATCTCCGGATATATTTAGACAACCTGACATTCATTAACGCGCATCAAATCTAAGTTCTTGCATATCGCCATCATGGTAATGTAGCAGTCGCGGCCAGGTACCGAACCCACAACCTCCTGCTCAGCAGCAGAATGGAAACGCCACTACATCACCACGGTGAATATTCATTGCGATGTGTGAGCCAGACCTTCGTACATATTGAAGCGGTGATTGAAGGGAGGCAAAATATCAGCCCCAGTTATTGTTATTAATGTCGATAGCCTCCTTGTTTTTCACTTAAGTTGATTTGAATTGTTTTATTTTTTATGGTGATGGTACAATTTTCAGTTTAATAAAGTTATGCAGGCTCTCCCATCTCTATCTTTTGATTTTAACTTAGCCAGTATAAAATTTTACACTCTTTTACACATTTTACTTTCAACTACCCGATTCTTGGCCGGTCCCCCAGAGTGGGTACGTGCTTGTATATCCCAAGGATCTACATCTACATATTCGTGCCAAGGAGATCAGTATGGAGTAAGTGACCACCAGTGTTCAATATGGTTCGCACAGACCGCTTCGCGCGCCTTTCGACGTTCATGGTGACCAAGAAGTGTCCCCTAAAAACTTGGAATCATTAAATAGAACGAAATAGAACAAAAAAAATGTAAATTTGCCCGTGTAGCGCTAAACACACTGCGGCTTAGCGACATACACACAGCTGCATGGCTTAGATCTTGCTTTAGCCTGTAACCTTCGTGGTTAAACAAGCCCAGTTTAAACTCTTGCGAATGCTACTACAAGTCGCTGATCATGCGCCGGACAGCGAGGACGCACTATGTTGGCTACTACGCACGATTTATTTTCTGAAGGGGGGGCGCAACCCAAGGTAACTTTTCTATACAAATGAGGGGGAGGGTACCTTTACTAGTACAAATATGAATAATGCCCACCATTCGTCATAAAGTCACGTAAACCCGCAAAAGAGAATTGAAATAACGTGTTTTCTCACACGTAGGCCTGTGAGATACACCTCTTCTTTACTTGGCAAACAAAGAACCACATCAAATGGACTTGCGCATGAAAGATGCGCAGGAAGAACCTTGCCAAGAACAAGTTAACAAGCAAAAGTGCAAATTAAAGATTTCTAGTAGTATTTTTTGAATTAGCTCTTGAAGAATTATAGAGAAATGTATATTTGCGGAACAATCACATTTCTTTGGCATCCCTCGTTTACTGCTCTACCAAGGGCCAAAACCTACTCATGTTGTTATTTGGGAAGTTGTGTAACGATGCGTGGTCACCAGTCCCGTACAACCGCGTAGAGCGCAGGGCGCCAATGAAGGCATATAAAGCGTAATAAACAAAGCCACAAGAACGTTTGAATCCACAAGCACGAAGATCAGAGATCGTGGTGGCCGAACGATTGCAGCGCCAGAGTTCCCTCTAGTAATTATTGTGGGAAGCTCCATACTTGTCCCTACGGGCGATCAAGTTATCTCAAGTTATCCCTCCATCAGAAATCGTGTCTCCGTGTAGGCGTCAATAAAAATTAGCGCTCCAGGGCTGCTCGGATTGGGCCAGCTCTCAGAGGGTATGCTTTGTTTCCTGAAATGCTCTGAATTATACAGAAATCGGCACTATTAATAGCAAAACACGAGCGCATGTCCGACAGTACCATCTTCGTCGTCTGCTGATTACCATATAAGCAAGAATACGAGCATGCGCTGTGAAATCTCCAGCCTCTGCAGTGTGTTTTTTAGGCTGCTTACATATTCGTTCACTCTAACCGCAATATATTAGCCGTAGAAGCAAGGAATCTGTATACATTTGCATTGTGAAACTGTTTTGAATTACTTCTTGCGTGCGCAGTATCAGATTTTGTAAAGTGTAAACTGCTCTCTCAGCTTCAGCATGTTTTATGAGTAATATAGACGTCGCGTCTGCCTCTGCGCTTATGTCAATGCTGCTTTGCCATGCAGTTTAGTTGCAACTTACATTTGCATTGGCCTTCTCGTCGACGTACTTTACGTTTTCGCACACGGTGAGAAGGAACGAAATGGCGAAAATAGCACATTTGAGTTCAAACAAAAGAGACGCAATAGCCAACGAGAAAATATGAGCCACTGATGCGACTGGTGCTGCACGAACGACAATAAGATGATCTGGACACAGACACAAGGCTGTGCTGCACGTTTAAGCATTGGTCCGTCCTCATTGGGGCCGCCCTGTGCACACAGGTGCGTACGCGTTAGAAAAAAAAAACAAGAGCGGCGGTGAACCGCAGTAGCAGAGTTCGTCAGGAGCGAGGGGATTGGGTGCAGATGAGAAGACCCACGAGCGAGAGGGGCGAACGTTGTGCCGCGAGCGAGAAGAATGTCTTTGACTCGACGTGGTGCTCCGCGAGGCGTGACGCTTTCCAACTTCTGCCTGCTCGCTGCCTGGCTGACGTCGTAGCCCCCGTCACGCAAGCGTGCATTCCCCAGCCAACGGTCGCCGAGCCCGCTGATGGCTGCCACGTCTTAGCGGCGGCGAGGCGCCGGGGACCTGTTTTTTTCATCCCGCCCGCTTCCAACTCCCTCTCCATGAGCTGTCTACAACACCGTGCTCTCTGCACTCTCCATCAGAGCGGAGGAGCTTGGCTGATGCTGGGCAACTAGCCGAACGGTCGAATGACCCAGTGCGTTTCACCGGGTCTACTGCGACGTCGTGTCATAGTAGCGTAAACTTCGATTCGACTGCGTTTGATTTCCAAACTTCACGCAGGATTGGCTTGGCGTTTCTATGACCTAAATCTGACCATCGACGCATCTATTCTAGGAATCCTTCGAAGGCTGGAAGCAGTTTTTACTGCGAAGCATTCTATGCGTCACTCCACACACTTTGCGGTAGGTTGGTATGTAGGCAGGCAGGTATTTCGCATCTTGCCACACTTTGAACCTGTTTAATAAAAAGAAATGCATGATCAACAGTGGAATCGAAGCTCCGGCTTCGAGCACAGCAGCCCAATGCTTTAACCACTAGACCACTATCGCACGCGTAATCTTCTCGTGCGAAGGCCGACCAGCTTGCTGATACTTTTGGCGCTTGTGTCACGTGTCATCTTCCCGTGTTCTTTCTTTGTGACAGAGCTAGCTTTGAGGCGCTGTTAGCCTGCGCCACGACTGCGGGATCGGCCCGCGTTCCCGGTATTTCTTTTCCCGTAGCAGCTAACGGTGCGTAGAAACTGCGACGCTGTACTGCATTTATGATCGGTCCATGTCAAACATGTTTTAACATTTCATTGCTGAAGTGCAAAAGCCATCGTCTTTTTAACATACACCAGATGACATAGCCATGGGTACGCATGGGTACGTACGTATTACACGTATTTGCATGATTACGTTATAACTCGTGTTTATATCGCTTACGCTCAACGAGTACTTATGCAGAACTCAATAAGTGGCATGTGGGAAGCTCGCGTCGAACGACCGGAGGTAAAATCATGCCGTCGGCGTCACACGATTGTCGTCACCGTCATCTTGCTGCAATCGTCACGCACACCCTCGCGTCAGACGCATAGCTTTTCGTCAACGCGTTGGTCCACATGGTAACGCTTTGCGTAATCGCAAACGATGCCGGGTAGCTAGCTCCCAGCAAAATGCTACGCATAATCTCGATTCCACACAGTGAATTGATGTTCCTGGATATTCATTTCAAGTGGATACGTCTTCCAAACTCACCCGCTACAATTCGTATATTGTAATATGTGCCGTAAAGTTATTAATTATGAAATTATTAAGTTAATTTTGTTAATTAGTTGGAAATGTGTTTCGATTTCACGTGTTAGTAATGCCCGCCTTTTCGAAGAGTCCGGCTCAAGGGTTAGAATTACGCTATCCGCCACAGGCAATTCTTAAAAATTCCGGAAAATCTAAAAGTGATCACGCGGTATATATTGGTATTCAACTTCGTGTTGTTCGGCGGGGCATGCAAAGAGGCTATTTGGAAAAGTATTAGTTGAGATCCAAGCAAGACGGAGGTTCACAGAAACATTGTGATTTCAAATAATCAAGAGTGATCGAACAAGCGATGTGCGCCAACATTTGGACAAGGATGCTTGTCTTCGCCGGGACGGACACATGTCCTTTTGTCGAAGCCTTGGCTCCAGAGGCAGCTCTTTGTCGACCAATATCGATCTGTATAGTTGAGTACGGCATCACTTAAGCATGTTCTAGGAGCCAGTTTGTCTGGTTTAAGCTGCTCAGCAAACATCAGAGTGAAACGTCGTGCTTTTCGTGTAATACCTGCCTTTCTCGTCGCTTTCAGTTCTAAAAATTCAGTTGAGACAGCTCAGGAGAAGCAGCAGTGAAGCGAACCGAAAGATGTGGAAATGCCACAAACGTGTACACTTATCAGAAGTTAGACCCGTCTCTCAGATCATTCTAGTACCTACCGCCGTGATCCAGCCCTGAGCATGCATGATACTGGCCACTGAGTCATCTGCATGTAAAAAATTCAGGCACTCGTTCAAAGACTCGTGGAGTTCTCTAATCAGGAGTCACCACTTTCAGTGATACGCAAAAGTAACCAAGCCTTGTTTATTTATTTGTTTGTTTGTTCGCTCAGACAACCGAAATCACTTCGTTCTATGGCTGTATTTCGTAACGACCACTTTTTCGTTTTTCATTCTTTTCTTCCTTCGTCCTTGGCTCCGACAGTGCCGTGTAGCTTTTAATATTAATGCCAAGATCGGAAGCATGACGGATAAGAGTAATACAAATTTAGGCGACGTTAGAAAATTACTATCCTCAATTTGACGTTGCCCCCCAGACAGCAAAGTACCGTGAACATTCGCAAATGACCAGGACACATAATTGAGCAGAAACTACAATGGCTGCACCCCTTACGATGCGTTGGTATACACAGCCGTTTCCAGCGTGCAGCCGACCCTGCCGAGTGTTGAATGCCTCAAGGTGCACCGTCGTCATGATCATGCCGGACTTATTTGTGCTGACCGGCATCACGGCAAAACACGTGTATCTTACGTCTGAATTTAAACATGTCTTTATGTGTGAGGGTTGCTTACTGCCTCTGCACGAGCTCGCGCCTCAGAAAGCACTGGCCAGTAAGTCCCAACAGGACAAAAAAATTGTACACAGTTGTTTAAGGACAATATTTACAACTATTTCCACGTAAATATCGTGCAAGCGCCAAAACAAGCAACTTTTGTAACACAGCCCATGTGCATCCCAACTGCACGCATTAATTAGCAGGAACAGCGTGCCTTCTACCACAGCAGTCACACAATCCGTTATCGAATTGTTGGGGGAGACGAGGCTGATCTTCATTCAAACTGCGTCATCGCAAACAGCCAACGGCCGTTGCATCTTCTCCGGCCAAGGACCGGCGATACGGAGAAGGAGGGGGCCTAGCCAACGGCGTATATAATTAGGTACGCAGCAACAAAGCCCTTTAAACGTCGTCCTGTACTTGACCCTACATGTCGCACGAAAACAAAAAGTATACATAAAGTATACGCCAGCAGTCACGCCTCGGCAAGCAACGACTCTGGCCGCCGCGCACTCGCTATCAGCTAACGCCCCGCGGACATTTCTCTGTTTCGCCCTCTCTGGATGCTGCTTCGTACGTTGCTGCCAGCTTCTGGTGCACAGCGAGTCGGAGCAGTTCTTTGTGCGACGCTGTGTTCCGCATCAGGAGAGAGAAGAGATACGAGCGGGAGAGAAGAGAGGAGCCTCACCTGTGCGTCTCCGAGCCCTGTGCATACCTTTTCAAAGCAACAGGTTCAACGGCATGCCCAAAAGGCCTGAAAGGCGACGGTTAGGTCGCGCCTGTCTACATCACGTGCTGCTTGTCAGGAAAGGGTCACGTTGTTTTATATGACACTGTGCAAGATCTGCGTAGGTACAGTACCTGACGTACTGTTTCTCGCTGCTGTTCTGATTTAATTTGATCACTGTTAGGAGATAGAGGAAGAATTCTTCGGACACGGAATGCATTAAATATAAGTATAATAAATTAGAACAATAGAATAAGGTTTCCACTTCTTGGAGTATACAACTATTACAACGTTTGTCTTCCGAATGCAACAAAGCTTTGGAATACCGTTTACACCTCTAGTGAAGAAGGTTTTCATGTACTAACAACATGGATGGAAGGCCCAAACATATACCTCACAGCTCAGTCCAGAGCTCAGTAAGAAGGCACTACCGTATACAACGTTCTACAACTCCACTTATCAATAAAGGCGTGTCTAACCCGCATCCACAAAGAAGTCTTTTAATATATTTGTCTTTGCTCAGTCGCAGGACTGAGTAACTGTTGGTTGTTCGTTGGTCCATTCATCATCATCAGCAGTACCATATGTTTTTATGCCTACTGCAAGACGAAGGCCTCTCCCGGCGATCTCCCATTACCTCTGTTTTGTGCTAGCTTATTCCAACTTGTGCCTGCAAATTTTATGATTTCATCACCCCGCCTAATTTACTGCCGTCCTAGACTGCGCTTCCCTTCCCTTGGCACCCATTCTGTAACACTAATGGTCCACGGTTATTTACCCTACACATTACATGGCCTGCACAACTCCATTTTTTTCTCTCTCTCTTTCTTAATGTCAACTAGAATGTCGGCTATCCCCATCTGCACTTTGCGTGGTCATTAACTCATTCTCGAGCTTCTTCGTTAAACTCCAAGATGCTGCCCCATGCATATGTTAGCACCGGTATAATGCAATGATTGCGCATTTTTCAACGGCGGTGGTAAGCTCCCAGTCAGGATTTGACAATGTCTGCCCTATGCGCTCCAACCCATTTTTATTCTTCTGTAAATTTCCTTCTGATGATCAGTGTCCCTTGTAAATAATTGACCTAGGGTAAACGTGCTCCATCAGATACTCTAGAGGCTGACTGGCGATCCTGAACTCTTGTTCGCTTGCCCCGCTGTTGATCATTACCTTTGTCTTCTGCATAATAATCTTCAACCCCACTCTTCAACCCCACGTTGAGGTCCTCGATCATTTTTTGTAATTCGTCCCCAGCGTTGCTGAATAAGACAATGCCATCTACAAACCTAACGTTGCTCAGATATTCGCCATTGATACTTGCTCTAAGCATTCCCAGTGTAATAGCTTGAATACTTCTAAGCATGCAGTGAGTAGCATTGGAGAGCTTGTGTCTCCTTGCCTGACCCATTTCCTGTTAGGTAAATTTCTACTTTTCTTGTGGAGAACCAAGTTAGCTGTGGAATCTTTAGATATTTCCCAAAATATTCACGTACGCCTTCCGTACTCCTTGGTTATGCAATGCCTCTATGACTGCTGGTATTTCTACTGAACCAAATGCATTATCATAATCCATAAAAACCATATAGAGAGGTTAATTGTACTCCGCGGATTTCTCAGTTACGTTATTGATGACGTGGATGTGATCCATGGTAGAACATCCCTTTCTGAAGCCAGCCTGTTCTGTTGGTTGAATAAAGTCAACTGTTTCCCTGATTCTATTGGAAATTATCTTGGAGAATATTTTATACAATACTGAAAGCAAGCTAATAGGCCTGTAATCCTTCAGTTCTTTTATGTCGCCCTTCTTAGGGATTAGTACAATGTTGGCATTCTTCCAGTTCTCTGGGATCCTTGAAGTCGATAGACAGTTCGTATAAAGGGCCGCTAGTTTTTCAAGCATTGTGTCACCACCATCTATGATTAAATCGACTGTTATTCCATCTTCTCGTGCCGCGTTCCCCCGTTTCATGTCTTGCATGGTCCTTCTAACTCCATCACTAGCTATAGAAAGAGCACCTGTATCCTGTTCATTATTACTTCCTATCAATGTTGCATGACTGCTCTGGGTACTGTACTCGTCAGTATAGAATTATTCTGCTGCTTTGACTATACATTCAAAATTTCTCATGACTTTACCCGGCATATATTTCACTGCGTAGATCTTGTCATCTGTGCCAATATTTCTTCTCACTGCTTTCATGCTGCGATCATTTTTTACTGCTTCTTCAATTTTTCCCATATGATAATTTCGAATAACCCTTACTTTCCACCTGTTGATCAGTTTTGACTGTTCCGCGAATTCTATCTGGTGCCTTGAGTTAGACACTGTCATGCTTTGCCATCTCTTTATTAGGTCCTTTGTTACTTGGGAGAGCTTACCTACTGGTTGTCTTGGTGCGTTGTCTCCCACTTCAATAGCTGCTTTTGAAGTCAGCCTTGTTAGTGTTCCATTAATTACCACTATGTTATATTCATCTTCCTCTTCTAAGGCTGCATTTTTGTTTGCGAGTACGAGCCTGAATTCGTCTGCTTTTGCCATTACTGCTTCCAGGTTGTCCTGTTTCTTCTTGACTAATTTTGCTCTTTCGCTCTTCAAATGAGCAGAAAGCCTAAATCTCACTGTGGTCAGAGCTTTTTACCTACCTAACACTTCTACATGCTACACTATGCTAGGATCGGCAGATTGTATGAAATAGTTTCAGTTTTTGTTTCTTATTAGGTTCCCTTTCTGTACGGCGCTTCCTGAAGAAAGTATTCAATATTTGGAGTCTACTCCTTTCCGCGAATTCTATCAACATCTCTCTTCTAGTGTTCCTAGGATCGATGCCATAGCTGTCAATTGCTTGGTCCCCTGCCTGCCTTCTCCTCAGTTTTGCGTTGAAGTTGCCCATGACTACAGTACAGTGAGTTTGCACCTTCCTCATTGCTAATTCAACATCTTCATGCAACTGTTCTATTTCTTCATCGTCATGACTGGAGGTTGGAGCGTAGGCTTGTACTACCTTTAAGTTATATTTCCTATTACTTTATTACGACGACTGCTACTATCACATGAATGCTGTAAGATTCATCAATGTTGCCCGCTATGTTCTAATGGATTAGAAATCCTACCCCATATTTTCTCTTATCTGGAAGACCTCTGTAGCAGAGGACGTGGCCGTTAGTCAGCACTGTGTAAGCCTCACCTGTCCTTCTACCCTCACTAAGGCCACTAATATCCCAGGTAATGCCTGATAATTATTCAAAGAGCCCTGCGAAGCTAGCCTCCCTCGAGAGGGTTTGTGTGTTAAACGTAACCAGCTTCAGTTTCTAGTGGCTTCCTGTGCGGATCCGGAGATTCTTAGCACCTTCTGCCACATCGCAGGTCTGACCACCGCCTTGGTCAGGTGCTCCGTAGAACCGCAGCCGCTGGGGACTGAGAGCTATGGGGTTAATTGCAGGTCATGAGGGAGTTGGTGACCGAACACTGCACCAGGGAGGCCAATTCCTGTTCTCGCGTGGGAGTGCGTTTTTTGAAGTTTAGTGGGCCTTCTTAATTTGTTTGCACCTAGACTAGTATAGGCCCACTGGTTCTCGGCAATCTTTTTTTTTTGCCATTGTCGGGCACCATTCCAAGCCTGAAAATGTAGCGGACTGGAAGAGGATTCGAGCGTCCGACCTTCCGTTGGTTCATTACCTGTGGCTAGACTTGAAGCTTCCACCAAACAGTCTGGCTATGCCAAAAATTATAACCGAAAGCATGACTCTCAACAAGCTTTTCTAGACGCACCAAACTGACAGGACGGATCACTATACACCACAGTTGGGCAGAGGAGCTCCCCATTTCATTAATACTCCATTCTAAATAGTGGAGATCTCAGTAATTCCACTCCTTTTAACTCCTTGGAATGGTGAAAGTTGGACCATTCCCGCTGCTGATGTGGCTGAGCTGGTCCATTCTAAACGCCCAATTCTAGTCAAGGAAAAGCTTTCTCTATAATTGTTTGCCACTTGCGCGTGCGCTCCTAGCGACCAAAAAGAATTGAAGTCCTAAGAACGCAACAAGTAATATTATGTCCTTTGCATTGGGATGGATAGCTGGACTAGTTGATATGCATTATTAGGAACTTAGAGCGCAAGAAAATACTGTATATATGTATATGTATATCTATGTGTATGTCATAGCTACATCTTTCCATTCGTGCAGTAAATATCAGTTGGGAGCGAGCGCGCGCGTGTGTGTTCTGTTTCTCCGTCCATTGACTTTCTTGAGCTAATGTTTTCTAATGTTTTGTACAATTTATTTCGCACAAGAAAAATCCCGCTTTGTGGCCTCTTATCCCTTCAGGGCGCTGTTCCCTGTAATTTCTCTCATGATTAATTATTCGAATAAAGTACAAAATCATCTTACACCGTTTCACCCCAGGTGGGTAAGCGCAAATAGTTGATGAAAAAAGCAGGCAAGCAAAATTGAGATGGCGGTCTTAAAACATGCTGCCGCAGAAAATGAGTCCAGAGCCGACGGAATCGCTGAAGTTTGCTGACATTTTGTTTCACATTTACTGGCATATTAACGGGCACTATTTTCCAGCACACCTTTCTGCAGCCCTCGGTTATCGCAAGTTCTGGATACACGACAGTGTCATAAAATCATGACGCACTTTCTAAACCCCCGTAGACTCGTGCAGGTTGCAACCATTTGCAATGTAGCCGTTTTTCGACTGCATCCTTTCATCGTAGGTCAAGCATGCTCTTGCTAAATCAAATAATTGCTGGCCGCAGAACTCCTTAGCTAAATGGTAAGGAATTAACTAAGTTAGCTCGTTAACAAGCCATTGAGGAGTTATTTATTGAAAAATGTTTCAGGATCTGCAATAAGGCCTTAGTTAAAAGTCAGCGCTCATCCTGTCTCGATCTGTCCCTTGTTCTTACTGCGCTATGTATTCTGCAAAACGATGAATTACCAACATGCCCAAACCTATTCCCGTCGTAGTCTCGCTAAAGGTCAACATCTAGCTATCCGGGACTACTATGCCCATTCAATACTGAGATTTCGGGCTTCCATTGCATTCCCTTCTATCTGCCAGATTTACTCAACCATTCCATTCCGAGTGTCTAAAGATGTGGAATGATTCAAGAATCATTCCAACGCCGGAGCTGCTACTCTGAAACTCGGCTACAGGCACGAAAAAACGCCTAACTGCAACTATTCACTATGCAATGATGCTCATAACATTGCTGTGCTTGCAGCACATGCGTATATTTAGCACAGGCCTATAGATTGTGTCATCAATGTCGGTACTAGACACATAAAGCCCCCACTTTCATATAGCGAAACATTCGATGGCACTTTCACACAGTTCCTGCGTACTTGAATTCGACTTCAGTTTTGCAACACTTTCGCGCGCGCTGATCCGAACTTTGCAAATCAGCGGATGCTATACTCTGCGACGCTTTATTCAAGCGGATATCACAACTACCAACAAGAAAACCGTGAGTTGCCATAAAGAAAAATCAGGAACTTTAAGTGTCAAAACCAAGGTATGATTATGAGGAATGCTGTAGTGGGGACTCCGGGTTAATTTTGACCACCTGTGCTTCTCTAATGTGCACGCATGCGCGGCATACGAGCGTTTTTGCATTTCGCTCTCATCGATACACGGCCGCCGTGGCCAGGATTCGATCCCGCGACCTGGGGCTTGGCACCACAACGCCAAACCCACTATGCCACCGCAGCGATTGTGATTTTTCTTTGAGCCTCGGTCTTAGTCCGCACCGTATGCCAGTCCGCATATACCTCGTTCGCACACGTGCCCTAACCAGTCGCTTACAGAAACAAAATAAATTATGCCCATGCTTTTTCAGTTGGAGCTTGGTTTTGAAAAACATCGGTCGGCGAGTGTGTAACATTTACGTCTGCACCGGCTGCGTGCATTGCGGAGGTGGCCGACCTCGCGCGTTTTTCTTTTCTTTTCGCCGAAGCGATGATTCATCAGTCAACGATCGTTGAAATTCGAAGCCCCATCGTCACGGTTCCCTGGTTCTTTCTTCGTCTCGTCTGAAGATGGGTGGGTCTCTTGGAAGCCAAAGGGAAAGCAACTATAGTTGCTGCATTTCTGCTACACACAACCCTGTTTCCTATGTGTAAAGAAGAGGCGCCGGTAGGTAAACTCTTAAAGGTTTGCACCCTTTGGGGTGTATATTTGCCACATAACAAGAATCGTTATCTGTTTTCCTTGCGCTTCTTGTCTTGAAAACTCAGCGCTCGCTACTTCCCTGTTGAGAATGCTGTATCAAGCTGATAATGCGCAAGCCGTTCTTGATTTGGAAGCACTGGGCTCGCAGCATGAAAGAAAGGAAACGCATGCAAAGCAGATGACGATTATTGTTGTTGGACAAGATAAGCTCCAAAGGGTGCAAACCTTTTTAAGAGTGTTGAGGGCAAAAGAAAGGAAATGCAAGCATGGCAGATGACGATTATTGTTGTGGGACAAGATAAGCCACAAAGAGAGCAAGTTTTTTTAAAAGTGCTGCGGGAGAAGATAAGCCCCAAACAGTGCAAACTTTTTAGGAGTGTTGTGGGCTAAAGAAAGGAAACGCATGCAAGGCAGATGACTATTATTGTGGGTAAAGTTAAGCCCCAAAGGTTGCAAACTTTGTAAAGAGTGTACGCACTCAGGAAAATGACATCCTCGAATGTGGATTGGATGTAAGAACACCCTTCTTGCACCCTTACTTTCCCTGAAGATTTCAGAAATGAGCCCATTCTTTAGCAGAACATCCTTAGTGTGCCCTTTCATCAATTTCATGGGGCTAAAGGGAGTTTTTGTTCTCAACATATACCTCGCAGAATTTAAGGCTGCTCGGGCACTCCAACATTTCAAACAAGTAAAAGGAGATAAGTGTATTTGCCAGCGGTTGGTGCCAAGTCACTGTTCGATCAGATCATTTGGTCAGAGTAGGCATTGGATGCCAACGTGGCACTTCGTGTACGTGGCTTCCCCGTGGTGAAGTGGAAAAACAGCTTTTTCTTTTATTTCCTGCCTCTGCCTGTCACTTTTTGCCACTAGCTTCGTTTAAGTTGATTCAGATCAGTGTTGTTTCATACATCAGCTGCCAATCTTTAGCAAATCATAGTGCGTCAACCAATTACAGTTCTTAGTATCGGGTGGAATAAAGATTCGCAGATGCATGGTGGAGCAATCTACTACCGATGAGAACACAGAATATATTATGAAGGTGGGGCGTCCCGGTCGTAAAGCGGAAAGCACAACTACTTCGTCCTCTCCTTCCTGCCTTTCACATCTTACTGCTACCTTCATTTAAATTGTTTCACCTTGTTGCTGGCTGATTTACAGATAAACTAAAGCCCTGAAGAGCGGGGCGTCAGTCTATCAGAGCAGCTAGAGGCGCTGATGCACTTTTAGGGTACTGCATTATGGCGCTTTGTTGTGTCCGCTGGAGTGGTAGAGACGTAACACTTCCGACTCGCAATCTATAGGCCCAGTTTGAATCCAGTCTGCGTGGCTTTTTTTCTTTATTTTTTATAAACGTCGCGGGAAACATTTCGCGATTACTTCGACGGACGTCCGAAAGAGCAGGGCAATGCTAGAATAAAATGTATCGCTGTCAAAAATGAAATCTAGTGTGTATTTCGGCTCACTACTTTAGGGGAATGGGTGCAATTTCAAAAAATTACCCTTTAAAATGGGTGTATTAGTTGGCTCAAACGCGATTTCCTCTACACCCTTAAAAAAGTTTGCACCCTTGTGGGCGCATCTTGTCCCACAACGATAATAGTCATCCGCCTTGCTTGCGTTTGCTTTAACACTTCGAGCCCGGTACTTCCAGGTCACGAACGGCATGCACGTTTTCAGCGTGACATGGCATTCTCGTCAGAAAATTAGTGAACACGGCTTTTTCAATAAAGGAAACGCAAGCAAGGCAGATGACGACCATCGTTGTGGGACAAGAAAAACCCCAAAGGGTGGAGACATATACATTTTACGAGTGTAGTTAGTTATAAGGGGGTAAGATATAGACTTAGAAAGCAGAAGGGGTGGTCTAACAATTGATCTGCAGGAAACTAAAGTAATGTTTAACATTCTCGGAAGAGAACAGCAATTTACAATAGGCAGCGAGGCATTGGAAGTAGTACGGGAATACATCTACTTAGGGCAGGTAGTGACGGCAGATCCGGATCATGAGCCAGAAATAATCAGAAGAATAAGAATGGGCTGGGGTGCGTTTGGCAGGTATTCTCAGATCATGAACAGCAGGTTGTCATTATCCCTCAAGAGAAAAGTGTATAACAGCTGCGTCTTACCAGTACTCACGTACGGGGCAGAAACCTGGAGGCTTACGAAAAGGGTTCTACTCAAATTGAGGACGACGCAACGAGCTATAGAAAGCAGAATGATGGGCGTAACGTTAAGGGATAAGAATAGAGCAGATTGGGTGAGGGAACAAACGCAAGTTAATTACATCTTAGTTGCAATCAAGAAAAAGAAATGAGCATGGGCAGGACATGTAATGAGGAGGTAAGATAACTGATGGTCATTAAGGGTTACGGACTGGATTCCAATGGAAGGGAAGCGTAGCAGGGGGCGGCAGAAAGTTAGATGGGCGGATGAGATTACTTTTGCAGGTACAATATGGCCACAATTAGCACATGACAGGGGTAGTTGGAGAAGGGTGAGAGAGGCCTTTGTCCTGCAGTGGGCGTAACGAGGATGATCATGATGACGACGATGACGATTATGATTATAGTGATGATTATGATGAGGATGATGAAGTTATAGACACGATAAAATACCCTTAAGAGGGTAATTACTATGGATTCGTGATTCGGAATCGCCCAGATCAACCCTTTATCATGAATACGAAGGCAAGAATTGCTTCGCAGTTCCAGTGAGACAATGTCAGGTGTGTGCAAGACAGTGAAATGGAATTGGCAGGAGTGCCAGTTCACTCGGAGTTGGCGACATTACAATCAAGTTTGCGCCATTTTAGTGCCAGGTTATTCGGAACTATACTGCAATGCAACGCTCACGATCTTCTGACAGCACCTGGGATATACTCTAAGCTGTCCTCCCTTCTGTACTTTGTGTCGCACAGGGAACTCGCGGCATCTTGCACTGTTCCAAGCACATGTGGTTCGGGTGCTGTAACAGTGTTCTCAAAATGATGCCACCATACATGCTTGGATATAATTACAGCACAGATAGCAATGAAAGGATATAAGCAAAATCTGAACAGAACATTGGGTACAGAAATACCTATGTTCAATAACGACGCACAATAAAAATATTCCGGAGCATTAGGAGAGTCTGTAAAAATCTGAAACACTCAAGAGAAATTCAAGATAGCTTTACAGACAAGAGACTGCTAAAAAACACATAGAACTGTCATAATAGAACACGTTATACTGACGCTTTTGTCAGGACTTCCTACAAAATAAATACATACCCGATAAATCCCAGTGTTCTTTATTTGTGCATAGTCCTCGACCTTCACCAAGGCTAGATCGCCCTTAGATTACATGATCCTACTTTTCCCCCAAGCCCTAGTCATTTACGCCTCATTTCTTGCTTCTTTTTTCATCAATCATAAAACAATGTTTTACGGGAGCGTTCTTCAGTACACGACGCTGTCTTTTTCAAAAGTTCTGACTTTAATATAGTTATTTGTGTTCTCAAAGATTCAAAATGTTTTGACAGTGTTTAACAGTCAGTAAAGTCAGTAATATACAGGCAGATACGATTCCACAAGCGAACTAAGTGGCTGAAGATTAATCGATTAAGCAGGAGAAATAAAGGAGCTATATTTGTATGCAGGCAACGCCTTCGTGATAGAACATTATAGCCGTTAGCGATATCTATCTATCTATCTATCTATCTATCTATCTATCTATCTATCTATCTATCTATCTATCTATCTATCTATCTATCTATCTATCTATCTATCTATCTATCTATCTATCTATCTATCTATCTATCTATCTATCTATCTATCTATCTATCTATCTATCTATCTATCTATCTATCTATCTATCTATCTATCTATCTATCTATCTATCTATCTATCTATCTATCTATCTATCTATCTAATGTCTCTTTTCGGGGCCGTTCTAGAGTTCTTGTTTTGCGCATACATTTGCCGCGCAGCTATAGGTTGTGTTTACTAGTTCTTCTCTGGCGGCGGTGCCAGTGAGGCGTCGCTCTGCTAATCGAGGTGAGACGGCGTCGCCGGCACGCTCCGAGCCCGCGGCGTCAGCGGTTGCGCTGCAGTCGTTTGCATGCTGCCGCCATTCCTCGATGGGCGTCGACGCCAACCGTGGGCGCGCGAAGCGCCGGCGTGGCGAGCGCGTTAGCGGCGGGCGCGCGCCGAGCGCACGCATCGCGCCCTGCACGGCAGAGGATTGAATAAACATCCGCGAGCCGTGATGGCAAAGAGGTGCGAATGCCGGTACACCGTGCAGAGGCAGGCAACTGCTTGCCGTGGCCAAGCAACGTCAACGCGGAGCTTGGCTGTCAGGCGTTGACGTTGCTTGGCGTGACTATATTTAGCCCGCGAGCAGAGGTCGGGTCCGGTTGTCCTAGAGAAGAAGTGGGACGCAATTCCTGAGAAATGAAGTACTCATCATCAGAAGCTTGCAATCAAATAGAAACACGAAGATCCAAGAAAACCGAAGCGCTCGATCGGAAGAGGCACGAATGGAGAGGCATATGGTATATATAATTATAGTCATTAGTACTCTTAAAGACCCCTATATCTCGGCTTAGAACCACAGAAAGTTTCGAAGGCACATCCAAAATGCGCCTGGAGACCTAGAATCCGTGGTGTGTGTACGTTGTCGCACTGAAGATTAATATTTTATAGCTGTCTGTTGGAAAGCACCACACGTATTGCTCCTGGTGTAAGCGATGACACTATTAAACACGTTCCTTAAAAATAAATGCCTATCCAAGCACGTGCTTTAGAGGATATTTAGTGGTAGACGTACTCTGCGAAAACTAGACTTCCAGACGTCTACGACAGCTCTTAGGGTGGTTTGTCTCTTCTCGCCCTTCTGTCGGCATTCTGTTTCTTGTGGAGGTTTGTTTACACCGCACACAAAACACTGACAGAAGTTTCCTGGAAAACGTTGCAAGACTATGATTGTACTAAAACTCGCTCTCATTTCAAGCATTCGAGCCGAACGATAAGTAACTAATTTGCCTGTGAGGCCCCGAACATACGTCTTCTGATGCAACGCAAACAATTTGCTATGCATACAATGAAAATCGTTGAACAACTGAAGACACTACCCATAAATAGACGTGTTTCTTTCTGGCCTATTGTTGCGCTGATTTTGCAAGTTCTGAATTTTCCCGTCTCCGTGCACATTCGCTGATGACCCGTAAACAAAAAAGTATATTCTGGTTTGTTTGTCTGATCTAAAATAGGGAGAAATTTGGCGCGGTTAAAAACACCCGAACCAAAGATTTATTTATTTTACAATACTACAGGGCTAATAGGCTCATGTAGGAATGGAATATATGGTTAGTATAAATGCGGTCCACAAAAACAACTTCACAAATAATTCCCACTTGGAAAAAAATTCGATAAGCAAAGAAGACTGAAGCATGGCTAAACACCTCGATTCGGGCTGCCGTTTCGGTGCGTCGGACGCCGGATCGGACCGTGTGTCTCCCGCTTTACTTGGCGAACACGAGCCGATCAGCGCGCCGTCCGTGTAGCTCCGTCTGCTTGCAATGGTGCATGGCCTACGGGCTTCTTTGACACCTACTGAGCACAAATTCATGATCACCGCTCATATACACGCTTCCCATGGCGCTAGCTGTCGGGTTTTCGAGAATACGTGCCCTCACCTTGAATTGGTGAGACCATATTTCCTCTTAGCGTCCGGTATTAGAAGCAATTTTTTTCTATGAACATTCAACTATCATCTATTACTAGGAAGTTGATTAAAAATTAGGAAAACAATTACTGTGCAACAAATTTTTTTTAAAACAGCCAGTCTTTGCATATTCATTTATAGTTCAGATGATGTTACCTG
Source organism: Dermacentor albipictus (assembly GCF_038994185.2). Taxonomy (NCBI): domain Eukaryota; kingdom Metazoa; phylum Arthropoda; class Arachnida; order Ixodida; family Ixodidae; genus Dermacentor; species Dermacentor albipictus. Next base: position 165,595,954 of record NC_091824.1, on the reverse strand, counting down.
TTCATTTTTCACTAAATCATTTTTAACAACTTTCTAGTAATCAGTGTTACTAGAAAGTTGTTTGAAAATTGAGGAAATTTACACCTGTGCATGAAAAAAGACTGTCTTGCACCAGCCATGTTCACTGAATAATTATAGCCTTATTTAATAATATTCATGCATGTTTTGTAACTTTGGTTATGTACTTTAAAAACATAATTATCTTTATTGACTTCCTATTGAATGGTGTTTCTAAAAAGTTAAAATAATGTGTCTTAACTTTCTGGTAGCTTTCTTTTTACATATTGAAGTTAGAAAAGAAGTAACCAACTTTCTTTTGACAAACGTTACTAAAAAGTAAAAGTCAATAGGATAATACTAAAGTTGATAGGAAGTTGATAAAAGCTCTAAAGAAAGTAAGGAAGCATTTTTGTATGTGCAGTGCCTTTTGAAAATCAGCAGGCGCTTGAAAAATAGGTCTATGAATCACGTTCCAGTCGAAAATTATCTGTGGGAAAAGCTATGTTTGATTGCATTGGTTATAGCAAATATCAGTTTTAGCGCATGATCATGAGTGTTTCGAGCCTCTAGGGTATTTAGGTGTTGAACATACGAAGGTATGGACGCGTCAAATTTACCTTTCAATGAAATATGCAAGAACACTATGCGAACATATGTTCGATGCATTTGCAATGTTAAAATGTCATTTTTTATTAGTTTTGTAGGAGAGTCACACCGTTTGTATTTACCAAAAATGAATCCAACAGCTTTCCTTTCTATATCTCTAGCTTATGTTTATGTTTATCTTGCTTAGTTTGGGAATGCCAAATCATCGAAGCATGTTCTATTTTGCACCTGATGTAAGCATTGTACGGAAGTAACCTGAGCTTTGCTAGAGCCTTGCTTAAATTCCTCCTTAAGAAACACAACTTCCTAAAGGCTGAATTGAATTCCAGGGTTTCACGTGCCAAAACCACGATTTGATCATGAGGTACACCGTAGTGGGGAACTGCGAATTAATTTGGACACAAGGAGATCTTTAACGTGCCCCCAATGCACGGGGCCACGGGTGTTTTTGCATTTCGCCTCCATCAAAAGGCAGCCGCTGCGGAAGGGATTTGATCCCGCGACCTCCTGCTTATAGCAGCGCAACACCATAGCCGCTAAGCCACCACAGCGGGTTTTTCTTAAAGGCTGATGCACAAATGTCCGAAACATGACCTGACCAGGATAAGTTCGAATTAAGTGTGACACCTAACTATTTGGAACTAGTGCCCTGTACTATTTCTTGAGTGCAGAGCGCGTAAGAGTAACAACTAGGCTGTAGTTCACGTGTGATCCTTAGTAAGACTGTTTCTTTGATCATGAACTTCTATGTCCCACGCGTGACACCACCGTTACACCTTCAACAACTGGTCCTGTAAAACAATCACTCTCACACAACATTTCCTTATATATAGTACAGTCATCTGCAAAAATATTTATAAACACAGTCATACACTAATTCAATTAAATAATTTACATAAACTTAAAAGGGCAAAGATCCCAGCACAGTGTCTTATGACACGCCAGTAGAAAAATAGGGAACATATCAGACACATGATCATCCACCACAACAAATTGTTCTATACCTTGCAAATACGCTTCCACAAATTTCACTATTTAGCAGGGAAGATCCGTTAATTCTAGCTTATGCAGTATTTTCCCATACGACACCTTGTCGAAGGCTTTGCTTACGTCTACGAAAAATGCATCTAATTGGCCTGAGTGATTCAACGTCGTTAAAGAATCCTATACACTGGTAAGTAGCTGAGTCGTAGTAGATCTCCCCTTGGTATAAAGTCGAGTTTAAATGGAGACAAAATTTTATTGTTAGGCAAGAAAGACCTTATATAGCATGCTATCACGTGTTCCATAAGTTTTGAACAAGTTGAACTAATGGACACATGCCTGTAATTTGTTAAGTGTATCACTGTTCTTAAGAATCGGCACAACGCGTGCTGCCTTCCAATATACAGAAAGGTCAATGGTGTTTACAGAATTCTGAAAAAAAATTCGCCCAGTATTCTACAATCTGTGCACCAAAACCTTTCAATAATGCATTAGGGATAAGATCTATACCCGCGCTTTTTTTGTCGTTCACTTTAGCAGAGACAGTACCCCCTCGTCTGTTATCGCTGGTATATCTGACATAGAAAGCGTCAGATGTACGCAAGATGCAAGAATAACCAACATGTAGAACGTCGTGTAGGCTCTTCCATCTTGCCTCCTTGCCTCTGCGACGCTGAAGCGCTGTACTGCGTTAAACTGCCCGCCAGAGCTGCAGGAACAGCGTCGAACGAAGAGCTGACAGATGCACGGTCTCACCGACTGTGTTATGCACTCAGTTCTACACCACGTCTCGGCACCGAGTCTTGCGTCGCCGAAACGCTCGGTCATGCTGGCGTAAAAAACATTCTTTTTGGAATCTTAAGTGAAGCTCATCCTCATATACATTATCCACAGCAGTTTTGTACTATAAAAGAAGGCGAAAAGCGAAAAAAATATCGTGCCAGAACCATCGGCAATGAAAGCCAACGTAAGCGAATAAGAGCGGCAGAGTTTTGTGAAGCCGTTTGGCCTAACGCACTGCGTGTCTCTATGTTCCGTTCCATACACAGCAGTCAACGCTGTGGAGGCTAGAGAGACTTCTTGTAATGGCTCCGTTCACGCTTGAATATATTTCGATGTTTTTTTACCGAAACTGTGGCCGACTGTTGTTTATATAGGCTCAGTACTGAATGAAACAAATTTTAATCCTTAGAAACGAACACACTGTGGTATACGGCTAATGCGTTGTTTTAGAACATCTTTCATTTTTCTTGTTCTTTTCGGGTTTTTTATTTGCAACACGTCGCCGGGAGCGTCACGTACATACTTGCGCGAGCGAAAGCTGTTGGCGCGCAGCGAAGCATGGACGAAGCATAGACAGAACACGCGGAGTGATAACACGTCTTGAGCGAACTTCTTGCGTAGCTTCCGTAGCGTTGACTGCTATGTGTGAAACGGAGCATAGGTGCCAAACCCTGCATGCGCGGGCCACGTATGCGCCGTCCGTACCAGGGGACTACGACGGCGTGAGCACGCCACGAGTTTCCACAAAGTTGCTATCGCAGTAAAACGAAGGACAACAAGAGTGCATAGATGCAAAGCAGAGCGATGCAACGCTTAGAGCTGCAAGCGTCGCAGGCCACATGTCCTTGAGTAGCAGAGCAACGATCACTGTCTTGACCAGACTCCGAGGATTCTGTCCTCCGGCGAGGAGTGATAGTCTACTTTATCAAGAGCAGGAAGCTACAAAGGAAGGAAATACGAAATTTTGTGAAGCTTTTATTGAGAGACCCTGTATGGGTTTCCTCTGTAGCGATCGTGCCTCTCTCAGATAACAATTTATTTCATTCTTCGTGAAACGTTCATAGCCTTCGGGATTTCTGCGGAAGTGACTCGTTATAGAAGAAACTGCGCACATACACTCTTTTGTGCGCCTAGTTGAATTCCCTTTCCTTTCACTGAGCATTACTAAACCAAACAGATTTTCGCCTGTTTCGTGTTCACTAGCTTAACCCTCAAACTAATTCTAGATTATTTAGTCACTAACTAAAGCACTAGACGTATGCGACTTTCATTCGACCTTAATGACTTCACAATACCTTGCGAGAAAGGCTTATTACAAAGAAGAAAAAAAAGCTGAGAGAATGTTGCCAGAAATATGTTCTGCACGTGCACCTTCTACACACATCCAAGGTGAAGGCCTTAGCCAACTATAATATGGCTTCGCTCATAGAGAAACCAGCACAGTCATATTTTGCTTACGGATAAGAAACTTTCTTTAATAAAAGCATAAAATAACGAAAGAAAGGAACGTGGCTGAGGTATTTTCTTCCCGTCCTTGCCGCTCCCTATCTCAAGGTGCCTACAAACGCTCGAAAGGTCATCAGCTGTCTCAGTCGCGCACACCTTTGCGGCGCGCCAAGCGAGAAAGCCCTCCTTTCAGACATGCCTCGGGAAAGGTCACGCAGCAATACGCGCCTCGCAAAATTGCATAGTAAATGCCGTCTGACGGTAGCTACAACCTTCGTCACTACAGACAGTGGAAATGTTTACGCATGCACCCCGTAAGCACACAAAATTTTCATTCGTCTTTATTGCTGCGTGTTTTTGAGACAAGACACTCTCTTCGCTATCACCTACGTATCTGCGCTGATAGAGGCGTTGTGCCGGTATCGCGCAATCGCTGGTCGCGTTTTTCCTTTCGGTGGCCTCCAGGCTGGTGTAGTGCGGTTGACCTCAGATATATCGACTCGAGAGTGGCATTAAAGCGATCAGTGGCCTCGTCTGCCGTTCACGGAGGGTTGCGTGCCAGATGATGAAATCAGATGAGAAAACACACATACATAAAAGCACAAAAGTAACGCCGACGTCACGTGCTCCCGCATACACGTGGCCTCCAGTAAAATCGCACTTTCTCCCTACGGCTGAGATATTGCAGACACCATAAAGTTAATGGTTAGATCTTTGATAAAATGTCGCTGCGTTGTATCGGAGAAAGTTGGCAGATCACTGCGCGTTTACGATGCGAATCGCCGTATCGCGAAAGATGCGAGTCCTTCCGAAGACTGCTTACGTCGATGTTTGAGGTCAGCCTGCGCAAGATCCCGCAGCAGATTGTGCGCCGGCGACGTCATCGTTCAGACGAGGACGTCGCATGAATGTTTGAAAACAGCCTCTGTCTGGTGATTTCTTATTTTCGCTTACGTCCCTGCTGGTAAACGGACAAGTATGACTTTGGTCAACACGACAAGCCTCCTCTGAAAGAACCTCCGTGCAGGCCAGCGGTCATAGACGATTACCAGATATATAGCCGTTAATTAATTACAGCCTGTCTTGAATGATTTCAGCATGTAGAGCTTCTTTTCAGTGCGCCTTTAACAATTTCCGCGTTTAACATTTCTACTCCTGCAGTCTCCCGGCTTCTTCAGTATACGCGTATCTGTCATCCATGAAACAAACGCAAGATGTTCTGCCGTTTTTTTTTTAGAAACTTGGTGCGCGCTTGCTCTACGCTTATGACAGCATAGGCTAAACAGTAATAAAGGGATATCCTGTCCCAAACATCCAACTGTTATTATAATTAAGGAGAACACCTTTTTTTCTGTTATTATTATTCTATTTTAGGCTAAATTTTGAGTCTGCTTACGTAAAGATGAATCCCTCGGACTGGTACAGTTGAATAGGAGTTCCGTTAAATGCATCTTTACTGGTTGCAGTGAAGGGCGTATGGTATACAACCTCGAAATTTATCTCTGTCTCCATGTGTGCGCGTTCGTTTTTTTTTTTTTTCCTCTCTCTCTGTCATCTTTCTAACCCCTATCCCCCATCCCCAGTGTAGGGTAGCAAACCGGAGACTCATATCTGGTTAACCTCCCTGCCTTTCCTCTTCATTCTCTCTCTCTCTCATCTCTGTTCTACAGCAATAAATCAATGAATGAAATGAAGCAAAGATGACAATAAATATAAGACTACTAAACATAAACAGAAAGGTTCCGCTGAACCACACGAAGCACCACGAAAACTTGCGTCGCCGCGGTGGGAAGTTTTGTGGAACACAGTTCTTTCTTTTTTCAACCGTATATCGTCCGGTCCTTTGCATTCTCGAAGTGTTGTTTTGCGTACACAGAACAATGAAATGAAAGCCAAAGAAGCTGAAACTTCACAACGGTTCTTTCAAGTCTCCGTATATTGCTGAGGGCCGTAAGAGAGGAGCTTAACGGTTACAGTGCGGGCACAAAGAAGTGATGCCATACGCGCGCAGTGGTGTGGTTTAACTGCGGCCGAGCAATGCATGCATGGCGCAAACTGAGCTGGAAGCGCGCAAGTACGCCTTTACATCTTTTACGGCGTCTGCCGAAGGAACGTTCGTGGCGGTTATGATCATCCCCGGGCGAGCATGCCAGAACAAAAATCTGACTTCAAAGGAAGCCGCCACACTGGGGGCGGGGCTGGTCACCGGTGAAGCACTTTCCTTTTTTTATGTATTTTCACCGCATCCCTCTTCTTTTTTTATGCAGCCTTCGTACGTACATAGTCACATGGCCGTATCAGCACAGTCGGAGAGCTACGTACGCCGCTTTGCTTTGCGCCGCCGCTGCCTCAACACATTGCTGTTTTGCTACCAGGGCCCGACTCTTGCGTATATAGGATAGGCGAGAGACTTCTCATATCCGGGACCCTGTCGTCCTTGAGGAATGATTCCTTGGCTTGGCGGACATTAGCAGCAAAAAATATTTCGACAATAATTCCACTAACTAATAAAATATGCTAACTAAATTTTGAATTACTAAGCTTCGGGCACATTTAATTGCAAAATTGAAGCCTACGTTCAATAGCACACCTTTCGTTTCAGTTCTGCGCCCTCGCCACTAACACACACTCGGTCATTGCCTCGCCCACCCGCCTCACCTTCTCCCCGCTTTAGAAGCACCGTACTGATGGACAGAGTTTTTTTTTTCTTTTTTTTTTCTTTTTTTCTGCTGCACCAAATTTTTGAATGATCGTCTATGACAGACAGCACAATTCAAACCCTTTATCTATATTACTCGATGAGGCGGCCATCGCTTACACGAGAAATCAAAATGTTCAATTCAATATCTCTTGAATATCTTCAAATGAATATTTAATCACGCTGATTAACTTTTTAACCAATTACCTTACGCCACATATTTCAATCTACCAATTATAGCCGCTGAGTTCACACGGAGTATCCATTTGGAAAGATTTCTCTGGACAGGAGTCCTGAGATATTAATTTTCAAAGTTTCTGACGAAATGCATGGGCGTTCCAGTTACTTTTTTAAAGAAACCACTGTTTTACGCATTGAAGCACAAAAGTACCCCGACCCCATTCGCGCAAACGCCTTTTTCGACATTTAGCTCACATCTTATCGACTTTCTTCAGACGTCAATAAAGCTTACTGAAATGATCGTTTGAATGTTAGTGTATTCTCTCGTGAGAGCATACCGCCGTAATGAATACTGGCAGCGTGTTGCTTTGGCGCTGGTCAACATCGAAAAGGTAGGCCTGCGACAATTTCATTGAGCGTGTTGCGTACAAAGCACGCGCATTTAGCCGCTACTCCGGCAACGACAATCACAACCATCTGCTCTGCTCGTGCCAGGATGCCCTCGGTAGTGCGGCGGCGCGCGCTTACGGCTACTCGCACGTATGCACATATGCATATATACGTAAGGCCAAGCCGAGGACTCGACTTTCATCGAGAATCTTTAGGCTACTTGCTGAACCTCTCTCTTTAATTACTGGCGCTGAATAATTCCGTCGCCTTGGTGCAGCATACAAATAGTGTAGTCGCAGTCTCGTTATTCAAGTTGTATGTCAAGCACCTATAAATTGAGTATATAGCCACAGCCGGCTGATTAAAAACTGGTAATGAAGTGACCTGCGCTTTTATTATGATGAGCAAAAGGTGTTGCGCTTACCGCTGCTTTGTTCTCTTTGGAATTTAGCAACGCCACCGCATTTTTAAGGCAATGCTTTCTTAGCGTACTCTTCCGGGCTTTGTTGACCAAGGCCTCTGATGTTACTGCTGGTGCCTTGCTCAACAGCTCACACACGGGACAGCACTCTTATAGCGAATCGGCTTCTATGCAGTCCCATCTGTACAAATACCTATAGAGATGTGCCGGTGACCGGCTCTGTTCTCTATATGAATTTCAGTGTGAAACAACAAACGATGCCTAAATATCCTCAGTGCAAAGAATGTACGCCTTCAAGTGCACAATCCTTTTACTGAAGCGAAGCTTCCTCTGTCTTCGTTGCTGGGTTTGGCGCCTCTGCTGGCTAGGTTTCTCACCAAATAATAAGGGCCCGTCCTGAAGATAGAAAACAATAAAGTGGCCCGGTCCTGGAGACAGTGATAACGTTGGCGGATCCTGGAGGCATTGTATCTCTCCGATTTGTCGCCTCGAAATGCCCAGGACTGCCCGACACGTTGCGTACGCTATGCGCATTGGCTGAAAGCACGGCATCGGGCAATCATGGGCAGTCAGGGACGATAAGCGGAGGTTTTGATTTGCAGTTGCGTTTTCGCAGCGTCCGCTTAATCAACCGCTTCACGAACGCTTTGCTTTGCATAGATTCAAGCATGTGCGCTGCATCTGAGGGCAAAGGCCTCAGGTCGTATTTACAGCCCCTAGGAAGCTCGGAGGCCTTTGCTGTCCGACAGGAAAACGAAAGGAAAAAGAAAAAAGAAAGAGGCTGCGGAACCAAGCATGGGTGGTGACGTACAGTTCATGAAATGTGCCGTAGGTGTAGTCGATGAAATTCCCCTCTCCTGCGCTTGTTCCTATATAGGACAAACTGGGTGCTGTGTAAATGAGCGAATCGGGGAATATGAACGAAACGCTGAACAAAAGAAAGAGGGCCCTAATATACCTAATCATATCAGAAACTGCCCCTCGCCCTCTTGTGTGTCATACTTTTCTGATGTGCGGGTTTTGTCCGGAAGTAAAGATATGACAGCTAGAGAAATTATGTAAGTGTTTTATGTAAGCGAGAAAGGTAGCTTGTGTGTTAGTGAAACGTCCATATCATTGTATAAGTCAGAGAAAAAGTTAGTTGAAAGTTCCTAATCTTACCGCGCTTGATGCTTGAATGTGCTTGTTGCGCAGGCGCTGACTGAAGGTATATGCGTATGTACATGTCTTTTGTAAAAATAAAGCAGTTGTGAATGGCGCTCTGTCCCATTGTCCTCTCTTGCGTGCTGTGCGTTGTTCTTTGGCGCCTCAAAATAGTTCTAATGAATCGACACCTATATAGAGTCCTGTACAAATGATTTCACGTGAGGCGTCAAATGCTATTTATTGTAAAACTGACTGTTGTTCATTCGAAGCTCTGAAGCAAGAACTGCGATATTATATGGGTGCTAACAAAGCAGCGGTAAACGTAAAATGCCACTGTAATGTTGCTAAAATAGTAACCAAATCATTGGACCTGTAATTCTGTACGCTTGTTTCTGATCCCAACGATTATTCAATACCCTTAAGCTTTCACATCCGGGAAGCAGCGAAAGAGTTGAATTTCTCGCACGATGTCAGGAATAGCTGCGTTGCTGTGTGCCCTCATGTGTGCGCTCTATAAGTATACACACGTCGCAGGTCTCGATTTCACGCTCGCACATAAGCAACGAGAAAACAGCCTTGATTTTTCGTGTTTGTTCAATACGCGTGCGTGCTTAGAACAAATAAATAATTATTTAGAGACCCTCCATGTATGCAAGCAATTAATGCGATCACATAAATTAGCTATACTTCGTCCCACCAACTAGGAGCAACACACCAGAGAAAGCTAGGGCTTATACCAGCCGATCAGTGACGTACGAGAGCCGCCTAGGTGTTACAGAGAACGGTTCGCCCATTGTGCACTACTCATTTTTCCGCGAAGCTTGCTCTGGCGTTGTTGCCGGTGCGGCATGTACGGGTGCAGCAATGGGGAGTGGCCAGACGAGGCACGTAGATAAGTGGAAATGACATCCCCTTTTATTTCGCTGAAAGCACTGAGATAACATAGAGCAGCAGTCATATGATTCGCGGTGACAACGGACAGAGCGCTGTAGCCACACTTTCATTCAGTCCGCGTTCGCACGGAGAACGATCTGAGGCGAACAGTGGAGAAGCCCTACTTCTGGTTCTAATTTTTCTGGTTCAGGTGACCGGTAGGTTTCGCTGCACTGCGTGAAGTTGCTGAGGTGGAGCACAGTTTTTTACCATGGCTTGGTGACACGGTGAGATCTGAAGGAACCCGTAGGAGCTCCCAACGTAAAAGAAAAGAGAAGTCACGGAGGAGTCTCTCAAACTTCATTTGTCACTCTTTCTGACAGCGTGTGTCCGGACAATAAGAACAGCCAAGATCTCCCCCGCGCCTCTGCCAACGGGGGAATGCGTCCAGAGCGTCCGCAGACAGCGCGTGTTGCACAATTCGGCGAAATGTGCACAGCGGCGGCCTCGAGTTTCTAAAAATGCCGCCGCTGTTCATAAACTCGTGAAGGTCGTATCTCATGAGTCTGGTGGTTTGAATCTTCGCGAAAGTGCGTACCGTGGCTATAACCAGAAACATAATGGAACGTTGTTTATCAGGGCGTGACTCGCAAACTTATGAAAGTCGGTCGTTGCACAGGGCTCCAGCGCAACCGATATCTGCGTTGGAGATGCTTCCTTCAGGACCTCAGGACGGTCTATCTTCATACAAAGGTTACTACAAAGGTTGTTTTTCGAGAAAACCTTTATTGTCGCTACCCCAGTTATTCCGTCCTTTTCTTTTAAGTGTTGCTAATGGGAGAATTTGTGTATATTTCTTTGATTTATTATATTGACTACCAACGAAGTAAAAGAAAGTAGCCGTCGGCAGCAAACGGGGACAACAATCTTTTATTTTGCGCTCAAATATAAAAAAAAATATGAGGTTAGTAAAATGGGTCGTTACTGATGTAATAATTTTGAGTGTTTTTAAACTTAGCCTTTGCGTATCCGCACTTGTCGAAGCCTATAATGTTGCTGTTTCTTATATCCGCATGACATTTTTCCTTTACAGAAGTTAAATTGAGAAACGGTCATATTTATTCTGTAACTCTTAGTGTGTCCTTTTCTTATATAAGACGCCTACTATAAAATTGTAGGTACCTTTGTTGACACCTCTTCTCTGACACGTTCAAGAAATGAATGCACAAACAGGCTGTAAATATCAAAAGCAATAAAGACAAAGAATAAATAAATAAAATTAACCAGCTTGGATCATTCTCAAAGTCTACAAGTGTTCACTGATTCAATATCAACGAGGTTTCTTTAAAGAATGCCCAATTAAAAAGCAAAAGCGACTCGCGTCCACGGAAACGACTCACACACTATATCGTCTCTTCAGACAGATCTGTATCAAGAGGCCGCTGCAAACACTTCGTAAAAAATAAACCATTGAAGATATGACATTGAGAATGTGCCCTTGTGTCCCTATATGTGTCCCTATATAATCTTCGACTCTTCGAAGATGCAAACTGTCATTTATGACGTAGAAGTCCCACCAAGCGGCCGCTGCTTCTTCGGTGACATATTATTTTCTGTTTTCTTCGAAGAATGAGTGTTGTTCAGACTGTGTTGTTGTCCGTAGTGAACAGACATCCCTGTGGGATACCTATGTGCTAAAGATCACGAACAATATCGCGTGGTTTTGCTGCGCTCTGCAGCGCATCTACGCCTACCACGGCGGTAGGCAGCAATGAACACCGACAGGAGCCATATGTCCGACAGCGCGCTCCTAGGTGCATGAGTGCCGCAGAATGGGCGCCGCATTCGGCACAACACGCGCCTAATGTCATCAAGCCGGCAACGCTAGTTTTCAACGCTGCACTACCTCCCAGCGTACCTTCAGTGAATATGGCTGAGACATGCGAAAGTGAAGGCAAGAAACCACGGGTTGACGAAGACAGGACATCCACCTATGAGCTGGGCGAAGATGAAGACATAGACTGTGATGATGCACCGTTCTCCTTGGTAATGTATAAAAAAAAAGCGACCTGAGGGGAATTCCAGTTGTTTATCGACCCTCACAGGAAGGCCGCAACTTCTGGCAAGTGAATCCAAACTGCGCTGCGTCAGAAATTGTTTCAAATGTGGAAATTGGCAAAGGAGAAGGTGCAGTCATTCCGCGTGAATAGAGATGGAAGTTTCTCTGTCAACGTTACTTCAGTCTCATCTGCAAGACATCAGCTCTCGAAGTGAAGTGGCTGGTTTCGGAGTCAAGCCATTTATTCCGGCCTCTTATACCAAAAATGCTGGCAAGATATGTCCCAGTTGAATGTACAGAAGAACAACTGGTTGACTTCCTGAAGGATTTCAGCGTGACATCTGCCCGTCGTCAGGCGCGCTACAATAGTCAAGAAGACGTATCGATAGAATCACGCCCTCTGAGAACTGTTATTCTTCCTTTCAGAGAAGACAAACCCGCAAAGTGTGCACTCGGGTTTCATGAGTCATGCTGTAGAAGAATACCATGGTTCTGCTCTGAGATGCTACAACTGCCAGAGATTTGGACATTTAGTGAAAAACTGCCGCAGTCCAGGTCACTGCAAGATATTGGCACCTGGTATATTGAGCCAGCCAATGGTCAGCATTGCGTGCCCAGCAGAAACGGCGAAGATGACGACGACGTCAAAAAAAAAAAAAAAGGATCACGCGCCAGCTGGAGAACCATCCCTTCGTGACAGTGACAAGAACTTTATTAGAGTCTTCTGAGGAACTTGATTGGGGGGAACCGAAGGCTCCGCAATCAAGTTGGTGGCTCCGCCCACGACGGGACAGGGAGGTGGTGACTCTCCGTGACGTCGCGGGCCCTCTGGACGGCCTGTAGTTAGTTTGTGGCATTTTTCGTGTCTGGTGGCTGGTACTGTTGTTTACACTTGCCTTAGCGCGTGACAAACTCGTGGAGCTGCTGGCTAATCTAATCTGTGCACCAAACCCCTCCGAGCAGCAGGAGCTCCAGTCCCGTACCGGCAGTTACGCCTCTAAACCGCGCCAGCAGAAGGACCTGTGGACAAGCCCCTGAGTTTGGACTCCTCCCAGAAAAATTGGCAGCTCCGACCACCCCAACCTGTATGGAAGGAACAATGCCGATTCAGTGTACGTTACTCAATCCGCGAACGCCGAATCTCTTCCACGGCGCAATACATGACGATGTTGAAGATTGGCTGGTGCACTATGACCGTGTTGCCGCGTTCAACAAGTGGGATGACACCGACAAACTGAAAAACGTATATTTCAGAATTAACGATGGCACACGTGTTTGGTATGAGAACCATGCAGATGCCCTAACTTCATGGGTAGAATTCAAGCGCCGCTTCTTGAGACGTATGAGAGCCCTGATCGCCGAGAGCGAGTTGAGCGTGATCTCCATTCCAGTATACAAATGCCGAACGAAGGTGTCGCAATGTATGTCGAGGACATGACGCGTCTCATTCGACGAGCTGACCCCAGCATGTCGGAAGAAAAGAAGGTGCGGTACCTGATGCGCGGAGTGAAAGAGCAGCTGTTCGGCGGTCTCGTGCGCAGTACTCCCAAGACTGTGTCAGAATTTCTTTCCGAGGCCGTCACCATTGAACAGACTCTTCGGCAGCGGGCACCATCATACCATCACCATCGCCAAGTGAACGCTGCCTCACTTACGGACTTCTTCGGAGCTCTCGGGGGCCACGCCGATTTCTTTCGAGAGCTCATTCGTTCTGTAGTCGGCGAAGAACTCCAGAAACTTTCGGAACCCTCAAAGCCGAAGCTCAGCTCTTTGTCCAGCGTTCTCCGTGACGAAGTCCAGCATGCGCTAAGAGAACCACCCTTCAACACAGAAGCTCGACCGCTAAGAACTGACAGCCCACGTATGTCATATTCCTAAGCTTTGAGGCAACCTGCCCCAACTTCCTCCCTGCTTCGCACCACGTGCCCGGGCATGCTACAGCCCGTCCAAGCAACCTGGTATTATCAGGACCACCGATAGGCCCCAAGGAAATCAGACGTGTGGCGGGCACCGCGAAGCTGGGCATGTCTACTGTGAGTGTTCCTATCGAGAGCTCGGACTACACGGATTCTCAGCAAACTCACCGCGGCCTAGGTTCGGCCAGCCTCCTCCTGAAATTAAAGAATACGATGCCTAGTAGCGCGGATCCCCATCAGCTTGACACCAGTCACGCTCCCCTTGGCCACGGCGGTCTTCTCCGACTCGCCGTATGTATTCGAGCGTGGTGCAGGGTCGATCGCCAAGCGCACGGCGGGAAAACTAACCACAGTGGCCTTCGGGGGCGAGGCCGCTCAAACTGAACGTGCTCAAGGACCCCTACTGACGCGTACGCGGACCGACGATACATCGACGCCGACAGTACCTGCTGATTACGGAAGAATTTCCTTGGACATTCCTGTACTGCTCGACGGTCGTGAATTGACTGCTTTAGTGGACACTGGAGCGGATTATCCTATATTCAGCGAAAAACTGGCCACCCTTCTGAAGAAAGTGACCACGCCTTGGAATCAAACGCGAATTCGTACAGCTGGCAGGCACATCGTCACACCACTCGGCACGAATACATATTCGCGGCTCTACGTTTGTTGCCAGCTTGAGCATTCTCCCTCAGTGTTCTTGAGATCTAATCATCGGCATGGACTTTCTCAGGAAGCACGGAGCTATCATCGACATTCGACAACGCCTCGTCACTTTCTCGACAAAGAGCGCCGCAGCGACGACCAACACCATCCACCCTCGAGCATCTCTTCGTGTCATCGGCCACGCTGTCATGTTACCACCGCGTGTAATTGTCGTGGTTCAAGTGGCATGTGACAGACTCTTACACGGTGAAGCGGTCGCAGAAAGCAGTCGCTCTTTTCTGCTTTCTCAAGGTGTTTGCGTAGCAAGAAGGCTTATTGATCTCCGTGATGGTCACTGTGAGGTTCTTGTCACGAACTTCAGCTACAAACACCGGCACATTTTCCCCGGTAGTGTCATCTCCTACGCCGACCCGATCGCCGATGTCACTGAGTGTTTTGTTTCCGAGGCAATCGGCACTGCTGAAGCACCTCTACGCAACGTCGACATTAGTCCAACGCTTCCTGAAGAGAACAAACAACATCTGCGCGAGCTGTTGCTCGAGTTCCACTCTTGCTTTGCACGGTCGTCGAAGATACGTCAAACATCGATTACGAAACACCGTATCATCACCTATGAGGCCTACACCCCCCCCCCCCTCCCCACACGGCAACAGCCGTATTGTGTTTCCTCGACCGAACGACATGCGATTCAAACGCAGGTGAAGGAAATGCTTCAAGACGGCGGAATACAGCCTTCATGCAATCCCTGGTCATCACCAGTCGTTCTTGTTAAAAAGAAAGATGGCACGCTTCGGTTTTGTGATGACTACAAGAAGCTAAACAACGTAACAAAGACAGACGTGCACGCGTTGCCTTGTGTCGACGATTCTCTGGACAGGCTGAGGCGCGCGAATTAGTTCTCCTCTATCGATCTGAAAAGTGGCTACTGGCAAATTGAAGTAGATGAGCGGGACCGCAAGAAAATTGCTTTTGTGACTCCGAACGGCCTTTACGGATTTAGAGAATAACTTTCGGCATCTGTTCCGCTCCAGCCACATTCCAGCGAATGATGGATACCGTTCTCGCTGACCTCAAATGGAAAAGCTGCCTCGTCTATCTCGAAACTTTTGGCGAGCACCTTCGACGCCTTCGGAATGTACTCGAAGCCATTCGATCGGCTGATCTTACACTCAAGCCAGAGAAATGTCATTTCGGTTACGAGGAACTAAATAAAGTTCCTTGGTTACGTCGTGAGCGCGGCAGGTGTTCGGCCTGATTCCGAGAAGACCGTTGCTGTAGCTGCTTTTCCAGCTACAACCTACAAGAAAAGTGTCCGACGATTTTTGGGCTTGTGTGCATATTATCGACGCTTCATTGAAAATTTTTCGCAGATTGCAGAGCCACTATTTCGCCTTACGCGTGACGTCGCGCCATTTTTCTGGACTAAGGAAGAACAGACCGCCTTTCTGGAGCTACAGCGTCGACTGTCTTCTCCTCCCGTGCTCAGTCATATTGATGAGGATGCTGACACAGAAGTGCGCACTGACGCCAGCAATATTGGTCTCGGAGCTATCCTGGTGCAGCGGCAAGACGGGACTGAACGAGTTATCGCCTACTCGAGCCGCACTCTGTCCCGCGCCGAGTCCTATTATTCCACCACAGAGAACGAGTGCCTCGCGGCTACTACAAAGTTTAGGCCGTATCTCTGCGGGCGGCTATATAAAGTTGGGACCGGGATCATCACGCTTTGTGCTGGTTGACCAACCTCCGAGACCCTTCTGGATGATTGGCACGTTGGAGTCGGCGACTCCAGGAATTTAACATCATCATCGTGTACAAGTCAGGCAGAAAACATGAAGATGCTGACACGCTATCACGAGCACCTGTTGCATCTCAGAATCCTGACGAGGACGACGACAGCGCCTTCCTGGGAGCTGGGACGTATTCCTCGACAATCCATCTTTAAGCTTCCCCATAGCAGATGATGCGCATTGAAGTCGCCGGTAATAATTCATGGTCCAGGTGTCGCTGTTAAAGTCCCACTTAGTCTTACGTTGTCAAATCGACTCGAAGGTGAAATGTAGGCACTACGATCATGAGTGCGATGTTATTGCATCTTATAGTCAAACATACGTACTGATTGTCGTCATCAGGTGCCACTGGGTGTAAAACATACGTGAAATCGCATCTGATATAAACGATGACTTTGCTGCGGTCGCTACAGGTGGCAGATATGAAAGCTTCATACTCTGGTAGGCGGATGGCACTCTCAATGTTTGGTTCACAAATGACGATTATTGAAATTTGTTCTTAAAAACAAAAGGACGAAAGTCCGAAAAGCGGGATTTAATGTACCTGACATTCCATTGGGAGAGAGACGCTTCCTTGACCTATTTAAGGAACGAGTGTCGAGGAGCAGCCATGGTGCTTCTCAAGACCGGACAGTACCGGATTCAGGGCATCCAGTATTTGAAGCGCGCCTCGAGCCGCTGGAGTGTGTATGGCGGTCAGTAGTACTCGTAGCGTGTTCATAAGGGCCCTTATCATAGTGACAACTTTGTCGTCGTCTTGGTTGCTGCCAGAAGGTGAAGCATGGCTCAGCGAGCGTGCTACATCTTGTCGATCCGCTGGTGGATCTAGCCGTGGCAACGGCGGTCCCTCCTCGCATGAGGCAATGATATTGGAGACTTTCTGCTTAGGATCCTCATTGCTACTATTGCTAGTTGTATGTGGAAGTTTGTGGACTGTCAGTGGACGCGGTGCATCCTTATCAGTAGCAGTGGGTTTCCTAGATCTCCGGCGACGTGAACGTCGACGTTGCACCTTAGCGGCAACCTCCCTGTGCGAGGAGCCATCCCTGACCATTTGCCTCAAGACTTTCGCCCCATCTTTCACACGTGGGCAATTCTTTGAAGTTGCATCGTGACAGCCTTGACAACTGGCGCACTTTTGGTTTTCTGCACGACAGGCGCTGGAGCTGCGCGACCCAGAGCATCATGAGCACACGGCAGCATCTGTGCAAACCGCACTAACGTGTCCTATCCTTTGACACTTCCTGCACTGAAGCGGCTTTGGCAGAAAAGGCCGTACTATGTGTCGGAAGTGGCCGACCTTGACGTGGGAAGGTAGGCTGTCTGCTTTAAAAGTTAACTTCACACACTGCGAGTTTCCCAGGCGACGGGCTTGCAATATGGCAATTCCCTCTGTCGCCGGCTTGATGAGTATATGCAGGTTAGCATCGCTTAGGGAATTATCGACGTCATACACAACGCCGGCCGTAGAGTCATCATCGTCTTGTTTATAGCAGCGTACGTTGATGCTATCCAGTACCTTAACGTTGCTCAGAATGTCTAGCGCGCTGCGGTCTGTCGCATCTATAGCGAGGATGTTCTTACGGGCGTTGATCCTTACATCTTTGATCTGACCCGGAATAAGTGCCTCGAGCGACACAGATGTGGCTTGGCGCTTGATCCTGTTTAGATTGCCGCTAGCAGCCACAGGCACAAATAAAATTGTGAGGTCTGATGGCTTTCGCGTCAGGATCATAGTTGCCTTACTTGGGGAAGGAGATGTCCTGATGAGTCTTCTCTTTGCTTTGTGCTTCGCTACGGGCACGAAGTCACTGTCAT
The DNA here is from genome assembly GCF_038994185.2 of Dermacentor albipictus. Classification (NCBI taxonomy): domain Eukaryota; kingdom Metazoa; phylum Arthropoda; class Arachnida; order Ixodida; family Ixodidae; genus Dermacentor; species Dermacentor albipictus. The sequence continues at coordinate 165,578,178 of NC_091824.1, read as the reverse complement.
CCGATGTTTCATCACTGGTCGCTGAATAGATCACAGTGTCCTCGCTGTCGGTGGCACTCGGGCGACTAGACCGCTTTCTCGGAGCGGCCGCTGTTGACGTAGAAGGACCAGAAACCCTTCCAGGTGACTCCACGTCCATCGCCATAGTTTAGGGTGTGGCGTCTCCCACAAAGTAGCCATAAATGCGCCAACCTCTCCTAATATTCATTCCAATAATAAAAAGAAATGCATTAAAATTTTGAACGGCACTACAGGCTTGACTTAACTCGTTTAAAGCAGTACTAAGGTTATGAGCAAAGCTGTCCAGCCACGTCTCATCCTCAACAGGAAAGTATTATAATCAACATCTCTTCATGACAATGGAATGAAGTGTAAAGATCCGAAGACAAATAGGCATCACAAATGGCATAAAACATTTTTATTATATGCAGCTATCTGTGTCATGAGCGCTATGTCTTTCATCGTATTTATTACAAAAACAAAAATAACGAAGCAGCCAAAACCGCACTAATTGCGTCGCGCAACAGCAACACAGCCCAGTATAGAGTGACGCAAAACCTTCTTACAATAAAATTTCATTCAAGGTTAGAAACTAAAAAGGGGATAAGCATAAACACGTAATCAATATTATGAATGCTGCATTTTACTATGAATTAAGACTACCCCGCTCGAATTAAGCGGTTGCTCGACACACGTATTACATGTAAACATTTGTCTGCAAAAAAACCTAGTGATAAGCCTTGGATTACTAGGGAGGTGAAGTGATTGTTTAATAAGAGACATCGTTTCCTGAATGCTTATAGAAAGCAGCGTAATCGTTGTGTATTTGTAATGCTAATGTGCCTTGGAAAAAATATAACAGTAAAAAACAAGTTTGCTTTCCAAAAAGTTTGCAAAAACTTTCAAAAAAGTTTGCTAAGGAAAAATAGTTCTTAGTATTGGGCCTAAAGTTACAAGATAAGCCGAAAGAAACGTTGAAGTGTTTAAAAACAATTAGCAAAGAATCTGTTCGCATCCCGAACTTAACAACGGCAGTGTACCTCTTACTGATGACTTCGATAAAGCTTCTTCAACCTCTATTTCCAGTGTTCTTTCCCAACTTCCTGTAACAAGAAATTACCGTCTATTACCGACAATGTGTTCGAATCTATGCCAGAATTCGTCGTGACACTAGGTGGTATACTTAAGTTACTTGACAATATAAATGCTTCTCATTGATGCCAAGGGCTTTAATTAGACGGCCCTCAACAGGCTCACTGGACAGGCTAGTAATGCCCTAAGACTTGTAGCCCGCGTCTCAAATCGAAGAGGCGGTCTCAAAGAGGACAATTTGCTCAGAGCTTATCAGGCGTTCTTCCTGAGTCATGTTATTTACATTGCGCCGTACCTTAATAGGGGTAAAGCGGAAAAGGCCAAGCTCGACTCCTTAATCAGAACCGGCCTCATGCGCGTGCTCGGCCTTCCGCAGTCCACAAGCACTGAGAAGCTGCTGGAGCTAGGACTCCATAACACCATCGATGAGCTAATAGAAGCTCACGCAGTGGCTCAGATAATGATACTTTTATCCACTAAGCCAGGGATCAAGGTTTTAGAAGAAACGGGAATCCAACCCAGACATGAACCGGCGACCAAAGTTAGCTTGACCCGGGAAACCAAAACTGACACCATGGTTGACCCCGCCCCGCGAAACATCCAACCAGTGCATAACGAGGGTAGAACATTCGCGAGAGCCAAGTCCATCCTTAAAAAGATCAATCAGCAGAAACTAGATGCCCTCTTTGTCCATGCTGCCAGATATGACAGTGGCGATAAGCTCGCTGTCTCGGTTGTAGACGCGGGGGGCAACCTGGTCAATGCAGCCTCTGTTTATACGAAGTTTGCCCATGTGGCGGAGGAAGCGGCGATCGCTCTTGCTTTTCCCAGCTTAAATGTTCCCTCTATCGTCTTCTCGGACTCGCGCACGGTGGTTAGATCCTTCTCATCCGCCCTCGCATCTGAACTGGCGAACAGTATTGTGATTAAAGCACTTCAAATGACTAGGGAGAGCAGCGAAGGAGGATACCACATCTCGTGGTTCCCAGCCCATCTAGATAGCTCAACTCGCTTGGATGTAATCCTAACAAGCAGGCCCACCGGAGAGCGTGCGATTTCACGCACCGTGCTGTCGCGGGTAGCCAGGCTTAGAACGAGGTCAACATCCACAAAGATTCATTATGTACGTACTTTCCACGAAATCGTTTCCCGTTATCGACTGAGCAAAAGGACATTTCCGCCCCCTCTCCTCAAATTGAACAAACCTCAGGCTAGCACACTCAGACTCCTGCAAACCCGTTCGTATCCCACTCCTCGGTCCCTTAACAGGATAGATCCTGACCACTCACAGTCGTGCCCCAAGTGTGGTCATGACTCATGCTCTTTTGACCGCATGCTCTTGCTGTGCCCGGCCCTTAACGCCTCTCCACCCAACACGAAAGAACAATGGCAGAAATCTCTCAAGAGTAGCAATCTCCACATTCAACTCCAGGCTTTCCAGAAGGTCCACGACATTGCGGTGGGACTTCATCTCCCTGTCCCATCGTGAAGAAGCCACTGACTTGAACTTCGGGAGCCTTTGGTTTTGGCTCCCCAAGATCTCAGTCCCTCAGAATTCAAATAAAGTTCTTGTCATGTCATGTCTTCTGTAAGTGGTCCTGACGGTATACCGTCTTATGTGTAAAAGGCTTGTTTTGACATGATCGCCCACTACCTGGTTATAATGTTTGAGAAATCGTTAAGTACTTTTTGTTTACCTAAGGAGTGGAAAGTTGCAAACGTTGTACCGATTCATGAAATTGGCCTAAAAAATATTGCCTCAAACCTCGGTATCTCTCCTTCATTGCTTGATTGGAATAAGTGTTGTCTACAAGAACGCATGCAATGTGTTGTAATTAATGGATCCCAGTCTGATTATACTGGTGTTACTTCGGGAGTTCCCCAGGAATCTGTTTTGGGGTCATTGTTGCTTCTGGTATACACCAATGATATTGCTCAGGTTGTGTCATGCAAAGTGCGTCTGTACGCGGATGATTGTGCGATTTATCACTGCATTAGGTCTTCCACTGACCACCACTACTTGCAACGCAATTTGGACTGTATAACGCGCTGGTGTGTTAGGTGGCAAATGTCTCTGAACCCCAGTAAGTGTTATTACGTCTCCTTTACACGTAAACACGATCCATAAATGTTTGATTATACATTAGACAATATCGAGCTATCGCGAGTAACTGAATATAAATATATTGGTGTTTATTTCGCATCAAATTTAACTTGGACTAAGCACGTGGGATATGTTACAGCGAAAGCATGTAAAATGCTAAATTTTGTTAAGCGTAACTTCCGGTTAACTCCTCCCAAAATTAAGGAACTACTTTACTTTTCGAACGTAAGAGCCGTATTAGAGTATGCGTGTATGACCTGGGACCCGCAAACCAAAACTCTGTCTGATATTTTCGAACATGTAGAAAACCGCGCAGCCCGATTTTTCTGTAGTAATTATGACTTTACTTCTAGTATTACTGCACTTAAGGATTGCTTGGGGTAGGAATTATTAAGCACACGCAGAAAAAACATGAGATTAGAAGTGCTTTTTAAATTTCTCTTGGCATGGTTAAAATAGATAAAAACTTACCCTTTACCAGCTCATTTCTTATCTTACAGAAATGACCACTCTTTAAAAATAAGAGAAATTATTTGTAGAACATACGTCTTCCAGCACTCATTTTTCCCACACACAATATCCCAGTGGAATCAGCTACCACAGGAAATTGCTCATTGTCGCACTGAAGCATCGTTCAGAGCATTACTGTTGAATTTATAGCGGCGTGAACCTTTCTGTTGTTGTGTTATTTCTGTTTGATAAGTTATGTATTTTAGCCGAGCATTTGTAACCCTGTGTATTCCCCCCTGCAATAATGCCTTCGGGCGCTGCAGGTAATTGAAATAAATAAATAATGAACACATCGTCAATAAGGCTACGATTCCGGTCGGAAGTCATTCTGATCATAAAAGTGATTATAAAAACAAGTCGTACATGCACAAGTCTATGATGCACGAATCAAACATTCTAAATGTTCGACAATGCGGTTCAGCGTGTTCGTGTTTGCACCCACTCAATACGCCGACATTTATTCGTATCGTGTGCCACCGAAACAGCTTGGCAATGATTGGCTACTGTCGCGTTCGACGGTTGGGGAGTTCTTGTGATCAGCTCCAAACTTGTGTCTCGTCTACACGCAATGTAAAGTACGGGTGATGAAGCATTACCGCGTTCGGTATGAATGTCTTGCAGCGATCGCGAAGCGTGCGTGGTCATGTCTGCAAAAACAAACACGATGAGAGTAGGCATTATTTAAATCATTGTAAACTGTAAAGCAGACAGACCATCCTGTAACGTGTCCGATGTCTATGTACGTTATCAAACCACGCGCGAAAACTCCACAACGTTTGCGCACTAGTCATCTGAGGACTATAGATGTCCACGCGCCTGTGCTTAGCTTGTGTACGCGTGACTCGCTTCACAGATGTCGAAGGCTCCGCAATAAACGCAGTTTCCGACAGAGGCCTGCCTATATCCGCTGACGAAAGTTTGCTCACCACTCATCCTTGGTATTCGGTATAAACGAAGCCACCGGGTACTCATTAGTCAGCCCTTCGTCGAGAGCGAACAAGCCGCGGAGCTCTTCCCCTTCTGAGATTAATAAGCTGCAAGTGTGGCGCCTCACACAGGCCGTCCAGATTTTTGTTCCTGTCCCAAACTAGTACGACGTCCTCTGCTTTCTTCGGAGAAACGCTGACGAGCCCGGATGCCAACAAAACGAAGACACTCGGAACGGTAAAGTACCTGACGCTCCTCCCTAACTCCAGAATATCGTTTACTCAAGGCCGCTTGCTTATTACGGAGGGAGCATTGGAGCGAGTGTACTCGGTGCCTTTCTTCCCAGCGTTTTTTTTTCTCCCCGCCGTCCAAAAGCGAACGCCTATTTGCTGTAGCTCTAAAAGCGTGCAGCACCGTCAAAGCTGCAGGACCGCCCCTCTCAGAAAGTGCCCCGGCTCGTTTTTCCGTGCCTTCCGCGCAGGTTGCGTCCTTGCTCACAGCGTCCGATGCGGGCGCCCGCGTTAGGCTACACTGCTCCTTCCCCCATCGTGCTTATTAGTAGTATTAACTGGTTGTTTATTTTAAATAAATAAATAAATAATCCAAAATGAAGAAAATGAAAAATAACTAGTGACCGCCGTAACTGTCAAACGCAGTCTGCAGACACCTGAACCGCGGTCAGTAGTGGAGCAGATAGGGGGAAATAAATTAATAGAGAAAGAGGACGGAGTAAACGAGAACCATTTACATATGCACAATATAGCGACAGGTAAACAATATCCCTAGTTCGCTTGTGAAGCGACTTCACCCAGCCTCGCAAATGTTGGTCACGTATAGAGCAGCCGGGTGGCTAGGCCCGACTGCTCGAAGAACTCGCACTGGGTTTTGTGAAGTTCTTCCTGCGCGTGTGGCCATCTTAGCGCCTCGGCACTGTCGGCCAGGGGCCCGGTCGTGATCCTCCTTATCTGCCCGGTTTTCGAAATGGTAGTGGCAATGCCGCTGTGGTAACAGGCGGATTTATTTCGCCTGGCTGTCGAAGGAGGCATTTGTACCACTTGTATAGCGCACTTTTCAGGGTATATATTTTGTCACCAGTCGTCTGAAAGTTCACTGTCACAAAGAAAGACAAAACAAAAGGCGCAATATTTCTCTTCGAGCCATCTGCAGTGGTCTTCCATGGGAACACTAAACGTTGTACGCGGTCGTGTGGAAATCATCTTCTACGTAGGGAAGATGATGTCATGCTGTGACCGCATGGCACGCAACAATCTTAGAAAAAAAGAACATTAGATTAATCACAATAGAAGTGAAAGATTGACTAGTTGCTATTGAATCATTGCTGAATGGCAGCGCTTACAAAATACGGAGGACAAAGGCCGAGGAAATGAACAAGCGCCGACTCGCAATTCAATTTATTGTGGAAAAGGATAGCGTGTATATGCATTAGGTGACTATAGTCGACATGCACAGCACTGCGATTAACTGTTGCACGAAGATTAAAAACGACACAATTATGCAGGTCGTGTGGCATTTAGCAAAAATTCTAGACTTGACACGCATGTCAGCGTATATCAAGTCTAGCTGATTCAGCCGGACCGCACCATGCGTCTTGTCAAGCGGGTTGAGTGGTTTAACCTGCCCTTTGCAGACGCGTTGACAGAACTCGCCTCGACGGCCGCTCGGCCCGGCCTTTCAGTCTATCCATGAACCCGGCGACCAGACTTTGAGCCGACAAACCGACTCTACCGGACTTTCGTGGGCCCACATATGCGAAGTTATACACTACGAGAAGGAACCGCTTTGTTTGACTGGGAAGCAGCTTTCCTTGAGTGCGTCGACAGCTTGCAGATGGCGCCTGTTTCCTGCATGCGTAGTGCGCCTGTATGTGCTCCATATAGAGGAACACTAGGCATGCCGCTTTCTGTAGCAAGACGAAAGGCTGCGCGTGTATCCGATTGACTCGTTTCCTGCTTCTGAAGAGTGGATTACATTATGGGGTTTTACGTGCCAGAACCACGATCTGATTATGAGGCACGCCCTAGTGGGGACTCCGGAAATTTGGACCACCTGTGGTTCTTCAACGTGCACTTAAAGAGTAACTCATTGAATGTTTAGATGGTGCAGCGATATATGCAATCAGTGACGTCCAGTTTAAGGCACATCGATGGCAGATAAGCTCCTAGGCTTATCAGCTCTGCACATCCTGATACATATGGCGTGCCTTCAAACAAGTTTTGTCGTCAGACGCTGGCTTCAATAAAAGAAATATAAACAATAAAGTAAAGCTATTAGGATATTTCAGTGTACCTACGCATGTCGGGGCGCTGGTAATGCAGGAACGGAGCAAGCTATTGTTTCACGACGTCATTATGCATTCAACTCCTGGTCATTGAAACCGAGACTGTTTAGTTGAAACAACCGCTTTTATGAATGATTTAGGAAGCACTGACGCTTGCCACTATTTTTTCTAGCATTTAGACAGCTTGGACTTTTGTTTGATGCAAATAAAAGACAAGTTGAAAATGTCCTGTCAGTACTACAACAACCGTCGCTGTGAAATACTATGAAGGATAGCTCCTGATTTCCCTACAAACAAGTCGCAAACATCTTCCCTCTGCCATCTCTTCCAATGCTGTCTCGAGCACATCCGCAAGAGACAACGCAAGATAAAAGAAAGAATCCGTCCAGATATATCACGAACATTCTTGTTGTGGAAACATCTTTCACAGAATTTAAGTGTCGATACACAGCAAATTTCTTGAAACGAGAAGTCAGTGAACGCCCCTTTTAGGCACTTCACAGAATTTGAATATAGGAAGAATGTTTCTTATATGATACGTATCAAGCGCTCATTCCTTTTCTCTACCTATTTTTATTGTTGTTACTGTGCGCAGACACACTTCGTTATCTGATGTCATGCTTGATAAAAAGCCAAGCACGGAAATTGACATATATCACGGCCACTTTTCTTTTAGAACCAGCATAAAGAAGAGGAAATGAGCTGACCCCTGACTTGGGGCCTTGTGTACTTACGACCTGCCTGCGACAATTCAAGCAACAGATGCAGCTTGCGTCACTGAGTGCTTTTGAATGTTTTGTAGAATGTCACAGTATCTATCCAACTGATAAGCGTGAACGCAGTTAGCATGCCAGAGGCCTTGAGATTGAAGGACTGCAGGGGGAATGTATAAAAGAATATTCTGAGAAGGATAATGTGAAATGGCTGGAAGAATAGTAGTGCAAGGACAGGGAAAAAAGACGCCGTGAAGCAACAAGGATTTTCAGGTTTTGCGCATCTAAGGCTAGGGGGAGCAAAGCGGCGGGCGTAGAAATTATCGCAAAGTTTTGGCATTCAGCAAGCAGGGCGTGGGAATGGGTACGCAAAGACGCTTTGGTGCGCTCTTTCTAAAGCTCACTAATGATGCAATGCAACTGTCACCGTGCAAGAAAGTTCACTTGGAAACAATGCGAAAGGTAAAAAAGATAAATTGTGGGGTTTTGCGTCCCAAAACCACTATATCATTATGAGGCAAGGTGTAGCTGGAGGAGTCCGGATTAATTTTGACCTTCTGTCGTTCCTTAACGTGCCCCCAATGCACGGGACACCGGTGTGTTTGCATTTAGTCCCTGGGGCGTGAGAGTTAAATTTCGCTACAACCTAAAAAGCACTCAACATGAGTTTTGTCTGAGCATGAGTTCTTGTGCTACAGACTACGTACCATGCCCAAGGTCTCCTGAGAACAGAACCACTGATGTCGATCGCACGTGTGCTGAGCGGCTTCCGCTTCTATCAATTCTTAGTCATCAATAAAGAAAACATACCAGTGAGAACAAAATTGTTTTTGTCTCGAATGCCGCAGATAAACGTAAAGAAAAAAAATTATTTCAGCGTGAGGGAATCAGACCGTGAACATCAGTGTGCTGTCACTATAGCGCCAAAATTGACAGTCGGTCTTGATAAGATGAGTGCAGGTTCTTGAACGAAATAACACATCCTGATCGATAATGAAGAACGAACACACCAAAGAAAAGACAACTCTTTTCACATCACGGATCTCTTTTGTGCTGTTTGGTCTGGAACGCGTAACTCGATGTTCGAGTGCATTCGCGGGTCAGATCGCAGGTAGCTTGAGAATCCACAGGAAGATGAAAGGACATCCACAATTCGCAAATAAAAGCAATAAAAACTGCAATGCGGAGACCACAAAAATAGACTAAGTTCACTGTAAAGGCTAGTGGAAAGGCATTCGAGCTGCGCTAACTCTGGAAACAATGCGTCGTGACTCAGGTGAAACAACGAGGCTCCACAGTCATTACGCATCATAATGCATTAACTGCGGCCCCGAGCTCTGTTATTTGCTGTCCCTTGTGGCCGCACCAAAAAGCATCCGGAGGCGCAATTCTACTCTCGTTTGTATACACCGCGCACCACCGAACGCTCGCCCAGCAACGATGTTTGTGGCACGTTATGACGCTTTCGTGATCAAACAGTTTTTCAGCATCCGTTGCAGCGAACGTAGAGCGATCTACGAGTTCCTTTCATTCTGTCTCTTCGGTGGTCGGTGCGATCGCCCTTCGACAGAGGAAGGAGAAACTCTACAAGGGGGGAAAAAAAAGCAAGATTACACTCGCCCCATTCACGAAACGCTGGGCATGCAGGACTGCGCGACGTTGCACACACGAGCGAGGCATAAAAGAGGAAGAGAAACAGCGCCGGTTGTTCTCGCACCTTCCTGACCCATTCCTACGGCAGACAAACGGCCGCTCAGAAGCACAGCAGCGGACAAACATAAAGAAGCGGGAGTGTTCCTAAAATACTCTCCCTCCGTGCCCGCCTCACGCTTTCTGGCGCGCTCTCGCGAGCAAGCCGACACTGGGTGCGCGTCGTTTCTTTGCTTTCGTCGGCTTTGCGCTTCTCCGAGGCTTCTCCGCTCTGCACGAAGCATCGACGATGATGATCCACCGCTCCTCCTCTCCGACGAATCCTCCTCGGAGGAAGAGGAGACGCTCTAGCTGCGGCTTGCTTTCCCAACTGATTCTGCGAAGTGGCAGCAGCTTGTCCCGTGACGTTGCGCGTGACGTCTCCCCGTTCAACCTTCGGCCGAGCCAATGGACTCCGCCGTGGCGTAGCTTCATTCACATCGGCTCGCTCGGTGATCAGCAGCGCCTCCGTGCGCCGCCGCACCGGCTGCTCTCGCGTTCTCCCCCTCCTCTTTCACTAGTTGCTTCTTTCAGACGCAAGGCTCCGATTCCCGTACGGGACGTTCGTTCTCTCCCCTCGCCCTAACCTCGCCCGCTGCTGAAGCGTCCCGCCGTGGAGTTCCACTTGATCGTCGCAGTTGGTTTCGGCTCTTATCTCCACGCGGGCGTTCGCCCTTTCTTGGGTTCTTTACGAGAAGAACAAGAAAGAGAGCACATAACGAAGAAGGAGAAAGAAGAAAGTTGCTGCCTCAGAAACTTACCGTGCACTACACACGCAACCACGAACGGCGGGTTTGTTTTGCTGTTTGGTCCTCCCGGCGAGAGGCTGACTAGGTGGAGAGGAGGACCGCGCCCTTTGGCGCGCCTGAGCGAGCGAGCGAGCGCCGCTGTCGGGCCGGCGCGCACACACTTTCTTCGTGGGCCTCAGTCGAGCGAGGTGCCCTCTCTCGATCTGACGTGGTTCCGTACGTGAGTGCGTGCGTTGAGTGCCTTCGCTTCGGTCCCTTCGCCGGGCGTGCTTTGCCGTGTGTCTCGGTCGTCGCCGGGCCTGTTGAGAGGCCCGCCTGCCCGGCCTAGCATCGCAGCTTCCACGCCGTGTACTCGGTTTCGGCAGTCGGAGATTTTGGAGCGTACACGCCAGCCCACCCACGCCAGAAGCCTCGTGTCCGAACTCCTGGATGAGAGCTGTTCCGGAATGAGAGAGTGAGCTCCGGCAATACATCGTGCCGCGGTTACGTGTCACCGGGCGACGGGTGGAACGCTTGGTGGCGGAGACGGAGAGAGGCGCGCCCCGTCGCGCGTCGGTTTTGTGTGTGTGTGTGCGCGCGCGCGTAACGAGCGACCCGGCGGCGAGACGTCCCAGCCCGGCTGTCTGCTTTGGCGGGTTAAGCCTAAGGCAGGGTTGGGTGGCCCCGGGCTGGCAACTGACAAGTTGCTGGGTGAGTGGGCTTTCTTTGAGTGCCTATAGCTCGTCGCCTGTTTGATTGTTGCCTTATATATAATATTGCATCATAGAACGATCACATTTCGCTCATGTCTGCACTAACGTTTCAAAGCTCGGCGGTGTCATATATCGTCCCGTGTTTAACCCTTGTGCTCCTTTATCCCAGCTGGAAATTACTTTTAGAAATAACTTCTAATAATAGGGACTATCCAATGTCGTTGGGCTGCACTGGTTAAACTAACATGTTTCACCCCAGCACACGAGGGACGGAGCAAATAGTGACATGCTTATGCCTGACGTTAGTGACAGAATACTATTATAAGTATTTTCATCTGTTATAGCCAGTCTAGTGATATAATGTCTCATATTTGACCTTTTGGAATTTTACCTGCAGCCATCGCCCTGTGCCATGAATCTCGCTTGATTCAAACGAGGTGATGCTCATAAGTTATACGCAGTAAATGTGACAAGAGCTCGCACCTCTCTCTCTTGTATTTACTTTGGTGACAGCAATATTTCATGGCAGCTCTGGCGGAACTACCTTAACGCAGATCTTGCTTTCCTAACGAACCCTACTAATCAAGCAGAAATCACTACGCGTGTGCTTGTCCCGACATCGCACCTGTGATCGTGAATTCAAACCGGTGAGCTTCATTCAGAAACAGCTTGGAGTACCTCAAAAGCAGGTGTGCCATTACCTACTGGCAATACGACTTCGCAGCATTCGTAACTGCCGCATTCACTGACCGTAGACACGGCATTTGCTTGACTTAACTGGCTCTTAGGCTTCATAGTCCGTCATGAACATCGACGCCACAGCTTTCTTCGCGGCGCGGTAGCCTTTGTCCGATTCCTTCATTATCGAGTTTCCACACTCATGGTTTCTCATATTAACGTGCAAACCACAGCGTAAAGGACAATACAGTGCCTTGTGGTTGGCACATCTTACTAAGGATGTACATTATCATGACGACGTTGCCCCTATTGAATTCGTTAAGTTGGTTTTCACTTGATACATAGTTACGGATTGACCATTCTCAAAACCGCTTGTGCAACGCGCGATGGTGCAGTGTTGGCAGTATTCTGCCTCTTAGCACGAGGTCATGGGTTCGATTTACGTCGGTCGGAATGCGACGACGCTGGCCTATGTTTATAAAAGAATATACTATCCAACTTGTTGGTTTGAAGCCGTACTATTTTCCAGCGTAAAGACGCATTGTCCCGTCTTTGCGGTTATCCTGTCTTTGCGCTGGAGGACAGCACTGTACCTATTCATAGATTTAGGTGCATGGTTGGCCACCCATACGGTCAAAATTGTGGCTACGGCTTCTATCGTACCCGCAATGTTACTTTGGGGCGTTAATTACAAATACATCTAACACACCATTCGTACGTAAGAGGGACTCGCATGGATCGCCAATGACGGCGTTCTTGTAAGCGAAAATGGCGTTTACGGTCGCACGACAGGCGCGTTGCAGCGCCACACATGTAGGCCGAACGCCTCTGCTCTGCAGCTGCACGCATATGCTTGCGCTTCCACGATTATGCCGGCAACTCTCTATCGCGCTATCTGCCTGCCTGACTGCTTTTTTGTCCTCTATCAGCTCGCTCGCCGTTATTCTTTCACCTCCACGGTCGCTGGCGCGCACCGACCTTTTGCAATCGAGGCGCAAGCCGCGGCGGCGTTGTTTTTGTGCGCCGATGCTCGACTCACGGTGGTTACCTGGCACGCAGCCCACTAGTGCCGCTGTTTCGATTCGCTGAGGCAACGCGAGAGCCGCGGGCTTTTCGCTCCTCTTCGGGTGACGAATATCGCGCTCTCGCGCGAGCGACCACACAGCGACCCGCCTACCTGACGCCATTACGCTTAATCCTGCCTTCTCTCCTTTTCGCTCCCCCCGAGCAGCAAGATTTGATTACGGTGACTCTTTGGATCGTACATGGGCGGCTAAGTTGAAGTGATATCATATTTGGGATCAACCATGAGATGGGAGGGACAGCGGGTTGAAGGAATGCAGACGCCGGATATTGGAAGCTGACAAGGTTCGTTTTGAAATCTATGGATTCTATACTTACGGGATCGGTGAAAGCTTTTCACTGCAGCGTCGCGGACATTTTCTTTATGGATTGTGACAGTATCACACGATTTCTTCGTACTTCAAATGCCTTGAGGTGTTTGGTTTTCCTTTGCTTTCAGCAGTTGCATTTTGAGGTCCAGTTTTTAATCGAGTACCGCCAGTCGAAGTGGTGCTGATGCTTCCACTGTTTCTTTCAAGTTGGCCGTGAAAAGTATTGCGTACGCTTTATTTTGGCGATTTCAAATGAAGGCTTAGCTTCTTTTCTCTGCATCTTTCTTCATCAGGAAGCACGTCGTGGGGCACAGCTACCTGCATCAGACGCGCACGTATACAGGTGACAGGCTACATTCTAATTTGGCGCCGTCGTGGGCAGACGGCTATGCCTGCGGACGCAAGACGTCTTGTAACTTTACTAGCAGCTACATCTGATGGTTAACGCAGAAAACTATCATCTGCCACAATGAGCAGGATGTACGAAGCAGATGCCCATGAAGGCCAACCCAGCGTTTGTGCTTCTGGACACCCGATGCCACTGGTGAACTCGGCATAAGTGTGTCGCAGTGGCTGCTCTGATACTATTTTCAGTACGGCTCTAAATATTTCAGCACACGAGCCACGTTTAAGATAGACTCAATGACAGTACAGTCGGCACATGATGTTAGGGAAACAGCGCTAAAAGGTGGGACAGTAAATGAAGGAGCACACACGCACACTGAAATGTGCGTACGTGCACATTCATGTGTCGTCTTGTCTTTTAGCAGTGTTTTCCTGCGATCATGTATGTTCGCATGGGGAGTGAGAACGTCCAATCGAAACCGGTTTTCCTCGCATCGCTTGTCAGTCGCTACGAAAACGCTGCGACATCCGGAATATTACATGCAGATGAGAGTATGGACGTCCCTCCTCTCCTCCCCTTCTCCTTTTTAAATGCGTAAGCATTTCTAGGCCTACCCAACGAGAAAACCCGTCCGTCCGTCACGTAAGTCGATCACTTTCAAGATAGGGCCGCAGCAGCGAGCTAATTGACTTTCGTGCTGCGTCTCGCTTCAACGCGAACGAAGCGGCGAGAACACAGCGCACACGAAGCTATCAGCACTCGCCGTCCTCTGTTCCCATTGCAGATCGCTTTCAAGATAGGGCCCACGCAGCCGCGCCATACACAGCCGCCGGCGGGGTACGGTTTATCACCGTTGATAATGCTTTGACGCGGTTGGATAACGCGCTAAAAAGCGATAACGGCTTACAAAGATCGGAACGTAATCAGCGCACCTGGCACCGCCACCTGCAGTAGTTTGTCGCGTCATCAATCTACCTTGCGCCGCTATCCGCAACAGTTCGTGTAGCCGCAGCGCTGTCATTTATACTGGTCGGATCAAGTTTGATAATATTGATAATGACACTGGGCTGCGTGGAGATGAGGATGTGGCACAATGCTTACGCATACTTAACCAACTCCCAGGGGCGTTTGTGCGTAAATTTTCCTTTTTCTTTCTTTTTCTTTTTTCTTGTGCCTATCGCGGTAGCTAATCGGACCTGTGAGACTTTGGTGAAATGAAAGCACTGCTTTGATACGAAGATGGGCGAAGGAAACTGCTTGTCTAAAAACACTATAGTCCTCTTTCAGATGAAACCTCCTGAACACAAAAATGTTTCTTTTGGAACCAGCCTTACATGATACGTCCCTACAGTCGTCGATTTTTTTTCGGAAGAAACTCTTTGAGGGTGCCGGACCGTGCTACAGTGAGCAGCTTTCTGCTTTGTTTTTGTTTTTTCTAAGTGCATCCGCACTTTATATCTGCCGTCAACAAAGAGTGTGTCGCACTTCGTGGATCCTGCAGTGTCGTTGCCTGCCTGCTTGTCATTGTGCAGTGACGTTTGTCATTGACGATTCGTTCATTATCCGCCATTCTCTACGGAAGCTATATCGAAAACGGGTTCAAGTTTACGACACCTCCGCCATTCATTCGATTCTGCTGCCGCCGACTCAAGGTCGTTTACATGCGCCTCTGTGGCTACCGAAAAACCTATAGTAGAAACTCCTGCACCACTTTGCTAGATTTTCTTTCTTTGTTTCTTTCTTTTTTTTTCTTCGAGCCGTCATTTTCTTACGTGTTTCAACAAGAAGCGTGGACATAGGATACCGAAGGTGGTATGCTCGCTTACCACTGCAGAGCCACCATGCGCACACGCTGATGCGCTGTACGAAGGATCTTGACTTTCCAGTTTAGACGGGTGACTTTTACGAGCACACAGAGGTTGAGGAAATCCTTTAGGCACAGCATATGGACATACGTATGCCAGGAGCAAGCGTGCTGAATTCTCGCATTCTTAAGCCCTCCAAGTACACCTTCATTGTCTGAAGACACTACGCTGCTACACCTTTCGGAGCTTGTGGTGCCGCTTCGACTGAAATTGGCAACGCAACGCGATTAGACCAGTGCCATTCTCCAACTCTCTTGTCATCATTGTGCAGCGTGACGGTACACGTGCCTTGATTCGTATTCGTGACTCAGTGTATAGGGTGCAGACTGCATACGCGGTGGCCACGCGTAAACTTGACGCCACGAACTGCAGCAAGTCCTTGGCATGTAACGAATGCAGCTGTCCAGCTGACGCCCCACACCGCCGCGCTCTCGGCGTCACGCCACACTTAGTAATGGTCCGGGACATTGTTGGAGCCCCGGAGGTCAGCTGGTTCGTTATCGGCCGAAAGCCGTCCGCTATTATTTGTTTTTCATAGCAATTTCTTTTCTCTTTCTGTCCTTTGTTTTCTTTTTTCTTCTTTTTTTACGTCTTTATACATTTTTTCGACGCATTTCGACAGACTACAGTTATCAGTGGTCGTGACGATATTAAAGGAGATCCATTATTTGAGCAAACGCGCTTTGTGCAAAGAGACGCATCTGCTCACGCAAACAAATAAGAGGTATAAATTCAGCGACGTTTCAATGCACCAATGAGGCGTAAAAAAATATATCGATGTTTTGTAGAAAGGCGTCGTGCAGCCTGATAAATCATGAACTTCGTTACATCGATCAAAAGCACTTAGATTTGCTTCGGGGTCTATCTGTAAACGGAATGTGTGCTGCTTCTTTCGGCACAAAAGACCATAGAATCGCATTTCGTTGACCTGAAAATCGGTTGTATCAGAGCACTAAGGTCACAGTATGGTACTGTACACAGTATTGCGTAGTGTCGCGTGTATAGTGCACTATGTACTGGCTTCAGTGTCGGTAACGTAGCTATAGGAAAAAGAACTTACCCATTTTAGAGTCCTAGCGACTCATTTATTGACTCTTTTGTGACGTAAATAGTAAGGAAACTGCCTGTGTAGTGTTCATCAAGGAACTTTGGCTAAGTTTAAAGCTTCAGCATCATTTCATCCCGATGGAGGGATATCTACGCCTCCACTTGCCACTATACTTCTAAAAGATATTCTGAATAGATTATTAGTGAGCCATCTGAGTGGATGAAAGCTCAGATTCCTATCGATCGAACTCCGACCTCCTGCGGTGACTCGTAGTCACCGCAGGAGTTGATCTAAAGCTAGGGTTTTAAGAATAATAAGCAAGACATCTAGGAACAACTACAACATAAAATGAAGACAAAACGCAGGTCACATTCGTCATCACTAAGCGACTTTTCCTTAAAAATGAAGGGTTTGGGCCGGGACCTGGCGTCATTGTCGAAAAAAGGAAATGACGACACAAGCTTGCTTCCTTTACGTTTCTTTTCCTTTCTCTTCTGTTTTCTTCGTCTCTCTTGAGTTATCAGTATTCGTCTGTGCTTTGGTTTACTTCACGTAGAGTTTCTATATTGAAACGAGCCTGTGTTTGCACTTGAGGCTATGGTACCGTTGGTATACAAAACGTGTCCGCTTTGGCGTCGTGAGACTTAGTGTTCACTACTACACTCTTCTTTGAATGAGTGGCCATCGAAATTACACTGACTAGTAAAAGAAAGCAATCATAAAGCTTCAGCGACTCTTGTATCGTGTACTCATTTACTATGACATCTGCCGCCCGTCGCAGGTGACGCCGCCGTCATTCGAAAAAACAACTTCTTTGCGATGCACAGAACGTAACATCGACGTGTCGGTTAGTGTGTTCCGACAGAATCGCGGCACGAAACGCTAGAGATGTCTCTCCGAGCCGATGGTTTCGGAGTGCTCGCATCCCGGCAGCCCGACGAGCGGAGAGTGGGCGTGCGCCGCCTGTCCGGCGCGCGCGAGTGCATCGCCGGCGACCGCGTCTTGCCATCGCCGCAGCCGCACTTGACCCGCAAGGCACACGCGCGCGCTCACGTTCGCCGCACACCTGACAGCTAGAGCGGGCGGGGGGTTACTTTCACGGCCGCCGGAGCCGGTCGCCAGAGAGGTGGGAGGGGAGAGGTCTGACATTGGGCCGGAGGTCGGCGGCGAGACCGCGTGGCCGAGCCTGCACCGTGACGGCCTCTAGCCGCTCCCCGCGGGCCTCTCACGACGGCGGCACAACGAGCCGCCCCGCGGTCACGGTGCGAGCGAGCGGCGGCGCCGGACTTTCATTCCGACGCCGGCCTTCGCTGTGCGCTGCGTGCCGGTGGATATGTGTGCAGGCAAGTTGCGGCGTCCCCCGCGTGTATGGCGCGCACGTGGCTTCCCGATGCCGCGTGGGGTCGCCGATTTGTAATAAAGGACTGCTACGCCGCGGCTCGAGGCAAGGTTGGGCTCGAATTAACGAGAAGTTTGGGTTGCGTACGTCACCGCTCACCCCTTTGGTTACTCGCCGAGCGCACGAGCTGTAAACGTGGTGGAGTCGGTTTGTCAGACGAGGAACGTGCGCTTGCCAAATGTTTTAATTCTAAAGCAACGAACACAACGATCACCGAAGAACGATGCAGGTGGTGGATGTGTCGCCGTAGCAGTTCCTCATTGTGCGGCAGTTTAGCAATATTGTTTGGCGTCGCACCGCTCGTACCGATAAACGCATGCCTACGCTTGCTAACGGTGGCGATGAATGCAGAGAGACGCAAAAATAGCGCCTCTGAGGAAACGCTTTAAAAAGACACGCACCCGCTCTGCGATGTCGGTATATATATATATATATATATTATAGCGCTGGATTACTGGGATTCACCGTTACAGGAGCCGTTCCCGGAGGCGGTTATATATAGTCTCGCTTCCGCGATTTGAAACCCATGGAGAGGTACAACCTAAAACGTCCAAAAGCCAAGCTTACAGTTTGCAATGCGAACCATGTTACATAACGTTTGAAACATGACATTTAAATTCGACGTTGCACATGGGAAATGCTGAATTGTGTGCTCCTGGTATAGCTTGCACGTCGCGTCTGTCCCATTCACAGCGTATCTGTGCTTTCAAGTGCTTCGCTATGCTTTGTACGGCGGCAGCGGAGGTTTCCTCGTTTGAATGGGGGAAGCCCCTGTAGCTATATCGAAAAATTCCATTCAAGTTCGAGCTAAAAATAAGAGAAAAATACTCGGCGATAGTTTCAGGAGTATCGTGCTTCATTTGAGAAACGCGGAAGGACACATGAACAACGCCGACGGCTCACAAAGCAAGATATAATAATAACCTGTTTTGCAGCCATGTGACCAAAAATAAGCTTTTCTCCGGAAAGCCATGTCGTCGTGGGCCCGGAATGCTGGATGATTCAGTGTACGCATGCTCCATCGTGCCGTTAGCCTGATTTGAGCGAAAAGCGGGCCCGCATGCTGACGTCACCCCATTGTCTATAGTTACAATCCGTGCCTGATGGGAATTCGGAGAGGCGAGAGAAATCAAGCTACTTCGGATGATCGCAAACGAACGTGCCTTTCATGAGAAAAATAAATTCCAGCATTCACTTTTCTTCTCGCTATAGAGGATGAACGACAGCTTATCAAGCAAATTCGAGCGAACCTTTATACATCGATAGCTGTTATGGGCTCACGTCCCTGGTCGTTTCGAAGTCCGCCGAGGCCGTCGCTGGAATCTCAAAATTCTGTGCGAGAAAAATTACTAAAAATTATCCCCTGTACTGCGAGGATTCGAACTGGCGACCAACATGTTGGCAGTGCACGATTTGCTACAGTGCGCAATGGATAACACTGATACAGCTTGAGAGCTCGATCGCGCCAGCAGCTGCCAAGGTTGGCTAGCTACCTCTCAAAATCTGTGTACTGAACAGAACTGGCGTCCGTGCCTTATTCGTGTTCTAGCACGTCACCTTCCCAGTTGCGGAGGTTGTCCTTCATTAATTTTTTTCTACATTTAATGACCACGACTGAGCGTGTCTGCTTTGTCTTCATTAGTCTTCCTCTTCTAGCGCTCGATCTCTTCACGTGTTTACTGGGGGGCGCTAACATCGTCTGGTTTTCTTCAAGGATAGCGTAAAGCCTCGTGGTGTCGTCCTCTCGTCTCGTGTCCCTTCTACGTTTTGCGCTGTTAACAGCAGGGTGGAAAACTATTAATGAAGCAGCATAAATATAAATTTCAGGAAAAGTCGAAAGGATCCAGCAGTATGGGAAATAAAAAATTTGTTTTAGTAGAGACCAGTGGCTAAGTCCGGATGGGTAAGAGGCGGAAGAAAAGCCCAGCCCTGCCACTTCGCCTCTTCTTTTACTTCTCGAAAGGAAATTGCTCGCTCGCGCAGGCGAATGTTCACTCCAATAAACACCGCACGAAATAGTCCAAGGCTTACTGCGCAATGTAGTATTTCGCCAGCTATCATGTCACCGCGTAGCGTTAGTGGGCGAAACCAACCTTTCTTTTTTTTTTTTTTACCCGTAAAGTTTGTGAGCGTCTAGGAACAACGAAGCGGCAACTTGATGAAGACAAGACTCCTCGAAACATTGGCTCCAGCCGGAGACACGCCTTGTTCTAGCACTCACTTCGTCTTCGTCTTCCTCTGAACCCCTGGGTGGCGGTAGCTAAAGTCCTGCATTTTTCACGAGTTTCCAAAAACCAACAACACAGCACTAAGGCAAAAGTTTTTTACCAGGTGTGCAACTGCCTCACGATATGTGATTTGAAGTTGTTTCGCGCCACAAATCCGTAGTGAGATTGCTTTGCCTGTGTTTTCACCGTTCGCGGTTATCTATATATATAGCGGGTCTCCCACGTAACTTGAGCCAAAGTTTAGAAATATGCAAATGTCACTTAGCTGGACAGAATCAAAGTAATGTTGTTTGCCGTCGATTGGAGGTGCTCAAATATTATAATCAGATGAAAAATGTCAATGAGAAAATTGTAGAGCAACATGAAAAACTCCCGATACAGCTTTCTGTACCTCAATGCGCACTACATAAAAGTATTTTTCCAAGCATGAAAGGTGCCTGCGAATACACGCAAAGTGGCTCGAGCGGCTAGTCGCGCGGCTATTTTTCGTGTATTGGCCGGCGTCTTTTATGCTCGGAAAAACACTTTTATGTAGCACGTATTGAGCAGCAGAAAGCTGTACCGCGAATTTTTCGTGTGGCTCTACAATTTTCTCATTGGCACTTTTCATCTAATCATATAATATTTGAGAAGTTGATTAAATAATTAATTAAGACTAATTATGTAAATAGGCGGTATGTAAAAATTCATATCTGTATCTCCAAGCGACGGCAAACAACATTACCCTGGTTCTGTCCAGCTACATGACATTTGCATACATATAAAGTTTGGCTCAAGTTACTTGGGACAGCTTACTGGCACATTTTTTCCCCTACCACCTGTTGCATGTACAGCCCCGTGATACGCAGTGGAATTGCAGGCTGCACATAAAACGTCTCGCTCTTGAAGTTCGCAACTTGCAGCCTGCAGCTCGCAGTTTTATTATTTTTTTGCACAGTTTGGTTATGGTGCCTGCTCGTGCCGCTATTAGCTGTTGTGAGATATTCATTCGCAGTATAGATGCGAGCATCATCTGGGAAACGACAGTATACTTAACGGCGTATAAACTGAAAATGTAGAGTTCTCTCATACGTTGTCTAGACAGGGGTTCCGTTCCATCACGTGAATACTCAGTGCGAAAAGCCGAGGCAGATCCGGTCAGTTTTCTCCTGGTGCTTCGTTTTCCCGTTGCTATTCTCATCCTCGTAAATATTCCGTCCACTGCAGCGCACAATTTTTCACAGGCGTGTCTCACAACAGAGAAGCAGGTACAAATAATGCTAGTCTTCAAGTAAAAAGTATGATCTGGTGACACAGAAAACGAAATAAAAAAGAAACAAGAGAAGCTAATGTAGCATGCGAGTGAAAGAAAACGCCCGTTGCCGTGCTAAGTTTAGCGCAAAGGCTTGGGGTCTCGAGACCCATTCGTCATGGCCTAAGACACCGACGGCGTACAATCCGATTTTCACTCACCGAGAACATGCTGCTGAACTGGCTCTTCTGTGCTAACAAACATTCCCCGTGGCTTGTTTCTGTCTATTTAGTTTCCTGCAAGCGCCGATCTCACTGTCCCCCCCCCCCCTTTTTTTCCCCTTGAGTTAAACAATAACTTTGGGTACAGTCAAGCGCAAGAAAGAAAGTGTTATTCGATAAACGCACAGACTTGAATTTCCTCCCCTTCTATCTATCTCTTTCTTTCTTTTTTTTTGCGCAGGTCACAGCAGAGCTTGGTTTTAAGCCTCAGTGGCTGGCGTATTGTGCCTCTCATCCTACACGTTATGCACTCGCCGACGGCTCTTTCATGACGGTGTTGTAACCCGATGGATCCTCTCGCCTCTTCGCCATACACTGTGTGGACGGCTGCATGCCTTCACTGTAGAGTAAGAATTCAACAATTAATAATGCGAACATTAAGTTGTCTGCCCATGTTTACTATAATCAGTGCTTCCAGTCTGTTCCAACTATTCAAAACACCAGGTACGTCTACGGAGCTTGTCAATGAGCGGCTTAAAAGCTATAGTGCAGTGCATACAGATAATAGGAGGCGTTACCTCAAGCTGTCGACCGTCCTGAAAAGAAAACCGGAAGCAACAGCGAGAAGCAAGTGCAAGAATAGCTGCTACCTATCGTAGATTAAGCTGAGTTTGAAACCTCCGTCCTCCGTTGTCAGTGGAACACGATATGGCACCCGCTAAACACTCAAGCCTTACTTTTTGTTCCGTGATGTCGACTATACAGGGTGTCTCAGCTAACTTTAGCCACAGTTTAAAGATATGCGAAAGCCACGTACTGGACAGAACCAAGATAATGCTTGCCGTCGCTTACAAATACTCAGATTATTTTTTTTTCATTCCTCCTACTTAGATCATTAATCTTAATTAATTAATCAACTTCTCAACTATTATAATCAGATGAAAAGTGCCCATGAAAAAATTGTAGAGCAGCATGAAAAACTCCCGATACAGCTTTCTGTTGCTCAACATGTGCTACATAAAAGTGTTTTTTCCGAGCGTTAAAGAAGCGCCAAAATGCATGCAACATTGCCGCGCGACTGCCGCTCGATGCACTCTGCCTGTATTTGCGGGCTTCTTTCACGCTCGGAAAAACACTTTTATGTAGCACGTATTGAGCAACAGAAAGATGTATCGGGAGTTTTTCATGCTGCTCTACAATTTTCTCATTGGCACTTTTCATGTGATTATAATAGTTGAGAAGTTGATTAATTCATCAAGAATAATGATCTAATTAGGAGGAAATAAAATTATCTGAGTATCTCCAAGTGACGGCAAACAACATTACCTTGGTTCTGTCCAGCTACGTTGCATTCGCATATCTTTAAACTCTGGCTAAAGTTAGCTGGGACGCCTTGTGTATCATAATATATATTTGAGATCGCCTAGAGCTGCAAAAAGCTTCCCCGTGGGTGCGTTGTAAGCGCCGTCACATACTGTTTCCATCGTTCACGAAAGGGAACGCATGAGCGCGTGGCAAATAGCCTCGTCGGACACGTGCTTCGCGGCACCGCGGGAAGACACGCAAACAAAAGGAGAGAAGGACAGCCTTCGCCCTTCTGCTTCCACACCCGGTCCCTAGCTTCTCTTTATTTCTTTTTCTTTAAATTCTAATCTTTATTGTGGCACGCCCGCGAACGATAACAACTTCACTTGAATTTGAAATGGACACACTGTACCTATCGCAGCTTCGCAAGAAATCGGAGTAAACGGGGATCATAACTAGCATGACTGCCACGTTGGATTCTTCTGTTATTCGCTGGCGTGCAGTCTCAACAGAGAATGCAGAGCGGCGTGTATATTAATGCGATAAGTGGCGCATCGCATCGCGTTCGTGTAAACAGGGTTAATGCACTACGAATGCGAATCGCATTGTTGCGCCATGGTCTTGTTTGAGACGCGGTGCATGTCAACGCTGGCATTGTGCGTGTTGAGGCAGGGAAACATTTGCCACCGTGTGCTCTCCTCCACTCACTGGCAGAATGCATAACGCGGGAAAGGGGTTGCGGATTTCTTCTGAATGAGGGCGGACACACCACGTGTAATCGTTGTCGCATAGCGATTACCGTGATGCGCTAAAGAATCCGGCACGCTACATCTACACTCGTGCAAACGCGGCTAGGGAAACCTGCAAAGAGTTGCAAGCAGTGGAGGCAACGGCACCGCTCTCTCCGTTTGTTTTCGAATCTGGCCGTGGCTCCGCGCAACACGTGGAATTAATAGGACGTGTTGCTGGGCTAGTTCGTTCGTATTTGCAGATATAACAAGCGCACACTTTGAACGTGACAAATGAGGTAGACACAAGACAAGCGCTAGCATTTTTTAAACTTTTGTTTCTTGCTGCGCAAGCGTATACATAAGTGTCACTGATCCATGCCTTTTCATTAAGTCTGATGCAAAACGCTTCCATTAATTCCCGCGCTAACGTGTCTTTGCACACTCTAATCGAGAATTCGGATAAAATAGGAAGCAATGGCTCTGAGGAACAAGACCGACAAAGTGCCGGTAAATGCGATGTGGTTTATTCTTGATAGACAGCTCATGTTATCATGCTCAATCATTGATGCAGAGGCCTGTCTGTTCAATATAGATTCATCCACATATAAGCGGAATGTCGTAGACTTCTTTCGCTTGTCTTAGGTCTACATACTTTCTTGTCCCGTTTAAGGCGGGCGCTTCTTTTGTTAAACCTGCGACGTCTGGACGATGGGCTATATACATGTGACGTACTCACGCGTTCCCTATCATAATGCTGACGTGTACACACAACAACCCACGAGTTCCAACAGATGAAAAAGAGCACTAAAAATGTGTCATAAGAACTTACACATATGTCCTCTAGATACGCGTCCACAGGAGTCTTGAATGGCAGTTTCCAACATGAACACAGAGGCTTGTGACACACCAGCACGCAATCCGCCGGAGAACACAGCCCTGATGTAGTCGAAACAATCGCCGTTCCACGAACAGTGCCACCGAACAGTACATGTGGCACGTTGCCTTCCTCCTGCCGCCAAGTTCGCACAGCCCGACCACAAGCTCGGCGCGGTCTAGCACATACTTCAAAACGTATCAAGAAGCGCCTGACACACTGCATGCTGCTTTGCTTTAGTTTGCTTTTCGGTGTCGTCACTTTTTTACGTCATTCCGGTGAGTCGGAAAATCCTGTGACGCAACTAATCCCTTGGAACAGTGTGCACGTTGCGCTCCATAGTCGTGCTAACGGCAGTGCGCTGCTGTGGCGCTAGTGTAGCAAGCATCTTTTCCAACCGTAGCGGATTTCTTTCGTGTGTGTTTGATGACGTTGTGTGGCAGTGAATTGAAGAGTGTTTTAACGGCAAGACGCCTGAGGAGCGAATTCAATGCTGTCGCGCGTTTGTTTGTTTGTGTGCGTGTATGTTGTAGCTTTTATGTATTTGGATTCGTGCACATGTAAATTTTCGTTACCTGTCGGCGCCGTGAAACAAACAAAATATGAAAATTTGTCATTGCTACTAAATTATTGCAGCTCACCAGCGCCTTTTATGTTTAAATCAACTGGCAACTGAAATGAAACTGATGCAGTCCAAACGTATCGGTATAACAGCGATGTAGCACAACAGCAGCCGAGAAGAATGTGATGCCTTTGCAAATGTTATGACATTTCTTTCCTGCTGTGCCGGTTGCTTTTGCAATCCAGAGTAACCGAGGCCTTGGGTTGGCTGAGTTGCCAAAAAATTTTCGCTCTAGCGCGAATTAAGCAGCAGAATTGAATGTACCCCGCTGCTTTTCTATAGGAGACCTTAACCGCCCACTGGGTACTCTGGCAGAAGCGGGAATGACATTTCTGATTTCAGGCAATTCTCCGCCTCTCTTCTTCTGGAGTGCCTGTTAAACGTATATGCGCATTTTTCGTATTGCCATGAGTTTTACGCAATGGTGATAGCGTTTTAGTGCTCGCTTCCTCTGAATTTTCACTTATTTATGCTTACTTGAAGCCGGTTACTTTCGAGCCACTTGCGTATTCGACCTGCTTTAAAAAATGCCACAGCAAGGCACGAGCACCGACTTAACCAAACGCGGCCCTTTGCCACATTGCCAAATGGATACTTGATTCATATGTGCCATACGAGGGAGTAAGGGGACGTCGTAAAATAAAGCTCCATTCCGTAAAACTCTCGCCGCGATGCTCTGGGCAAATCACGTTCAGACGCGCAGCTTTTCGTTTCCTCGCGAAGTCGTGCGACGAAGATGGCGGGAACTGCGTTATCTTCGCCGCTCGCTCACCGCCGACTGTGTGGGAAAGAGGAGCGTTGCTGGACTATCGGCGTGGCTCGAACGAGCCACGTGTAGTACCTCTTCCTCGGCCGATAACGCCCGACTGTTGCAGCTGCTGGCTGTCTTATCGGCGATCGTAAAAGCGACCAGAGAGATGAGCCGTGTGTGCGCGCACACACGCTCGTTTCCACTCGGACGCCTTTGATGCGGGGGCGCCCTGTCCTGTTGGTGTGTCCATGTGCAGACCTTCAAAGAGTGGCAGGAGAAAGCGGGGGCAGTGCGGGCATGCTTCTCCGAAAGCCCGCACCCAAAAATCACTGTGCGATAGCATCCTGCGCCGCACTTAAGGACCTCGGGCAACGCGCTTTCGGGGAAAAAATCTGCATGCGCTTCGATATCGTGTTTGGTCCAGTTTTCAACCGTCCTTAAACGCCGAGAGATTCAACAACTGACACTTAGCTTGAATGACTTTGGGCAGATGCGTCAACTCGCTGTGGTAGTGAGCGGTCTTGCAGTATGTGGGACGCAATCAAGCTGCGGTACGTGTTCGGCGAAGTATCGCTTGAACGCATTGTAATCCCCCTATTGTTCGTGTGGCCGGGCGCAGAAGCATCGAACTCGTTCAGTCCATTACTGGACTTTGTAACCGAGGTGTTCTACAACCGCGACGTATAGTGAAGTTTTCTCCTAATTTTCCTACCGCCGCCGCCGGTCATAGCAACCGAATCACCGCCGACGTGTACCACCGCGGGCTCCTTAGCTGGCTTTTACACGGCTTGTTTATTTGTATCCGTTCGCTTGTTTTGTCGCCTTCGACAAGGTCGCGGGAACCTTGGTGCCATATGCCACAAATGCTGCGGGTGCGCATCGTGTGCTCGCGAACAGCGCCCAGAGGAGGCTGCGGGCGAAGCGTCCTCGCTGCTGACAGCAGCTGTCCCGGCGAAAGCCGCACGGGCGCGTGGGAGACGCACGCATGTGCGCGGGCGCTCAGGACGCGCGGCGGTGGCGGCGCTTGTCAGCGACGCGCTGCGTCGTCGGAGGCGTCTTGAGCACCGGGGGCCAGAGGAATCGAGGGGTGCGCCTTGACGCCTTTTTCCTCGGAACTGGCGTTGCTTGGCTGACCTGACCCGTTCATCTGCAGCTCACCAAACGATAAGCTCCTACGCCTCGATGAAGTTCGCGAAGCTAGCCCTAACGGCTTAAGTACGGCCTGAAAGCATGGAGGAAACGCATAAACTAGGAGAGAGCCATTCCCTCCGCTTTTTTCCTTCGGGAAAGTCGGCCGCACACGTGACCTCCGAGTGTCAGCGTATTGGCTGAAAGAGCTTGGCTGCCGGTAGTTTAGTCGATGAGCACCCGTTCCGCTGCTCTGCCTCTTGTTGCTCTTCCTGCAGATCGCGGACGGACCGGGAGCACTAAATCCTACCGAGCGCTCTGACGTGACGATCCCATGTTGGGCCAGCTCGTTTTGCATCAATCGTGTTGCGCTGTGCTGCTTCCTAATCTTCTGTTTACTTCATGCCTGAATGTGACGTAAGGGGCTTCATACTGGTTCAACGTTTTTGGCTAGCTTCCGCTGCTGGATATTGATAAAAAGAGAAGTATTTCGGCTAGCTAGTGGCACTCCCAAGAGGGCAGCCCCGATGACGTCAATAAATTCAAATAAAGTCCGGTCTTTGTACCAGTATACAAGCTGTCCCAGCTAATTTAGCCAGAGTTTACATATATGCGAATGCCACGTAGCTGGACAGAACCAAAGTAATGTTGTTTGCCCTTGCTTGGAGATACTCAAATTATTTTTTTCCTTCCACCTAATTAGATAATTAGTCACAATTAATTGATCAACTCCTCAAATATAATTAGATTAAAAGGGTCAATGAAGAAATTGTAGAGCTACATGAAAAGCTCCCGATACTGTTTTCTCTTACTCAATACGTGCTACATAAAACTATTTCTGAGCGTGAAATAAGCCCGCGAATACACGCAAGGTGCCTCTAACGGCCAGTCGCGGGGCAATTTCGCGTGCATTTGCCGTCTTCTTTCACGCTCGGAAAAACACCTTTATCTACCACGTATTGAGCAACAGAAAGCTGTGTTGGGAATTATGTCGCTCTACAATTTTCTCATTGACACTTTTCATATAATTATAATATCTGAGCTTATTAATTAATTAGAACTAATTATCTAATTAGGCGGAATGGAAAACAAAATATTTTAAGCATCTCCAAGCGACGGCAAACATTACCTTGGTTCTGTCCAGCTACGTGGCACTTGCATACTTATAAACTCTGGCTGAAGTTAGCTGGGTCACCCTGCATACGCGTTTATTCGACCTCGGGCAGCAGTATATGGACAATTTGCATGCTGAAATGAATGACCAGACATTCTAATCCAATTCTTTCCCCATTCCCGCCCATTATTTCTTGCGCTAGTTTCATAACATGCAAGTAAGGAGTAAACGCCAGAATTGCTTTGTCTAGGACAACGATGCTGCCTCCCGATCACGTGAGTGACGATCAGTAGGAGAAATCACTTTTTTATTCTTGAGAATTACATGGAAGGTAAAAAGAGACAGGGAGATATTCTACATGCAAAGTGAGAAAAATCTGGAAGACGCAAGGCTCAATAAAACCGAACTTTTCCAACCCACGTTTTCACTCGCAATCTCGGATATGCGAGGTCGTGGAAGGTGAAGGTTAGTGGATGTTTAGAGCGTTTTTGTTTTTCCACTCAAACGCTAGCGGAATCGCAGCTGGTGCTGAAGGTTGCGACAGCGATATTTCGCAGTCGGGCCAGCAACTGTTTCGTACTTTTCCACGCGGCTTACGCAGTAATTTACCGAAGAACCCGATGCTATTCGTTCGTGTTCTTTTGCAGGTGTACCGCGCCTGCACCCGCAGGGTCTGTAACACGAACGCCAACCGGCCACGTTCGTGCCGCGCGAGGCCGGCGCAGTTCCATACAAGGCGATGAGCTTGCACAATGGCGCACACTGATACTTGCGCGGCGAGCTTACGTCACCACTTCATCGCGTCAGAGATGGTCCGAGCGCGGACGTGTTTCGGTACCGCGGCTTCTGAAGCCGACATTTCGTTGACTGTCAGCAACGTTTTGTGGCAATTTCAGGCGCGAGGCAAACATGCATCACTCGCCCTCGCTTTGGCGTTTCTCTTTCTTTCTTTTTCTTTCTTTTTTTGCTTCTCTATCCCCCGAGATCCACAGCTGAATGCAGTGACGTATCCATGCGGTTCACGGAGGAGAATGAGCTCGTGCATACACGCGCCGCCCACCGCAACATAATGCCTCAGTAATTCTGTGCAGAGTCGGGATGCTAGACCTGGCGTCATCATGTCAGGAGCCCCGACTCACAAAGCGATTATCGCTGTATAACTCTTAAGTGACTGAACAGCAAATTAGCTATCGCGTGTTCAGCTATCGCAATTGGCAAACGAGTGGGCTCCCGTCAATCGCGACCCAAGTTCACGTGCTTAAACTAGGCCTTGCGAATGCGGCCGCCCGATTGGCTGACGGGGCGTACAGTTTCCACACCGCTGCATGCGGTTTCGGTGCGACAGGGGCGCGGTACACACTCGCAAGCGGCCGCTCACTCGCAGCCGTCACCCAAACAACCCGGCTGTGTTTTGTCTAGGAGCTTCGCCTCGGCCGCTCGCAGGGCAGGGCTCGGTGGGTATCCACGATGCGCGCTCCCAAGGCCTTCTCGGCCCACGCCGCCATTGGCGTCTTTGGCTTTTCTTTCTTTCTTTCCTGTGGCATTGCAGCAGTGGTTTAGATTTCGTTCATAGTGCAAGGGTTATATTATTGCGCCCTCCCTTTCTGTCAGCGCATGATTGGGTGATTTCAAGAGGCTTGAGTTAATAAACAATTTGTTTCCGTTTTCTGTCGTACCTTCTTCAGTTTTCATCCGAGTACAAGGTGGGCGCGTAGAAAGAGCGCATATATATATATATATATATATATATATATATATCGCAGCGGTTTCGCGTCCTCAATTATGCTGATTCTGTTACAGATAGGTTGCCGTTGAGAGATTCAAGTCGGAGATACCTTGTCCACCCCATTTCCTTCTGTTCCAAAGCAAAAAATAAAACGATTAAGTGGGAATCGAGACGAAGCTGCCTCACCAGGCGTCCAGTCAACACCCGGCTTTATTGCACGCCAGTACACAAGCGTGAACATTTTAACGGGATCTGAGGACGCAGATAGTATTACGAGTTAGGAAATAAGAGTACTAGTAGTCGCTACACCATAAATGATTTGGCATTAGGTGCAAGGGAAGCGCTGTGTTCTTTGTATATATTTTAGTAAATGCAAAGTACGACCGCCCGGGAAGCAAAAAAAAAGATAGTCTTATATACAATAGTGCTGCACAAGTACTGTAGCCATGCTTTACTAATTTATGCAGCCTGCAATTAGTTAGATTGACTGACGGGATTTAACGTCCTAAAGTAGCAGAGGTGATCTGAGAGATGCCATAATAGACAGCCTGATTCGGAGCATGTGCGGCTGTTTAACGGACGGCGCCAAACCTCGGCACACAGCGTTATCGCATGTGCCTGCATCGGAAAGTGGCGGCTGCAGCAGGCGATCGAACCCACCACCATCCATAGTATCAAAAAAAAAAAAAAGGCGATGCCCATTGAGCCACCACCGGGGTTATTGCAGCTTGTGAACTTCTATGTTCAGCTTCGGTAGCACTTATGTGATGAATTTGTTGGTTTCTTACTAATCACCTAATCTCTGCTTTGTCTTGCTTTTGACAACGATTATATCGATAATTCCCAAACTTTGATTCGTTAATAACGACGTCTGCCCATATAGAAACCCAAGGGTATCTCATTTCTCTGCTCGCTCGTTGCTCAACGTTGCACGCATGGCACATACAACATATCGGACCGTGTTGAATGAATAGAGGTTGCAGCCGACTAGATTGCGTAAGTTCCCGCAAGTCGTGAGAACGGAGGCAATTTGGAGGTCCACGCAGCGTTAACTAACCGCTGCTTATACATCGCGCGCGGTCGCCATCAGGAGCCTGAGTTCAGCCGTGACGTTTGCCCAGCCGTCGTTCCACGATGAGTGAACGCAAAGAAAGGGTCAGCGCACCAGAGACAAAATAAAGGAGGGATATAATTGAACAAGACGAGGTGGTCGCTGTTTAGTCTGCGCGCAACGAATAGCAGCGGGACAGCTGTCGCGTTCGTCGTTACCGGGAATCGCCGCCTCCGAAGGGGCGACAGCCGCCCGTCGACAACGGCCGCAAACAAACGACGTCGCCTTCCAACACACGGCGTCCCACGGCGACGATCTGCCGATGCGGCACCCGCTGTTTAAACAGTGCGGCCGCGGCTGGAGGGACGCCGGCGGGAGCGTTCGCGGTGCGTCCCGGAACAGCGGGGAAGTCATCGGCCATCCGAGATGTGATTGAAGAGCGCCATGCACGGCTGACAGAGGCACCGAACGCAAAAGGCGCTACCCTGTGCTGCTCCTCTCCAGATGCGTCCTTTGTTCGTTTCCCCTTCGGGCCACGAACTCGTTTTCGTAAGTGCAAACACGAGGTGCGCAGCCACTAATTGTCGTAGGCTCAGCTGGCCGTTTACAACCTCCGATTACAGTTGCCAGCTACAGGGTCTATATAAGGTGATAGCCAGGCGGTTGGCCAAAGTGAATCATTAACAACTGAATACATGCTACGTTGATATGAAAGATGACCGGATTGCCGATTGCGTTTGTTGCTTTCTTTGAACGTTACCAGCTTCTATCCGCCTGTTTTTTTTGTATTTGTTTTTGTCTTTTTCATTTCATTCTTGGGAGAGCAACAACTGGGAGTCAACCTGGGGATATGTAGAACACCGTGGCTTGTTTCAGAAAGATATTAAGCGCGATGCGTCAACCTCCCCTCCGCTGTTGATGGCGTAATAAACTGGTTGAGCCAATAACTTTATTACATTTGATGAACCAACGGTGACTAGGTACCAGTTCTTAGTGCGTCCGTAATCTTCATCTCCTACGTGACCAATATTCTTGCATTATACGTGGTGTGTGATCGGTAAGGTGCTTACAATCCGTTGAGCTGATAGACGGAGACGTAAGAGTACATCGATGCTATATGTATTCCAGCTGCGCGTCCAGAGTTTGCAGATTGTTAGCAGCGGGTAGCTGTTACCTAGACCGCCACGTGGTGTACACCTGGCTCGCGCCGTTGCTTTCACGGTGCTTGGGCACGTTTATGTACTCTCAGAGTGCCGGGGTGGTGGATTTCGCATGGGCCACATGTGCGGCTTCCGTATACCGAAGAAGCTGCAACAGGTGGTCGGCATTTGCCGAGGCAAAGTAGCACTTCTTTCGCGCACGGAGCAGTTCCACCGTGCGCCTAACATCGGGGCGTAAAAGATGGTCGCTCAGAAGTATTGCGAGATGGACGTGATTTCTATAGTTGCGTGTGAATCGCTGCAACAATGTCGCATCGACATCGAATGTTCTCGAGCGGACGCCTTGTTGCTTCGCTAGGGAGCCAGCCGCAGCGACGTGGTATATAGAGCGATACCGCAGATTCTCAATTATCGTGGGCTTCGCGCTACGCAACATGTAATAAAAACGGCGTCGAGTCGAAGCAGTCGATGCGACGGGTAGCTTAATTCTGCCGCAACCGAGTACGCGGGGCAGTGGCAGATGTTCACCTAAAACATTCACCGCCATCGAGGCGACCCCCGGTGTCGTAGCCAAGAAAACCGCCGTTGCGCTCTGCGTGCAGGCAATGCGAAAGGTGAAAGCCGCGCCGATATTTGTTTTGCTTTTTGAAAAATGTCATTGATTTTGTATGCAAAGATCGTTGGCCGTTTTCACCAATATCGACACCAGTTGCGCATTCGCGGTGGAGTGACTAATTGTGAATCTACAGCGTTCAGAACCCGAAATTTGGAAGCATGCTGGGTCTTGCATAGCGCTGAAGGCCACAGGTGTTCGACGGCACTCTATTTTCGCTGTGTACATCGTGGCGCGGTATTTCTATACTTACAGGCGGTGACGTTGTAGACACTCGACTGCAAGGTTGAACGACTCGTGATGCCCGTGTTTCTAGCTTAGATATGGCCGCCGCACGTGGATAACAACAAAAAGGGCACGAACCCGCACGGTTTTTTATTAATTTTTTGCAATAAACTGATTCACAGCCTGCTTCAACTGGAGAAGTCATTTGTGGAGAAACTTGAGGAGCGCAAGCACTGAAAACCACGCTGTGCTTTGTGAGCAGAACCCACAAGCGTCTAAAGAAACAAACAAATGAATAAACAAAATTAAAGAAGAAACGCAGATTATATAAAATTCCGGTCCAACGGGCACAGTATTGCCACCGGCGAAAGGCGTCATGTATGAGGTATGTATATCTGCTGCTATAGGCTCGTCTGTCACGCTTCCTACTCGACACGCTGCGCCCTCTCGCGGCACCGCCGCGAACTCCGTGCGTGGCGCGTGTCTGAACATCTTCAGTTTTTCCTCATTTGTCATTGAAGAGCGACACATACCCAGTGTCCCAAGTTGGCGTGAAAGAAAAACGGGTATAGGTACAGGCACACATAACGGAAAATTCGGGAAGCATTCTAAGAATGCTAATCGCAGTAGTGAAATAATGAATGAATATACGTTCGCTTTAAGGGTCTGCCATGGCAGAACAATTCCTTTGCTCTGTCATACATGTCAAAGTTCTTGTAGACACACCAACACACTGCCGTAAGTTTCTGGGAAGGTACACTGGACAGCGAATGGTAAAACGGGTGAGAAGTTTTGTGGACCTTCCACGTTCCAACTTATCTGGCTATAGCGCCGAAGAACGGAAAGTTGATGTCGATATGACGAGAAAAGAGTGCAAATAAAGAAAGAAATATAACGTGCACAACAAAAAGAATCAGCGCGCTAACTCGCGCGCGCGTGACTTGCTGAATTGCTCCCGCTGGTGTCTTAATTGAACGCATACTACAAACGCTGCGCTACAAGGGTTAACCGACGCCACTTCGACGACGCAGCGGTGTCATTCACGTAATAAACGTAAATAAAAAGAAATCCCGCGAAAGCTGAAGCTCTCTATGTGAGAAGTCTGATATATATATATATATATATATATATATATATATATATATATATATATATATATATATATATATATATATATATACTCGCGCACGTCCTTTCGTCGTAATTTTGGAGTTAGCGTTTACGTGTGTGTGCTAGTAATGACGAGTCGCTGTGCATTCTTCTCGGAGGAGGTTCGTAGGAGCACATTCGACGAGCGAGCAGTTCGTGTCGCCCAATGCGTGCAAGCGTCTCCTCCACTCCGTCTTCGCGGCGTGGCGCTCTCCTCTCCCATTTCGAAGTGGAACATTAGACACGGAGCTTGGAAATAGCGCCCCTCTTCTTTCTGGCGAGGCACAGAGCTGGTGACGACGCCCGCTGCGAAGGACGCGCCGCGCTCTTGAACTTCTTGGCTTTGTTTCTTGTGCACCACCTGGACGCCCTCATTTGCCCTCTCTCTCTTTGCATGATGACAGCCAGTGGAAGGTATCGCGCGGTGGGGGGGGTCTGAGTGTCGGGCGAGTGATGCAACTGAAGGCGAGACACTCAGCAGGCTGTGACGGCGGCGAATCCC
Organism: Dermacentor albipictus; assembly: GCF_038994185.2. Taxonomy (NCBI): domain Eukaryota; kingdom Metazoa; phylum Arthropoda; class Arachnida; order Ixodida; family Ixodidae; genus Dermacentor; species Dermacentor albipictus. The sequence continues at coordinate 165,544,042 of NC_091824.1, read as the reverse complement.
CTGAGGAGTGCGTGATCATTCTAACGGGAAACAAGAAGGGACTCCTTCTTGTTTCCTTCTTCTTTCCTGTACGCGGTTCGAAACACTTCCGAATACGTGGAATTCTGTAGTGTGAAACCTAATATTGAGCATGTGTTGTACTACGATACCTTCGGGGAACAATCTAGTTACTCGATCTTCTCGTTCGTATAGTTTAGCCTTATAGGCTGTAAGAACTGCGGGTATTGTTAAGGCGTCCGTTAACGAATAACAATCATTCAGTAGCCTTCTCTATAGCGCGACCGTGCAGAGCTCAGTTATTATCGGTACAAATTTGAGCGGTCCTTCGACTTTGCGGATGGTTCTTTACGTGTGATTCAATAGTAGAGAGGGCCGATTAAAAGTTCTGCGTCAAGATGGGTGATGATTGCAATGGGATGGGCGAAGTCGTTCCTTTGTAGGGGAACGAACATCGAGTGTCATAAGCCTTTATCAGTCCGCCCTGTAGCATCTGTAGTGTCACGAACGAACAGCGCTCTGTACGAATAGCACTAGTGCATGCAATAGCAGGGCCCGGAATGCATTTCTGGTCGAATAGAGGTTGATTTGCCATACTCCAATAGAATACGCTTTGAGTAATTGAGTTTACCCTAATAGGGTCGCTTGCGGATGAGCGTTGTTAAAACAGCATGTCATTTGTCGGCATGGCGGTCAGGTCAAATGCAACGGCGTGACACATACGCGCGCGCGTTTGAGTATACGTGTCTTTGAATCGAAGGAAGACTATTTTTTTTTGTTCGCAACTGTAGCAGACTTGGTAATGTGACCTTCCAGTGGGTGAACCTCCTCGTCCGTTGGAGAGCGCGCCCCTTGTGGCTGCACTGTGTACCGCGCACCGTAGTTGTCAAACGAACTGTTTTCCGAAGAGCTGATCTAAAATTGTGCAGCTGTGCATGGTGCTAGTTAGAGACGTCGTAGCCCCTTGAACACGTAATGCGACTACTTGAAGATAAGAGAAAAAAAAAGCACCGCTGACTTTTCGTCGTGTGGGTGGACGCAAATAAAAAGCGCACGCTGTGCTCCGGGATAATGCGCGCAGGCCGCCGTTGACACCCGCGCGAGCTCTCGCCCGCAGCCGGGAGTAAATTTGGCCGCGGCTTCGAGGCCACGGCGCTTACGCGCTCGGCTGTTTTAACAGCGAGTCCCCCTCTTCTGCATGAGTAAGCAGTCCACTTAACGACCCGGCTTGGAAGGTACACGTGTGCCAACGAAGACGAGTACTAGTACTAGTTAGGTATGGTATGTCCCTGCCTGATGCGGCCCCGTGAGATCTCCCGATAAGGAGCACGGCCTGAACATCAAGGTCTCTCCTCGTTGCGCCCTGCGGCGCTTCATTAACAAGTCTCGCGTCGGCAAAATCACCGACGGGCTTTAAACCACATCATCGCTATCCTCGCTAGTAAGATTGAGGCGTGCTGCTCTTCCAGCTCGTTTGTCTTCCCTTCTACAGAGTACGAAAGTGTAATTTACTTGATCTTTTTTTTATTGTGAATGCATTTCTGTCCCGTCACTTATTTCGCTCCACGTGGTGCTCACGCTACAACCACAACGAACTGCGTTTCGCACGTTGCACGCTCTGCCGACTGCATGGAACGAAACCTAGCCCACGTGACAATGTTCGGAACAATGCGGAGCAAAATAGACGCGTCGAAAATGCAGCACCTTGGGTAAAACGCACTCAACGTCTTTTGGAACTTCTATATCCAGAGCGGACACTTTTGACACGTCCAGGGCGCGTGCATACAGCAAGCAGTAAGCGCGAAGGAGCAGCCTTTGCCTCGGAGGTCGCGAACAGTCGATTTCATCGGTGCGCAAGGGACAGCCCAGCTGTTCTCCTTGAGAAGATAGAAAGCCAGGGGCGAGCGTGTGAGTGAGAAAATAAAAAGCTCTAACAACAAAGCAAAACGTTGAGTCAGACCCTTCTTGGTCGTCGTCGTGTGCTGCCTTTCGTGCGCTCATGTGCGCCTCTCCCTGTCCCCCCCCCCCCTCCCCCTTATTCTTCGCGAGGCTCGAGTCGACTCCGGTTGCGACTGTTTTTAGAAAGCGGCTTTCGCGACTCCATCTAAACAACGGGGATGAAGGCATCGGGTGCACAGTTCTTACCACTCACACAGAGGCGCGCATCGTACACGACGCAACTTCAAATAAGGTATCCAGTGTACGTGGGTCCGTTCCCATGTCGCACAGGGATGGTTGGTTTATGTGTGGAAATTTAGCCAAGTGTGTTTCTGACTCGAGCATGTGGAGTAATATAGCTCCCCGCATTAACACCCATTTATACTCATCGCACGTATTTATTATCATCCTATCAATTGCTTACCGCCCTGAGCATACTTCGTCACTAGGTTATAAGCCGGGGAACTTTTTCAAAAAATGATATGTTTGAATATTGAACACTTCTGAACCCTATTTAACCTGCGATATTGAGCACTGCCCGTCTCGACTAACTTAATGCGAACACCAACCTCCGTCCACTTAATTTATTAATGATCTGAGCTCCTGAGCTTGTTGTTGTTTATGCTGAGTGGGAATAAAAACATGCCAACTATCGTCATTGCTTATGCAGGGTGCTTTCTTTCTGATTGTTTTAAGCATCATGCTTTGTTGATGATCTCAAGTTAGCATAACTTGCCCTTTGTATCGGATTAGAGATTAACGGAGTGGAAGCTCAGCCTACCATCGCCTTGTTCCGCCCCACTGGTGCCTCGGCCATGGTGCATTCATGTGATTCCACACCATGGTGCCAACTTATTATTCTCTGTCTCGTTTTGTCAAAATCGCCTCTCTCTATATCTCCGGCGTCCGGAGTGGGGAATGATACTCATCATTAGAGCTGTAAAAATAACAAGCATTGCAGCGGGATGAATGAATGAGACCGTTCAAATGGTGGCGGTCTCTCGATGCGTTCACCAAAGCAGCCTGATGTGCACAACTGGATGTTGTATACTGTTTAGTGTCGATGGCATTACGTCGTTATCTTAGTGCTTGCATTGCAGCGGGATGAATGAATGAGACCGTTCAAATGGTGGCGGTCTCTCGATGCGTTCACCAAAGCAGCCTGATGTGCACAACTGGATGTTGTATACTGTTTAGTGTCGATGGCATTACGTCGTTATCTTAGTGCTTCGCGAACTATAGCGCCTGCCTTTTCACAGTGACGAAGAGTTGTTATACGACTGGGCAAATGCTAAACACATCTGCAAGCACCTGACATGTGCTTGGTAGTCAGCTTTCCAGCGAAATGTTAAAGCATGCTACAAGGCGCAATATTCTATAAATAGAGCAGTTAGCTTACAATATGATGCAGATTTCGGTCCAGAGAAGTGAATTCAAGCTGTTCTTTTGTATCTTTTTCAGGATCTGGAAGATGGATTTAGAATTCTACGCTGACTTCAGCGCCGTGGGTCACTACTCAGCCCAGACTTGTCTCAAAAGCATGTCGGCGAGAAAGAACAAAGTGCCTAAAGTGAGTATTCAATTGCGTTTAGTTCCCTCAATGAGCTGGAAGTTTAGTATTGTCCACTTATTGTGAACATAATGTGCATATACATTAACAATGTATTACCCCTGGCAGTCGTAGCCATAATCGGGTACGTGTGTGTAACTATAACTATATATATATATATAAAGAGTGTTTTTTTTTAGCTGTACCAACTTTTTGAAAACTTCCTGTCGTAGATCGCACAATTCTAACCCTTAATCAAGAATTACTCGATGAGGTAGCCCTTACTGCTATGAGAAACGAAATGCGTAATTGAATAACGAAATTAGGGTAAATAAGTGTTCAATTAATTATGTTAGCGGTCCGCATTTAACATACGAATTGTAGCTAGTAAGTTCACAAGTCTTAACGACTTAGAAAAGATTATAAGGACTGCACCAGTTTTGATATATTAATTTTAGAATTGTCCGACGAAATGCATTGGTGTTCCAGTTACTTTTGTGCTTCACTGCATAAACATCGTAAAACAGGCCAGTGCATTTCGTCGGACACTTTGAAAATTAACATCTAGAAACTGGTGCAGTCCTGAGAATTCGTTCCAAGGGGATAGACCTTGCGAACTCGCCGTTTATAATTCGTAGATAGAAATATGCGCCGTAACATAATTAAAACGTTATCAGCGCAACTCTGCTAATTATTCAATTAGGCATTTTAATTTCTCGTGGCAGTAGTGGCCGGCTCACCGATTAATGTAGATCAAGGGTTAGACTTGTGTTATGTGCCACAGGCAATTTTTTAAAAATTTGGTACAGCTAAAAAAAAAAAAGGTGCCCTATAGTTTCTGCTAAGCAGTGCAGTTATTTTTTTTTCTATAATTGCGAGCCGTCGTGTGCTGAAACTTAGTCACGTATACGTTTTCATCTAACTCTGATCTAGACACCGTATATTAAACGAAAGAGAGTGATCGACCGTGAAGTCCATAACCACAAAATTTAGCTTTATTAAGATAACGTCTTTGTGTGCCAATTCGCCGTTTACAGTAAGTGGCTCAGCAATAAACACCATCTGTACTAGCAGAAAGAGTAGCTTTCTAGGCCATATATATGTGGCCCACTGCGCCTATACGTTTCATAAGCGCTGCATGGTCTGCTACCGCCACCGCAGTCGAAACTGCGTTGCTGCCTCCAACAGACAGCTCTCCGCAGAGCTATCGATTACCACACAATCGAAACGTCGCGAAGAATTAATCTACCAGCACAGCTCTTGCTTTCTTCTCACATGGGTTGCAATTAGGAATCCTTCTAAATAGACACCTACACCGAGTTGGCCACACAGAAAGATTATACGGGAACCACACTTGCGCTCCGAGCTTCGCGTCATAGAAACGCAAGGTCAGCGAAACATGCTGTGCGTGAGTCAGCCCAGGGGCACCGAATAACCGTCTTTCGCGCGGTCCAACGCTTCCAGCAGCAGGTCGCTAGCAAGCCGCCGAGCTATTACGGCCATCACAACAATTTAGCCGCCGGGCTATGGCTGTCTAACGGACACTGTTCGGTCCTCCGCAAGCTTTTTTGGCATCGTCGTCTCGTGTGCTGCGTTCGAGTACAACGCGGCCCGGGCAGAAGTGTTGGATTCGCTCCAGTGGCTAATGAGGCGTAATCTTGACTTATTTATAGGCTCGGCCGCGTGGTTTTCGTAGCCTTCGTTTCCTTGTGCAGTGACGATCACGCGCCCCTCCGTGGCATTCCGGATGCTGCGCGTGCGGGCTGCTCCCTCGCTTCTGCGCCACCGCGCGGGTCCACCTCTTAATTGTTAGCGCATCGTTCGCGCTTGGTTGTCCGTCGTGGGCCTGCGGACAGTGCGCAGAGGAACAGCGAGGTCAAAGACCGAAGGCCACGCAGAGGCTCGATCGCTTTCGAACGAGCAGAGAGGCCGTGTATCGCAGCAGCTCGCTCTGCATGCCTTTCTTTTTGTTTTTCATTCTTCCTCTATGCGGCCTCCGTATGTGCACAAACATACACGGGTGTGCGGAAAAGTACTAGACCGCCTTCAACGCCTATAGCTCGTGTTCTCCGTTTTCGAGGTCGCAAGCATCAGCGCTTGCATACGTATACCACTTGATTAACGGCGAAAGGGGCGAGTGCGAGCGCAGGCATGTTCGAGCCTTGAGAAGGCAGTGGACGTGTTCGCGGACACTAAGGACGGTAATACCGTCACTTGTAATCATCAGCGCAGTGGCCTTTTGTTTCCCGTCGGAGAGCCTTTCCCTTGGACTAAAAAAAAAGCAAGATAACAGGCTTCGGCACGCGTGTGCGTCTCAAGAAGAAACAGTCGACTATATATGATCTGCGCTCTCGTGGTTTCCTCAGAGGCTGCGGCGACTGTCAAGAAAAAAGCCATGTGCATATGGAAAACCGTTATTAGGCGCCAAGAACATTAGTTTGTTCGTCTGTTTTTTGTTTTTCTCTCTTTTCCTGCATTGTAGTCTTCCGGAAGGCGTGAACTATCAGATAGACCATGTGCCACAAAGTCTCCGATACATATCCTTCGCCCTCGATGACAAAGCAAGACGAAGTAAACAAAGGTACTGCGTCATTAGTCGGTGTACTATAGAAAAAGTAACTTGGTAGCTGTTAGTCTCGACAAGATTGCACTTCCCTGTCTATACGCTACGAGGTTGCCAACGCCAGAATGTGTCCAGTCGAGCTACTGCGCTAAAGGAAACGTGCCGTGCGTGTCGAGAAGCACAGTGGATACGGAGACGGGAAGGAAGCGTAATTAATGCGTCTATTGATTTGTTAATGAGCACAGAAGCTGGTGAGGGATGCGCTGTTGATGACGATGATGACCACAGGAAGGAGCGGTGCCTTGTTCGGGCATGCAAGATGAAGCCCACGACGGCAGTTATGCACTTCGTCTCGGCGAGAAAGCGGGGATGACGGCGATACCCTGACGATGTAATGAAAAGCACATCATGCTGCGCTTACGCGGCAGAAGCTCATTTCCTAACTCTAATTTGACACAGCGCGTACAACGAGGACACGAGGAAAGTAAACAAAATATGGCGCTGCATTCGTGTTTCCTGTTATCGTGCCCTCATTTCCCGCGTTACGCCACGGTGTAGACGACTTTCAGCTCACTATATCGCTATGTTCCCTGGTTTCGACCAAATCCCAAGCTTTTTTGTAAATAGCGCGCAGTAAGCTTCCCGTTGTGTAAGGGTACTATAGGTGCGTATTGTGTCGCGTACGCAACCAGTTCGTGTCACCTGAAACGTAATTCGCGAGAACCGCAAAAATTAAATCCTCGCGAAAATCATGGTCGGTGACAGGTGTTTTGTTGCAATAAATGCCCCCTTAGTTGACGCGTGTAGCCGGCACCACGTCGCGTGGACTCGCCGCAAGAACGACAGCTGGGCTAGCTTTGTTCTCGGACCACGCAGGATATGCGTCTTGTGTGAGGAGCGGGCAGAAAACTCGTTGAAATATTATTGTTCCTTTGTGAGTGTAGATGTCGTCGACGTTTTGAGTTGGAAATAGCTGTCCCATCAACGGAAAGGCGTGACGGCACGAAAAATCTCCTCGTCATGCTCAATCTAACAGTCTGCGTTATTCCTGAATTGAGTTTTTATATGGCGCCCATTGCCAACAAAAATATGTGCTAATGGTATGCAGTCATTTCTTTTTATTACCTACATCCTCATTTTCTTCCTCTCGAACGAGAAGCCCATTAAGGACGTGGGCTTCAGGTAGCTGAATGCTCTCCTCTGGCTGCGAAAATAGCGTAACCGACGGGTTCACTTTCCTCTCTTCTAGCCCCTTCTAAGATACAGCGATATCACGGTTTCAACTGCACACTTTTGAAAGCGATAGCGGGATATGCATTTGGCAGCGCCAGGGAGGCATTCGTGGGTGCTTCTAGCACCCGTAAGAAAACAGCAGGATTCTCGCTGTGCTTGCACTTTCGCTGCGCGCCTTTTTTTCCGTTGTTTGCCAGCGCTTGGCACGCCTGCGCGTTGAGGCTTGCGCAGTGATCAGTGCCAGGATTAGAGGCGGTCTTCGATCGCCCAAGGACTCGTTCTGTATATCGTGACAGCAGCAGGTAAAGAGTGAGCCAAGCATCAGGTGCGTGCTCTTCCACAGCCGTTAAGCCAGGGTAACCGGGTTATGCTTACGTCGTTGTTGGGTGCAGCGCCGCGGAAGCTACGGCTACCCCGCAGAAGGAAAAGCTACAAGGAAACGAAGATCGCCGCATCAGCGCGCTGCATCACTTACTGGATTGATGGTTTCACAAGTTTACGCGATGCAAGGGACGCGTAGATGTGCTTGATTTCACGAATCCACATGCCGCCTGAGTTAGTGTTGATCGAAAGACTTCGGCAACGTAGTGTAGTACGAACGCTGATTTACTACATTTAGCAGCTGCCGTTCTGTCTCTTGGCTTCGTGAAGCTAGTTCGTGCTTTAGTGCACGGCATCTATGAGACGGAAGGCATAGCCACCAGCTGGGCGCCTGTCGGTCTACATTTGTCCACATTGGCGTGCTTCCCGCGCTCGTTTTTTTGTTTGTATGCGTGAACGATTCCATGGTCGCCGAGCGGTCTATAACCTTGAAGCGAAATGCAGGCCTGCCTAGCTTGCCCGAAGGCGTTCACTACGCTAAGGGCCTGGTTTCGCCGGTGCGACATTGTCACGTGGCCACTCGATATAGTGGCCGATGGAAACCTGGGCGAGAAGCGCTACGCTTCGACCGTGTATCCAGGTAGGCGAAAACAAAACGGCTAGATAAGTAGGTAGATACATGGCCCCTGGAAAGTATGAGAAGTACCCTGAGAATGCTAACGCATTAAAAAGGGGACGCAATAGAAAGACCGTATTTCCGGACGAGGCACAGCGAAAAAGACAAACGCGATGACGATGGCAATCAAGATGAGGATGACGGCTCCGATATAACGACACATCGATCATGTGACTCTCCCACCTGCCCTAACGGCCACTCACTATCTAAATGCCGAGGTCTGCCTATTCTGTTTACCCCTATACCTTTACAGCAAGTTTCGCCACGCACCGTGGCTCGTAGCGTGGGCGGACTAATTTGAGCTATTAGAGCAGCCATTCCATACACGATAGCATATTCAGTGCGTCGTCAAGTATGAACAAGGCTTGTTTCTATCCGTTCATCAATCGCGCTTATAGCTGTCGTCGCTTCCGCCGGTTATGTGTCGCAATGACTCGGATAAGAGAAAATAAGGCCTCTAATCGACCTGAACGTCAACACCGCGCTCGTGGCCACCTTCGTGCCTAATGGCGCCAAATGTAGTCGATCTTGAACGAGCACTGCCGCAGCATTGATCGCTGAAACCAATGCCTGCCTGCAAAACACTCGGTTCGACGCAGTGCTGCCATTTTGAGATACTGTGAAATGCGGTTCACTTCAGCCGTTACAGGCACCGGGCCAGAGTATATTCTTAGGCTAAGGTGTGTCAGAACCAACGGGGTGTAGGGAAGGGCTGTGGTTAGGGTAGATCACGTCACCGCGCGAGCTGACAAAAACAGGTCTGTTTCGACTTGCACGCGCGCGGGTAACCCAACGATGCGTATAGTCGAGAACTGTGTTTTGAAGTGAACAATGCGCACGCACTGGTACAGGGGCGATGTCTGACGCGGGGAAGCAATCGAACCGCTGAAAAAAAAAAGAAGTTCTGTGTTTTTACGTGTCAAAAACACGATATATATTACGAGGCACGCTGTTGTGGGAGACTCAGATTAATGTCTACCGCCTGAGATTCTTTAACGTGCACCCAATGCACGGTGCACGAATTTTTTTTTTTTTTTTGCATTTCGCCCTCATCGAAATGTCATCCAGCCGCTGCTGGGAACAATCGAGCCAGTGGAATCACTATTCCTAGTGTTAAATAGTACTCAACAATATTGCGCAGTTCGGGCAGAATCCTGCGGGAGATTCCGCGCACGCTGGCATGCAGGTACAGACAGAGCGATGCTTTATTTAGAAATGTCGCAAGTTCGAGTAGTGCTGTTAATCGTCGGTATCGCAGAAGGAAGTACCTCAGTGTCTAGCTCTTCCGTAAATGGCACTAGTGGCACGCGACTTGAAATAGTTGGTACAGAAGATAAGTAAACTTTACAAAGCAAACGGAACATTTCGACTTATACCTCATTGACTTAGGTGACGCGTCTTGCTTAATTGCAAGAGCGAGCTCCCGCCGACGAGGTCCAATAAAGCCCTTACTTGAAGTACGGCTGGTAAATCGTCTGTAGTTGCACAGCTTCGTCAGTTCGTCAAGCCTCCATAGGAAATTGGCTTAGTTAATATCAGTCGTAAATTCCTAGATCACCCGTGTGCATGTTATTAAAATGCGGACCACGTTCGATTGGTGACGCCGTAATAAATGCTTGTCATTTTCTTCCGTATTTGTGATGAAGCTGTTCTCCAACTGGTGCTAATAGAGAGCTCTGACTGCAATGCAGTGAAACCATCTGGCGGCTACTGGACCTGTTCAGGGCAACAAATGTGCTTTGTCATTTTTCGTTCTGTGATTCGCGCGTGAATTCGCTGTCAACTTCATTCAAACTTGAAGTAAGAACTACAGAGAGAGAAAGAGAGAGAAGCACAAGAGAGGAAAGGCAGGAGGTGAAGTGATGAAAGAAAGAGCGAAACAAAGAAAAAGAAGAGCCAGTCATAATAGCACTTCGTGTGCAGAAGCACACTCACGCAGCTAATTCTTGCGCATTAGGAGCATACGCTGTCGGCATTTTTTGTGCGCCCACATTCTTTTCAGCGTAGCTGGCGACGTCGGCGCCACGGGTGACGAAATGGCACGCCGGTATTGCGTCGCGTCATACTTTTCTCAGAGTGGGCGTCCAAAAAGGAACCGGCATGAAACATTATTTCATAGGAATGTACATATATATGCACTTGATTGCCTGCATCCGCGCTGATCACTGCGGTCGCCTTCACCGTGGGTGAACCCTTGCGCTATCGTGTTTGCTGTCCATCGGTAGAGATACTAATTATCTTTCTCTCCTTCTTGCTTTCTTTTTCCACTTAAAGGCCCTGCGCCATTCACGCTCACTAAATAACGCCTGCGTCTCATTTGCTACATATAGGCAAGCCGGGTAGCCTGAGGTCACGCAGAAGCAGTGACGTCACACACGGTGTGACACGGGTGAGCAAGCTTGCGTGCCTAAACAGCGCAATTACAACAAACTCCATGGAGAGCAGTTTTGTCGAAAGTCAACATAAATGCCTTTGGAAATGCTTTCTCCTTTATACGACAGTTGTTAGCACCGCGATTATCGGCTATAGGTAGGGGGGAGTGCGGGTAGGGCTCGTTTTGTGCATACCGTAAACGTCACTCTCCGTCGCAGTGTCCCCTTACGCATATGCAGGTTGTCTACGGCCATAATTCACGCACCGAGACATTGGGAACACGTGGCGCTGCTACCGGAGTGTAACACCATTAACGTTATGTAATACAATCAGCATTTAGTGGCGCGTTCTCGCACATTCAGCGCGTGCTTAAAGTAAAACGAACCTTGATGTGTCTTCTTAGCGCATTTAAGCAGTACTGTTAGCAGCACATTTTTGCGGCAAAGAACTGAATAGGTACGTGTTACCTGGATTAACGGCAAGCGCAACTCGCACACAGCAAATAAAGCACCACGCGGCCGTTCCACATGCGCAACAATGCGCTAACGACGCTGTAGCCCTGTTGTTTAAAAGCGCAGAGTGTGACGGCATTATATTAAATTGAAAGCTGCCGGGCGGCGTAGCGCAATTTTCGAAGCAGTTCGGAAGAAGACGGTTCGGAAAAGCGAAACGTACTCAATAGAAAGCAAACACAGCGCTGTTTCTGCTATCGACTTGATCCTGTTTCTTGAACCGTTTTCCACGCTCGAGCAATGCACCAACTGACCGTCACGCTGCAATACGCTTCCATAATATATATATATATATATATATATATATATATATATATATATATATATATATATATATATATATATATATATATATTGTTTCTACACCAAAATTTTTCCGTCAGTTATTCCTTGTTATTGAGTGAAGCGTCTGGCTGCTATGATGAGAAGAGCAACTATAATTTCTTGTTTTTAACATTGAACCTTTTCACCTCGGCCTGCCGCGTCAGCCCCATGTTTTCCAGCTGATTGTTCTGCCGATTCGTGGAAAGATATACGAGCTGCTGCGTAGAGCGCGCTTGCAATGACGCACACCTGTCCCTGCCTCGTCTCTGTAAACACTGCAGTCTTATCTCGTCGGCGTTGTTGTTCTTTACTTCACGGCAGCCTGTGACGCTAATGACCGGTTTGTGCAGCGCGCCTCTTTGTGATCGCGCACAGCACCGCCGCAGAAATTACGCTGTCAGAGCGCTCATGCGTGCGCTCGGGCATTGTATCACAGCGAGGGGCGCCTTCGTTTTGCCCGCTAGCAAGCTGCCTTATATATACGCGCGCTTCGGTTTTCTATTTTTTTTTTTACACCGAAGTTGTTGGCCTCACGTTGGTCGGCACTTTTTGTGTCGTCGTCCGTGGGCAAAAGTGTGCGCCAATCCCGGAGGTAGTGTAACACCGGGCCGACCCGCGGCGGAGCTTAAGCAGGCATCAAGCACTGGGAAAAATGAAGCGAAACGTACATACATTCTTCGGAATCACGCATACAACATACAGCATTCGCTTCAATAAATAACAAGCACAATACAGGCATCCGAACCAGATAATTGATTATCCGAGTAACACTAAACGACGCTTTATTCGAGAGCTGGATACTCTACGCTTCTGGTCAAATCATAAGTGTTCAAATAATTTTGGGGTGTCAAATTTCTCGAAATGAAACAAGTGAATGGCATGCTGTCGCTCTACTGCAAATAATTCGTGGGGCCAACTCCTAGTGAATTCTGGCCTTTCCTGCCTACCAAATACATTTTTTTTTCGTCTTATTGCTCCTAAAGTCTACTTTGATTTGTTTATAATTAGCAAAGGACAAAAACGTTGCCTCATTTCATGCTCTGGGTGGTTTTTTCGCGAGGCTAGTATTTCTCATCGTATCCTTCGTCAGCAACTTTCTTTGTTGTTGTTTTTTTTTCGCTCTATCTTTTTAGCACACACTGTATTGCGCAATCGAAAGACCCAGCAAATCACCGCGATAAATTCAACGCACCCAGGAACTTTCTCCGAGTACCGAAATTTGTCACGCCTCGAAAAGCATGCACGCGTACAGCTTCAGTGGCGAAGTTCTTGCGCCTGTCATGCATGCGTGATCGCGCACGCAGTTAGGTTGGGCAGCAAGAGAATCGCAAGGAGATCTGGACGCAAAGATGTTTCCGGCCCCTTCATTTCACGCACGAGGAAAAAGCAAGGTGGTACAGATATAGCATCGCTGCATGTACGCTGTATAATGTGTGTGAAGCACGCGCCTGGAATATGGACCATGGATACCCGGTCGAGCACGTGTGTCCTCCAGTTTCTGGCGACATGCCTATAGTTGCGTTCGTAGCCGCCACGGGCGCGAGCGGCGCGAAAAGTTCGTAATTTGAAATCACTGCCTTATTACCGCGCGCCTGCGGCTTGGCGCGCGGCATACGCGTCACTTATTGCACAGAATTCAATGTGCCGCCAGTCCTGCGCCATTGCGGCCGTGCTCGCGACACGACAGTGTCGCGAGCACGGCCGCAATGGCCGTGCCGCAATGGACAGTGCCGCAATGGACGGCCGCAATGGACAGTGGCGAGGCGAAAAGTAAAAGCTGATTTAACGTTGCTAGGCCGTCGGCAGTTCAATACGAAGAAAATACTTGGTCCATGGCCAACAATGGAGCTAGAAAAAAGCGCTCATGCATCGCTTTTAATATCTTCGTGGAAAATACAAAATCTATTAGGTGCATGCTAAATATTCGGGAATTACGCCACTATAGTTTTAACACCATAGATGGTGCATGGGTACCTCACGATTCACGTCTTTTGTAACACACGTCTGATTTTATTACGTGTTGTTTGTGTCCTTTTACGTAGATATGATTAGATTCGCCAGCCACCTCATCTGCAAAAGCGTCAACTTACGTGCGTGTTTTCGAACTCTCTCGTGTTGACGGACCTGTGTGTCGCTGAGTGTTCTTTTGCTCTTTTCTCTGAATTCATTTACTCTTGGGCAGAACTTCCGAAATGTTTGCGATATTTGACTGTCTCCATGTTGACGTATTTTTAGTTTTGCTTGCCCTGCGAAGAGTAGTAGCCGGCGCCATTAAAGGCGTCCGCCTATCCTCTAACTACTTATCAATAAAAAAAGAAATATTCAGGAAAATAATTTCAGTGTAGAGGCAAGTTGAATGGTTACGTGCTGCTGCTGAAGAAAAGCAGGAAAGTGTTAGAAGGGAGTTCGGTGCCTTTCGGAGAAGTCGATCGCCGGCGTACGGCTCATTATGCAAAGCGAGACCGAGAATAAGAAGGCTTTTATCTATTTTTCATGTCACTTGCGTAATCGACGACGCTGCATCGAATTAAGTAATGCGGAATGCACGCGACGTCATCATGCTTTCCCTCTTCTAGCCCACGTTTATATATGTATATATATTGTGTGCGTGTGTGTTTCGTTTGCCTCCAGCAAGCGCAATCGAGAGCGCGCTGCTCTGTTCGCCTTCCGCGTGCCTCTGGCTGACTCACGCCGAGAATGATAAATAACGCGAGCCGAGCCGAGGAGGACGATCCCGTCAGGTTCGCCCACACGCCCGCGCAGGGCACACGCACCATGCACCTCTACACGGCGGGCTTTGCGCACGCAGCTATCGCCTTCTGGGCCGCCCGTCTTCCATGCGGTCTCGCGTCCCGTATACGAATTCGCGCGCGCGCGCTTTGGCAAGCCATCCGAAGCCGCCGGCTTACTGCGACGTGCCGCGAAAGCTGAACAGAAACCCCATCCATTCCATGTAGCGTCGCCTTTCGCACGCAGTATCCAGCCTGCAGGCAACGCCTCTCAAGACGAGGGCGACGCATGCATTGAGTCTTTCCTCGCCTCGCTTTGCACCGCATGCATCATGTAGTGGGACACGGAGCGAGTTCTTGTATATGCTCACTCTCGCTCGAATAGCGTGGGTGCGTTACGTAAGAAGGTTCCCCTTCCTTCGCCTCTACCGTCTTAGGTGGCGTGTGCGAGGTATACCGTTAACTCGCTCGCTTGCGCGGGAATGCGGACGGCACCGCTTCGTGTACTCGTCATTGTTTTGTTGATTTTCCTTCCAGCGAGCAGTTCCTTCAAGGAGGTAGGTGCACAGATATCCGTGCGGGGATCGCTTGTGCTATGTCTTCGGCCTCACGGTATGGAGGCAGTGCTTAGCGGTTCCATGGGTATGGGCACCGTCCATCGACAAGGGCCCGTTTATATTCATAAGCAGGGAGGGCCTACCGCCGCGGTGGTCGCACGTTCAGGCACGCGGGGATCCTTTTAGTGGAGTCTCGCTTGCAGCAAAGGAGCTGGGGCGTGCACACTGCGGTGAGTAGAGTAAACACTGTGCTCCGACGGGCTTGGTGGACGCCGGTTGTTGCGAGGGCAAGCTACACAGTGCTCATTGGCGCCTCTGTCAAAGGAAGCCTTTCTTTTTCTTTTTTTTCATCGCCACGCACGAACTTCTCAGGCACTTTTTGTTGTCCTTGTGTGGAGATAGGTGCATAAATTATACCATTTGGGAAGAAATGATAAAACAATAATTTCTAAAACCATTTAGGTACACGCTGACAAAAATTCAAATAAAGAAAAGTTGGTGTCAGTTGCACTTGGTGAGTCAATATACGTCAGTCTTGTGTTACCGTAACCGGCACCGCGACATTGTAAACTTCTTCAACGTACTAATTGTTTACCTTGTTGATGTCATGTGTGACAACTGAATGGCAGTTCAAATATTCCTTCTGCAGAGAAAGATATCTGTAATAATTGAATTTCCAACATTGTGCATAAATAACAAATAATTAGAGAGCCGGAGCAAACACAGACTATTAATAATGAACGCAATGTAAACACCCCGTGCGGGAACGAAACGACACTTGGTACATAACAACAACAACTACTACTACTACTACTACTACTACTGCAAAGTTCGGATGGGCTCCCGGTGCATAGAACATATAAGATCTGATCTATGGCTGTTGTACCGCAAGATGAATATGTAAGCGCTTGCCATGCAGTGAGAAACAATTTCACATGACAGAGGGCCCGTACCCCGTGTTTTGAACACCGGAAAAGTTCAAGTTCATCCGTTTCTATATCAGTTCGCGAGCTATAGGCGGTTAAGCATTTAGCGTAGCGGCCTCGTGACGGGTTATATAACTTACTACATAAGCCTGTTCGGCCAGGAAATAAAAAAAATTGAATGAAAAGAAAAAGACAATGTAAGCCGCGTGCTTAGCGCGAAATTCATGCAACCGATCTGCTTCACGTGATTTTCTTTTCCCGCCACGTCGCCCTCGCCAGCGTGCCGCAGGTTTGGCCCGTTGGCGCGGAATCCGACGCTTTCACGGCCGCCGACTGGACTGCGCACGAGGTTGGCAGGGAGAACAGGTTCCGCCCCGCTTAATGCTCGTCTCCTTGGCGAGAAGTGCGTGGCGCGGAGCCCTTCGCGCACCCCTATGTGCGCGTGCATACACGATGCGGGCAGTCGGCCCCGCTCCCCGCAGCTATTGACTCAGCTCCTTTCGGTTTTTTTTTTTTTTAAGATGTGGTTTCTTCTATACTGTCCCGTTCCAAGCTCGCTTTCTCTTCTCCCCCGTCCTCGGCGTCTCCCTCACTCACCGTTGCGGAATCTGGGTCAATGTCGGAAGGAGATGGCCGAAGGGAATCGGCTTGCACCGTCACCGACTTTGGCTCGAGTTCGATGAAGCAGCCATAAACCAGGAAGAACTGAAAGTGGTAAAAAGGACGCTTTCTCTCTGCTCTTTCTTCCTGAGAATGGAATGTTCTTTTGCGGGGATTTTTTTTTCTTCTTTATTATCTTCTGTTTCAAAGCGGAGGACGTTTACGACTGCCAGTGAGGATCGCAAATGCTGTTGCGCAGTTTAATGGAAGTGGTAAGGAAATTTTCAGCGCGTATACGCCAGGCCGGTCGACATCGCAGCTTTCCAGATTGAAGCTGCGATGCCAGCTTGGGGCTTTAGTTCGCTTAATTGCCTCCAAAATAACCGCACGCATCCTGTGCTTGCCGAGGGTTACGTTTCGTGGCGCCGGTATTGGCTTAATACGCAGCCGCCGTTAATTAATCCCCTCGGGTAGTTCCTGGAAGCCTTTCGCAACGTATCTGAACAATGATAGTAATGGGCTGTTGTATACTTTTCACGACACACTGCACAGTATGCACGGCTTTAGAAATTCCGAAACGTCATGTAGTTTTGATACACATCTACTTTATCATCATCACTCATATCTTTCCCGTGCAGAATCACAAGGCAGAGAAAACAAGCTTCTGCCGACCTCTCTGCCTTGACGTAAATAAATTCTCTCTCCCGAGAGCAGACATCCAACTAAGGAACAATTTCGCAATAAGAAAATGGCATTGCGCCTTCCACCAAGACTTCCATTTTCAAGGACAGCCACGCTTTCACGGCGCCATCAGATCTGCTCTCTGAGAGTGTATATATCGGCTGATGCGCCACACTGTAGTGTGCCTGTGTAGGCCTTGGTCGTGAGGCTTCGCATTCTTGCTCTTGCGTACAGTTTGCATGCGTTGCACGCACTAAAAGCAATCATGGGTAGTTTTACCAGGACAGGTGGAGTATATGCAAGAATATACCTCCGAATTGCTTTAATCAGGGCTAGTTTCCAGGTAGCAAAGCTACTGACACTTTGGATTCGCGCTGGTAGTTCAGCTCTGTGCGGGCGTTCGCAGTGGACAGCGAATGTTGCCGCCAGCAGTCTAGCGTTTTCAGTGTGGCAAAACTAGTCTGTATAGCAGGGCGTCAGCCGGAGGGCGGCTCTCTGAGCGCTGCGCACCAAGCAGCGCATTGCATGCGGCGTCTGGCCGCGAAGCAGTGAAATGCATATCTCTTTCTTGTGTGCAATACATTTGTCCTTTTCTCACTGTTATGGCCCTGAATCACCGTCGCAGCGCTAATCGTATCGCTCGTCGCGGTTCGCGCTGCCTGCAGCCCCTTCTAAAATCGCGACCACCCGGAGGGACCCCAGAACGTCGCGTGGAGCGAAGGCGTCCAGGTACAGCAGCGGGCAAACGGTTCCGCGCGCGCACCTCGAATGCTTTCTCTTCACTCGGGGCGGCAAGGCGACGCGGTCGCTGGCAGCACTCAAGGCCACAGGGTCAGCGACAGCTGCCGCCGCGGCGAGCGGACCGACGGCAGCGCGACCTTGAACGCGCTCGATTGTCGCCGTCGCTCTTTCTCCGACAGCAGCGCGCTGCGCTCATTCCACCTGAGGGACGCCCGTTCACCTGCCTGTCTTACTACATGCGTATACGTGCGCGCTGCGGTGTGCTCTCCGGCCGCGCACACTTTTTATAGAGCGCGAAAAAAAGACTGCATCCGCGCGTCTCGCTAACGAGCCGTCGTTCCAGGGGAGCACGTCGGGAGCGCCTCCAATTAATTTTGCCTCTCCGCCCTTCGGCTCTTGGCTCTCGAGACCAAAACAAAGCGCGGCTGTGTCGCAACTGCCCTTGAAACCGTCGGCCCAGAGGAGGAAGAATCGGTGCCAGCAGAACATGCCCTGAAAGTAAGGCTGCATGCCTGACTGTGGGCGCGACAGTCGGAAGGCAGCGGGGATGTTATGCCCGTTCAACAAGCAAAGGAGAACTGCACTGATTGCAATAGGAGAGAGACGTCGATTACTTCTTGAAGGCACGTAGAGAATTCAGTGCCCATGCATGTCATACGGGAACAAGCTGTGCAAGCATGCAGCGATTGGCATGGAGAGGTGCCAAGGTGTCCCTCGAATATGCGCGCATTTATGCAGAGTTATTTCGCTAAGAACACCGCTGCGGGCGAACGCTGAAACGCTACGTTTAATGACGCGTCGCATGGCAAAGGAAACCGCCGGCTTTTGGGTACCTGTCTGGAAGCGACGATGCGTACGTGCTGATCGAGTAATTGCGCGCTAACACACCCTGGGCAATATGTTTTCGCCTATATACTATTCGCATTAAGCTGGGTTAAACATGGTACTTATCATACACAGCAAAACCAAGATTGTCATTTACCATAAATTTCTTTTAAAAACAAAGTTTGTCAGATAAGTGAAGAACGCTATGCTTAACAAAGTAAAAAGAGGGAGAGATAAACCACAAGGACACAGCGCTGCAGAAACTTGCAGCAATAGTTAGAGTAGTGCAAATTTGTCGCTTTTCCTGCAAACTTTCTTTTTTTTTTTTGGCAGGAGCTGTCTGACATTTGCTTCATTGGAAGTGCGCGTGCCTTTTCATCCATAAACAATGAAAGACGGCTCGTCTGTCCTTTTTTCTTTCTTTTTTTTTTTAGACAGCATCGCATTCACTTTGTATGGCTAGAGGAGAGAGCGAAAATTGCCCCAGCAATCGCTGTGCCATGCAGGTCGCAAGTGTTTCTCTGATTCAGCTGAGCCTTGTGGCGTGACTGCGTTTTTAATGCCAGACAGCGTCGTAGTCACCTGTAGTTTGCGATTCGATGACCCCCTTTTTTTTCTTTGCTTTCTTTTTTTATCTCGAGCTGCCGCGAAGACAAATTGAGTACGTGGCTCAGAACGCGCTCGCTTCGCCCGTGGTAGAAAGTCCTGTCATTAAATATCAATTTATCAAACGGTAGACAGTGAAGCATATGGTGCGTACGTGTGACTACGATACGTGGTTTTACACAGTTCAGAGTGAACTTAAAAAGAGTCAACTTACGCTCGCCGTTAGTATCGGATGTCCAGATGACATAAACTTATATTTTGCAGACTGCAGTGCAACGCGGCTTTCTGTGACTTGTGTGACAGGCGAAGCTTGCAGTTTGTTTAAAGTTTGATGTTTACTTTTACCGCACCCAGTACAGGCCGAAATTGTACATGAGTGGCAAGAATGGTGAGGGAAAATTTGCATCACGGCACGTCCCCTCAGAAACACAAGAGGCAGCAACAAGCAGCGGTGTATAGCGTCGTTCAGAAGATGGCTGCAAAGCAGCGCGTGGGAACGGAACGAAAACAAAAACGAAGAACAAAACACAACGATATTTTTTTACATGGACGAAAACGTAACTGAAATGCTATTGTTGCACTTTTTTTTTTCGGTATGAAACCGAAATATCAGAGAGCTTTAGAATAGGGGCCCCGAAAGGTTTGCGCCTCAAAAAGCTTTGCGAGTTCCACTTCTCTCTCTCTCTCTCTCTCTCTCTCTGCTGATAGCGTCTTGCGTTTGCCGCGCCGCTATATACAGCGTCAAAGAAAAGCTATTATAAATCTTAAATTAAAATATACCATTTCATGATAACAAGAGTAATTTTGACTTTCGTCTTTTCGCGTTTAATTGCAATTTAAAGGTTGTTCTATTAGCAGCAAGCAATTTGTAGCACCTAGTTTTGAGTGACCAACTTTACGTGCCTGCACCAGCCAAGTTGGGCCATGTTTAGGCCTACGAGCCATGAAATCGACAATCAAATTCGGAATCAGCGACGCCTAATAGATCAAGCTTCATAACACACGATAGTTGAGAGAAAGCGACAATCGCAGCCATTTCGTCTAGCTTGCGAATTACGAGCAGAAAACAGGGCTCAATGAGAGGACGAAGAGAGGGACAGACCACAGCGCTGACTAACAACCTAGTGTCTTTGTTCGTTCAGTCAGCCTATATATACTCTATGAGTACCTTGAAGCACAAAAAAGCAACAGAAATTCAGCATGCGCAGGGGCAACAAATTGCAATCAATGAGATAGGAAGGCTATCTCCTTCGGAAGGAGATAGCTGTAACCCCATGTATGTTGGGGTTATGCTCCTCGGTCTCATAGCAGCATTCTTCCCTTTTTCTCCGCGCACTCGAAGATAGTTTAAGCGCGGTATTGCAAGATCTTGCATGAAGGCGGCCTTCATCAGGTCTTGTGACCACCAAGTAGATGCAAGCCTCGAATTGCAAGTAGACTGTAAAATAATATACACCCTTAAAAGTGAAAAGGGGTGTAAATGTGTCTATAACTCGCACCCCTAGGTCGTCAGTTATATAAATCACACTCTAAGGGTGTGAGTTATACACGTTTACACCCTTTTGCATTTTTAAGGGTGTAAATCATTTTACAGTGATAGCCAGGCTGAAGCTCGCAGGTTTCCCGTTACCGCTTTAAACTAGCACCGCTGAAAGCCTCCCAACAAGCCCTAAAAGAAAGCAATCGACAGCCACTCAGTCTGAGAATCACTCACGGCAAATGGTTCCATTTATTCCATATGTGCACCAAGTTGCGCGCAGTCTATGAAAGGTTTTCGGCAGGGCAGGCCTTAGGTTGTTGTTCACTGCCCAAAATAAGTTAGGTAGCCTATACCAATAAGTCAATCGGCTGACAGAGAAAAAAAATTGTTTTAAAAAGCAGCACAGGCAGAGGTCTGTTGTTGACTGTTGTCACTGTGGTTTATAAGATTCCTCTTTCGCGCAAGCGTTTTTATATCGTACAAAAGGGGCGGTGCATCAATGACTACCGCATTGGATGGATGGATGGATGGATGGATGGATGGATGGATGGATGGATGGATGGATGGATGGATGGATGGATGGATGGACGGACGGACGGACGGACGGACGGACGGACGGACGGACGGACGGACGGACGGACGGACGGACGGACGGACGGACGGACACGCAACCGCTGCTTTTCTCACTCGTCTTTGCGCCGATCAAGAGAAAGTGCGTTCTCGCGTCGTAGTGCATTCTTTGTCAAAAGCAAGCTGGCCTTTCTGTGCGCGATTGCAGCGATTTAGTTCAAATGGTCGCGGTTGATTTAATCGGAAATGAAGTGCTTAGGTGTACAGCGTCCTGTATACTTATAGCAAGGACTGCATGCTATTTATGTCTCAGCATGGAAGGTAGCGTCTTCTCCGCAATTGAGTTCCGTCGCGGTGCTACGAAGAAATTTCGTATTTCAACGAGGAAGATACGTTCATTGCATGATATGCCGAGTCAAGCTGCGGTCATCCATCAGCAAGCTGCGTCCTTGCCTTAAGTGTTGTGTGCCGTTGAACAGTGACCTGTACACGTGCTACGAATTTCCGTGCGCTTCGCAAGAAAAGCTTTAAATACGCGTGGAGGTCCCTGCTATCCGGTACTGTGCAGTCTAAGGGAGAGGGAGACAGACCACGTGTTGTTTTCGACCTTGTGCCAGTGTTTCTGCTAACTCAACAGGCGTGTTGGCCACAGATGTGCTGCTGTTCACTGAATGGAAACTGGAGAGGAAGTTCTAAAATGAATCGTAACTGATAAGCAGTTTTTTTCTAGAAATACAAGGAGAGGCACGTGCACGTTACTTTTTCTTGTTTTTAGGCGTACAGTATATAGTACAAGATCATTGATGCTCACCCCCTCTCCCCCGCTCCCTCTACTGCTTCCATTAAAAGCACCAGCTGCAATCCTTTTTATTCCTCACCCCAAGGGGCGAAATAACGGCTGTTATGGAATTAAAGCCTAGATGCCTGTTGCTATTTGGAGATAATTTGTCTCGTAATTGGACACGGAAAAGAAACACAGACAGAAATCTTATTGAGGGACTTCTTGGAATCAACAGTATAGTAACTGAAAATACTGAAAATAAGTACAAAGAAATTTTTGAGAACCGGATTTCGCACCGTTGATGCGGTTAGTATGTGCACGAAGCGACTGCAGGAGTGCGTAGCGGGGTACGTCTTGCAGACTAGCTCCGCGGGTGCAGTTTTGGTTACTGTTTGATCTCGCGAGAAGCGCGTCACAAATTGAAACGCTCTGGTAATCAGCTCAAGCGGTGGCAGACAGCCTGCGCTCGTGACGTGCTGCAGCGCTAGGCACTTTCATTGGTGTAGGTGGCCGTGTAGACGAGGCAGGGAGTGACGGCAAATGTGGGGTTGCGCGCCCGAAAGACCCCAGGCGAGCGGGAGACCTTGGACGCCAATCAAGGCGGGTCCACGCCGTCGTGCAAGCGGGTGTCACCGCGTGTGATGCGACGTGGCGGCGGGGCTGCAATTTTCGCCCGCTGCTCCTCCTCCGAGCTTTATCCCCGAACTCTCCGTCTCGTCCTCTTTATTTCTGCCATCCCTGCGTGCCAAGGAACGCCGACTATCATGTTGTTACCCTTTTCTCTTTTAGTCTTCAACGCACTCCCTGTTGCCCCTGGTCTTCTCTTTCACGCATTTTACTATTTTCCTTCACTATGGCCTCTCCGCTCGTTATCGGCGTTTCTTCAAAGGTCGGCGATATATCGTAATGTACTACTTCCTTGTGAACGGGTGGATGATGCCAGGTTCTTGTCCCTATAGCATGAATCATTTGTTGTTTACTCCGCCCTTTTTAATTCTCTCTATACATTCAGACTCGCAGTGTGCCTTTTCTGCGCTTCTCATCTCAGTAGCCTTTCGCTGTTGGACCCTGCTCATATCTGGGCCGTCAAGAATTTGTGCTGATTGTGCTGATAGTGTCAGTCTTTCACCTTTTGAAACGAGCTGTGTCCAGTGCCAGTGGACTCATCTGATGTCGCGGTCTCTGTGTCTAATGACTTGTGCTGCATTTGTCATAGTTGCAGTTCTCGTACATCAGTTGTACGATGTTGCTAGTTCTCCTTTCTTTCTTTCTTTCTTTCTTTCTTTCTTTCTTTCTTTCTTTCTTTCTTTCTTTCTTTCTTTCTTTCTTTCTTTCTTTCTTTCTTTCTTTCTTTGTCGGCACTAAGGAATAGACAGAGAGCCTAATAGGAATTTGAGATGTCGGCCCTGCTGTATTCTGGGCTTACATTTCAGATTGTGCTAATGCAAGGTACTCTTGCACAGCTTCCGGGAAAGAGCGTACTTTGTCCCGCACTTGAACATTTGAATGTTGTTGCTTGTAATGGCTGAAACGCGCTTTATTGTGGGATATAAGACAAGCGTTGTTGCGATTAGCTTTAACTTGGAATTCGTTCGTTTGAGGTACCTTGCTTGAATTCACATTCACGTTAATGGCCTTGCATGACAACCTGTTGCGTAGGTTTGAAATGCTCCCAGCCAGTTCCTCCCATTTTATGGCATGACTAATGCCCACGACTCGCGGGCATTAGATCCGAAAATGTCATTTGCCTGTTTCATTTTTTCGTTCTTTTCTTTTCTTTTTTTCGTTCTTTTTTTTTAACGGCCGTTCACAACAATCACAGCTCAGGCTCTACTAGTTTCAACCCCCTATTATTAAGCCCAGGGATTCTCCACTTGAGCCCTGGATCTAGCACTAAATTTTCTGGACAGGTTTAACCTGTCCTGGAGGTCAGTCTCTCACCCGCATTTATCATGAACTGAACCTGAACAGACGTTTATATGACGGAAGTCTAAGGAGATGAACGTCCTTGCTTTCCGGAAGCGCGTAGTTGCACGCTGTAAACTACTATGGATGTCCCACTATGCGTGCGACAGTGGCTTAACCGCGTTGTAGCAATTAAGAATTGCTCCCGTGGAGCAGTGTGCTAAATTATCGTGTCACTACTACCCTTACGCAATACCAATTACCCATACGCAATGGCGTGCGTATTCCACAGAGTATGCGCCTTATTTGACCCTGACGCCTTATAACGATATTAATCGAATTGCGAGGAGAGGCCCTGTTGGTACTCGCCGTCCCTTTCCATTTCTTCCAATGGCCGACCTGCATTATAGTTTGACATATGACTCGCTGGTGAACCTTTGAGTTAATGCTACACACTTCATGAAGGTTATTCACACTTTACAGTGCGGTAGAGTGCGGACCATGCGCGCACGCGCGATAATTCATCATCTTGTCGCTTCAGTACGTGTGCATTTATTTACGTCGCTCGCTTATCAGCAAGCTAAAAGCCTAAAATATAAGAACTATTAATGCGAACAGGCGAATGAGGGAGAAAAACATCTTAATTGCGCTCTCTCTCTGACAGGTGTTGCGGAAAACGATATTTCGCTGTAACGCCTTGTTCGCAAGTGGCTCTTTGAGTCGTCCTTATCCCTCGGGACCCAGTATACGAGGAGTGTACTTCGCTCCTGTAAGATTCTACCCCTTAATTCTTAACGATTAATTTACACGGCCAAAAAATGCGCTTAATTTGCCATCCAGGTCCTGTTTCAGGCTCGGTCGGAGCTTATCGAAGGCTTTTGTATGGCTGCACGCGGACGGCATGCGTCAGGTGAATAATAAGCAATGAATGCTAAACTCAAAAAAAAAAGAAAAAAGAGGAAGAAACCTTGCTCCGCCGCTGTTCATTCGCACTGCGCGCCACTTGCTTTCTCCCTCCTACGTAAGGTCGTCGACATGGCGCCGGCATCTGCATGTCGTCCTCCGCCTTCGCCCGTGCAACGTGTGAGCTGACGTCGCGTCACGGTCGGCGAGCCACCGTGGCTGGCGAAGGGGAAGGCACACCCGAACGCCGGCGTCACGCTTGCGTAATTCCCGATTGAGACGCCCTTGTGGGCGAAGAGGGCGATTCGTGGGCGCGTGCAGCTTGCGGCTTCTCACCTGCACTCTCAAAACACGATGTGCGTGTCCTAGGCCTGGCTTCCGAGATCGTCAACACAGCTGAGGGTAGTCTCGCAACGGGGATCTCAGAGGCCAAGCTACATGCCTGACAGTTCTTTGGGTGGTGTAGAGGCGCACGGGAGAGCTCGAGCGTCGGCGCAGGCAAACACGCCTGGTGCGCGCGCTGTTCCTCAGCATCATGTTCTGGTACACCGTGACCACCTACCGCGCTGCTGTTCTGGCGCTGCTGACGTTAATACCCTCAACTCCTAATCGCCAACTGCCGTTTAATGATGGCACGGTGATTTCCTGATTGCTTGTATTGGCTTACTTCGAAAACAATATTACCAATCCTTCAGAGCAAGGTCGCTAATTCAAAGTCTGCACAACGATTAAGGGTTGTCTCTATCTCCATACAGGGAAAGTCTACACAAAACAAGACTCGAGAAAGTTTGTATCCGATTTGTATACGTAAATCTGCATAGCTAGTGCACTTCTGCTATATAGCGCTGGGTAGCCAAACGTCGATACGGCGTCCAACTTAAAACCTTTCTGAAAGCCGTCATTTTTGTAAATTGTGCTGGGTCGATCAAATCGCGTTTGAACACTGTTCATTTGAACACATCAAGCAAACGTTAATTGCGTGTAAGCTTATATCTTATGTCTGACATTTTCATGATTGCGGTAGACGTGCTCAGTTCCGGAAGCTCCTATACCTGCGCGAACAGGGTTAGATGCAGCTGCTGTCATCTAATCTAACCTGCTCTATAGCCTCAATCAGGTAGAAATAATGCGCCCGCCTTTATGCTAACTGACCAAAGCATGAATTCGGCGTTAGCTGGTTTGTGCCTCTTCTGTCATTTTCCGACTATTATATGGGTTCACAGCAGAGGTCGCACACGTGCAGCAAATTTCGCACAGGATGTGCTGGCTTGCTCAGCTAGATTGCTCTTGGAGCAAAGGACTGTAAGCGAAAAGTGGCGATTTGTCATCGTGTTCTGTGATCGCTTAACGATCGTTGCTCGCTTTGACGATGGTATACAGGTGCCCGTCACTCGAATTGAGCCTCAAACGCAGTGCGGCGTGTCGATGGACGTGTTTACTACGACGTGCGTGTCTGTGGACCCAAAATAAAGCTATCTCTTACGGAGTATACTTGGCCTGCTATAGAAACGCCAGTTTTCGCGAGAAGTCAGCATGATATAGCGTGCCCTGAACGTCCTGTTTAGTGCTCATTCGCTAAACGGAATTAATCTAAGAATATTTCCTTTTGTTGTTTTGCTTCGGTGTTCTAGCGAATGTGTGATTTTACTTCCTAACGTATAATGAGCGGTGCTGATGGCCCACATGAGGAAAACATTCTCCGTCACTCGGGGCGGCAATACACGACGACGCCCTTGGCAAAATACCAACTCTGTCCCAACGCGTGTTCAACAAGTAGCGAACAAGCCCGGAAAGCGGCCATCTATATAGCGCTTTTTAAACGACTGGCGAGATCTTGTCGCCACGGAAATACTGGTGCAGTCACGAAGCAGCTTTCATGAGCTCCTGTCGCTAACGGATAGAATTTTCGACTTACGCTAAGCATTCATGCTACGGCCGACGATTTTGGTGCAAATGTGCTTGCGAGAGCTCTGCGAAGAATACGCGAGTGATAACTGCACCGAATCGTACGGGGCACAGCTAACATGCCTATATATATATATAACGTCGTTTTTATGTACGCAATGTTGTCGTCGGTACCCGGTAGCTATTCCTAATTATATATATTCCTATTCCTATCCTATAGTCCTATTCCTAATATATATATATATATATATATATATATATATATATATATATATATATATATATATATATATAGCAACCTTAGTGATACCTCGATACAAGAATAAAGCTATCCCCACTACGATGGTTAGCTATGGCTGCCGCTTTTTGAACACGATGCAGTGGTTTCAATTTCGGGTCGTTACGATTGCACAATGGAAACTCATAGTGCGCTGTGTACCATAATATTATTTCGTAGTTTATGCTAGTATTGTAACGGGGGATCAATGCAATAGTACGCGCGCTGCTTTCTGCTTTGCCTACTGTTTACGGAACACATGTATAGATGAGATTCCACGGTATATTTAGTTGGTAGGCTAAGAAGCCTGTAAAAATATCCGCACAGCTTTCGCGTTTATAGCGCGTGTGCGCGCGAGGTGGGGAGGGGGGCGATGGTGCGTGCGCGTGCACAGCCACGTGTCATGCTTTGGTTCATTCACATGTCTGTCGTATTCAGGGCAACGATAGTGCATGTTGCCCTAAATAGGATATAATAATATCACGCTTTGCCAAGCGCTGCTCAGGTTTGTGGGTGGCCGTGTGCGATTCTGATGAATCGTGCTCCAGTTCCTTTGCTTTTTATGGGCGTGAATTTTGACAAGGACAGCGAGACGACACGTGTGGCGCGAGGCATTCCCTCGGCGTCGCTGGATCGCAGTTTAATAACGAGTCGGATATTTCCAGATCAAGGCTGCCACGCTGGTTTGCGAAGTCCGGATGTGGGCCACTGGAGCGCATTATGTGGTAGAGGCTTGGGCGAGTTGGTCTTGGTTCATAACGGCGGTGTTTGCGCAGCGCACGAAAGTAGGCTCTGCGTGTTCACCTTTTCTGTGTGTTTTCCTGTTTGCCACGCATATATATTATGCTCGTCCGTAAATAAAGGTCAGTTGGAAGTTAGCGCTCTTTATTTGCCTCTGTCCTTCCTTTCCTACTTCCGTGCGCTGCGCAAACGCCGCCATTATGGGCCACTGAAGGCACTGTTAGGTATCTCTATTTAGCTTCGAAGATGCGCAACTTCTGATAGTGACGTCAGTGCTTCGGGAGTGAACTCCCCAGTCTCAACGGCTGAGGGTGGTATACCGCTGTGACCGACCTCTTCGAGTAGACATGCACATTTTCTGCTGCGCTGCTTATTGGCGTATTGAATATTCAGACTGTTCGTTACAAATAGGGTTATGTTTGTCACTTGATATATACACTGAATCATATACCAATAATCAGTCGCCGAAACTGTGAACTCAAATAAACAGTATAATTTATTGGAAAAAAAGCACGGTCGTAGCCTGTACGATAGAAATAAGCGCTTTAGGACTACAACAGTATCAGTATATGCAATGGGCGTTATTTGTGTACGCGAATGCTCTCCTATACCGTTTTGCATGTCTTCTTTCCGTGAAGCTTGCATTTTAGCTGTGCATGTGCACCTGCTGGCTTCTTGTCTAGCTTGTGCTACTAACCATTTGTATCTGGTTGATACTTCTTAATTTTGATTCTCACCGAAAGAAATTGGAGGATGCTTAAGCTTCGCCTTTGAGAGATGGAACGCGATACGCGACAGCATTCAGACATCTCTGGCTGCGTCTCACGCTTCTCAGCAACTACAGCGTATGCAACCGTAATATCTACCGGGAAACGCTGGCGGCGAACGCTATGCACAAAGGCGAGCGTACTGGTAGAAACGCGGCCTCTTGCGTGGGCCGACCCCGGAGGTGTAGTGTACAACCGCGCCAATCCTCAAACAGCTCCTGGAAAAGGGGCTTGTGTTTGAGTTTCCACGTGACAGGATTATGTTTTCTCGTATATTCAAATTACAATCCGATGCTCTCATGTCTGTAAATTGTTTTTAAGTTGCACTTCACAAATTTTCTGACGCATTTTACTTCAAGTAGTTCACTAACGCCTGCGCCACGCCTGCGTGGTTCGGGGTGATTTTACTCTCACGGACAACGCCGCCGATGCTGACAAAGGATCTTCTGCGACACGGGGCCCTTAACGCTGTCGCGTTAATATTCTCCCATACGATTGTGGACGCGTATGTACCCGTGCGTCTTTGAAAGAGACTATGCGCTGTCATTAAGGCGATCGCCTTTCTAGGCTCATGTTGAAGTTTGTGTCAGCAGACCTGATCGCCGGAGTGTCCTTCGAAACGTCATCACGCCATATGAAGACAGATTAAAGACATATTAAATAATGAAAAATGATTGATAGTGACAGTTAGTGAATGATAACGTTGTAATAGAGATTGGTAGAGGTTAATAATGACTAGCAATGACTAAAATGACTACTAATGACTTGTAATGACTACTAATGACTAGGAAATGACCAATATGTCTAACGTCGGCTTGTAATAACCACATTTGATTACAAATGACTAAATATGCTTAGTAGTGAGCAGTAATGACTAATAATGACTGAAATGACTTGTAGTGACTAGTAAAGACTACGAAATGAACAATATGTTTAACGACAACTTGTAACGACTACAATTCATTAGAAATTACTAAATGTGCTTAGTAATGACCAGTAATGAGTAATAATGACTGAAATGACTTGTAATGACTACTAAGGATTGTGATATGACCAACATGTCTAACGGCGGCTTGTAATGACCACACTTGATTACAAATGACTAAAAATGCTTAATAGTAAGCAGTAATTACTAAAAGAAAGAACAGAAAGAGAAGAGGCAAAGAGAAAGACGCGAATGATAAGAGGAGGAAGAGTAGGCTTTCGCCGTTCACCTCTTGAGAGAGATCTTAAGAGACCCTGTAATCTTTTGTTTGCCACGACGGACTCCTTTATATCTTTATCCGCAGGAAAATAAGTACAGTGGATCGTCTCTATATCGAAGTCACCGGGACAGAAAATAGACTTGGACATAAGCGCTACTTCCTTAAAATCGTAGATACTTGAAAAGAGGCTCTCTGACTCATTTAGACCCGCGTTACTTCGGCTCTAAGAGAGAAAGAGTAACGCGGAACACATACACTTCCAACAGGGAGGGAGCTCGTAAAACGCACAGTAAAACAAAGCCGTGCTTGATAGTGGCGAAATGACGGTGACGAAATACTTCTGACGTCCGTGGGCACCTGCATTTTGCCTGCCGGCTTTCATTACTTGATAACGTTACCTTTAGGAAGCTTCTGCCACACGGCAGTGTGACTTTGTCAGCGTCATTTGCCTCTTCAGTGCCAGCGCAGAGGAGGGTCATCGTGTATGCCGCACCGAGCGGTGCCGTGCAAATTTCCGGCTTCGCACTTCGTACGAAACGGAGTCCACCACTGTGGTTCGAATGGCCTAAAATTTTAGCATGCAATTCGTTCAGAATCATAAAAATTTTTTGGATAAAGTGACGTTTCGAATAAAGAGATGTCGTTATTACTAGAAGTTACTACGCATCAAATATTTCGTGTTCCTGTAACACAGTGAAGGTGCAGTTTTCCAGGACCCTTCGTTAATTTAACTTTGCCTTATGATCAAGTAAACTAATAAATAAATGAACAGAATAGTCACGTTGACTCCATTATTCGCCTAGCGTGCATACATTTATACAGCAATTTGTTATTACAAAGAAAAAGCGCAAAAGGAAATTTGTCCATTTAATTGCGAGTTGTTCACACGTGCTCGGCGCCAGGTGAGGTCAGAGGCAAGCTTTTGCGACAGACTGAAACGAGCCGCGTGGGCCTCAGTTCAATGAGACAGAACGTGGGGGAAAGACAAAAACGAAAATACAGAGAAAATGATAACAACGACACGCATGCACGCACGCAAAGAAGCGCCGGCGGCGGTACACGTTCCACCATAAACACGTCGTGTGCGACCGCAACAGATGTCAAAAAGTTGGTGGTGAGTCCGCGTCGCGGCTCAGCCAGCTCTGAGCGCGCACAGTGCTACGCGCCAGTCCGCGAACAGGTGGAATGGGCTGTTGATCTCTTTGTTTTGTGGCGAATCCCGAAGCGCGCTCCCCGATGTTTCGCTATGCGTCTCCAGCGCTGCCTCCGCTGACACGCATCACCGACGGACAGCGGTTCGCACAGAACTCGGCGATCGTCGAGCTTGTTTTCGGTCATTCAGCGATCCGTGTCTAATATACACATATAGACCTGGAAGCGTTTGTTGGGTCGAAGTTTGCGTGCGCGAATTCGTGACGATAACGGGCTGTCCCAAAAGCGGCACCGGTGTTGAGACATTTGGCAAGGTGATGCTCCTTCTCGGTTAGAAGGACGCGCCTGCAGTCAACGGAACTTGGCCTCGTTTCGCGAAGCTGCAATCTCTTGGGCACTGCTCAAACTGCACAGCATGACATTGAAATACTTCTGGGATGTTTTGCAGGTGAGAAATTATTCTGAATGGATTAGAACATGAGATTTTGATGTTTTTAACGCTCTCTCTTTATTGTCGTGTGTAGCCTACACATACGCATAACCAACACATGTCTACAGATCAGAAGACTGATGTAGTATTGCAGTAATTGGTTGTGTATATAATTTTTTTAATACAGTGCAGAAAAAGGCTAGAAAGTAAGAAAGTTGCTTACTGCACTGAAACTGTCTAGCTCCACCTACTGACACATCTGATACAGGGTGATAGAATTGTGAAGCAGTAGCCTGTACATTTTGGTTGTTTTACGTGGCCTGCCCTAGTTTTACCTGGCCACTGCTTAAGGTTTGGCAACAGCAGTGTTTTCGAGTGCTCAATGTGTATTCATTTCTCGTGTCTCGATTTATATACTAGCAGTTTCAACCTAAATTCTTGTATCATCACCTTTCAGTACCACGTTGTTTCCGCAGTTCCACGGGTTCCATCTAGTTGCTCGTATCAAGTGTTCTTAAACCCTCTTTCATGCACGTCGTAAACACCTCCTCTGTCGGTAATGTGTTACAAGTGCTGCTATAATGACTTGTGTCGCACGGCATGCCTCAGAAGTTTATACATGGCTGTCGCTGCATCAGATGGTCAAAGACAGCTTTTAGTCTCGCCGCATGTGCATTGCAGCAAATCTTTCCGAAAAAAAAAAAAGGAGGGGGTGGAGGGAGGGGGGAATCGTGAAGGAGAAGCAAAGCATTTGCCAGCACTTGCCGCGTTTGCAAGTGCTGAGTCCGTACTTCACGCCGCCTGTTACGGCAAGCAACATACAAGGGTACAACATATATCTGTCGAATTCTGCATGGGACAGTGAGGGCGCCACCGACTGCAGCGCCCTCCAGATAGGGTCCAGTGTGCTGCTTTCGGGAGTGCGCGATGGGATGATGATATACGCATGCGTGCTGCCAGCGAGATTTTCTTGCCATATTCCAATGTAACTGTTGTCACTGTCACTGGCAGCTTTGCAATAAATTATTTATTCAGCAAAAAAAAAAACATGGACAAAGGTAGATAGGTGGCGGTGGTTTTTATATTATCGACTACTGAAGAAGTTCGCATCTAACTCAGCATGATTGCGCAGGATTGGATATTTCGGACAGGTTTGCACAAGATCAGGAGGTGAAGCAGTTGTGTATTACTGTAAGCCCTACCATCTTCACATCTCTCCCTCTGTCTCTTTTCTTTTTTGAGCCAGCACTTCCTGCTTCGTGTTCATCGGGCTTGAATGTATGCCTAGCGTTCGCTTGCTACGTGGACCACTTTTCCGTGATTTCCAATACTGCCATGTCCGCTTGACCACATCGCGACGTACGTGCCAGCCTGTTTTCTGCGAATGGGCGGCCATACCCTGCCGCAGATTACGCAGCTGCCTCGCAAAAGGCGGGTACCTGAACAATTTCGCGGCAGAATGGAGCTTACCGTCTTCATCCCTGCAACCGGGAGCAAGGAACGGCTGTCAATCTTTATTGTCGCCAAGTGGCGGTGCATCTTTTGTGCGAGACGGAGGAGACAACGACAAGAGTCATGACTGCTTTTCTATGACACGGCCGTGCGTGTTGCTGCTGTCAGAGGGCGGGGACGTCGGAGTCGGCGAGTCTCTTTCTCAGACTCGCGTCAACCCCACTTGGACCCCGAGGAGGTGCGGGAACTGAAGACTCGTGGTCCTTTGGATGGTCCCGACTACTCCGCGCATCTGGAAAAGCCGCTGTTCCAGTTTCGCCAGGCGTAAATAAGAGAATCTTCAGCATGATCCAATCAGCGCGATGCCGTCTCCTCTGATTGCCGCTGATCTTGTTGGGGTTGCTATCGCGCCATGATTCACGCAGTGCCCCCGGGTACTCCTCACCCTGGGAACTCTGAGCGGCGACAAACGCCGGGATTGTTCTAGCTGGCTGCAGCCTGTGGTCCTTGTCCTCCGGCTCGTTGTGTGCATACGAGACGTGGGGGAGAGAGCTCTGCTTGCTGTCAGGGCGCTGTCGGCTGTGAGGCTACGCGCATGCGCGAGCGGCTTTGAGGCCTTTGTTGCTGGCTCGGTTTCGCGCGCGCTACCCTCGCGCCAGCAGCGCCTTGTTGATCGCTAATAAGGAAGTTCCGAATTGAGGATCCCTTCGCTCCTGGTGGCGGCCGCCTCACTCGCCGCGCGGTTTGCTTGTTTGCTTTCTGGACTTTGTGTGGTTTACGCTGTTCTGCTTTCATTGTGTACTTTTTCTGCGGGCAGTTCTGTTTGTGGCTTCTCGACCGCTCTCATCTGTCGTCCTTCCTCCAATCTGTCGGCAGGCGCAAACGAATCTGACTCTTCATGCCTTCCCTCGCTCCCTAATGTAGCTCGTGTGCTTCATAACTTTTTTCTTCGCCGCTTAAGTGAGGTTGAAGTGGCTCGAACGCCTTGTGAAGGGCCCGGCCCAACTCCAGATTGAGCTTTGGCGCTGTACAACGCTGCCACTGGCAACGCTATTCTCCTCGCGCGCTTCCTTGAAGGCGGTCCTGAGAGGCCGCGCATTCCGCTCTGTGCTCCCAAAGCCCTGAAAAGGAGCTTCTCTAGACGTCCACAGTTTTGTCTCCGAACGTTTAACGCTTTCCAAGCCTCCTTGCGGTGGGTAACACCCGTGCCACAGTGTTTAGGAATGGATATAATATCGATGAAGCTTACAGATATAGTTGCCAGTGATTTTGTGACATTCGCAAAAATGTGCGTTGGCTAATGTCATTGTTCGTTCTGACACGCTTTATTTCTTTCTTCATCACTATGACTACGCCATTCTTGGTAATCTTTCATAATTCATCAAATGTCTATAGTTCCCGCGTAGCATTTTCGCGTGCAACATCACTAGGCTGAGGTCTTTGGGTGAACTTACGAGATCCGCAGATTTCTCCCACGCTTGAGGACGTTGAGCGGTTGTCCACATGCACCGTGCCCTACAGATGCTGTGGGTGGTCGCCACACCTTGGAGTCTCGAAGACCATTCATTACCTCTACGAGACCTACACAGCCACCTGCACTGCTCTCGGCACACATCAGGGCCTCCTTCACATTCGACTACGCTGCAGTTGTTTTTCTTTGGTTGATTGGTGTTGTTCTCTTACCTCTTTGCTTTGTTGTCAGAGGAGAGTGCGCTTGGAAGCTAAGGTGTCGCGCGTGAATGTTTGGACTTTTGAGAGAAACACAACGAAGAAGACGGGGGAAAAAAAAAAGTAATTTTTCAAGTTAACGGAGAAGACAGCCTGCGTGCTATATACAACGTGCGGCGTGAGCTTTTCCCCTATGCACGAGCGCTGAACCGCCAGCGGGAGCTCGGAGCCCTTTCCTCGGCGCAGAGGGAGGCGAGGCGTTGCAGCCAGAACGAAAACAAATTGCGGTCGCCCTTTCGCCTTGGTGCTTTTATGTTTGCCCGTCGCGCGAACGGCACAACTGGCGGCGGCCCCGCTTGTTCGGCCGCGCCGCCCCGGCAACAACATGCGCGCGCGCCTCGCGGCGCAGCGCTGCCCGAGGCCGCCCTCTAGCGAGCCTCGGCCGTGACGCGAGCGCCGCCGTCGTGTTCCATTAAGGCTCGTCCGAGCTGCCATCTATCACGTCGAGATAGATAGGCCCCTTAAAACAAGCGACGGTTTGGCCCGCTCCGCTTATGGGGCCGAGACGAAGGCTGGGGCGGCGCGAGGTGGTGGGGTGTCGCGCCGCGCGGTACTCGCGCCTTGACAAGCGATACACAATAGCACGCGGCGGCAAAACGAGGCCTTAGCTGCGCTGGGTGTTCTTCCCTCGGCTCGTTGTAGCGCACTTTTCTCCCGCGACGCAACCGTCTCTCTCCTCCTTTCTTTCCTTTTTCTTGGCGCCCTCGTAACCAACTGTTTGTGATGAGCCGCTGCTGGTCGACGTACGAGTGCACGCTTGCTTTTATAGATTCGTTGCTGGTGGGTGCTGCTGGGGGCGTTGTTTCGACTGGGCGGCGTGGCGTTGTTCCAAAACGCGTCCTGGTGCAATCGTGGCTCTTTCGCAGAAGGAAAATGTTAAAGAAAGAGACATAGGGAGGGGTGCAGGGGTGTGCTTTTTCCTAATCATGTAATAAAGTTCCGTTTTGATTGATTGATTGATTGATTGATTGATTGATTGATTGATTGATTGATTGATTGATTGATTGATTGATTGAAAGTGTCTGCTTAGTTACCCTATACTGGGGAGAGGTACTAGTAATGGAAAGATAAAAGAAGAAGCGATGAAGCTTTGTAGCAATGAGGAAGGGTCAATTAAACGGGAAGGAAGGGGGCTTATAGGTTCAAAAGAGGTTATGATGATAGCTGTACGAATGGGAGACGAAAATAAGCTCTTGTGGGTGCACTTAGCGGCTAAAAAGGCAGATAAGTTGGAATAAATGATACTACATATGTATCAAACGTTCGAGCGCTGAAGCCTCGCCAACGGTTTCATTCGTTTCGTTCAAGCTTCATATATTTAGTACAAGAATTCAACTCTTGTTTCTCTGTTGCTGTCCATGCCGTTTCATCGATACTCATTTTCCTAGCATTCCTAAGATCGTGTTCTACATTTGGCTCAAGCAAGTTGTACTATGGTTGCAGACAACGCTGCCATTCATTCTTCTGCGGCTTTCCTTTCTTGTCTCGTCAGGCATGCTATGCCGGAGGAAACGAAGCTCGCTTCCCCACCGGTTGTTACCTGCTCCTTGCCATCTACCTCCCTCATCCCAATCCCCTTTTTTACTGCACCCAGTTCAGCACCCGTCTCGACCCGTCTGCTGTGCCGAGGCAATCTATCCCGCTCCCTGGTTGTTGCCTGAAGCTTTCGTCTTGATTCTTTCTTTCGCCTCGTCTTGGCAGTGGGTTGGCATTTTTAGCCCTCTCTTCGTGAGTTTCTCTATTCTGTACTGGTTCTTATTCCTCGCCGCGCATTTATTTTCTATTTTCAGTTATTAATTTAACTGTCAGCGCTGCACCGTTATCGCGGGAAGCAAAAACGCGGGGAGATGATTATGTTGGCCGTTTATTGTTACACATCTCTAAGGCTCTGATATTGCACCATCCTTTCTCTTTCTTCGTTCACAGCTATCCTCATATAACTGCCCTCGTGATATCTTGTTATATCTCACTCGGCTAGGATACTGAAAGAAAGAAGCACTGTTGTTCGTGCGGCGTAAAATAAAACGACAACTCTCGTGTACTTGTGCTGAATTATTGTTTGCGTTTCTATGGGCATATGTAAATTCTACGTACATATGTGTAGTTTGGAGAACATTACAGTAACATAGTTTCCGAAGATTATTAAATTCCGGAGTTTTACGTGCCCAAACCATGATATGATTACGAGACACGTCGTAGTGGAGGACTACAGATTAATTTTACTTGACTACACAGACTAACCTCAGTTCTTTAACGTGCATTAATGCACGGCACCACGGGCGTTCTTTCATTTCGCCCCGCATGGCCGGTATTTTCTGAAACTTACATTATAGGGAAATCTGGCACT
The DNA here is from genome assembly GCF_038994185.2 of Dermacentor albipictus. NCBI lineage: Eukaryota > Metazoa > Arthropoda > Arachnida > Ixodida > Ixodidae > Dermacentor > Dermacentor albipictus. The sequence goes on along the minus strand of NC_091824.1, from coordinate 165,507,248 downwards.
CTAGTACCTTTGCGCAACGGCGCTTCATATAACTTGGGAAATACAAAAAGTACAAGTATGCCTTGGTTTGGCTGACAGCTTAAGGCGTGATCCCACTACGGTTACGTAAATTCCCTTTTCTAACAAAAGAAAGTGCGAGCACCACGTTTTGAGTTATACTTTCTGTTTGTGCAAACAAGAATTCGCACACACCGCGACCTCGATGCTGCGAAACTGTGATCGCCTGCACGCTCACTAGCGCTCAATATTGACGGCAGTGCCTCCATCCTGTGTGAGACAGGCTGATAGCTGCGCCGAAGTGTACAGCGCAATAATGTATATATAAGGCTCAAGGAAATGTGAAACTTTGTACAACTTCGTGGCAATAGTACGAAACTACCAAGCTGAAAGAAAAGTGGTAGTGAAGCGAGGAGCCGGAAATAATGTTTTCTAAGCGAGATAACTATATTGCCATATTACAGCACTCTATAGTGAACAAAAGCCAATCCCAAGCGTTTGCTTCACGCCATCCCTTTTCATGGCGGTAGAACGAATATTTTTTTTTTTCTCTAGTAAGTGTCCGTGAAGCTCCGTTCACGCAGGAGAACGATGTTCATGTCAAGAAAGTACGAATAAGGAGCTTCCGACTTCTCTCGTAGAAGGAAGGAGTCGACTGTGCCGCTGTACCGGCGCCACCTGGCGGCCTTCTTGCAACCTCTGTGGAAACCTGAAACAGAGCCCATAATTATGGCGTTTATTCTCGCTTCGGTCTTCTTTCCATTATGTGTCGCTCTCCCTCCTCTCTCTTTCCATTTTTCTTTTTTTTTTCTTTCCCGTGTACCGCTGCGTGTTCAATTTTCTGAAAAATTGCTTCGCGAAGCGAGCCGTACATACTGGACGGTTGAAACGCTGATACGCCTACTTTTTTTTCAGGCTGCTGTTCTCGTTCTTTCTTCTTTGTTTTGGTCTTCTTCGTGCCACTGCTTCGCGCTTAGCTGCGACGTTCTAGGCTAGCGCACGTCGTGGATGGGCTCCACCTGTGCGCGTTTGACGCAGCACATGCACGTGCACGTACGGGCAAAGAGGCAGGCACGTCAGCGTCAAAACCATCCGATCTGTCGGACGACGCGGCGGCAAGGTGGCCGCTGCTCGGATTGTTGGAGTCTGGCATATATCTATGGGAAACCTTTTGGATAATTTATTGGCACGACTAATCGTCTGACGGACCGTGTGGTTTTTTTTTTTTTTTTTACGCGCGCATGTGTCCACCCACACTGTGATTACTCAACTTAATTTGGTTCCGCCTGAAGGTCATGGATTGATCGACTAAGTTATATTGTTCAAGAAGAGAGAGACGGCAGAAAGGGGAAAGTCAGGGAAGTTAACCAGAGGGGAAGATGCGGTTATAATGTTCAAAAGAAACACGTTACCTGTGAGGACGCCGTATAGTGGAAGGTGTTTGTATCTTAGAAAGGAGAAGTCAGTCCATTAGTTTCTGCAATGTTCATCGACACGAAGCTATAAGCACAAATCACACTTAGGATGCTAGGCGTAATGAGATAACGAGGATTTGTGTACGATCACTGCTCACGAGGTGGAAAAGTAATAAACGAGAATGCGGAAACGTTTGCATATTGCTACTTCAGAGAGCCACGACTGGCCAACTACAGTATTTCGCCTGAAAAGACAGGTCTTGCTCGGCCGGCCGTAATCGGTTCCAATGTCTGGTCCTTTATCGCGAACCATCGAGCTCTCCATCGCAGCAGAAGCAACATCAGTCGCCTCTTTGCTGTTGCTGCTGAGTTCAAGGTCGATTGGTGAAGCGTGTTGTGACACTGCATGAGAAATGCGCGCATGACCTCTGCCTCACTCCATTTTCTTTTTTAATAACACATATCTAAAGGACAGGATGGTGCCCTATATGGAACCGGTTACTGTTATTCGCAGGAAAGATTAGAACTGAAAGCGCAAGAACCACTGACAAACGATGAACGCCTAAGAGCACGAACACATTGAAAGTTTCGCACACGAGCAGAGTAAGGCACACGAAAACGTATCTATGTGCAGTTCGTTGCTGCGTATCTATATGCAAGAAATAGCAATGCACATGTGTTGCAGCTCCAGAGCTGCAGTGGTCGTTCTGCGATTTCCCTTCGTTCGAACCTCGTGGTTCAGCTCTCAGAGGGATAATAAACATAACTGCGCCTACAAAACCATATGTACAAGCTCTTCGCGCTTGTTCCTCACCCGATCTCTATAGTCCACATATCTGCTACCACCAGATTTCGCACGCCAGACGTCGCCTGGAACCTAAAAAAGGCTGTCCTAGAGCTCCAGATAAATGTGGCCGAATCTGTACAGACACGTCGACGGATGTCTACTGCGTCGGAGTAGGTCTGCTGGCTCGTTTTGACCTAAAGTTGAGCGCAAAATATCAACTGCGCTGAAACAGACTGCTTATTTCTGCGTGTGTCCAACTAGGAAAACAGTTGTGTCCTTTATTTTGCTATATAGCTGCGCCAATAAGTGTACCCTCGTCCACCATAGCCTACTACACGAATAGGCGAGGCTACGTGCACAGCATCGGGAAATACATACGCTACTAAAAACACGCACAGCGACGGATTACTGGCTCGTCAGCGTATTGCCTTTGCGATGCATCCTCGTTTTGCACCTATGGCTATAGAAGCCAGCCACTTCCCATATCCGAAGCACGTTTCCAGCATGGAAAAAGAGCACGTCTGCTTTTCAGCGGCCATCGCTATTCAGCTGTCGCAGCGCTGAACTCATTGTACAGCGCGTGCGAAATGAGCTAGAGCAGTTACCGCTGCGATGCGGCAATGGGTGCGGGGGGGTGGCGAGACAGCACGGGAGGCGAAAGAGCTCGGTCGAGTCAGCGTCTGCGCCGCCGCTTCGTGCAGACGAAGCAGCATGGCCGGTGCCTCTATACTACACGCCTCGTCGGTCTTCGCCGTCGACCGGTTTGTAGTCTATTAACCCTCATTAGGAGCGGGCCCTCCCGGCTGTTATCCCGTGTGTTCGACGACTCGTCCCCGCCACCAAGCGGAGGCCGGGGAGACCTCCTCCTCTCTCGTTACCCTCGCTTCGTCTTTCTTTCCCCCAGATTTCGTGGCCGAGTTAGCACCGTCCCGACGAGGCAGGCTTCGCTCTCTGCGAGATACGATCTGGTTGCATTCAAAATTTTCTCCCGAGAGTTCACTGATCGAAAGGGTTTACACTCTGCATGCTGCTGAGCGATAAAAGATAGGACAACGTGGCAATTAGCATACTCGGGGCGTACCGTGGCCTATCGGTCCTTGAGAGGCTCCGTCGATTCACACAGAAATCACGCCGCATCCTCTCTCGTGTGTGTTGAGTAACTGTCAGGCCGTAGATTGCTATGTGGCTGCGCTAATATCCTTTCCTCTGTGCAGACTGTCTAGTGGTTCGTCTGCGTATAATTAGCCATTTACTCATGGCTCGCAGCGGACAGTGGCATGCGCGTCACGCAGTGCAGCGGGCAGATGCCACGAGATTCCACCAACAAGCATTGAAAACTTTCAAATCAGCCCACTTCGCGGGTGTGTTCCGAGTGTAAGGCGCCCACTGCTCCTTCTGAACGAAAGATAAGAAACTCGATAGTGGCGCATTCTGAGCCAGCGAGAGACGAGAATAACCATGAAAGAGCCACATGAACTCAAAATTAATTCAAATATAAGCGACACATCATAACATTATAACGCACACTGTCTCTAACAGGAACTACTACAAAAAATGTCTATTTACCTGAGCAGGCACTGTGAAAATTTTGCATGTCCCTGGGAGCTGAGAGTCTGGACGCTCGGACGTTCAGGCGTGTTGCACGTCTCGGCGAGAGCAACGCGAAATACACTGCAGTGGGACCACTATTCGAAATCAGCAACGACCATTGGTCATTTGAGCCAGCTCATCGATGTTCCTTGTTAACGCCGACGTTTTGCCACTAGAAACTGTTTGCTCAACTCGCTAGGCTCAAGCAACGTAATGGCGCAACCATATGGACGAAGATAAAGTAGCAACCGTCATGACGCCACGAGAGCGTGCTGCAAGAGAGGCTGCAGCCAAGCAGCGCAGAACCAGCGACAGCTAAATTCATGGCCTACCGTCCGTTTCTTGTGCTTAATAACTCGGCAGCCGCGCGATCCTCCTGACTTAACTTGTTGAAAAAGGAAGATAAACGACGAAAGAAAGTATGTGCTGGGCAGCGCAATCCAGTATGTTCATTGCCTCGTCTGTGTGCAAACTTGAAGCGCTGAATTTGTCAGTTTGTTGCGTGAAACGCATGCACGTCAAGAATATCCATTTATAGCGCATAATTTTTTGGCATTGTTTCGCTGCTTCGTGACATCGAAGATCTTGCCACGAGGCAAACTGGTTACACGCCACGCCCACTTTCTTTCTTTTTGCGCGTATCATCATCATCGTCATCATCATCATCATCATCATCTCGTGTGTGTGTGCGTGTGTGTGTGTTTCACTTACAAGCTGCTGCCTTTGTGCGAGCTCACGTAGGCGAAATTACAATTACGCTTCACTTTAAACGACCTTGGCAAGTTCTGCTCCTTCAATTGAAACGACCCAGTGAACTCCAAGTTGCGTATGTTTATTTGTTCAGCAGTATTCAAACTTTGGAATGCTTGGCAGCTGGCTAGGGGCGATGCATACTGCAGTATCCAGGCATAATTCCTTCGTGGTCATATGGTGTGCCAAGTAGGATAACCTTCACCGCCGCTGCGACATTGCCCCTTCGCGCGCCCACGCACGTATAATATTCATGTACATCGTATATACGTATAGCATTGTATGTACATGAGCATTCCGAAGCTTTCTATGTCGGTAGTGCAGCGCCATTCGTGCCTGACAAGAGCAGACTTCGTGTCGTGCATCAACAGAGGAGTCACGCACACATTTAAATGAGTTAGTTCATAATAGTCGTTTAGGATCATCGTATGATACAAGTATGCAGACGAAATTATAAAGGAGACCTAAAAAAGAGATCCCTTGCTAATCTTGGAATATATCCTTGGCCTTATTAACTAATGCTTGCTGTTGCGTATGACATCGACTGACGTCATAGCTTTATTGCGCTGTAAGCCTCGACTTGCCGCCGATTAATCGTCGCCAACGAAAATATCCGAGGCGCCACCTGGTTCGCAGGTGCAAACGGTGTGGGATATCAGCTGCCGCGTGGTTCCTGAAAGTTATACTATTCAGGCGGCAGTGGAGAAGTCCTTTAATTCTCGCGTGCCCCCATGTACGAAGAACGCGTTTTCGCGGGCAAAAAACGCGCGCCGCGCGAAGGACAGGGAGGAGGTGTAGAGGAAAACGCGGGGCGGCGGCGAGCAACGACGCATCGTGCGACCCGGCGTCGGTGGTTTCCTTCGATAGCGGGAGCCACTGGCGCCGTGCAAGACGTGTGTGTGCAGATGTGCGAGTATACGCGGTCTCTCGAAAAATAGGAGCGCTCACGCACGCACGAACGAGGAATACTGCGCGCGCTATTGGCCCTGAATGGTGGAAAACGGCTGGGGCGGCAGTGAGCTGCTGCAGGTGCTGTTCCCACGGTCCGGGGTGAAAGGTCGCACGAACCCCGCTCTCCCTGCACCGCTGCCCGCCCGACACCGGCTGTCTTTTGCCGCTGGTGCTCGGCCTGCGGCAAAGCTCCGCGGCTGCTTGCCTCGCGTCGTCGTTTCTCTCCGTGAGGGGGAGAAAGAGGGAGAGGAGGCGCAGCGGCTGATCTCATCTGGGCTCATCTCTTGGCCCTTCTTGTCGGCTCTGCATCATCTCTCATCAAATTTGCTTCCTTGCGCGGCCTTCCAGCGAGATCTGCGTGCCTTGTTCTACGCCCGAACTGGTTCAGCTGCCGCGACGCGCTCGCCTCTGTTGGAAATAGTCGTGGGAATTAAGACAGGCAGACATGGAATTTCAGAACTCGAGGAAACGTCCGCGTTCTCTCCTCTTCTGCTGTGACGTCAGTGGAGGTTATGATGTGTTCCGCTGTATATATCAGTAATCCAAGCTTTTGCAGCTGGAGGAAAGGGAGGAATTTGGGATTTCCAGAATTAGCGTCTTCTCTTTCTAAGTTAAACTTCCGTCGTGATGATTAGGAAAAGAGAAAATAGAAAGACCCCGTTACATGCGCAAGTACAGTTTGCGATTACGTGTTCACGAGTCCTAACGCTATCGGCGACTATCGCATAAAGCTGAGGACGTAATCCACTTTAAATAATATTATATTAAATAGCACAGCTGCCGCGTAAAGTGCAGTGCATTAGTCGGAAGTTGGAAATATTAAGGAATCTTAGAAATGGGGCACCTACAGTTAGAGGACGCTGCCAGTGGCAGCATGTAGCAGCCGCTGTGTGCCGCAGTGCGCTTCAGTTAAAGGTGCAGAGGAGGCCGCCATTGCACCCTGTATGCGTCATTGAGCTTTAACTATTTCATTAGGCCAGGTATACACCTATTGTGCAATCACTGATCGTAGAGCTTGATTCGAAATTAACGCTTCACGCCGGGTGAACAAAGGACGTTAGGCGCTCAAGTGTACAAGCTTGGGCTCTCTTTGAAGTTTGAAGTCAACATATCGAAACGTAGTGAAAGAAAGAAAGAGCGGGATGGCACATCGCCTATGCCGCCTCGTCTCTCAACTTTTCCCCTGTTGTTGACGTTGTGTCAAGCCGTCGTCAAGAGCTGCCTGTTGAAGGAGCCCGATGAATCATCGCACTGGTTATGAGAACAATGTTATGAGCTAATACTGATAAAGCTTGAATGACTGGACTTCTTTGGGCTTACACCAAAATGCTGAATGGACAGGACCTTGCACTTCTTGAATTGGGTGCGCTGCCAGCACAGCGGCAAACACGGTGCAACCGTTGTTCGGCATTTATTCCGCACACTCAATAGTAAGCAGAAAACGCGATCACGAACGACGAAGGGGGAGTATAAGAGGGGGGAGGGAGGACCTAAAAAAGCCAGCAGGAAGGCGGTACTGATGGGTCGCCGGTCCGTTGAGGGAACAGGCGTTTGAAAGGAGCTGAACAGCAAGGCCTCACTTTCCACTGTCGTCGGCAAAACCCACTTTGTGCGCGCGGAGAGCCCATGCCTTCTTCACGGAGGAAGCAAAGAATGAGGAACGCCACAGCGTTGTCCCCGTTTGCTCTGGCAGTTGTGCTCTCTCTCTCCCTCTCTCTCTCTCTCTCTCTCTCTCTCGCATGTACCGCTCCGAGAAAGGGCATTCGTATGACGTTATTTCCTATGCTTTACTTTCATCTTCTTGCATCTACTCGGGATAGATTGAAATTTTCATTTTTATTTTCACCCAGTGTCTGCAACCACTTTTTCTGCTTCCTCTTCTTCCTTTATTTTCTTTCCTTTTATTTTAGTTGTTTCTTCGTAGCTTCCTCTCACCGCGCAGGAGGTGTTGGCATCGGGCTGCACCGGTTTACTTTTTCTCAAGGGTGGCGAGGTTCAAACCCCCACCGAAACAGATTGAAAAGAGCGAAGGGGGGTTAAGAAAAAGGGCCGATGCGTTGCACCTGCGTACCGCAATAGCCGCGTGCACGCTCTTTTCCGCGTAGCTTTCACCATGAAGGAAAGCGGAAGTAGTGTGTAGAGGGGCAGGACGTCTTGTGGCCTTGCTATCATTTTTTTTTTATCTCGGCGCTATAAAGAGGACGAGGCGGAGATCAAACATTATCCAACGTGTTACGCAGCTGCCATGATCTTCAACAAGTGTTGTCCCAGAATGCGATGATCACTCTCTCGTATTCTGCTGCCAATGCGTGCGTGTCTCACAAGTTTATTCCGTGTAGATTGCGGAAGTTATCAGGGAGCGTAACTGCGGTAATCGTAATTCAAAGACTCTAGGACGTCTGTAATATGTACTTGGGGAAATTCATCGATAAACTTTTTGATGATGAACTACTAGGTAGAAAAAGAGAGCTGGATGACGAAGCTTACCAAAGTCTGCAATCAAGGTGATAAACAAGCGAAGGGCGCAAAGACTAAGGAATACTCGTGACCTTGGAGCTTTCAGGTTACGAGGGAGCTAGTAGCTTTTGCGACGTCGTGATGATGATGCGTACCGAGTCGAAAATCACTTGGCTAAATTTCTTTGGCGCGCCGGAAAATGCAGCTGCGTCAACACTGACGAAACAATGTGCCTCAGGACAACTCAGTCCGTATAAGCGGCGCAACATTACATTAGGTATATTTTGGTGCCACGGATGGCGCTGAGATTGACTGTACAAGCACATAAGGATGTAATTCCTACGTAGACATGGCTGAGTGACGATTCAAATTGATTATTTTGCAGTTCTACGCTGAGGCCGCAAAAGTATGCGGGTTGTATTCTTTTCAAGAATGGCTCATTTCTTTGGCGAGACCGATTGCGTGCAAATGAAGAAATCAGCCCAGAGCCAAATTGTGGGCAAATGACAATGTTTGTTTACATCGGCTCACTATTATCTCGTGTTATCCCCTGTATTGCTTTGTCGCACTTTGTATGCGCTGTCCCTGCTACAAACGCTCACCCATAAGATACGTCAGCTGTAAGAGCCCGAATCTGAAGCAACTGCGTGCTTTCTGGAACCCGCCTATACCGCGAAATGTCGGGACCTGAAAATTGTTTTTGCGCCCTCTGACCACCAAATATGCTGAAAACACGCCAAAGTGCATGATTGCGATGCCGACGTTCAATTTTACGTATAGACTCTTAATGAAGAAAACGGCCTCAATGCGGATTTAGTTCTAAATAGTTCTAGGTAGCCACCGATTGCCTCTTCAAAGACTAACTGCAGTAGTGTGCGCACCGTGCGCGAATGCCGGAGACTAAGCCATTAGTCCCTACTATAGGGAGGAAATAAATGCAAGGATAAACGACAGCGTTAGGACCCTCTGTTTAAGACCATCTGTTGTTCTGGCGCGGCGTCTTCCGAAGCGATGGAAACAACTGTCGTTAAACGAAACAATTATTATGATTATTATTAGTTATGGAAACATACAAGGGGGGGGGGCACACAAAGGAAACAGGGGGGGGGGAGCAAGCTAACAAGTGCCACGGCTTGAGGGGCACGATGCCTGTCTGCTCTTGGTAACAAACAAACAAACAAACAATAAATAAATAAATAAAGCTGTGGCTTTTTCATGTCTTATTACCTGCCTGCAGCGCTATAATTGGGAAGTTGATATTGTTGCTGCAGGCAGGGTTACTCTCTGGAGCTCGCTAAACCACCTGCATTGCCCTTTGGGTGGAAAGCTTGTCTCAACACTGCTGATCAAGCTGTTATACACTCACAGTCGCCAAAACCTGCTTGCCTGGTCGTTTCGCAGAATAGACTAAACGAAACGTTTGCTATAACGCGACTCCACTAGAGTAAACATTGAAGAAGTGAACGTTGCTACTGGAGTGGTGCTTTGAGAATCATATTCAGTCGACGTACCAGGTGTTTGCCTCGGGTCGCTAAGTTAGCTGCGCTGATTTCCACGATGGGATCAAGATACTCAACTTGGCAAAAGTGAGACGGGCGTGCGCTCGCTCGCTCGCTCGCACGCACGCTCTCACTCACTCACTCACTCACTCACTCACTCACTCACTCACTCACTCACTCACTCACTCACTCAGAAATGGATAGTAAGCGACGCTTCGAATCGTGCACAGTATAGGTACATATCTTGCGGTGACATCGCCGCTTGTGATTTACACAACATCGTTTATCTTGTCACGTAGGTGACCTCTACGGCGAATGTGAGCTGGATGATTGATCTTACGGGAGAAGTCATAAATCGCTTCGTGTACATTGAAGCAAGAGTACAAATCCTTTACATGTACGAACAGAATGGACGAGCCGTCTCCTACAAGTCTCGGTTCCGGTATAGCGGATGAAGAGAGCGCTTCTTCGTAAAAAGGCACTACCCACGCTTAGTATAAAGCTGGAAATTTTGTAACTTGTCACCACTGTCCTATACACCTGAGTGTTCTGGATAAGTTCTGCTGAGTTACTAGACATGCAATGCGAGGCACATCCACGCAGCTCTTCGTAGGAGTAGCATCTCAGCTGTGCTTATCGCTACACATATATAGACGGACAGCTCCGTCGAGCTTTGCTGATCTAGTGCGTTCATCTCGCCATTGTCTAGGCCACCTTCTGGGGAACGAATCACCTACGCTACTAGCAGCTAGATGTAGTGCGCTTGTGGACAAGCCCTGCGTGACGCCCTCGCCTTGTGCGATGCCCCCCGGGCGTTCCGAAACGTTAGTATTGGCCCGCTGCGTGCGTTTGCTGAACGGCGCCTGTATAGTACATATGAGCACGCGCTCGGGAAAGAATTCTTCGTCGATGACTGGGAGCATTTTTCATCCCGTGGCCGCCCTACGTGCCCACCCAGACAGCTTCTCTCTCCCTGCTTCTTTTCCTTGTTTTTCTCGTGTCTCCAGCGCTTGGCCTCGACTCCTCGGGTTTCTGCGCAGCGAGACGTGGAGCAATGATCTCGTGCCCCTCTCGGGGCGCTCGTGAGTGATGGCTACTCGACTGTGACGTAAGCGGAGGCGTGGCAGAGGAGTTTCATATTTAAGGAAAAACGCTCAATGCAACTGAAGTTGCGAAAGGTGTTGTTAGTTTGGTTGTACTACACCGGTAATTACCGGTGCAGCGCGAGCGGTTTGAATATGCGTGAGTATTTCACAAAGCTCCGACGTTACGAATACGGGTTGTAGATAATTGGTTGAGTGTGCTATGCAGGCTTGTTGAGCGGGCACTTTCCAGAAAGCCCATTCGTTGATGCATCGGCACAGGTCTCGTATGTGTCCTCCCTACCGTTTAGTTGTAAAATAATAATAATAATAAATTCTGTACTTTTCAGCAGTCTTTAGCTTACCACACTTTCCTATCCTATGCATCGCAAAGTTCGGCCAGGTTTTGCATACGACGTCACAGGAAGTGGATGTGAAGATGGTTCCACTACATTCCATTCACGGCTTAAGGCAAAACTATAGCGCAGTCATCCATACATTTCATTGAGCCAGTTTAACTCTTTATTAACGATATCAGAACTAACATCAATTGTAATTAACTATTCGTGGACAACTGCGTCATTTACAGAGAAATTAATCATTACAATGATCATATTAAATTGAATGATTCTCTAGCTGACGTAGCTAATTGGTGTTCTAAACGGCAGATGAAAATAAACATACAAAATCCGTGATCATGACTGTAAGTAGCAAAGCGGTATCATCAATCTTTATATACGCGATTAATGGCACTTCACTTAACAAAGTTGAAGAACACAAATATATAGGCGTTACATTAACCTCGGAGCTCAAACGGGACAATCGTGTCACTAATATAATCTCAAAAACACTCCGCAAACTATTTTTCTTAGAGAGAAGCCTGGCGCTCGCAACCACGTCATCGAAGCTACTAGCCTAGACATCATTTGTAAGGCCTGTTCACGAATACGCTTAACGCATTCTGGTTTCCACATTCACTGACTAACATAAGCAAACTAGCCTCAATACAAAGGAAAGCTGTGAGGTTCATCCATAACAAATATAAACGTACAGATTCGCCAACAAATCTTTTAACCCAGTCCGGTTTCCGAACGTGATCCACAAGAGCGAAACACGCTCGCTTAAAATTCTTGTTTAACCTACTAAAACATAACTATAGGATGGATACCGCCAAATATATTTATTTTTCCTAGGCTCGACCTACGTGTAATAAGCATGCGCACACATTGACAAAATATGTATGTAAAAATGACACTTTTAAGTATTCTTTCTTCCCGCTCGCAATAGCAGAATGGAATCAACTTGATCCTACATAACCAACATTGAATCATTATCGGAATTTATCTCACAAATAGAAAGAAACTTTGTATAAGAGTATCTATGCATGCAGGGGAATCCGCACATATTTCTTTATTAGTTAGGAAACTTTAGTAAACCTTCTGATTTACGACAGTTTTTTCGTTTGCAATAATGATTCTCAAACGCTCGAAGTTTAACTTTAGTTACTTGTGTTTTATTACTGGCCCCTTGTGCTATCGTTATTCTCCTTGGCCATTTCTCGCAAAGCTTGTTGGCTTTTTCCCCCTTTCTTTCTTCTTTTTACTATTCCGTTTAATATTAACATCGTAATAATTGCATAGTGTGTATAACTTGCACTGCTTATGTAATTTTTTGTATAACCTGTACTTTGTTTGCCTCGTACTGTACAGATGAATTATTGTACCGCCCAACCGCCACGCTCCCGAAGGAAAGCAGCAGTATTGAAAATGAATAAACCAATAAACTAAATCTCTTTACGCTCACGCTGAATGGTGCGAACCGAAATATCGTGCCGTGATTTTCCACTCGTCGTTCAGGCAAAGGCACGCGAGCATCGCCCGGCGCGCCGCTCACCCATTCACGCGGAGGCGAGCGGTTTTACGTCGGCGCTGTCAAGGCACGAGACGGAGCACTGCGTTCTTGCGTGTCGTTGCTCTCCCGGCGATGCCAGCAGCGTGCCGCCGCCTGGAAACGGCACCTCGTTGTGGCGTCGCGGGAAAAACGACACCCGCGTGACTGACTTTCGCGCTCGCGGCGAAAGACGGCGGTCGGACGATGACAGCCCTGCGGCACGCCGGACCAACGTTCAGCGTGCACTATATGGAAGCAACAGCGGGCGCACAGTCGGCAGCGGGCGAAATTGAGCAAACAATGGCGGAGGGAAAGAATCGTACGCTGTGTATCTGCGACAATGGTTGCCTCTTATATTCTGATATCTCAATACTTCCGACAGCAGAATATTTCTTTTAAAGAGTATACTTGTATATAGCTCTGCGATTACTGGGCCTTACATAAAGCCTACAGATTATCTACTCTTCGCTATACATAAACAGTTTGCACAGTGGCGAGTTAGCGTGCAGCATCCGTAAAATTCAGCTTCGACGTCCAACTTCGGAGCACGATGAGCTGGGCGCATGGTGTTATGATCGACCTGTCAAGTGTGAGAGATATTCAGGCGTACGTTCCCATGACAAGATGATTTGCCTCGTGCCAGAAAAGGCTGTTACGATAAGCCTGGACATCGACCTGTTCAGTGTGAGAAGCGTTCAAGTGGGCGTCCCCATGTCAACATAATTGCTCTCTTCTCCAAAACAGCGTCATCGCTTTTATTCCTCAAAGGGAAAGACGAAGAGAAGAAAACCCGAAGGGCAGGAGGTCGTCGACGGCAGAACCTGACAAAATCACTAATACTTCCTCAGGCTCCCCAAGAAGACAGCGACGACCACAAGACCGCAAGGGGTTATTTAAGGTCGTCCTGGCCCCCGTATTTATCAGAACCACTCGGGCCTCGGATAAGAGCCACAACCATGTGCCAATGAAGTGAATACAGTCTTTTCTAATTTTTTTCATCATCACGATGCCCGTCTTCGTCGTCCTTTCCTGAATCTTGCGGTGAACACCCACCTCACCCGGTCGAAATCGTACCAATGGCGTCCCCCATCATCAGCGCAGAACCCTGTACGTCTTCTAATGGAAATCTCTTAATAAAAAAATCTGGAAGACGGCTTGTAGATACAATGTGTCTATCACTGTTGACGCGATTTTGTATGTCGTCTTTCTCTGTCTTTCCACATTCCTTCTCCCGTGCAACGTAGGCGAGTTGAACATCGCCAATCTAAATAAACTCTACTCGCCCTTGTATTGAGGACTTGTACGCGCCCGATGGTGCACTAAAATGCATGCATGTGTGCTCAAGGAACCAAACAAAAAAAGATTATCAGGATCCCGTAACTTAATAAACAACAGTGTGGTATCGCTGCACGTGCGTTGACTTGCACAAGAGGAAACCAAGTCGCGACGGTGCCAGCGAGCGACGCTGAGGTCGTTGGTACGGCGGCGAGCGCGCAGCACAAGGAGCAACCTGTCGCGCCGTGGGAAAACGAAGAGTCACCCACCACCTCCCGGCCTTCTCCCCGTCGTTTCTCGATATGCGAGAGTCAACGAGATCGTGGGATCGTGGAAACCTTACTCTGCTGCAGCAGAAGCAGCAGCAGCTCTGCATTCCCTCTGCGGTTTGGAGGTAGCTGTCGGCTTTAAACACACATATATCGTTGAGACTGCCCGAGGGAGGGAAAAGGCAAAGAAAAATGCGATCCAAGACAAATGGAAGGGAGGTACATCATATTTTGCCCCCGAATGATAACGAGCGAAAGACTTGCATCGCCAAGGTGGCAGGCAACGCGGGGCTATCTTCTTCCGCTTATGCTTTCATTGTCGAGATTGCGTCTGTGTACCGTCGAGTGCACATTATTTTTCGCAGAAGAAGTTTGTCCATTCCACTTCGCGCCTTTTCTTTGTTTTTGTTTCTGGTTTCGCCGACTTGTTTTCTGCATTGCACGCGGTCAAGGTGGGAAGATGGATGCCGCTAGGAGAATCAGCGCCATATGTACACCACAGTCGCTTTCGCGCGCAGCACAGGGGCGTATACTGAGTAACGCGTGTATGTGTTGTGCTTGAGCGTGCGTGTCGCTGTCGAATGTTTGATGGATGTCTCTTCGAGCCGTCAGAGTCTCTTTTAGCAGGCGATGCCTCGCTCAGCGCTCGCGCCGTAATAAATGGCTTGTTTCGACAGTTGGCGACTCTAGACTGTAGGGTAAAGACAGATCTGGAGGGCGAGAGCATGCCGAGACTGCTGTGCGCTATGTTGGCTTGCTCCTTTCCCCTGAATGTTGGTGCCATGCACTGAACGGAGGGAAATGCTTGTCGCCTTGACGAAGCAAGATGCTTTATTGCGATAGCAATTATATAGGCACTCCAGGCGCATTTCTGCCGTCACCGCGATGTTCCGTATAAAGTCCAAGGGCGATAACATCGTCCCCGCTCACCGTATCTTGTATGTGCGAGTGAAAGCGTACGAGGGTGAGCCGTCGATGGCGGCTCCATTACGCGCGCGCAGGGGAGGAAAGTGGGGAGGAAGCTCGCCGTCTTCCGTCGCGCACTAGGGACCGGGGGGGAGGGGAGGGAGGGGCGTTCTGCTCCGGCGGCTGCTGCGTGTGGCGCGGCCGCGCGCGGTCACGTAGGCCTTATCTTGAAAGCGGTCTGTGATGAGGACTGACTGCGGATAACTTAGTGCGCACTGAGTTTTCGCCGCTTAGTTCGCGTTGAAGCGAGAGGTAGTGCGAAAGTCGATTCACTCGCTGCTCCTGCCGCGCTTACTCACTCCAGCGTCTTGACAGCAGGTTTCCGCGGTCTTCGAGTGAGATGTGTTCATGTTTGCTTCTGCGCGCGTGACACCATGATTGTTAATTTAGTTAGTAAGTGAATGTTTAGAAGCTTGTACGGCCGATAAAACTACTGTCCTTACTTCGTATAGCTCTCTGGTAATTTGCAGTCGCAATCGATGCTTCGGCTTTCGGGTGAAGCTGGGACTTTTATTTTTAATCACACGATGATCATGCAGGCGTGTTAATATAACCGAAGAATGACAAAAAAAGGACAGAAAACAAAAGTAACCAGTGTGCATAACATATACCAGCTGGCCAGCTGTCAACAATGGCGTCAAGAAGGCGAAGTGTCGATCGAGGGCGTAATATATTACTTCATGCGGATTCGATTCCTGCTTGGGTTGCGCACGCCCATGTTCAATCTTGTCGAAGGCTCTTAGTGAGCTTCTCTGCAAACAAGATCTTGAGCGCCGATTGAAGGGACTCTCTACCACTCGGAGCACGTCATTAGATTGCGTTGGGAATGCGGAGATAGTGTGTCAGATTGACGAAATCTAGTATGCGTTGATTCTATAAACAAGGAATTACCTCCCTAATTTGGCTCTGACAACGTGGCGCAAAATGACGTGCGGCGTCGCTTGACAGTGAAACAATGTAAACCAAACTGTGTATTGTCACGTGACCTAAAACACTCGCAGGGACAGTTTTCTTGCTTTAATACTGTGATGGATTGCTTAAAATTGTTCATTATGGTTGTAACTTTTATTTGCGTCATAGGGTAATTTATTTCTTACTTCCAATTAACGTGTGTTGAAAAGCGGCACTGCCTTCGTGCAGGCGATCGAACGGAGTGGTGCATCAACGTGTCTTCAATTATGCCGCATGGTGACCCGCATCAGTGCGAGTCACGTTGTTGGAGTACTGCAGGGGGCATGCTGCCGTATTCATGAAGTCGACAATGCATCGTGCTATTGATGCACGGCGGCGTTTTCATAACACCGGTGTAGGTTCTCATTACTATACGATATGATTGCTGGACCTTCGCAAAAAAAGGCTTAGATTTTAGCAGCAGCGCCAACAGAAAGACACAGACAGCGCATGTAGGGAACACGAAAAAAAAAAGGAAAGAAAGAAAAAAAAGCTATTGACTTATGCAACCGACTACGTGCTTAAGACGACAATCAAAGCCATAATTTCAGTGTTTAACTTAAATTAGCAATTCGCGCGGAAACCCTATGCGCTTTCTCTTTCGTACTTTTGCGGCTCACGTTCAGTAATCAGTATTGCAGGCGTGTGTGCACAGTTTTAAAAGGAGACTATACGCAGATCGAAAAATTATGTTTGAAAAATTGCTACACGCATTAAAAAGAAACAACCGCACGTTTAGACACTTAGAATGGTAGGCTTGCTATTGCGCAATGACGCCGATGCAAGGATGCGACGAGTACGTACAATACAGTACACAAATCGAGGTATTGTAACGAGTTTGAAATCGCGCACCCAAGCGTATTTGCGCACCCAAAACTCTGCTTCCTGTTTGCATTCTTTTGTGTTCAGTTTGCGTGCTTTTGTATATCTCTTCGCGTTCTTTCGTACGTCCGGCGATTTGCTTTCTTTCAGTTTTAGTGCGCAAAACCTAAAACTCCCTATTATGTCCAGTGATACTACGTGCAAGCAATTGTCCTTTCTTTAGTAAGAATTGTTTTATAAATCAAGGCCATTTCCTGCGGTCTCAAGCAAGTTCATAGCCAAGGGGCGGCAGACCAAGCATGTGTACCCCATTCTCTTCAGACAGACAGAGGGAGAGAGAGACAGGTAGCTTAACCAAAAGCAAATCTCCGGCTTGCTACCCTGCACGCTAGCTCTTCAACAGCTTACCGACCATGCTAAGCTGTTTAAGAGCTAGCGCATGAAAAATACTGCGAGTACATGCGCATATATACATCGACGGCTCGGTCCTACCAAACAGTGCCCCCCTCCCCCTCCCAAATTTCGATGTACCGGGATACTTGGTGGAAAACGCCGTGCGAGGGCATCGGCGTGCGCATATTGCAATGTGCGCGTGCTGTTCTCTCGCAGCAAATCAAGTTCCAGCTGGACCTTCCCACTCGGGGCGACCTGATGGGGGGAGAACCCGGCAGTGGAACCCTGATCGCGCCGGAGAACATCAAGCGCGAGCTGCCCGACGACCTGCCACCGTCGTCGGGGCCTCGCTCCTTGGGCTCCATGCAGAAGGTGCCCTCGCTCTCGGACCTCTCCGAAGAGAGCTCGCTCGGTAAGTGCCACACACTGGCAAATCGCATGTTTTAAGGGGTGCTTCTATGCGTCCCAACTGGCTTCTACCTAGTGTCTTGAGTAGTCTAAAAATCATTTGTCACCGCAGTTGGCGTTGGAGGCGAGGGTGACGCCTTCCTTTTCTTTTGTGTTCAGCCAAGGTGATGAGCATGTCTTGCCTGTGGAAGAAATCTCTTGCATCTGACGACACTTGCAAAATAGCGAGTTTGTGTTGCTCTTTTGGCTGGAAACAGGTACAAGTTCGTACGCGCTCTGTGTATCACTCACACCGCCTGTCCTCACGTAAGGATAATCGTACTAGTTGTCAGGCAAACTGTTGCCTTCTTTCTGCATTCCCTGGATTCATCCGATGTGTACGTACAGTGCTCCTCAAATAAAGGAAATAGAGTGAAAATTTTTTGACACCTATGCTTAACCAGTCAGCACGGCTTCTTTTGCGCCGCGTACATGAGAGCTTCATTTCTCACCTGGACTAGTTAGTCAGCGTCACTTTTTAAGGTATATTATTACTGCCGCAGCCGGTTTAGTTTCAAGAAAGTGTCTTTACAAAGAAGAACGCAACAAAGTAAGTGAGTCTTCTCGTCCTGAATAAGCAAGGGCGTCAGTGACAAACTTATAGAGTCGACGTACTCTCGTTAGGAGTTGCCGTTGCTACTATAATAGTCTTCGCAAGGAGGTGCCAACAGTGCTGGGTTGCGACATCTCGATGACACCGCAGAGCCGTTATTTACCTCGTGGCGTTGCAAGTTGAGGCATAACCTCCTGTATCTTTTCTTTTCCTTTTAACAAAATGAGGAGCTCCGCAAGAGCGCCAAGAAGCGCCCTTGCTGTCGTCGCCTGCTGTCTTTCTTCTCACTCATTCTAGTGGAAAGCGTGAAGTTAAAAGAAACGAATGGCAGCTCACGCGGCAGAGTGTTCTTGTAAACGCATTATTTTTTTTTCGTTATTATTCTTCTTCGGCGAACTGCTGTAAATTCGTGTTGCTGGTGGTTTGGGAAACGCGAGCATAGCTTGCGGCGCCTGGCAGGCGATTCGGCGTATTCACGCCATTGCAATGCTGATTCTGTGTGCTGTAACACGCTTCCTTACGTAATACGTAAATTTCTTTTCGTTCGCTTATGGCATGTGTCTGTGGCGTCAAGCCTGTGCCACTTGGAGTGATTTCACCTCCTCTTCTCAACCCACTTATACATAATCGGAAGCTTGATTATTGCTATATCTTCACTTACTGGCGTGAACACGTTAGTGACTCCCTTGTTATTAAACATTAATCCGGTTTAATCCCTAATCAACTTCGATAACTGGAAGATATCTTGGCTGATGCGGCCAACGCGCTTCAGTAATGCAAGGACTCAGTAATGAAGTTCTTCAGCGGTGAAGAACTGCACCCGACATGCGCGAAAGCTTGGCCATCGAAAGTCAGCGCGCAAAATGAGTTTCGAAGCCGCGCTTAACCGTTACGCTGTGTACACATCCTCGCAAGTAATAAGGACAATCAGTGTAGTACATAAAATTCATGAACGCAGCCCTGGCTCAGACTGAAGCAGCGTGATCCCATTCTTTTTCTTTCTGAACGGTAATGCTCCTTGTTTCGGCGGCAATTTCAACAGTGAGTAAGAAATTTAAGGAAACCGAGTGAGAAGGCGAGCAAAAGCGAGAGCATCGATTCGACGCGGCGACAACCCGTATTGCATCCAGATTGCGGTCTGGCATCACACGCCCACCGTCGTCGGCCGTATTCGTTTTCCTTCGAGGAAAAAAAACGTTTGAATAGCGTAGGATTCGTAAACCTTGCGAAACTTGATTGGCGGATGCACGAGGCGCAACGTCATCGGTGACGTCGACCGGCAACCGTGACCTTCGGGGTCTTCGTATGGTTCACGCGTATGTTACCGTTTGGCGAGGAAAGTGCTTTTCCGATGTCCCCTACGTTTGTTTTCAATTGGTGCACCTCTGTGGCTAGTGGTGGCGTGGTTTTCACGCTAGATGATGTGTTCGCAGGCTTTCTATAAAAAAATCAAGAACGCAATGAGGTTGTTTAGTGCGATTGCATTTAGTCTCGCACGTGCGTCAACTGTTCAGAATCAGAATCAGGTTATTCGGGACAAAAATTGGGATAACAACATGATAATTATATACAGAAGGAGGTCCCGTAGTTAGAAATTGAAATGGGACCTCCTGTGCATGGTGACTAGAATTAATAGTACAAACAACAATTTCAACATGTAGAATTTATGATAAGAAAAGTTTTTGGGAGACAAGTCATAAATGAACAGAAAAGCATGCAGATGAATCCATTAAACGATAAAAAGGCTTCGGATTACTTAACATTAGGTGAAACTAAAAAAAATGGATGTGGCTTAGGTATGGTTAAGCCCAGGATGCGAAGCATACTAGCCTTTATTTTAGTTGTTGAACCACTGTTTAGCCTGGTGAACTGCTGTTGCTTGGCTATATTTGGTTCGGCTAGACGAAGAAACAACTCATGCATTACTGCTTCGCCTTCAAGAGTGGAACGCGACAGCGTTCCCGTCGACCCGCCAAGAGGCGTAAGACAATGGGCTACAGGGCAGCGACTACGCGCCCCGCATTGGACGCGGTGAGCGTCGAGCAAAGCAGCGTTCGGCGCGGCAACGAAATGTGCGCCTGAGCAAGAGACGCACGCCTTAGAAACAGCTCGTTTCTAAGGCAATACCGCATTCACTAGAGGCGCTTTTGTACCGCTTTGAAGCATCGTACTCGTGGCTCAGTGGTAGCGTCTCCGTCCCACACTCCGGAGACCCTGGTTCGATTCCCACCCAGCCCGTCTTGCAAGAGTTGAGCCAAAGCCACTTCTCCTCTGTCATGACGTCACGGTGTCACGTGGTTTCAAGGCGACACCGCCGCGCCTGAGGAGCTGGGTTGAGCTCTCGTAATATGCTTCGCATAAAAGGGGATTAAAAAAGTTTTCAGAAGTGCGGGAGACAATGTTAAATATACAAATATAGAAACAAAGTTAAAGATACAACACATACTACACTCAAATAGGAAAGTCGGAGGAAGCTAAAAGAAATAACTTAAATTATGTATGAAATCTGTGAGCTTTGAGTAATTTTACAGGAAATGGTAATGCCTTCCGTAGAGATAAAGATGAAAAGTGTAATGACTGCTTACCATATTTGGTGCGAATGTAGGGTAAAATGAAGTTCATATTGCCTGTAAATCTAATATTGTTTATGTTGGTAAGGGATGTTTTTGATATCTGGGTTACTGGCGTATCGTTGTTTAATGCCCTAAATATAAGTAGGACCAGGTGATATTTAACAAGATCAGTCACATCCAAATAATTATGTGCATGTAATAACTGATTTTCGTTAATGCTACGAGGTGAATATGTTATTAGGCGAATAGCTCGATTCTGAATTACTTGCAACGAAGTTAGGTGACTGTTGTAAGTGTTTCCCTATGATTCAATATCGCACTCAGCTTTCTTTTTTTTTTTTATCTCTCACGCGCTCGTTCCTTCCGTGTGTATTTTACGGCAGGAACAATTATGTTTTGCATAACATTATTCATAAATGTCTGAGTACTAAAAGTGTAAAAGAACGAAGAAGGTATTCTTACAGAAAAAAAAAAATACCGCTGGTTCGCATAAATAGGAAAATAGGTGGACAAGCCAGGAAATTGTAGAATCGTTGTTTCTGTCATTATTCTGCAGCCAAGGTAAAGTAAAGCTTGGTTATGAAGAATCGGTATTGCAAGATTTTAACGAGCAAAACACCGCTTGAGAGAAAGTAAAAAGGAAAGAAATAAGGTGATAAGCGATCGGACAGAATGCCAAGACGCCATACCAACAGACTAAGAAGAAACATTGAGAAATGAAAGCGGCTAAATGCGAAAACACCCGTGTACTTAGACTTGGGTGCACGTAAAAGAACCCCAGGTGGTCCAAATTTTGCGGAGTCCCCCCACTACGGCGTGCCTCATAATCAGAGCGTGGTTTTGGCACGCAAAACCCCCTTAAATAAGGAACATTGAGAGATCGATGGAAAACTTCAACATGTACTGTATATTAACCAGTGAGGGAGGTGTGACTTTATTTACCAATAGCCACCGAGTTTGGTTATTGCTGATCCGCTGCATGACCCCATATTACGCTTCCTGAAGAGGGTTGCAGCGCCGAAAAACACAACACACAGCAAGCGAGACGGGACAGGCGCACTCGTTGGGGGGCTAGTTGGTGCTTGTTTCTGTTTTTGGTGCCTCTTCTGGAAACATGCACCAACTAGCCTCCCAACAAGCATTACCCATACTACGCTGTTTGCAGGTTTTGGTGAATTTCAGCTCTATGTTTTGGCTTCTCAGCATATGCCAAGCGCGCCAAGTACTCGGTTACCGAAAGCATGACGAGCAATTCTGTTGAGCCTTTAGTCAAACGAAGAAGAGAGATACAAACAAAAAGGAAGTCTTGGCAAGCTTAACTGCTACTCCTTCGATGAGTTTGAATGGTGCCAAATAATTTACAGATTTGCCGCAACCATCGTCCTAGGCGAAATTTCGTTTGCTTGTACCATAATCATCTTTCTGAGTATACTGCGTGGACGCACGTGCGCACTACGAAACATAATTGATGTGCAAAGCACGAACTTTCCGTCACTCTTTCCGTTACGAGCAATTTGCTTCGCGATGCAAACGGGCAGCTCTTATGACGCCGGTAGCCATCGATCATAGCGAATGCGGTGCGCATATTCAATATGGTGCTAGATTGCAGGTCGAGATCTGCCTAACGAACGCGCTTCTTCGAGTTCAATATTTCTATGGGTCTGCCGCCTCGGAGTTGGTCGATTATCCTCACGACTTGCGCATATAGCATTTTTCGATACTAATTTTGCTTTTGCCTCCACTGTGCGCCTCGTGTATAGCGTAATAGAGTGTAATTTCTTGTCAAACAACTTCATTTCCGTGCAGTGGTTTGCAGACGTGGGTTGTGATCACTGAACAATTAACGAAAGTAAACAACCATGCTACTGTTCTCTTGAAGTATACTCTAGTAACCAGTACGGATCTGAGTTCAAACCATCTACGAATGCGTCTCACACTTTAAGGGCACTCATAATTGTCACTCCAGCATGTATCACAACCAAATTTGAAGACCGACTGCCTGGTTTTTTTTTCTTTTTTTTAACTCATACGTCCGCCTACTGCGCCGTTTCGGTCACTCTACTTAAAGAAAACAAATAAAATTGGCAGCTTAATTTCTCCGCAGTGCGTCTTTCTTCTTGTGCAATCACTGTGAATCCAGAGTGGTTGGCTCAAGGTTTCTTTTTTTTTCTTTTAACGCACTTTTTTGCCTGAGGCGAATAAGCTTTTTGCCTAATGCCGAAGGAGAGCTGTCTTCGGTTGGTCAGAACGCAATATCAGTTAGTTGCCTGTTTTGATAACTTGGACATTGGCGGGTCCGCGAGCCTAGCGTGTTATTGGTAGATGAAGGGTCAGGGGCGACGTAAACACAACGAGAATGCTGACAGAACCGGCTTGTAACAAGCAAAACAAGGCGTTCGTTCACGAGCAAATAAGTCCTAATACTTGTCCAGCCTTCGTAACGCAGTGCAGCCAAATGTAGCGAGCGAGACGAAGCGCCGAGGTTGGTGGTAGATGCGCGTGAGAGCTGTGGCCGGATTGCCTTGTGCGCGAAGGGCAGCCAGGAAGCCATCCTCGCGATGAATAATGCTCGTCTCTGGCTGCTCCACTGCGAGCGCGGGCAGCGAGCGCTCCCGGAGAACGCTGCCTTGACCGCTTACCCTTCCCCAACCCGCGTCCCCACGATGTTCACTCGTACATGAGCCATAACTGTTTATCCGTGAGCTCGAGACACAGATGTTTGAGTAAATGCGCGCGCTCTGTAACACTCGCGCAAGCGACAGCCATCTGCCAGGTACTTACGTAAGCGCACAAAGGACGTTGATGGAAATGTCATGCGGCGGGTGATGTCGCTGACGTAATTGTCAGGATCCCAACCCAAACTACAGACGAGCTGCAAAGCTATAGTTACTTCGAAGACAATGCCCGTTCACTTGTCGAGTGCGGAGTTCCTAAGTAAATGTTATAGGTGTTAAAAAATTATTTGTGTTGTTACAGAAATACAGACGCTTGAATAAGTCAGAAACTACGGAATGCCCAAGTTATGTCGATTTCTGTAAACCTGTCATACCCGTGTCTGATGTAATATGCTCTTTATAGTTATTTTCTATGTAAGTTTGCGAATCGCCCGACATTTGGTTTTTTAGACACGACAAAAAATGTGCAGATGAGGTTGGCCATGAGGAAGTTGTGTTGGTTGGCCCTATAGGCGAATTTACTTGCCATTGTGTAGTCTTACCTCCTCCTCTAGCTCTCACGCTCTTCTGTGCCGTGACACTATTTCATCTCGCATCTATACTAAATAAGTCGAACTAAAAGCTCTCAGACGTGACGAGAAAAGCTATGTTTCGTTCTCACTGGTAATTGCGTTCTGCTCCTTCGGAAAAACAAGCTGGTTGCGACACTTCTAAGAAAGCTTGTAGACGGCTTCTATGCTCTTCAGAAAGTAACGACCTCTGTCACACCAACGTTGACACGAGAGAGTCACGCGTCCAAGAAGGCAAGGCAGCGCATGTGGCGGTAAGGAAGCACCGACTTCTTCAGGAAAGCCATTCCACGTATATGGCTGAATATCAATATGCCAGGAATACCGTGGGAGATTTGTGTTTATATTAGATGGCACGAGCTTTAGCGCGTCACGTATGTCAGCGCATGCCCATTTTGTAGTTGTCCTTTTAACCCATCTGTATTTGTCTTTAAGAATATAATCTATTTTATTTCTAATTATCAATAATAGTGTTTAATTATCAATCGTTATTATTAATAATTTATAAAATTTTCGCCGATACATAAAACCATCCTCTTTTCTAAATAATCGACTACCGTCGGCCGGTAATCTTATTAATTCCCCAAAGCTTTAGCGCTTAAGTGCTCCGTGGTTCTTGATTGCCGCGGTTTCCTCCCTTGCTGGCGCGCGCACGTTCATTTCATTTCTTCTTATTTTCTGCTCTTCTTAATCTGCTCTGTTATTCCCTTCATCCCGTGCACCGGCGATCTTTGGAGTCTGCTGTGCGTTTTCCTCCCTCTCATTTCCCGCTGTATTGAGGCTTCACAGCCGACAGCGACGGTGTAACACAGCTGCTACAATGACTTGGTCGATCCCCTGGAATGGCGTTTCGGTGAGGAAGAAGACGCGCTGCCGGCGCCCGTCGAGAGATGCGCGACCGCGCACATGCCAGGCTGGGAAGGCGAGACACGAAAAGCTGTGCGAGCTCGGAATTTTAAGGCGATGCCCTCGCACGCGCCTGGGACAGCCGTCGCCCTTGTGCGTGAGTGTGCGCGCGCCGCGACCGACGGCGTGGAGTAGCGGCGGCTTCGAGTCGTGCCAGCCGGTGTGGTTGCACAACGGTTCGCCGCCGAACGGCGCGGCGCGTTTGCTGACTCGCGCTGCGATGTGGGGGCCTTGGGAGAGAGCTTTTCGCGACTAGAGCGCGTCGTAATATACAGGACATGGGCGGGCAGCGCTGGGGATCTTTTCTCGAGGCTGCCTCTCGAGTGCTTGCATTTCAGGTTGGCCCTTGCGCGAAGCGTAACAGAGCGAGGCTGAGCCAGCGAGCGAACGACGTGCGATTTGGCGCGCGGAGTAGTGCGAGCTGGCGAAAACAATAACTCCAAAATACGCGCAGAGCTAACGGAACCGTTGCGGAATACAGCGAAAAGAGACAGGAACGAAGCACTGCGTAGAAATTGCCAGACAACGCGAAGCCGACTGACGCAGGCAATTAACGCGCGTAGCGTATGCTATTACTGCACACCGCACGTACAGTGAATTGCTTTATAATCCTGTCTGTAATCGTTCATAATGACACACTGCACCCGACAGGCTGTGCGTAAGCGCAAGTTCTTTTTACTGCCTTCCACAATCACATATGTGAACACTCTTGAGTGTGCAGCGTTAGGAGCTGGGAAACGTTCCGAGCAATACGATGTTTCGCGAGATGCTAGAACAAAGGGTTCGAGGGAGGTAAAAGTCACATTTTTGTCCCTTGCCGTCTTTTTCGTCGTGTTACAATTGCTTCATTAGTCTTCCCACGTCGTCTGCGTCGAGACGGTAAAATTATCCACACCTTTCGGCAATAAACCGAAAATAAGTGCAACGCTGCTAGTTGGTCTTTTTTTTTTTTTTAGAATGCCAGACGTTCTGCTGAGCCCGGCGCGAGCGCGCTGCAGCCGGCGGCCATTTCATGGAAACGTAGACGCCTCGCTCTCGGCTCTTATCGGCGGCGCAGCGTTGCCTTCCCGTCTGTATCGGTGAGGCCTCTCAGTTCGCCCGCCAGACTTTGCTCTCCCCGCCCTGCGCCTGGTTTTCTCCGCGCGGCTGACTCGGCGTCGAGTGGTCGCGCGAGCGTGCGCCGCCCATGTTTATTCGACGCGCGGTGCTGAGTCGAACGCTGTTGCACCGTCCTCTCGACCTGCGCACGCGTACGTGTAGCGCGCGGTAGTCAAGCCTTCTGGAACCTCGTGACGAGGTGGCCGAGAAAGCAGCACGACGTGCAATCCTCAGGCGTGTAGTACGTGCTGAGCTGTATCAGGCGCGCTCGAACGTCATGCGACGTTTCCTGTACATCCTAGCACCACAACAGTAAACTCGTTGGTGCTGCTGCTGTATCTTTTTTCCCACTTTATCTGTTCCTGTGAGAGAGTAAGGCGTGTGTTGGGTCGTTGGCAGAATGCCGTCTTTATTGCCTCTGTACCTCTGCTGCTGCTTATCAGTTAAGCTGGATGCTAATGTAATTTGAAAACGACAGTTTATTTATTTATTTATTTATTTATTTATTTATTTATTTATTTATGGAGGAGAAATGTTTGTTAGAAATATATCTTTCAGACATAAGGTGACGGCGAACATCACTTTGGCAGACAATGCAGCAAAACCGAACGGCAATATATATTTATATAACCAAAGAAAATACTTTTGAACAGCAGAAATCCCTACGACAGCTATTCACACAGCTGAGCAAGCGATTCCATGAGGTGTCACATCAGTTGCTGAAACAACAAGATGTCACCCTGTGCACACGCACGTTGTGCGCTAGTTAGTGAACAGTTTTTCACTGCAGAGCTCTGCAGCCATGCAGTAAAAGCCCCACTGTATGCATAGAGTCATGGTGAGGCCATGCGTAGCGTGGTTTTCACGCCTCTGACGACGCACTAACAACTACAACTAGTTGCCTCTACCATGCGGAGTGGTGCACCGAACTTTCGCGCTGCTTTTTTTCGTCGCTTGTTCTTGAAGCACCTGCGGCTTCTCTCCATCTGTCCTATGCACCAACAATATTCGTGTGCCCAGCGAAGCAAGCGTAGAGGCACTCGTCAAGGTATGAAAATTCTTCGAAAAGATTTAATTTTTAGAGGCCGTCTCGTGCAAGTGTGAGGAGTCAGGTTGCAGCACGTCAACGTACTCGTGCGCCGTGGCGACATCGACGTATGGATGTCAGGATATCCCAACTTATCTCTTCTGTGGTACAGGGATACATCGACGTTCGAACAGTTCACGAATTAATGGCTCAGCTTGGCCAAAGGCTGGGAAGTTCTTATACTGCATTAGCTACTGTCGGTTACTAAACTACATTCGTACTATCCGCGAGGAAGGAAAAAGAAAAGTCAGCAAGATCCTTTTAAGCCAGTTTCGACTGTCCAACCCTGTCCCTGCAGCTGCCGGCCTGACGTGCGTACAAACCAGCTAGATGTTGCTCGTGTTCCCCCCTCCCTCCAAAACAAAAAAAAGAGAGAGAGAGAGAGAGAGAGAGAGAGAGAGAGAGAGAGAGAGAGAACCCGCCCGCTCCGCCTACGCGAACCGGATCCGCTATCTGGTTCGTATCGTGGGTGTCCCGTTGTCTGGTCACCAATTGGCGCGCACGCGCGTGAGTCGTGGAGATTCATTCTTTCGCGGCAACGAGAAAGGTGCTTGTCGTAGTAAACAGCTTATCACGCTGTCCAGCCCGCTTACAGGCGACGTTCGAGCACTCACCATTATCTCCGCAACCTGCCCCGGTTGCGCTGTCGGGCCACATTCGTTCCCACCTTGCGCTTATCGGCGTCGCCTACGTCAGTGTTTGCGATGCGAGTAAGCGCTTCATTCACGTAAACGTCGCGTGATGGAAGACTGAAAGCACTAGACGCTAGAATCTTTTTTTTTTCTTGTTATGCATGAGGAAGGTTGGTTTTCGTCGGCAGACGACACACTTTCTTCCCCTCTTTGTTATGGCGCCGGTACATCTTTCCGTTCCTTATTTGTCTGGCGTTTCGGATTGAGATAAGAGGGCTGTGAGTGTTCCAGACTGCGGTGACCGATTCGCTTCCATCGCGGTTTCGCTTATTTCGTGCGATAAATCGGCGCGCCGCTGTCTGGCTAGTTTGCACTTGGAATCCGTGCTTGGTTCGTGATCAGCCACTGTGTCTCCATCCCCGCAGGCCGCGTACGACGCCGAGTAGCTTCTGCGGGAAACACACTGTGTTGTAATGCGGGTATTATTGACAGAGGAAATTTCTTACACCAGATCTTAGTGAAAGGAACCGGATAACTGCCGCTACTTGGCTGTCCAGAAGTGCTAAAATAGGAAGAATGAATTTGGAGAGAGAGAGAGAGTCTTTTTACCAATTGTGGTCCACCCGCCCTCCATCGTCTACTAGTGGCCATCGCTAAATAGTTCATGCTGACTGAACTTTCTTTCCAGATTTGTTTGTGCGACTTGTAAGCATTGTTTCTTTCCAGCGCTAACTTCCACTGAAACCTCAGGCCACATAGATCTGGCCTTGTAGACGGTGCTCCAGTACAAGGACGCGTTCCAGGGCCCTTCGTTTGGCACACACACACACACATATATATATATATATATATATATATATATATATATATATATATATATATATATATATATATATATATATATATATATATATATGTATATATATATATATATATATATATATATATATATATATATATATATATATATATATATATATATATATATTCAGATACAAGTAAACGCTTAACCATTCGCATGTTTACTGGCTGTCCTCAATACACATGCATGGCGTCAAGAAAAAGAGAGAGGAACCTGCAGCAACAATTAGTTATCTGCAAGCCTGGCATGCGGATTTCTTATTTCTTGTCTTTTCTTATATCTACAATATATATAGCCCATAGTGACCATGCGACTGGCTTCGAAAGAGCTTGTCTTTTTCGCAAAGTCCCAATGGCGGAGCGTATGTTCTTTAAAGTGCGAGTTTTTTTACGCACACTTATCGTTCTTGGGCTCGTCTGTGTCGCAGCATAAATGGTGTAGGTGGTTAGATTTATTATAGCATCTCTTTCGAGAGCCGACTCAGCGAAAGAACTTTCCTCACTTGCGCGTGACCTAACATTAGCTTAGTGGAATTCCTTCGAGTTCACAAGGGCACGCCTTCATACCCTGGACCCTAATTTACAGCTCCGTAATCCGCCCCGACCTTCCACGACGTAACTGCACTCTTCTAGTCCGTCTATGACTTGGAGTAGCATTTTCAAATGCGTACTCCTTTCTTATCAGAATGACCAACAGCCCACTTTGTGACTTCTGCGGGTACATCGAAACAATTGCGCACCTTCTTTGTGAGTGCCCTCGTTTCAACCCGCAAAGAGCAGCCGTCTCAGCCACCCTATAGACAAACTGGACAAGCGCCCAATAACAGAAAACAACACCCTTGGAAACTGGCCTACGCGAACATCAGCGCGATCCGCTATGAAGGCGCTGCTGCGGTACTCGGGACTTTATGACAAATTTTGACTGTACACTGTATGACGCAGGATTGTACGGTGACACTGCGTAACACTAGAAACGCCTTTGCAGACTGCCTGACAGCGCCCCTAAAAACAGTTCATGTGTA
Organism: Dermacentor albipictus; assembly: GCF_038994185.2. Classification (NCBI taxonomy): domain Eukaryota; kingdom Metazoa; phylum Arthropoda; class Arachnida; order Ixodida; family Ixodidae; genus Dermacentor; species Dermacentor albipictus. The sequence goes on along the minus strand of NC_091824.1, from coordinate 165,477,731 downwards.
CCGTGTGTACACGTTTGTATGGTTGTCTTCATCTTTTTTTCTTCATATTTTTTTATCCTTTTCTCTCTCTCACCTATCGCATCCCTTTGCCCCTACCTCAGTGAAGGGTAGCCAACCGAAGATAACCTCTGGTTAACCTCCCCGTCTTTCATTCGCCTTTCTCTCTCTATCTCTTTATTACAGCATGAAATATTTCGATATTATAATCAGTGGCACTATAGGAGACAAATGCCGTTAACCTTTCCGACTTTTGGTAGTTATTCTCTCTCTCCCCTAATGACTGAGGAGAAGAATATAGCTCACTCTAACATATATGTGCCATAGCCAGATGTGAAAGAAGGCTGCGTGGAAATGGAAGCCGCGACGAACCATTCGGCAGCCTTGCAGCACTTTACGAAGACGCGTAATATGCTTGTAGTACCTGTAGAACTAAAAAAAAAAAGAGGGTAATTTTATGGGGTTTTACGAGCCAAAACCATTTTCTGATTATGAGGCACGCTGTAGCGGAGGATTCCGGAAATTTCGACCACCTGGGGTTTTTTAACGTGCACCTAAATCTAAGCACACGGGTGTTTTCGCCCCCATCGATATGCGGCCGCCGTGGCCGGGATTCGATCCCGCGACCTTGTGCTCAGTAGCCTAACGCCATAGCCACTGAGCAACCACGGCGGGTACTTAAAACTAAGTACACGGGTATTTTTCCATTTCGCCCTCAGCGAAATGCGGCCGCCGTGGCCGATATTCGATCCCGCGACCTCGTGCTTAGCAGCGCAGCAGCAAAGCCACTAAAGCAAGCACGGCGGGTGAGCCGTGCAGCTGGGATTGCCTCGCTGACTTATGCGCAAATGACACCAAATGTTTGATAATATGTAGGGACCTCTTCAACTACAAGCACAGAGGATTCACCGAGGCGCGCTGCTTGCTAGCGCATGTTTGTCAGCGCGTACATGAAGCGGCGATTGATGAGCAAGAGCATGCACGCCAGGGGCAGGTGAGCAACAGAGATCTGAACTTACTGTCGCAAGTAATCTCAGTCGCGGTTTAATGCGAAAAGCATTTAGTTTTTAGCCGTCCACGATGAGCCGAGAACTTTGGAGTGTGTGCAAACACGTTTTCAAAGGTCCCCAGCTGAGCGTTGTTTGGCCGTAGAGCGTCCGGTACGTGCGTGCATGCTATACGGTGCAGCCAGAAGACCGCGCCGCGTGCACTTATTCCACTGTGCGCCCCCCGGCGAGCCACCGGGCGCGCCTGTTGCCTGACCGGATGTGCCAGTTTCCGCTGCACCGCAAGAGTTTCTCTGACCGCGCCGATTGTTTTCAGAGTCGCTCATTCAGAACGCGGCCTTTCTGCGGCCGCTTCGGGGTCCTCCCGGAAATTCGGTCCCCCCATCATCCTCCCCTCCTTGCGCGCTTACGGTTGCTCCTTGCACTTGTGCTCCGTGTCTCTCGCTCACTATCTTTCTGCACACGCCCCCCTCTGACGTAAGCGCTCGCCAAGCTTTCTGTCTGCCTTCTTCCCTACGCACCATTCACGGTCGTGCTCTAGTGCGTTGTGAGTGCTTTTAGCGGCCGAGCCTTTGTCGATGTTGTTTGCGGACGCGTGGACCCAGTGAACCTGGGACAGGAAACGGGATAAGACGATCTCGTGTAACTACGAGTCGTGCTCCTTGGCGCGGCTACGGCGGCTGATCACGTGGAAGAGACCCGGTACTTGAAAAGCGGCTTTCGACGCCGCGTGGTCAGTAGCTTGTTTACGTTTGTTCCTCGTAAGTCTTCAGTTCTGTTACCACCATTTCCTACGGTGGATTAGGACAGAGGAGCGTCAACAGTGCACTCCGAGCGAAAGACACGCTGCCCGCAGAAGAGGAAACCGGATGATAAATGCAAATATTCGTCCCTCACTTAATTGGTGGAAGTTTTAAAACCATAGTTACAGCAGACGAATGCGTCGGTTCTTTACCTGTCCCCCTCCCTACCCCCTACTTATGATATGAAGGAGTAACATTTGTGTTAGTGGGCTTCTTTAATTTCTGTTCTTCCTTGGCTATAGCATCAGCCCCTGCTTCACAACCTTCACAACTTCACAACCTTCACAACCTTCACAACCTTCACAACGTTTTCTTCACAACCCTTCTTGTTGATAGTTCTAAGGGAAAGGGCTGTTCAGTCAGCGGCCTAAACGAATTCCCTAATTGGTAGCTGAATAGAGCACGACTGTTTATCTTTTTTCATCTCTTTGAATTGAATGCACCCCGCTTGTTTTGTTTTTATTTTTTCCCTAAGGGTTCTTTAAGCATTGTCTGTTCAATCGACATATTTCTAATTATTCTGCATCATTTTAAATATATGTAATTAAAATTTCTGAGTTTTTCATTTGCAGCCTTCCTGCTGCTACTGCTCCTCCTCCTCCTCCTCCTCCTCCTCCTACTACTACTACTACTACTACTACTACTACTACTACTACTACTACTACTACTACTAATTGACACGAACAGTAAACCAAATCTATGATTTTTTAGGCAACAAACTATAGGTTGATAAACAGCGGACTGTCTAAAACACCTTTTATCTTGGTCGTTAAACTTCCGCGCCATTGATTTTTTCTGCGTTGTATCTGGTGCTCTTTGGCCTAGCTACCCTTGTGCAACCAGAAAATCGTTCATTCTGGACGATTTTCTTAAATATATTTTTTAAAAATACTGGACCTAATCAGGTCCAGTATTTATTTTATCTGACCATTATAATGACGTCCATCGTATCCGGCATAATCACTGAGCAATTAAAGTGTTCAAACGCGGAGCAGCAGGTCGCAGCGATGTGACGATCAGTCACGTTACATCGAAAGTCACACATGGAACAGGAATTACTTTTTCGGCCCTGCCACACAAAATGGAAGGATTCCGTTAATCCGTCCGACACTCCTCGTAGCTCGTGGGTGCCAGCTGCTGGTTGGGTCAGGACGAACAAACTTTTGGAGACGCGGATGTGCATTACTAAGACCCCAATCATGTATTTAGCCCAGAAAGCGAAAATGCCTTCCTCCTCCGCCAAGTCTCGCTTTCACCTGAGCGGAAGCGCTCGCTCGCGTCCTCCTGCAATAGCTGCTTCCGGTCTAGCCACCGCACATTCGTCAAGATCAGTGCCCGCCGTCGCCTTACGAGAAACACGCTACCAATACTTCTTCGCCGCGGATCCCTATGCGAAGGAGCCGTTAAAATGCACGCTTTAGTTCGCTGCCTTCGGTGGAGAGAAGGCGCGCCGGAGAGGAGTTCTGCGGGAGGGACTCACAAAAGAAAGTGGCGGTCCGTTACTGCTGCGCGCAATAATGGAGCGGCCACCGCGCTTCCCCTTTCGTCCAGCCCTCGCCCACTAGGCTTGGCTTTTCTCGGGGCCACCAGAGAACGGCGGGAGAGCCCAACTTTCTAAGCCGGACGCGCTGATCGCTCCGAAAAGCTGCAAAGGCGGCTGCCCGGAAGCGCTGAAGTGGATTTGGCTTCACATGGCTTGCACTGTCCATGGGTACTGCTAGCCATTGTTGTTGTTGGCCGTTTGTAGGTCGGAAAGTGTACGTTCGCCCCGTTACACGGTTCGCTTTCTACCACCGTAGACATACAGCTTCGCTGGCTGCTGTGTGAACGCCCGGTGGCTTCTGTCGTTAGTACGTCTGCCAGTTCTGGATGACGGGGCTGTTACGAATTTATAGCCGAGCCTTCAGAAGCGTGGGCGGGAAGGGAACGACGGAGGGCGTGGGCCGTGCGCGCACCGGATACGGAGCTCCTTGAAGCACCGCTTCCGGCGTCACGGAAGCGTGTCGCGCGGCCTGCGTCTTTCACCTTATGCAGCCTTCACTGCAGCGCGGCGCTGTAACTGGTTATAACTGACCATTTCGTAAGGCAACATTGTACTTTTCGGAACACCGTGCTATGGATTAGCCGTTGGCTCTATTATGGCTTGATAGTACTTTGCTCGGAGACCGCCGGCTGGACGTAAGCGTCGTTACTTCTCTCAGGCGCTTCAGGCTCTTTCGCAGGTGTCAGACGTTGTGTTACGGAACATTTTCGCCATGCTACATCAGAAATCATTCACAGCGATTTAATGGCGATTAGCTAACCTATTCATTCATGTGTGAATGAATGAATAAATTTGATTTCCAGGAGGATGGCGTTTTGACCTTAGTGCATAAGGGTTAACAGGATAAGGGAAGGAAAGAGTGCTTCGGAAGCTTTAGAGCACATTCACACCGGCGACTTGAGGAGGTCGCGCGACCATTTGCGACTCGCAATCAAAAAGCGACCGAAGGCGACTGATGTTCACACCGGCAAGCCCGGGTGAGCGCGACCCGCAAGTCGCAATCCCGGAGATTATCGATCTCAGCGAGAACTCTCGGAATCTACGCGGAATTTGAATGCGACGCCGGAGGAGGCCGGATGTAGACACACGAAAGATTACTTCCGGTGCGCCGCTGATTGGTTTATCAGTTTTGCGACCATGGTCGCGCGACTGAAACATCGCGCAGAGAGCGACTCGTCCAAAATGGTCGCTTTTCGAGAAAGGCGACCGTTTGCGACCATTTGCGACTGGTCGCAAAGCGACCAACTTGGTCGCGCGACCCCCTCAAGTCGCCGGTGTGAATGTGCCCTTACAGGCGAACGGCTTCCGAGGCCAACTTCTACAGGGATCGAAGGACTCGTTCGGCGTCGGCCTGCGGAGTCGTCGCCTACACTTGGAGGTTGAATACACGACCGCGGCCTTCAGCTGCTTTTGTCTAGGCTTCGTCCACGTACTTCTATAGTCCGTACATACGTGTTGGTAACCGCGAGCATTGCAGATACGATCTTACTTGATAATGATGGCTGTCTTGCTGTTACTAAGCGGGCGGCGCTCTTCTTCGAAAGAGGTGCATGATTTAAGTTTTCCCATTTACGTGAGAGCCAAAGAGATGCAATTACGTGCAAAGTTTCGGATTCTTAATAGTTTTTAGCCAATACGTTTGTGTTCCTTGATGTCGTTATTGCTTGGCTTCAGATAAGGCAACTTATCGAGGTTATATTTATTTACACGTGGTGTGCGTAGAATCATTGTGTTGTCACACAGGGTGCTTTGTGCATGAATGAATAAATAACACATAATTTCGTGTCACGCAGAACTGTAGCAGACAAAAGTGTTGCAAAGCTTGTCTTCTCCAAGAAACAAAGTCTACTCACAGCAAACAGTTGAGGATGCCTCTTATACAACATAGCATTTAATAAAGTGCACGGACACAGGATAAAGAGTCCTCTGTTGCCATGAAAACAGATGAAGCCCGGCAGCCCATTACGAATATTCATTTCAGCACGTTACGCCCGCAACGTTTGTCATCTTTACATCCGCGGCATTTGACACGCGAAGCTTTATCAATTAGCAACAGTTGATCTACCAGCGTATGATCCATACAGTGGAGTGCGTATATCCATCCGCCAACCAGTTTTCGTCTGCTGTTCTGAGTGCTGAGGCGACCGGTAACTAGCTTGGCTCTAAGCCGTGAAACAGTTTCGCTTAGAGGATTCACGTCTCAGAAATCGAGAATATCCACAGGTGGAAAGCATTATTATAGCTCGCCTGGGCTTTCTTCTCAGCGTGCTTCGGACACGTACTACGTTTGCCGTCGTTGAAGCTACAGGTCAGAGATAAGATAAAATGCCGAAACGGGAATGGCGTAAAGGATAAAGATTGCGGTGAAGGGGGGTGGTTGTAGGGTGGCTACAGATACAGATGTGCGAGTTCGCGTTATCAGCACCGCCATTCATTCTCTCTGAGCTTCGCACCCGCCGTCCAAACAGGACGGCACTCAGACCGTCGATTGCGCAAACAATGTAAGCAGCGAAGCAGCTGCTTGTGATGGTGCGCTCTAGCCGACGGACTCACGAAGATGAATTAGGCAAACGGGCAAGCGCTTGGAACATTCGATTTTCTGGCTAGAAATAGGGAAGGTGCCATTAATCATGGAGAACTGGCTTACCGAGAAGATTATTGTTTTTCTTTCCTCTTCGCGAACGCCGCTATTTAATCACATTCTAAGGGCTGCGACAGAGTACACGTTAATATATCATATAGCAGCGGCAAAAAGCAAAGTGGGGTGACGAAATTAGGAAATTCGCAGGCGCAAATTAGAATCAGGTGTAGCGCAAGACGGGTGTCATTGAAGATCGCAGGGAGAGGCCTTCGTCCTGCAGTGGACATAAAAATAGGCTGATAACGATAGCATGTTTGTGGAGACTAACTCGTCTACTTACAACCCCGCACCCCTTCCGCCCTGCTTAGTGAGTTCCCTTTATAGGGACGCTCTGTTCACGTGTTTTGTTTATCCACCTGGCCGACGGATTCCGGTCCAAATGAATACGCTACTATTTACGATTTCGGAGTCGCACGAAAACGTTTAGAGAAGGAAATACCTGACTGCTTCCGCACTACTCGGGGTCCTTCCGGCAACACAGGTTGATCCCGTATACACACGGAAAAATCCTGTTCTCCACTTGTCAAATAACAAATAGTTTGTCTCTGCGCTGAAGCAACAACTGTCTGTGCAGAGCTGAGAAAGCGCGCGGTCAGTTTGAATGCGAACTGTGGAGTTCACGGCAGTCTTGTCCGCATTCTCCGTGTACAACTCAATAAATTTTGTGCGGTGGCTCGTGAAACAAAGATCAATAAGATTGGAATTGAGTTACACGTGAATTTTCTGAGAACGTTCGTCTCGTAGCACAGTTTACATGGACCAGCACTGTGGCACAGAAAGGTCGACATTACACGCTTCAACACAGACCCACTACAGACGCATTGAAGATTTATTTCTTTTTTTTTTTCAATATGGACTGGAGTGAAGGCTCTACTACCGTGGAGCCAGTTATGAATCAAAATGACTCTGAAATTGCGTAGTAACTGTGTACGATAACCGATGGTGGCGCAAGGCTCTCAAGGTTCTCTATATTTACGCGCACACAGTGAGCAGACAGCCGACCTCGAAGCCCTATGGTGCTAATAAAGCTCGCGCGTTTTGCCAGGCTGGAGAGCTCCAACACGAACTGCCGCCGCTGCTCAGCAAGGCCCAGCGGGCGCGTTATTTCTGGATCCTCCCTGGTTCCAGCACCAGCGCCTACGGCTGAGCCTTCATTGAGACCAGCTCATTAAGCCCAGGGCTTCGCCTGAATGGAGCTACGAGCGCCAGTGGAGATCGCACGTGCTTCGCCGGTTTCCCGTGGAAAGAAGCATCTCGTTCTCGCATTTGCCGCTGCGTTTTGGAAAGTGCTTTGTTAGCTTTATTCATAATTATTTTTTTTTTCGTGTAGATTTCACGGCTGTTTGCCGCAAAAGCTGACTCCGCCCGGCACCAGTGCCGCCGTCCTCGGCTTGTCTGCAAAATAAACACGCCGCAGCTGTGCTGCTCTCTGCAGGGAGCATAGTTCAAGGGACGGTATACAAATAGAAGCCGACGTCTCCTCCTCGCCTACGGCGCTGTCTCTCTCCTGAGTCCTCTTTTTGGGAACATATCTTTATTATTTTCTCTCTCCCTCTCGTCCTTTGTTTCTTGCCGGCAAGGGTTGCGGCAGAAAATGCCTACGGATTTGCTTACAGAGCCAGCGATTCCTCTTTCCGCTGAGTCTGCACAGCGGTTTCGCTCCGCCGCCTCTGGTCTGCGGTTTCTCTTTCCTGCGCTCTCGCCGCTCTAGTTTCTTTTTCTCTTTACTTGCGCTCTCTGCACGCTCTCTTTCCAAGTTGCCTCCTCTCCTTGATTTTCTTCTCTCAACTATTGTTCGCCGCTTGCTCGGTAGATGGCGCTAGCAGTCGCGGCGTGCGTTGTTTCGCGTGCATTCTACTGGTTGGAACGAGCCAGCGTCAGCCAGCGTTTGGCCGTTCGGCTTCAGTTCTCGGTTGCATTGCGCAGCTATTCCGTGGTCTTAAACTGGACTCTTCTTAATGTATATTTAAGAGGCCTACGTGTCAATCATACGTACGTTTTGAAAAAGAGTTTGATAATTTATTGAAGGGGTGGTGTAATTACAGGCGTGACTACAAGAATCATGGGGGCATGTTACCTAATTGTTAGTTTTCATTCCAGCCGACCCGTCTCAATAAATTTCGCCACTGAAGGCAAATTTCGCCTGCCGCACAGCTCACCTGCTTTAATTAGAAATTTTCTCGGAAAATTACAGTATTTAAATAAGTCGGAAAATATAAATGCGGTATCACATCATCAAATTTAACCGTAGTGTGGCATTGTAGGTGCAGATGTTTGTAAACGGGCAGGCTGTCTCTGATGGAACGAAGCCCTCGACCATAGCCTGTGTTACAACCGACCTTCGGATACGCCTAGTGATAAAGTGATAGGCCTAGTGATACGCGCAACATTGTGCGATAAGCGATTTGGCTCGGAGCTTTCTTATCATCGTACTGCGGCTCATGGTTGCGCCGGCACAGACTGACGGCACTTGGAACGAAACGCCCACGTATGCGTACTACGCGTGTCGATCGTTGATTGCACCTACAATAATGAAGCGAGGACAGCTACCAGTGCTGGAATTGTTCACGTTGTCATAATATGCCTCGAATATTGGCAACGTCGGCGCTTCACCATCAGCGCTACCAGTATCTGCATTGGAAATTTGTGCAGAAGCATGTTTTCCATTCCGGTACATTACGATTTGGAATATTTCGATAAAATCAACGCCTGAAACTGATTTTGCATGTGTTTGGTTATTTGAAAACTCCATTACGTGATTTAAAAGCACTGACTGGAGTACGGGTGATCTTGCGTTCCGACTCAGCACAAAGTGGCGGGAAGACAGCAACATCGTCCATGTTTCTTTTTTCCTTGTGTTTGTCCGCCTCATTGTGCTAAGTCGTCATAACCCATGGAGGAAGGAAAACTTACTTCCTCCATGTCATAGCTACAAACCCTCATCTGCACCTGTTGCAACCTATAAAAAAAAAAATTGTGACCCCTGTGAAAGGTTACCGTTTCAATATTTGCTATTCATCTAAGCCTTTTTTCGTCATAGCTGCAGTGCTTTTATCACACCTGTAGGGTCCCAGGTGTTAGATAACGCCACGAAAGCACGCCTTCGTAGTCAATTTTCGCTGCGCACTAGCCCTACTAGCTGGCCAAGGTTTCCGACCAGATGCCACTGTCCTGGGTGTGGTGGCGCCATCCTGAGGGCGAGGTGCAAAACGTTGAGAGAGTGGCTTAGCAGCCTCCTCCTTCTCTACCGCACCCTCATCCTCGCTTCCGCCTCATTTCCTTGCTGTGTCCATTCGTTGTCGTCAGTTGCGTAGCCTATGCCTGCGCTGTCGGTTAATTTCAGTTGATTACTTTTTATTTTATTTTTCATGTTTCGTATTATTATTAATATTTTTTTTCGACCGACTGTCTTGAGCATACTTTCCCGACAACATTTCACTCTCCCATTATCTCCTTGCATTCGTGCACGTTTTGGCATCTTTTTTTTTTCTTAGTTTATTGCCAAGCTTGCATAAATTTCTGTCCACGAGTCTGTTCCCCTGATATACACGAAGACTCGGTGCTCCTATTTGCAGATCATTGTCGTAAATGTAGTGGATTATTTACATCTTTTCCGCCTGAGGCTTTATTTGGAGCAGCTTTTTTTTGAATGACGCAAAGCAGGGGTGAGAGTTAGCCATCACGCTAGTAGTCTTGTAATTCACTTATGCATCGCTGTCAGAGCTGTAAGCGCGCCCGGGCTATAGATTACGACGAGAATTCCTCGTATACCTTGTCAGTCCGCGTCATGCCTGCTCCTTTTTTCTTTTGTCCGCAATGACTTCCCTCGTTCTATTTTTTTTGTGTTTTCCTTTTAATTGCCTTCAATTTTAGCCTCTTACGTCAACCGGCTCGGCGTCAGCGTCGCCTCTCACTGTCAGCAGAGGCAGGAAGGGGGACACTGCTGACTCGCCCGTCAGACGACGAGCAGCAGCTTTCAAACTCGCTCTCGGTGCTGTTCGCCACAGTCGAGCAGCCACGGCCTTGGAACCGTCTGTTCTCTCTGGCGAGCCCGACAGCTCGTAGAGATAGCCGCCACAGCGCTGCCTCGTTGAGTAACAAGTGCGACAGCAGAAAGAAAGACGCTTCATTTTTTTTTTCTCTCTCATTGAAAACAAACGCATGCAAAGTCCAGAAGCGCTGTAGAGATAAAGCTGGCGGCCGGCAGAAATATAGGCACGAACGAGTGCACGCAGCAGCGAATTTTTCAAGGGCAGACAAATTGTAAGCCACCCAAGCGTAGACATAACAAAAGGTGGCACGCGTTGGCTTCCCTGCCCCCTCTTTCTTGGCACCTCGGCGCTCCTCAGGAATCGCGCGTTCTCCGTCATCAGTCATCGTCACTTGCGAAACTTTTTCGCACGTATTTTCCAGGCGTTTGAGTTTCTGTAGTCTGCCTCTGCGATCATGGGGTTGTTGCTGAACGAAGACTTCGTTCTGATTAACAGTTGATAATAGAGCGAGGAGGGAGGCGGAATGCTAATAAACATGTATGCTTGTATTTCTTTCACGCAGTATCAGGTACGCTACTGCCGCAAGCCTTGAAGGCTGTAGGCAAGGAATAGTCATAGAAATACCATCGTTTAACGCTGATGTCAACGTTTACACTAGCTTCTTTTTCTCTTTTCTCTATTTAGGCTGTGTACCAAACCTCGAGTTTAAGCGTTTGCTTGTACCGGCAGAGTTAACCCGAATTCGCGAGCAGGCTATCTTACCACTTAGGCATGATTCTACCTTAACGCTTGTGATTTTTTAAATTCTTATGTTTCCCGATTATCCGGTAATAATTTGTTTGGCTGTATTAACGACATGTATCTACAATCACTGAGCAGAGGAACTCTCTTGCTAAAAAAAGAATAGACGCGACGACTTCCTTTTTTCCCCCTACGTCAGCATCTGGAAATGCTGGAATAGTGAGCTCCACAGCAAAGTCACTGTGCCAGGAGCCTGCTGCTCGTGTTCAAAGGGTTTGGAAAACTTTGGTGGCCTTGGTGGCAACTTCGGTTTCGTGCCCGAATGGCTAATTGAAAGCGTATTTGGCTGGAACCGCACTGGTGGCGACGTTGAGGGCGACAGCTTTAACAGACCCCGATTGCTAGCGGCTGATATCCGCGGCTTCATAATGTCCACCAGAGACGCGTGTGGTGTGGTATCGTCTAACCAAAGACGACCGCCTGGCACTGCGCTCCCTCTTCGACCTAGCTAGTAGAGATAGCGAGCGGCACTCCTTTTGAGGCAGAGACGAGCGAGACGCCGCAAGGTTGTGTGGGTCAAGGTCAAGTTTGACGAGCCCGCTCTCTTGCTGAAGCCGGCGAAGTAGGACCGCGCTGCGGGAGAGTGGCGGTCAGTGCTTTGTTTGAGAGGCGGCTCCTTTCAAAGCTGCTTGCAAGGCGGACTTGCTACCAGAGCAAGCATACGCTTTCTTTCTTTCCTTCTTTCTTTCTTCCTTCCTTTCTTTCTTTCTTTCTTTCTTTCTTTCTTTCTTTCTTTCTTTCTCATGACCTTTCGTAGAATGATAGGGTAGGATCGGTGGGAAATCGGGTCGGAAAGATAAAGCCGTGCAGAGAAGCCAACGACAGGAATCGGCACCAATATGTTCAGCACTCGACTTCAGCCAATATTTACGTCAGTAGATGATACTGTTCTATGTGAAATCGAAGCCCTTGTAAGAACTTCTATTGCGGCATCAGAAAGAACTCGTCGCTTTCTTGCAGGTGTCGATCAAAAAATGTATTGACGAACAACAGCGCATGCTTTGCTAACTTCTCTCTCTCTCTCGCTTCTATTCTAGCACGAAATTTTGAACATGAGCGCATGCTTCCTCGCTTGTTAGTTTCCCGCCAACGTTTTGCGCTTCCGCTTCCTTTTCATGGTATTGATCTTCAATCAATTAACCAAGTTCTTCGTGCTTCTGAGCGTATAAGCTTGCTTACAACAGTTCGATCGACATTGTTTAATCGGCGCAGGTGGAGGTCGCTTTAAATTTAATCTCCATCGCCGTAGTCGGCGCGATAATGTGCATACGAGCTCTGCGTGCAGTGTACTGAAGGCCGTTCCTCGTCTCCCGCCTCCCCAACTCCTACGTAAGCTCCCACGAGCGATGTTCCGGTTCCGTTTGTTCGTTTTGTTCGCCGATGCGGCCGGCCTCAGTGAGCCGCAGTGCGTGACAAAGAAGGCGTCGCCCCCTCGGCAGAACGACGAGTGAGAGCGCTTCGTCCCTTTTGACACCAGAGAGCGGAACGAAGTAGAACGAGAAGGTCTACCGCACTGACCTTCTGTTTCGACTTGGCGAGTGCTGTTCACACTTTCCCTCTTCTCTGCTTGTCATTCTCTTGCACTCCTCGTCGCCTGCTGCCTGCTGACGTGCTCGGTTTCGTCAAAGTGCAGCGAAATAAGGCTGCTCCTCCTCCTCCTTGTGGCCTGCCGCACGAAAGCAAGATGCGTTCTCCCGCTCGTATCGCGGTCGCAGGCGCGATGCCGCGCGAGCGGCGACTTCGCGGCTGGCCCGCGGCGTGACATCGCGAGGGATGGGCCGCGGGGGCGCGACTTCCTTTTCCTGTCTCAGAAATGCGCTGCGCGCTGTCGATAAGGGCCGCCGCATCGTTGCTTTCCAGGAGCGATCGCCGTTGCTGCTTCCGCCGCTGCTGCCGCACACGACTACACGGTGAAGCCTCTCGCAGCACGTCGCTGCACGCGCCCGAGCGCACCACTGCCTGTGCTGAGGGCCCGAGCCTCTACGCCTATCGCACTCGCGCAGCTTGGATGAAGGGCTTGCCCAAGCTGTCTTGAGGGCTTGTTAGAGTTGTGAAAGGCCCGCTATCTCGAACCTTTGGGAGGGCTCGTGGCTTTCTCTGCAAAACTTTGGGTGAACACGAGGAACATGCTGGCTTCAATGCTCGGTTTGGCTGCTGATGCCGAGTGGAACACTGAAGGTTCCTTCTGAAGCCATCCAGCTTCATTTTTCACGGTGAAGTCGTAGTCGCAATTGATAATGTGAAATAACCGCTGAGCCTACAACAATGACGCTCTTGAGGCTATAAGGCAATGTGTTGCAGCAGCGTTACAAACGAATATTGCACTTTGCAAAAGTCATCATCGTACAAATTACGTCTCCGGTGCTCTTGAACGAAATGATCGAACCCGCGATCGCATGACCAGTAGCGCATCGCTATAGCTATTGAGCTACCGATCGCCGGCAACTATAGCCATTCATTTCTCATTAAGTTCCCGTGTCACGACTGACCGTAGGCCAACAACGGCGATAGTGGCGCTGCTCGTGTGACTGACTGGCGATAAGAGTCGGGATGATCCAGCTTTTAGCTTGTTTATGTTAGCCGCCTAAAAGAGCATTCCTTAGTGTTGTTCATACTTGGGGTAGATACGCCTGAAAATTGTGTCGGCTACGACATGCAGACGTAGTCGTAGTTTACAAGTTCCTAACCGTAGGGGCGAGCTGTGCCATTTTTTTGAAAGCAACAGTCTCTTTCGGATGGCAGCGGTTATCTGAATTTGAAGCGCAGAAGTTGCGTGCTTTATCTCACAGTACCACCGCACCTGCCACACGGCCTCTAGCGGAAAAAGCGTCGAAAGGAGTGGCTTCCGACATTTCACCGATGAGATTTCTTCCAGCACACTTTCTCATGCTTTCTTTTTGTTCTTCTTTTCGAGTCAACGCTGCCGTGTACAAAAAGAAGCCAATTTCAAAGTGAGAAACTGCTATTGGCTGGCACATCTCCTTCGCTAGCAAGCCCAGGAGGCGTTTCCGTTGAACGAGTGCCGCGCCACCGCACAAGACCGACGCGAGGGTTGAGCTTTTGTTCGTTTCACTTTTTCCTCGCGAGTCTTTAAACACGCCGCTCTACCAAGCTCCGCCCCCGTTGAAGCCTTTCGTACCAGGGCGACCACATTGTTTTTCTCATTGTCGGAATTTGTACCCTTACTCCACTTAGATGTTAGTGCCGTGCAAGAAGATCTGACATGTAGGGTCGTGTGTGCTGTATAGTTCAGTTGCAAGACGTGTCGGGATTGCTTAGGGCTTAAGTGTATGTACTGAAGTAACGACTATTTACTGCGATCTCAATTTGATCAGCATCTGGTCTCCAAGTAGAAAAGGGCACATTGTGGACGTTGTGGACGAACTCATGCATCCGTAAACTAACGCGGACTTACTTATCGGACCTGAAGCGAATTAGAGGTAAGTGAAACGCCTCATCTTAACCCCCCTTAATAACGTTTAATGGAAGACTGGGAGCATCGTCCCATCGACTTATTGTATTCAGAGCTAAATTAAAATGGCCTTTAGCTACCAACCCTTTATAAACCACTAAATAAATATTCGATTGAGAAAGAAACGGCAAAACTCACTAAATTGCTCGCGTAGTCGGACAGTTTCATCGTGTGTATACAGGCATACTTTCAAGCTAATCCTATCAACCTATGAATCTCGAACATTTCTTGGAACCAGTCTCTTTGCAGGGACGTGAGGATTTCTGCATTCAGCGCCTGACTCTCTGGGCATATTGTGTACGCTTGCAAGTGCATACGTGCAATCGGTGTGCAAGTTTCCAATATAGCTATAAAAATATTGATGGGACCCGCCGTTGCAGGGACCAATACAATCTGTTCATCAGCGAAGGGCCTCCAATTCTAGGAACGCGCCCACGTGTGCGCGAGCACAGTACAGTGATCCAAGGAACTGATAAGACAGCTATTGGTTGTGGCGGTGATGACGGCGGCAGAAGTTTGCCCACCGAGAGCTGTTTCCCCATCTTGACCACCTGTTCTCCATGGGCAGCCACCATTGGTTCGGTTCCGATGGAGCTGTGCGCCCGCAGGTGTTGTTACGTGCCCACCGATCTGCCTGTCGTGAACACGTGTTCTTTTTTTTTCTCTCCCTCTCTTCCATGCCGTACGCGTGATCCGGCTCGAAAGCATTCTTACTTTAAGTTTTCTCTTTAGCACTTTGCATATGCAATTGCTTGTCTGTGTGTCGCCACTCCTTAGCTGCAGCATCCTTACCAGGCCGCGGGATAGCACAGCGTTTCCACTTCTCGAAGATATCCACTCATGCCTCGTTTCTTCCGCTCCCGGTTCATCATCCGTCGTATTTTGGTCATCGTACGTGTTTTGCCACTGTCACGTTTGCAACGCTTTACGTAGTGCCGGGCTACCAAGCCTTTCTTTGGCTTCAGCCGGGAGCGACCGTTGCGACCTTTCTGTCCCACGGGTCGCGGGGGTCAGCGTGCGTCTGCGACAGAGTAGTCTCGAAAAGCGTCTGTCTCGCCATCCTTTCTCTCTTCCCCTCGACTGGTTCCTTAACGCAGGCCCAGCCAAATACTCTTTTTTTCGTTATTTTTCTTTGTAGTTGTCAAGACAGCATAAAAAAAAGGATGTCCTTCCTCCTGGTGACTGACTTTGTGAAACCTGCGTGTCTTCACAGTTTTCATTATTTGAGAGCGCACGATACAAGCAAGCTGCGATGGCCGGCACCATTGTGCCGTGAAAACGCGTGCCAGTGCGCCCGCGCTCCGTCCGAAGGATCGCGGAGGAAGAAAAGAAATGCAAGTCATAAAAGATTTTAGATAAAAATCTAGAAGTCTTAGAAGATCTGCCAAAGAAGGCCGGGGAGTTGGGGGGACGGTGGCACGCGATACGAAGGAGGGTGTTCGCTCTATGGCCGGTATTCATTCAGTTGGTGTCACGCTTTGCCGTACGCACGGCGGCACAGGCGGCATTGAGGAGCAAGAGGAATAAAAAAGGGGAAGAAAAGAAAACCAAGACATGCCATATAAGAACCTTATGGAAATGGCAGAAAACCGCGAGACGTATAGAGGGCGGGAGGGGGGTGGCGTAGGCGAAGAAGGTCTCCCGCCAGGCAGGAGAAAAAGGCAGGGGACGAGAGGGGGGGGGGGGAGGGGTTCACGTCTCTCCCTGGGGGGAACAACCCCTGGCCCTCCGGTTTTCTGAGCTTTCCCCTCGTTTTCGTCGACGAAGGCAGCTTCTTGGGTTCTCTAGCAGAACGGGAACCCGCGCGGTGTGGCTGGCGGAAGGTCCTCGACCAGCTGTCCGACTTTCCCACGGCGCTCGCAAGCAGACGCGAAAGGTTGAAGGGGAGGGGGGGGGGGGGGGGGGGAGGTGCCTGTCCGTAAAGCGGGGAAGTCTGCTGGCTTTCGCGCCCCGCTGCCGCTGTCTCCGTGGTTCCACAATCAACAGCGGGAGCCGCAGCACGCACTGGGGCTGCCGTTCCGACACCGTGCCACTGACCGCACTGAGCCTCCCCGTCTGGGCCTCGAGGAAAGAGTCAACGTCGATGAGGCTGTGCGGCAGGCTAGTGGCGATGCCGCGACCCGGAACGCTGTACACGGAGCTTTCACCTGCAAGCTCTCGCACCGCCAACTGCTTTGCTGATTTTTCTCCAAGCTTGCGCGATAAAGGGTGTGGAACGCCAAATGCAGATGCACGCAGCGTGAAAAAAAGAAAAAAAGAAATCACGGAGCTATGATTCTGTACAATAGCGCATAAGACCATTACTGCATGGTCGACATCGATACAGGCGGAGAAATATGCTGCAGATGGGGTGTAAACAGTTGTCATTAAATAAAGATCAGTACAAAGTACGCCCCTAGTTCTTAAAATCGTGGCCGCGCTGAACAGAAGGGTACGTTCGCGTGTTCGTGTGTGCGTGCGTACATGTGTCAGCTAATCCTTTGATATTGCGATTAACGGGGTC
This sequence comes from Dermacentor albipictus, assembly GCF_038994185.2. Taxonomy (NCBI): domain Eukaryota; kingdom Metazoa; phylum Arthropoda; class Arachnida; order Ixodida; family Ixodidae; genus Dermacentor; species Dermacentor albipictus. The sequence continues at coordinate 165,460,972 of NC_091824.1, read as the reverse complement.
TGTTCTGAACCTCGGAGGCTTTGTAAGAATGCCGCCATCACAACCCATCGCAGCAGAGGGCGACGAGGGCGCTGTTGCAGTTTTTAAAGGAAACAAATTGGACAAGCGGCTGCAGCCTTAGCAGATGTTTATAGTGCTGCAAGTGCTACTGTGCTGTGCGGTGACAGTATGCGGTGACAATGACCGACTGTGATTGTATTTCTATGCTCCTTTCTTTCTTTATGTCTACTTTGTTATCCCTTTACCTCCCCTCCCTTCTCTCCCCAGCGTAGGGTAACAAACCGGATCTTCCCCTCTGGTTAACCTCCCTGCTTTTCCCCTTTCCTCTGTCTGTCAGTCTGTCTGTCTGTCTGTATCTCTCTCTCTCTCTGGGGCAGCTTGCATTATTATATATAGACGTCCAGCTTAAATTACTGTTGATAAGATGTCGCGGCCCCTCATTAATAAGAATTTAAACAATATTATTAGGGAATTCACAGATAATGGAACTAGTTAGCGCAAGTGGCAACGAAATGCCCCGAGCCAAGTTTGGGTCCTGAACACGTTCTTGGCTGCGGACAATATCACTCGTGTGCTCTGAATTTCCTTTATAGTACGCCAGGCTCTTACGTTCACGATGTCAGAACACACGCATATAATGTGCAGTTTTAACGGTGATAGTCGCTGGAGATAAATCGTTTCGGTCTATAAGGAAGCCACACGGTATTAAGCCAGGTCAAGGGTCATTAGCGTGGAACGCATAGCTACGTTTTCGGCGAGACAGGCAGTGGAACAACCGAAACGAAACGCGCTTTATGTGCATGCACGAGTGAGAGCGCTTTATTTATTTTGCCCCAGCCGACTTCACGGACGGCTCGCCTCGATGGGCACAATGTAATGAGTTGCTGTAGAATTTCCGTCCGTTCTAGTGCGAGGATAAGGAACTACTTGTTTTCCTTAAGTGAGTTTTCAGGTTGCATAATCGAGCGCTTTCTGCAAAGACGAAGTGCGCAGTATGCAAGCTTCCGTGATTGGTTTGTATATTCCAGATTTGCCACATGCAGGTAAAAAAGAAAAAGAAACCGTGACCTCCAGTCTAGCCGTACGTGTGCTCTTTTTAAGAAGACAAGGTGCGGAAAGTTGCGACGCAGATGAACCTCTTCCAAAGTACGCTCTGTAAGACTCTGAGACATGAAGGAGGAAAGTTCAGTCTAGTCCTATAGCTTTACCCTCCAGTAACACGATCTAGATTACATGTAAGATTTTTGTGCGAATACGTCTCTTGATTTTTCTACCTCGTGGCATAGATTCTATGTGGACGTATGCGAAAGGAATGAAAAAAGAAAAAGAAAGGAAAAGCCGAACATGCGCAATCGCAGGCGCCATATTGCGGTGAGGCAAAAATAAGAGGCACGAGTGAGCGCGTTCGAGAAACAAACACAACGAGCCCCGTGCGAAGGCGAATGAGTCGCTGTGCAGTTGTGGGAGGCCAGCCATGGCGGGCGCACAATGAGTTGTGTTCGCTCCACCCTCGGCTTTTCGCTCTGGCCGCTCCCCGCGCAGCCAATTGACTCACTTTTGCGTCGCGTTTTCTCCGTCCGCGTTCACGCTTGCAGGATTACGGGCCTCAGACTTAATTTCCGTCGTCGCTAGACTCTCAAGGGCTTGCGTAGTAATTTCAGGCATTGTTGCGTGCAGGCACGCGCTGCGAGCAAAGAACGCAGAGAAAGCGTGCACATGTTGTCGAGCGCGCACCCTTCGCGTAAGAAAGCACTTTTAAAATAGCGTGTTTATGTAACGTATGTGTGGGCGTTGTGCACGTGTATAGAAAGAACCCTCGAGGGTCACGTCTGCGCACAGGCAGAACGAGAGGCCTGACGACCGTCTTGCGACCGATCGTAAGTTTTCACTGCTGTCGTTTTGTAACGTATACGAACGCAACGCAGTGGACACCCGATGCCACGATGTTTCGCGAGAACAATTGAGATGACTAATTGTTGCAGTCACGGGAAGACCCTCTGCGAAACGGGGGAACGATCGGCTCTGACTGCAGCTCACCTCATCTACAATTGCTTTCGCTGAAGTCACCTGCTGTCGGTGCTGGGACAAGCCCAGCAACCGTGTTACCACGTTCACGTGTTCTCAGCTGTAAGCGCTGCACACATCTGATGCTTGAATGTAGATCGCAGTTAGGCGCGCAAATCTAGTGCATGAGCTAAGCCTGCGCAGCCGAAAACTGTTCCTCGTTCTGGTGCAACCCACAACCACTATATGATATCTAGTGGAAACGAAATAAAAAGTACTAATTGTCTGACAGACTTAGAATACTAAAAGCTTGTTTTACGTTGTCATGCAGTTGTCGCTGTGTGCTGCTGAGTAAGATTCAACAACTTAATCTTGCACGAACTGCACTTAATGATATATTCTTTCGAAAGGGCGCGTCGACTCGATATGGGGCTCGGAAAGCTGTAGTGGAATTTTTGTCAACAACGGGACTAGTTTCTCACTCTGCGTGCGACTGTGTGATATGTTCTTTATTCCCCTATTTTTGTAGTTCCTTTATTTCCTTCTTCTTTATTTCTCTTTGTGATGTATGTTTGCATGCTAAGATTACTACTAATACTAAAATTAATAATAATAATAATAATAATAATAATAATGGAGGCGAACAATGATCTAGATTGGAAACGGCTACCATGTTAAAGCCTTTAACGCGCACGTCGCAGCATTGTACCAGGTTGAGAAAGATTAATGAAATGAAATGATATGATTTTACGTGCCAAAACCACGATCTGATTATGAGGCACGTCGTAGTGGGGGACTCTGGAAATTCTGACCACCTGAGGTTCTTTAACGTGCACCTAGATCTAAGTACACGGTTGTTTTCGCATTTCGTCCCCATCGAAATGCGGCCGCCATGGCCGGGATTCGATCCCGCGACCTCGTGCTGAGTAGCCCAACACCATAGCCACTAAGCAACCGGGTGAGGAAGATGAACGAAGCGTCGTGATAAGAGGAAGCGGTGCTGTAAATGACGTCGTCAGCGAAACTTACACCAACTTCTCTCACTACAGCGCTTTACTTTTTGCATTAAACACCGCCTCATTGTTCCTCTTTTCCGGTCGGGACGAACAACGTCGCCCCGACGTAAAGCAGCAGTAACAAAATAGAAAGGGAAAGAATGGGGATAGCAGGGGAGATCCCCTTCACTGGGCTTAGGGAGTGAACATAGCTTTTTATGCCTTTGTTACGTCACTGTAGAAGGAGGCAGGCAGGTGGAGCGGGACCTTCTTGTGTTGTTTCGAGGGTGGAGTCGGCGGAGGGGGAAGGAATGGGGCTGTGTCGTTCAAACAGGCTACGCTGACTGGCGCAATGACGGTGTCTGTCCGAAAACAAGATGCAGAAAAAATAAAAGTTAGCAAGGCTTCCGTGAACCGTTTCCCCCCTCTTTGCGATACGCTTCAAATTGACTTCTTAAGACGTGCGGAGAAAATGGCAATGTGAAAACAAATAATAGCGGTGCCATCCAGTCGCGCGCTGCACACAATGCTTGCAGGAACATGTATACGCAAGCGGCGGTGGGTTCGGGTTTTTCTTTCACTCCCTCTCTTGTCTTTCTACATACCCGCATTTGTTTGTCTGCTTGTTTGTTGTACTCGCTTCATAGGCCGGGCGCTCCCCATCGCTTGCTTTTTTGCATTGTTTTCATTTCGTCCTCATCCTTTCGACTTTTATCCCGATGCCACCGCTTCCTCTTTTTTTTTCCCGTCTGTGTTCTACTGGCCAACTTCCTTCAGGCAAGAGGAAAATGGTTCAAGGACATTGCAACGGAAGGGGTTCCCCAGCGTCCTCTACCTTTAGGCGCACCTCCCCAGCTTTCTCTTTCTCTCTTTGTGCCTTTGTTTCGCTGCCTGCAGCACTAGTGTATTTTAGTGCTCTACTTTTCGTTCCCTTGGCCTGTATGTCAGTGCCCCTCTAGCCAGAGACGTAACGGTTCAAATGAGTTGCTTCCTGCATCAGTATGGGAATGGATGCTCGTCTCTCCCTCGCATGCTGCGCCATCGGAATAATTACTGTTTCTTGACAGTCTGACTGTCGCCGAGACGTCTAGTTCAGACAGCGCGTACTTGGCACGGTTAGAAAGTGCGGGAGGGCGAGGAATGTCATTCATGCACTACCGAGAGGCACCAAGGTCTTCCGGTCCGGCACACACGACCGTTGAGGCTATGGCGAGGAGAGCATTTGCCGTATATTTGCGAGCTGCGTTGTACTTCAATGCTCCTCCACAGTGTACCCTTCACACGCCTTGCAACTGCAGTGTCATTCTTAATGCGTGAACGTGAATGGAATTAACGTTCGCCCCACGAGGTGACACCGAATAATTGTAGTCCGATAACTTCGTTTTCCACGATCACAAATTGTTTTTAATTTCACACGGATTGCCAGATTGTATATTACAGGGTCACTAATATAAATGTGTGCGCGCCCTATTCGTGCGGAAACTATAGAGGAGCGTTGTGTGGAACTGATCGTCCGTGCGGAAACACGCATTGTTCTCAGGTTGGTTTTCTCGTATCCCGGCACCTCTGCGTGCTGTCTCTTGAGTATTGTTTGGCCTGCTCACCCTAGCAATGAGCATCCGCTGCAAACGCGGGGGCAGGACACTGGACCAGGTTCTCGACCGCAGGCTCTAGTGAGCGAAAGGTGTCGGCATTTTCATGAAGGCTCGTGCATGCATATATGTGGAGGTTTAAAGTATCCCGCCTAAAGCCGCCGCTTCACTTTCATGACACTGCTTTTGTTAATAAGATGACTGTCCGTTGTGGTCGGCACTCCCTTTGTGCTGCGCCGTTATGTCGCAGTTCCTGATGCAACCAAAGCAGGCTGATTATTAGGAAATCCAACAATGTCTGTCTTCCCGCGCCTTCATAAGCGCACGTCCAGCCTATAAGGTATCGCGTTGTTTAGTGCCCCCGACATCGTCGCCACTGGGAGAGGTGCGCTGTCTTTCGACACTTACCCACGCGACCACGGACAAGTGGCGTTAAACAGACAAAAAGGAAACGCGCACAATATCCAAGGCACCAGCCTGCGTGACGTGAGAGCTCGGCTTACAACAACTCGCCGTGTTTACGCTGCTGCGAGTTGGCTGCTGGTCCCTTAGCTGCGATCCTTATCGCCAAGTTCTTATCGGCCGCGCGTGGTGCTTGTGGGTTCCGTAGCCAGCATGGCGCGCGAGTGCCGACAAGTGCGGGCGAAAGGCGCGCGCGCGCTCGGATCCCTGGTGGCGATAACGCGTGCGTGATTCAACCTCCGAGGGTTCGTTGCCTCCTGCAGTCTGCGAAATTTGCGCTTGTTTCGCGTTGTCGCGCGCAAGCACGTCGCTTCTGCACGGTGTACCCTCGCGCTCCCTCCGCCGCATCAGCCGCGCCTTCTGACGAACCAGTCTTTGCTGGACCGCAGTGTAGTGCTTGCTCATTCGCAGTTCTTCGAGCTCTATTCTTGGCTTAGTGTTTTCCAGCTGCTCCTTTATTATCTCTTTCTCTCTCTCTTTCATTTCTCAACTCGAAGCAGCTGCTCATCGCTGGAACTCAGAAACTGACACCACTCTCACCAGCGCGCTCCGCTCTCTCTCTCTCTCTCTTTCTCTCTCTCCGTGTTTCTTTCACTGCCTCTGCACTGGCATATCTAAATGACATTGCTGCACGGATCGCTTTCTTTCTTTTCCTTTCTTTCTTTATTTCTTGCAAAGTGGTGACTAGTGTCCCGATGTTTTCACGAGCTGGAAACAAGTTTGTGCTCGTTCACGCAGTGCTTCTAGAGAAGCAGCTTCATACTTGTGTATTATTGCCTTTGTAGTAGAGTAACTGTGATATCACATGTGCAATGGTCAGCGATTTTTTATTATTAGTTATTATTTGTTACGCAATATCTACAACGCGTTCAGCATGACTACGTGTGCGGGGACGTATAAAAAGTTAGTACTCGCGAAGCATAGAATTACATATGAAAAATCACAGAAGCTGAAATTTTCTGTGAAAGCACGTTATGGCGTGCTTACGACGTTTACGTTATCTGACTTCCTTTCTTTAATTTTTCACCATATCACCCTGAGTAGCATGCCAGGCCTGCCATAAAACTCTTATTCGTGTCTATATGTCTAGGACGTGTACGTTTATCAAGCGCTCATTTACTTATGGCGTGCTGGCTGCAAAGGGAAATCACGTTTTCGAACCCGCATATTCTCAAGAGCTTGGTGGTGAGGCCGACAGCGTTGAAGGCAAAGCCGCGTGGTTTGTGTTTACCATAACCTGCGCGCAAAGCACTTTCGTTCGAAACGAACAAACTTTGTAAACATCGCGCTTATCTATGGGCTCATCAAATCCGAGTGCTGCTGCACAGAGCCAAGGTCATTGCGAAAGGTCACGGAGTCTCTCACTAACGTGCATGGATGACCAAGCATCCATTGTTGTGGTTTTCTTGTTGTTTTCTTGTTGTTTTCTTTCTCTCCCCCCCCCTTTTGTGTGTGTGTGCGTATACATACGTCATCTCACGTTCTCAAAGCGCAAATTGTACCACCTCTCTTGGCCTCCGACATCCCACTGTCTCCATTATGGGTCGACTGTGGGCTCGTGTTAATCGTCAGAAACATATAAACCTTGAACGGTGAAGGTTAGTGAGGCATCAGCGGCAGATCGCGGCAGATCGTGACTGAGCAATCTGTGAAGCGCTATACGCGCGTGACCTGCGAATTGCGGCAGGTGTGAGGGAAGCGTGGCTTTCGCGAAAAACGGAATCTCCACCGGATCAGCCTCAGTGTTTGTGCGTGTAGTCGCTGATGAAGCTCGACTGTTCTGATCACGGCAACAGCCACAAAGATATATTTGCACTGTTCCTTTTGTCCCTCGCGGACTGTTCTTCTTCTTATTTTTTTTTCTTTTTGAAGTCTCGCACGTTTCTCGCAGAGAAGTTGCACCGGCCTTGCGCAAGCTGATACTTGTGTATTGTAGGCTTCGTTTAGACGTGCAGCAATACAGTGACCCCCATAAGGTGAAGAGCAATTCGTTACCAATGTGTTGCACTTGGGGAAAGTCAATAAAGATCACTCGGGTGTCGCATTTCATGCGCAAGGTTTAACGTGCAACCACGAATGAGTGCAGCGTGCAATTTTTTTTTTTTTCATTTGGAGGAAACAGCATTTTTGTAATGTGACATAGATATCACACACACACACACACACACACACACACACACACACACACACACACACACACACACACACACACACACACACACACACACACACACACACACACACACACGCACGCACGCACGCACGCACGCACACACACACACACACACACACATACAAGAAAAAGGAAGCATATAGTTATATATGCTTTTCTATACGGCGATCACCGAATTGCGCACCGCAATAAATAATTCAATGAGAAGTAGTGCTTCTAACGGAGCCGTGTGTTTCGTTTCCATTTTATCGCCTAAATGGATACTGATATTCACTCATTCAATTTGGACTGCGGCATTTTTGTTTTGGGGCTATTTGTGCTTTCAGGGGGCAGAAGGGTCGTTATTAGGGGTAAAATTAAGATCATACTTTCCTTTCAAAACTTGGCGCCGGGCGCTCACGGCGACAATGTGACGTCAGGGACTGCATGTTATTTTACTGAATTTAAGTTTATTTCGTACAAGAAGTGTCCATAAAGCAGCGAGATAAAGATTTTTCTTATACCTGCAAATGCAAAATAATCCTGTTCATTTATACACAATCAACTAGCCCTTGAGTTAGCACTCACTGCCTGAATTTGTGACGTCAGTGAGAAGCCGTTGCGAGATCCCAAACTGGCATCGCCACTGTCACTCGCCTTTTCTTCTGGTTTAAGAAGAATCCAGTCGCTGAAAGACTGAGCTATAATAATTGCCATGTGTGAATGACAAACCTAGATGAGCCTATTTTTCCTTTTATAGTACGTCACGGCCGGCGATGGTCAGAAGAACCGTGAATAATGGAACCGGAGGAGAATAGGTCTGGCGCGTAACTCTGACAATGCAATGAGAAGGAACAAGCGGCGCCAGCTCAGACCTAGTTTTATTTAATAAGATCATAGGATGTGTGTAGCAGACCCACCATAGCACCTGCGCAATGCGTTACAGTAAACAAATGCAAAAGAAATTTAAAAAATTAAACTAAGAAAAAAACTAGCAACAGTTATGTCAGTGCTCGCCAGAATACTGAACATTGATCCGCAGTTCTCTGGGCCCATATCCAAGAAAAGCTCTTATGCTAAAATTGTTCACAAGAGAAAATTCCAGCCTATCTTATATCATTATCGAAGGCGGGCGGCCAATGGCAAAAATCACTTACGAATGAAAAGCTTTGTGAATTGGGCGCCTGGTCTTGAATATCTGTCCTTGTGCTTCTTGCGAGATGTTGCCCTTCCCTCATTCGCGCATCTAATATAAAATATCACCAGGTGGTAAGCGTTGCACGTTCATAGTTTAGGAACCGAACCGAGTGGTCCGAGTTCCCACCCACTCGGGCCATCCCGGCAACGAGTCGGCTCACCAACACGTTCGAGGATTCGTCGACCAAGCGGTGGGCCCCTCCGCATCGGACGCCCCGGCGCCGGAGTCCATGGCCACCTACCACGATATGGTAGGTGGCCATAGTGCCGAGCACTATGGTCTCGAACGACACGCCTACCCGTGCCCTCACGGCAGTCTTCCCAAGCGGTCCGAGATCGCCTGGCGTCGCCTCCAGTCCCGCACTTTACGCGCCGCCTCACGCATTCGCACATCCACCTAGCTGTCATCGATTCACGCTGCTGCCTATGCTGCGACGTTGCCTCGCTGAACCACGTCCTCCGGGGCTGCCCGGAGGATTCCTCGCCCACCGACCTTGTCTCGTCACCCCCCACCGAGAAACAATGGGAGGCCCTCCTCTCCAGCCCCGACCGAGACATCCAGACACGAGTCCTGGCACGAGCTGAAGACGTTAACGAGAAGCGCAGCTTGGCAGCCTACGTAGCTTAGCCTCGCTTACCCCTCACTCCTTCGATTAATAAAGTTGTTACTCACTCACTTAAGTTGCCGTGACACCTCTGCAAAAACTTACAATTTTGGGTTAGTAAGTATTCTGCATCTTCTAGTGAGAACGGTGCGAAAAACGAGGGCTGAGGCATACTACATGAACGCTGCTCGGTGTTGTGTGTGTCTCGCACTGTTTCCGCTGCGAGGTGACACCTCCAACCGTAAGATCGTTCAATGAAGTAAGTGAAGGCTGTCTAGACCGCTATGGACGATATGGTAGCATTGACTGGCCTGTCGGAGCAGCATATACGTCTCTCCCTTTTTGAAACAGCACGTGTGCGCTTTCCACCTCTCCGACATGCTGCATGATAACGTCGTGCCAGAACAGTCGTGCACCATGGCCCTTCTCGAAGGCTGCGCGCGTAAACAAGCTCGCGGTGAATGTCATTAAAGCTCAGTGGTTCACAGTTCTCTTACCGTAAAACACCAGTTAAAGCCGTTCCAGGAAAGAAACAATAACAAACACAGAGCTTCGTTACCTTGGGCACACTTTACGTATACGCCTTGCAGGAGACAGCAATATGGCGCGTTTTAATCGCGATCTTCGTGGCTTATTGCGACACCGAGACACAGAAGTAATTTTACTTGACTCGCCTGTGCCGTATGCGGCGCTAGAATTAGTCGCGGTCGAGTCAGAATTCTAACTGATCTCATGCGGCTCACTTACGTCACATGCGGACGATGCGCTCTCGCGTGGTCGCATGGATCCTTGAGATCATGCAGGCGCTGTGGTGCCATACAGAAATTGTTTGCCGCACCATTATATGCGTAATTCATGGAAATTTCTCCTGCGATGGCTGCCTGTCCACGGAGAAGTGCAAAGGTAGCCTTTCGAGTATGACATTGAAGCCGCGTTGTTTTGTGTCAGGCGTTTGTAATATACGCTTTGTGAGGTAATCTTTCTCTTATCGCGACTGACTTGTGTCGCCTGGCGGCATGGAAAGAGGTTGTCCTCTACGGCGCATACGAAATGCACTTTTTTGGCTGCATGTCTTCTTTTACCGTCACGGGTTTCGTATGCGAGACGTGCGCTTCGCTATAAAAGTATGATTGTACGCAATGATGAAACTATAATCACGTGGGATGGTACTTCCGGTGCACAGTATTCGGCCAGATTACTTCGCGTTTGTTTATGTATTATAATTTTTTTCTTTTTAGTTTCGCCATGATGGTCGCACAAGTGCTCGTAGCATATGGCATTGCGCGAAACATTAGGCATTGTCCGTTATTAAGCCTTGAAGTTGCATAATAACGCACGTGGATGGTACAAGCTTCCTCGATTCAAGGTAGCGGAAGTTTACTCATTAGTGATGTTCAACGTGGAGCTGAAACGTTCATCTGTTTATTCTCCACCGATATACCTTAGTTCGAGAATTTCTTTGGCCTTCAGGCTTGGAAAGTGCTCTTCGTTCACGCGCGTGCATTCTAATGTGGCACGAGGTTCTCGTTATATCTTTTCGCCTCGCTTACAGCCGGCGAATCACGGCTAAATCTATAGTTGATCCTGAGCATCGAGATCACCGACCTGTTAACAAGATTCACGCAGCTCCCTGGTCCATTCCTGGGGCAGCTCGTTTGCATAGCTGGCACCTGCGGACGTGCATTTCAACCGGCAGGAAAGAAGGCGGCGAACCCGGCAGCCCGTTACGTCTGATGTTTGAGGCGACGCCAGCCTTGCCTGGCTCCCAGAAGGCAGCTTTGCCGCTCATCGTAGCCAGCCAACCTTGCGTCAGCGGCGAGCGCGCCAGACGATGAGAATGTAGCAGGGAAGAGCGCATACTGTCCCCTCTGCGGGAGCACGCGCACAGGGGGGCCTCTGATTAGCCGCAATAAAAGATTCCTGGCGTACCCTCCTCGTGTGCGTCCCTCGCCACCGAGACGCACGAACACGAGCTCGCTATTCTTTTGCGCAGAAGGTCATAGCAATCGGCCGCCACTGGCGGCGTTCTTTCTTTTCTGTGGAAACACCTTCGCCGCGAAGGCTGACTCAGGGGAGACGCGTCCTTAGCGGCGCGCTCCGAGACAATCGACGAAGCTGCTGCTGCTGTTGTTTCTGCTTCTTCTCCATAGCATGAAAAGACGCGGTGTGCCCTCTCTCCGCTGCTCTTTTGTTGCCACTATTCGTCGTCGCCTACCTCGCGCCGGCTACGAACGCACGCCTCGCCCATCGCCTTGTGTGCGTGCGTGGACGCTGCGGCGAAAACAACCGTGCTCCTTCGCTCGTTGTTGTGGTCCTGCTTGCGCATACTGCTCGTTACGTGTTGTACGCGCGGCGAGGGTTCTGCGAAGAGGGAGCAGCAGGGCAACAGCCACCGAGCACAACCGCCCTCGTGATCGTCTCTTGTGTGGCGATGGCGGTTCTACTCCCTCCGCACCTTTTTGGCGCCTGCTTCTTTATGACCGCAGCTCTGCGGTTGAGGGCGGCCGGTAATGGCAGCACCGCCGCGACTTGGGGGAAAGCGTTGGTCGACGGCGGCGACTTCGCTTGTCGCGCACCGTTGCTCTCCATCACTGCGTCGTCTGCACAGGTGCGTCAATGTTGGGGGCTGGCGCAGCTGATCTCCCCGGCCGCGCTCAACCGTAGAAAGCACAGTTGCGAAATGGCTTCAAACATTCTTGTTCACAACGCCGTTTTTCAAGCTGACCTGCCGGTTGGTTGACACGTTTATGTATTAACAAAAAGAGAGCGTTTCCGGGAACCGTACTTTGATATTGATGGCCTAAGAGAATTCACATGCAATGTTCCGTCCTTAAAGCACTTTGCGAAGGTTGCGTAAAACCTGTTTAAAGCGATGCCGGTTAAATTTCTTATGTTCTTTTTTAATCCGAGGACACTTAAGCACGTTTTATGAGTTGTGAATGCGAAACCATCAATGTCCAATTGAATGCCGCTGAGCGGTCCCTCGAGTTTTGCGCTGCGATTAAATGCACTATAGCCGTACGTGCTGCCCGACACAGCAAGCAGCGGCAGCCTTCGGTGCCAACGACGAATACCACCGACGTCTTGCGCGACGAGAGACCGAGGAAGCAGCAGTGTCCACCGAGGCGGGCAGGCAGGCGCGCCCAGATACAAACCGAGCGCTGGCTTTTGAGAGTGAGAGCGAGGTTGACGTAGCGTCGCAACGATGCCATCTCCCCTCACGCAGCACCTGGCGCGCTATCGCTCAGCAGGTGTTTCATTTCGCCCGCTCTGCTTCGTCGAGGCGCTCTCGTGAGGTGGCGTGCTCGTGACGTGGCGTCGCATCCAATGGAAATTTAGGTGCCATTTGGATGCTACAGGGGGACACTGGATTTTTGACAAACGAAGTACAGAGGCACGCTGTCTCTGCGCTTCGTTTACCATCGAACTATATTGCACTGCTCTCTAATTATCGCTGTGGCTGTCGTGCCCATGTTCTTTCGTAAACCACGAGGACGTACTCTTGAAACCTCCTATAAGATCCAATGATTTGTTTGTTTTATTTGATGACGCGGCGATACCTTGCACGCAAGACACGGTGGCGCCAAAGTGAATGAAGCCAACCAGAAGAGATGGCAGAGATTCGGCGAACGCGCGTTCACGCTTGTCTTTGGTAGGCTACCGCAACTATCTTGCACAGTTACGTGTGCGTGGGCGGGCACCTTGCATCCAAACCGGCTCTTGCTGAGTCACGCTTAAGAAAACGAACCGTCTGAACCTCCGGACGCCCTTGCTCCCAATGTCCCTCGCAGTCTACGCGTTTTCTTCGTCGTTGCTGCCTTCTTAGCACTCCGCTGTGTTGAATAAGAAAGGAGGGAATGTCTTTTCTTCTTATCATCACTGTTTTCGGAGAAGGGAACTCGTCTTCTCACTGTGAGCTCCATTCTTCGCGCGCTCCTCCGCTCTAGCCACCAATTCACGCGACTCCATTGAGAAATGCGCGAGCCAGGAGAAACAAACAGACCCAGAAGGACAACACAGGGTGCTTCGTTTCTTATTCGTATACTGAGGCCTTCACGGGCCGGAAAAGGAGTCCCCCGTCCTGTTTTCTTGGGTCTGCTCCCTTACTTCTTTTCGCCCACTCTACTCCGCTTTCTCGCACCCGATGCACACATACGACCTCACTCATCCATCGGCTCGTATCCCAAAAGTAATTGAAAAAAAAAAAGAATGAAAGAAAGAAAGAAGCAAACCCGCTCAAAAATCGCTGCGGCGTCCACTGGCACCACCTGACTTAGCACTACTCTGCGATTCCGTGAGAGGGGAGGTTGGCGCGGCCCGGCGTGCTGGCGCGGGGCAGCTCGGAAAAAGGAAATACACACCGTAACATCCACGCAGCCTTGCCCCAGTCCTCAAAACTCAGTCCCCGTATAGTGATGATGATGATGGAAATAAGCGAGGAGGTTGAGGGGGGTGTTTGGAAGGTTTCATCCATGGCGGTGGGGAGCGAGCACGTTGGAGGCAGTGGAGGGGTTGGCGGGGGGTGTCACGGGAGAGTAAGGAGACGGGGAGACCCCCCCCCCCCCCCCCCCCCACGACCGGATGTGACGGCCGTGGCCCGCTCTCGCCGCGCTGCTCGCGCGTTTCCCCTTCTCTCCAACCGTCTCCGGCCGTGGCTCAGGTGTCGTCCGTCTTCTTCACTCTGGTTCGTCCCCCCAACCTTTAGGACTCAGAAGTGCTCACCGCCGCCTCTCCCTTACCGTCCTCCTTTCGTGTAGCGGAGCCGTTCTCCCTCGCCTTACGCACTTTACTACCCTACTACGACTACAACTCCTCTCCATTGACATTTCGAGGGCGAGGGTGGTACGGCGCGAGTGGTGCTGCGTCTGTTGCGGGCAGAGCAGCGGAGACGAAGGAGCCAGCAGCGCAAGCGACAGCACATGGTCGGCGTCTGGTCCGCCGGTGGCAGCTGTGGTAGTGGTGGTGTTTTGGTGGTGCCGCCACGTCGTGTCGCTCCTTGCTTCCGGAAGGTTGCCAGCTCGGCGAGTTTCTTGTTCTGAAAAGCTGCAGCGCCTGGCGGATTTAATTCCCCCCGTGCGCTCGCCACCGCCGTCCTTGACCGTCGTCGCGAAGACCGCGCGCGATTGACCACCGCCGGCTTTCCCCTTTCGCAGCCCGCCCGATGTCGTCAGCCGAGAGTGTGCCCGTGAATGGAGGAGACTAATCACCTGTCTCCGTCGCCGGTTTCTGTTGCCGCCGTAGTCTCGACGCCGCGCCGTCGTCTCCGGGGCCACACCATCACCGAGGGCTAGGACGACAACGCAGCTGCCCACGACGAAGCTCCGCCGTTCTGTGTTGGCGATGGATACGCGTGATGGATTACGGCTGCTGCCGCGCCTACATTAAGAACGTGTGACCTGATTTAGCCTCCGCCGCTTCTTTGCCCTTGAGCTTTCACACCGTTTGGGCGCCGCTCACAAGACTCCGACAGCTTTTTGTGATCCAATGTGCAATTCCGGAGACCCTCCTTCACGTGACTGCGGGCGCACTTCTCACATGTTTGGACTGTGAGGTAACCTGCACTTTACGAAGGTGAAGAATCAAAGGGAACACAAAAGTGTACAGACGCGTCCTTGCTGGATGACGATGGTGCTTAGCGAAGAAACGCCGCGACCACTGGTCAAAAACCGAGCACAGATGCTCCCATCCGGTCCGCCGTCACCGGACTCAACGCCACGGTTGACGCGAGAAGCGAACAACACACCCGTCAGTCACCACCATCACCATAGCCATAACGAGATCTCCAGAACGGACTTTAAGATGCGGCCGCCTCCGGCACCTAAGACAGCGCTTCACAAAACTACAAAAGGTAAGCTCAGCACAGTTTCGAGCTACAGATATTACAATTCGGTTTCCGAATTCCTTAGTTCACCTCCTGCAACGTTTATATTGTCATTACTCTCTCACCACATTGCATTTGCACAAGAATGCGCGATATTCTTGATGTGGTATCTTTATCATGGTCGGTGATATACGCTTAACTGTGAATGTTAAGCTTTCTCGATTCACGCTCATTGGTCGTATTCTGCATCCATAGACATTTCGATTCTTCTGGATTTGCGTAATTGGCTTGGACGCCCTCAAGCCGCTGTTATTGAGGTACGGCCAGTCCGAGCGATGCGTGATCCCTCATATGAAGGAGAAATCATATGAATGGTCATAAAATACGGCCCCGTGTCTCGCCAGGCTAGTCCGTAGTCCTCAAATTTCTGCTAAACTAGAACAGCTGTCATGAACTGTCTTATTGCCGCTAACTACTACTACGCAATGCAAGAACACGCCTTGGTTCTTGAATAAACGCCTCTTGTTTGTGATGACTCCAGCGCGTTACCTCAGCGCGCTAGAAGCAGGGTACCAACTCCTGCATGGCGTGCGTAACCGATTCGCGAAGGATGACTCGCCACTTTTACGTAAGGCTTTGAGTAGAAAGGACTGAGGAACACGCCCTGATTTGCATACGCGGGCGTCTGCCCTCGCGGCACTTGAATGAAGAGCTGGTGCGCGAGCGCGCCACGAGGAAGGGAGAGGGGAAAGGGGGGGGGGGCAGTACGATGGCGCCATTATCATTGACACGGAGCCGGAGCCGTGGATGATGGACGAGTGGGAGCACAAGTACGAGAGTGCAGGCGTACGCACGAAGACGACAGTGGCGCCTAACTCGTGCAGCGTTTCTTCTCTCCCTCTCTCGATGCCCTAATCGGATTCGCATTTCCGCGGAGACGACCCAATGGCGGGGACGCGGCGAAAGACGGAATCTCGTTTTACGCGTATTTCCGTTCTCCGGGCTTTGTTCCAGGCTAGCGCACGCCTTGGGAAAGATGGCCAAGTGGTGGTCTCTCTTCTTTCATTTGCTCTGCTCGTGCCTTTCTTTTTCTCCGACCCATGTCAGCACGTGGCCCAAGCGCAGCTTGCCGGCCTGTAGTTTGGCGCGTACATAATTAGTATGTCGAGTCACGCTCGCAACCTCTGCAGGGGTGGTGCCTTTCTGGGAGGTCTTTCGGCGTGAATCCATGACTCTTTTTCCCCAGTGGTCATGTGCTGGACCGGACGTTGCCGGTGCGAAAGTGCAAAGTTCTTGTAACATTTTATAGGAAACAGCAGCTGTTGTGTGATCGAACTCGCTATTATGTTGACGCGAAGTTTATCGTAAAACAGTTGGTCCGGGGCACGTAGGAGATCTTATCGGGAAATAGGCGGCCCTGCACCATCTCGCCAAGATGGCAGTCGGGATGACGTAGTTGGAACATGTTTAAATGTGGCCGGTGCGGCGAGTTCCGTCGCCTTCTTGAAAGTAACCAGAGCTAACAGGCATGTGTCCTTCATCGGCTGAAGCATGTTCTGTGAAGAATACTACACACAAGAGGACGGCAAGCCAACGAAGTTTGCCATGCAATGTAACAAGTTTGCCAGCTAACAAAACCATGACTGTCATGATAGCGGTCAAAGTGAGAGGGTAGGTCAAAAACTATGCACAAACTTTCACATAATAGAAGAAGACTCGAAAAAAAAAGAAACATGTCTCCAGTGTGCAACACTTGCAGACATTGATTGAGTATAGTACGGATTCCAAATGCGAATTGCATTCCTATGTGAGCACGTACTAAGCGCGCTAACTAATTGGTTAAGTAACAGATCATTGGTCATTTATTTCACCTGTGGACTTGAAACCTCCCTTCTAGTCTTCTCTGTCGTCTTTTGGTACGTCGATATATGTATATGGGTTACCAACTCCCGTACATGAAAAATGTAGCACAAGAAGTACCCAACCCTTTTTGTGGTTTAATAGACGCATATCATCGCAGAAACATGATAAAACGATATTCTCACAAATATCGTTAAGAATACAATCAATGCCGATAACCTTTGATCTGAAGACACCCATACCGTAACATAAGGCAGTTAATTATTTCTTCACATGCATGCAGACGAAAAGCGGGGACCCGAAAGAATGTTTGCCAGCTGAAGTACCATGGCATGTATTTATACGAGAAGGAGATGTTCTCTTCGGTATTCGTTTGTAGCTGCGGACATTCCCTGCCTTAAAGCTAATGCCAGGCCATCGATAGAACCTGGCTTACTGCGCCAGGTGTTTCCACTCAGCTTTCTCACTTTTAAACAGTAAGCCAAATGGCAAAATCCAATATTACCCGCAGATTCCTCGCAGTTGTTGCAGCCCTGAAGGTAACCGGACTGAGCGACGGTCAATGATACAAAGCTGAGAATTTTAACTACGTCGGCGAAATCAAGACTTGATTTTCTCTGCTACTCTTAATCTATTCCTCCCCTTCCAGCAGCGCAAGGTAGGTAAATGAGTTCAGTCCTGGTTAACATCCATGCTTTTCATTTATCCTTGTCTCTCTCCATATGAAGTGCGAGATCAGAGGCGACCACAAGTCCGTGCAAAAATCGCTGACTCGTTTCTAGGCTCCAGGGACCCGTCGATTTCAGCATCGTGGCAGCCTAGGTTATGTTCCGTCAACCGGGGAACCTTCGTGAAAATTCGCCTCACATTCGACCGTCCCCAGTGGCCCCGAGTCTTTTTTTTTCTTCAAGCACGGGTAGTAACTTACATGCATGCAGAGCAATGCCACTGACCAGTCGGGGGCGAACGTGGCTGTGGGAAGCCCCTTCACGTCGTTTCCTGCCATTACCCTTAAGGCCGCCCTTGACTATATAGCGCGCGGCTGTACGGTGTGTACAGCATTCGATGACTAATGAAACGACGTTTGTTTTTGTACGTTCCTGTTTCTCTCAGTCTTTCTCCGGAGCTTCTTGAAGAATCTGTTGCAAAAGAATCACTTTGGCGGGGAATTACTACTACCCCATCGGCTGTGCGCATCTATACGGCGCAGTTGCATTGCCATCTCGACAAACCGTGACATGACGCTTCTATTAGGCAGACATGAGGAGTCTCGCGCGCTTCGCTGTTTTCGTGGGAAGACTTGTTTTCAAACACTCGCATCGCCGCGCTCACGAGGTACGTACAGACCGATAGTGCTTTGTTTCCTTCGCCCGATGCGATGTATGCGAGTGTGTGACGATGGCGAAATCATTCATGTGACTCTCGGGGGCATCGAGCCTTGCCTCTCTTATTTTCCTGCTGCGCGAAGATTTTATCGGGCCATAATAGTTAGCGCGTGTGAGCAACAGATCCTTTAAAAATGTTACTCACGGGTGCAAAGGTTAACACGTGCTTACCGACTATCACTTTGCTGTGCATTCACTCAACATTCCTCAGCGAAAAATTGCCGTCGATGCATGGCTGTTTTCAGGTCTTCGTAAGGGTTCTTGCACACTGAAGGAATGTTTGTCGATGTCGACTTAAACTGAATTGCATTGGTATGTCAATTTTTAACTCAATCGACAGCAACGGTGCTGGTGGGGTTGACGGGCGCGTTGATGATGCGGATGATTTAGAGAACACGCACGTCCCCCAATAGCTCTGTTGACCAATGGGATCGAACATGATATCCTGATGACGAATTTCTTTGGCCACCTTTTCGCTAGAGGTTAGATGTTTCTATTCACCTAGTTCTCTATCTCTCATTAGTGAGCCCTTAGATAAAGTTGTGGCTTATCGCTACCGCCCCAGCCATCTGCCAGCTTTTTGCTTGTTTTCTAATCCGAGGTGCCTTCGTCAGGTGGATGCGTGTGTCGCGAATTTGTAGCTGCGTGCAAAACGGGCAGATAGCTGAGGCTCTAATTACTGCACGATCGATTTCTCTAAAACACCCTTTCAATTTACTGGCTACGTGGCGCTGAAATAATCAGGTGTCATCGTGTGTGTGCGTTCCGTAGGTCGCGGATCGCCACGTGACAGACACGTAAATTGGGGGGGGGGGGGGGGGTTGTTCATAAGTTCGAGACAATGCACATGGCTGGTTGTCTGTGTACGCCTATTGTTAGTCACGTGGTCCGTCATGCTTGCTGATAATTCAAGCCAAATATTTAGGGAGACAGCTCATCCCTTTCGACATCGATGGCTTCCTTTTTTACTGAATAGATAGGACCCACGGAGATTATTATTATTATTATTATTATTATTATTATTATTATTATTATTATTATTATTATTATTATTATTATTGTTGTTGTTGTTGTTGTTGTTGTTGTTGTTGTTGTTGTTGTTGTTTTGCGCTGTACGCCTCCCTGGTACCAGCATCGGTGAGATCACTGTTAATTTTCCAACATCAAGTTTCATCACCAAATAATATGCGTACGCGTGGTCCCCTCCTGCGTGTAGTCTCCCACGCCATATAAAATTGCGCTTAAGGGCAAGAAGATGGTTAAAGTAGTCCATAACTGAGCACTATTGGCTCGGATCTAGATCAGACGAGTAGTCTAACGGCCACGCATATGGCGCCCTATAACGCACGCTTCGCGCTCTCTTGATGATGGACGGCGTGGGGGTCGAATTAAGGTCATTGTCTCTAGTTGAGCAGTGAGATTGGGGCGGGTCGCCGTGGACCACTTATGTGTGCTAGCTGACTCACCAATTGAACGCGCGTTCCCAGCAGCCGGTTCAGCCGCAGGATCCCTAATGTCGTTAGTGGCGGGAGTCGGCCCGACAAAAGAGCGCCACGCGTCCGTCGGCCCACCGCAGTGCAGCCGCCCCGCACGTCTTCGGGTGGCCAGGCAGTGGCGGCTCCGCTTTTGTGCGCGCGCGTCGCCGGTATCCGTGCCTAAGCCCGAAGTGGCTGTTGTTGCCGCGGCGTGCTCGTCCCGCGAGCTGACTCTCCAGTCCCTTGATACCCTTTGGCGTCGTGTACTCGCCCGCCAAGGGTGTTTGCCCTTCTTACACGGCATTGGCAATCTTCAAAGCCCCACCGAGCATCTGTTGAGTCCCGCCAGCCGGCGGGCCTATAGAGAAAAGGTTGCGCGCACTTCTGGCTGAGCTTATCCGGGGCAGAAGTGAAATGAAAACAGAAAACAAATTGCTAGAATAAAAATGTGCTAACGATTTTACCTCCCGGTATTGGTGAAGACGTTTGACAGCCCCGGCGCGTGGGCGCTGCCATGTTCGAACACGTGACCTCCATTGAGCGCCTTCTAGCCTCTGCTTCTCGAAAGCAGACGACGTGCTGAGTAAATGCAGAGACGCGCTGTTTTCGTGGGCTTTCTTGGTGAATTATTATTCGCCAGCGACGCAAAGCTTTCGAGCACAATCGCAAGCGGAACGTTAGTGCTACTGATCACTTACACCAGCCCTTATTTTAGCTTCATGGGCGTTGAGTGGAATACTCCAAGTCGGCGCGTGTGCGTACTCCCGTGAAGCGATACCCCATAACGGTGTTAAAGCGTACGGAAGGGGCTAGGGAAACGGTCGGGCAGTACAGGCTGGTCTACGTGTCCGATGGGCACAGACGTGGGTCGTGGCGGTTCCAATGCAGGCAGTGTTTCTGCTGGTCGTCAGGCTTTCACAGCTCTCGTGCACTTCTCTCAGCTGTACCGTGCTTACACAAAACGTACGTGAGACAGCTTGGAGTACTGCCGGGGACTTACTACAGCGCTGAGCTCATGGTAGATTACTGACTCGCACGTCAAAAAATTCACTATGTCGAAATTTCCTCCTTTATGCATTTAATGGCTATGAATAAAGGAGAGCACAGCCGACATGTAAATATAAAGCTGCCGAAGCTATTATATTCGTGGTTGTATAGGAAGGCCAAATTCGTTTGCCATGTAGGGCAGGACACTGACAGAACTGAACTATTCATAGGCGGATGAAATGGTCCTATTTGTGTTTACGACGTCGTCGTGGTTCTTTTCTCTGCATTACGTACTGCTGCATTCCACTCAATATTAACATTGATCGAGTGCCTAATTCATACAGTTGTACTTTGCTAAACACGTACTTATTTATTGAGTTCTAATCGTAAGATCGGCAGCTGGCGCGGATCTCTGATGTACTTTGAGCAACGGGAGTGTTCTTTCTTTTTTTCTTTCTCTTGTTTACCCGTTTTGCTCGCTCTGACGATCGGGCTCGGCCAGCTTGTGAGCACCCCTCTCGGCAGCCATTGACAGACGCACCCCGTCTAAGCCTCTGCCCCCGAGGCGCCCAACTAAACCCAACGAAAAACGCGGCATTTGGCGTCATGCTTGGAGGCCCACTTGTGAGCTGCTCTGGTCTTGCGATGAAGGCAGGGAGGGCAGCGGCCTCAAGTGCAGCTGCCGCCACGTTTGGGTCCGCGTATTCGGTTACGCATGCACCGCGAGATTTCTAGGCGCGACCTTCGAGAGTATTTTGCCCCGTATTCCCTAGTGCGCGTGCATGCGCGAGGCGTAAACCATCTTTCGTTAACCAGACGTTCTTTTCACCTAACGCAATGCCCTCTAGCGTTGCAAAGTCTGTTGAGCACGCGCGCGGTTTCTTTTCCGCTTCGGTTCTTGGAAACACGCCCAAGCGCCGCTGCATCTTAAGCTCATGACATATGGTACGACCTCTTTGAAGGGTGACGCCTCTGACTGGTGGAATCTGCTCGAACTTGTTGAAAACTGCTTGAAAACGTTTTTGGTACGATACGTCGTACGTTGTATAGCACATGGCATCGCACTGCAGTACTGTTATCCATGAATTTGCCCAAATAATTTGGTGGCGTATCGGCCTCTAAGAATATATTGCTATATTCGGCGCGTTTTTCAAACAGAAAATGCAGCGAGAATGCGGGAACAAAGGTGGTGTCGATGCCCGCATGCCCATTTAGTACGCGCGTTGTAGTACGTTTTGAGCAGTTCCGATCTCTTCCCGACGACTTGTCGCTGGGTGATTGCGTTTTAAATACGAAGCGTGACTGTTTGTGTTTAAAGAGCGTTCGCTCTGTGCCGGTCGCTGAAAGCAGTCTGTCACATATAACATTCCGCCGGCTTTTTTCCCTCTTCAGGCTCTCTCTGCCGCATGGCCTGTGTGTATTACGGGGGACGCACACTTGCTCGTCCTGGGATCCGGCTGTTGCACCGGCGTAGAGTAAGCGGCGTCGCTGTATATAACTTCCCATTGATCCTCGCCCCGTCGTTTGGCTATGCCACACATGTATTTTAAACGACCTATATCTCGCGCGTGTTCAAATCTGTGTACGTGCAATAGTACGTGCCTGTCTCCGATGAGTCACAACTGGCTGCACGACGCTCTTTTCTAGCGGCTGCGGATAAAATTAATGTGGAAAGGCGGCAAAGCAAAAGCAAGTACTGTGTACGCGTTCTCTCGCAGAGTCTCAGCCGTGAGGAAAATAACAAGGCAACACTAAATTGAGAGAGAGAGAGAGAGACAGAGAAGGTCCCTGTAGCATGAGTCTCCCAGCTCACGGCGATATTGCAATCGCACAGACACACACACACGCACCGGCACACGAAAGGACGAAAAAATAAATAAAGCAGCAACGAACCTGCGGCGTGGCGACATCGCGAACAGGCAGCTGCGCAGAAGCTGTGCACTGCCGGTGAGCGCCAATCGCGTTCCGTCTGCCTGGCTGTCGCCGACGCCAGTTTTGCGGCAGGTGGTGCTCGAGCCCCGTGGCGGCGGGAAAGTGGATCGGCGTCCAGCGGGTGCACGTGAGATGAGTCCGCGCGGGCCGAGCGAAGTCGCCGGCACCGATGCGTCCTCGGCCGCCCTCCCGTCGACGGACGGCCATCGCTGCGATGGCGCGCGTACTCCCGCCGTCGTCGGCCGTCTCCTGCAGCAGCGTGCGGCGAAGGATCGTGGCTTTTTACTCCAGGCTCTTCCTGCGGAGTGAGTGCCGGTGGATGGCGGCTACGTTGTCGTGCGCGCTAATCCGTGCCTTTCGGCTGTCTAACTTGTGGAGCGAACCACGTGCTTTGTTGGAACAGGGCAAACGCGCGGTGTCGGCGCGCGATGAAGTTTCCGTCGTGGGACGTATCGCGCCGCGAAATACGAAAAGGCGCGTGTACTTTGATTTAGGTGCACGTTGAAGAACCGGAGCCTGCCACTGCGGCGTGTTTCATAACGAGATCACGGTTTTGGCACGTAAAACCCCGGAGCTTAGCTTTTCAGTTCGTGTTATTGCAGCGGAGGGATAAAAACTGAGTTTGCGACAGGTAGTCTAGATGGAATTTTTGCAACTGCTATTTATTGGTAGCTCTGGCACCGCGCAATGCAGGATAAAGTTATAAATTTTGACAGTCACTTATACGGTATAGTACTGTGATCCACTGGCGCGCGCCTAAGCAGAAATGGCTGGAAGCAAGTGTAGGAGAGCTTTTACGTCTGGTATTTAGACTAAGCGCAACAAGCACACGACAGCTGACAATACACAACTATCGCTAAACTTGCGCCTGAACATTAAAGAAATTTTTTTTCGAAGTACGACAGTTTCATAACATGATAAATTAAGTAATCAACACGGCAGCAGTTCGCGTCGGTTTTAGTAGGACGTGCAAAATGAGAGAAAAGGCGCTTTTCGTCGAATACAAGAACGGAATTTCTCGATGCCATATTTTTTTTTTTCATTAGGTGTCGCCTTTCTTTACTTCATCGACAAAACAATGACGCAGCGTAACTAGTTTGGCTTCCTATGGGATCGGTTTTGCAAGGTATGTCTAAAACCAGCACAGTGAGACAAGTTGGTTACTTAAAATCTGGATATGCATGCCTGCGCGTGACCTGTAGCGCATCGCGGGGTGTCCAGTTTGAATTCGATTTATGGAAAGCAAGGCATCGGCTTTTGAAGGGAGGTTTGGTTACAGTTGTCTCTATATAGCTCAGTGTTGTGTAATGTTGATATGTTCCTAGCCAGTGGCTTTGGAAGGATCGTAGCCCTCCTTTCTTTTCTTGCTTTATTGCATTCTTCACATAGCCCATTTCTGTGGCATTCATTTTTCCTTCATTCGCTTCTAGGAAGTGTGCTTCTAAGAACACATGCCTAGAAGTCTTCTAGCAGCATGCCCTAGCCGCTCTTTCGTCCCCTTACTTTACCGCATCTCGTTGTCGTAGACGATGGTTCGTGAGCGCTTTTTCTTTCTTTCCAAATCGTAGCGTCACTGTTTGTCTTTCAGCTGCGGTCACCACGACGCTTGGCCATATGGTCGGCTGGAAGTGCGCTTCTAGGCATGCTGAACGCGCCGAGACCTTTTTCCTTCCTCGCGCACTGCGGTAGCCGCAGCCGGGTGTTGAAAACGAAGGGCAGTCATTCTAGAAAGACAGCCAGCCTCTATCTTCTCCTCCTCACGCTGGAACGCACGCACACAGCAGCGTGGCGAGACGAGAAGGGCACATGGGCACGTGGTTTCGTATAGCGCCACCGTGCCGTGCAAGCGCACAAACGCGCGTCTCCCGCGTCTGTGTTTCTTGTTTTAACCGGGCTCTGCGGGATTCTGGGAAAACGCGCAAGGAGCGAGCGAGAATTTCACGGAGCCAGGAGGGGAGGGCAAAACGGTTCCTGCGGGCGCTTTCGAAACCACGGTGGCGGGGGTGCTGTAGGGAGCGCTAGCTCATGGAAGGCAGCATGCGTGCATGTGTGTGCCGCACGAATGAGCAGAGCCCGCGCTGAACAGCTGCGACCTCTCTTCGCCGAGCGGGTGTGAGGGAGAGTGGTTGTGCTGAGAAGATGAGGCACTTGGCGGATCGCGCCCCATCCCCCCCTTTTGCGAACCTGCGCTTTCTGCGCATAACTGTGCGCTCGAGTCGAAATGGCATGTGACCGCGAATACGGCGAAGCATGTGTACGTTTGTGTGTGCGTGCGTGCATGCGTGCGTGCGTGCAGGGGAAGTGTCGTGACGGAAGCGTGGGAGTAAAACCCACGGAGCGCGCTTTTGCTTTAGGGTTAGGGCTGAACTACAGAAGGACGGGCTTTGCTTAGTATATCGAGTGGCTCTCTATTTTCCATCAGATACTGCTTCCCTAGAGTTCACGACTGTGATGTTTTGCGGTAATTTGGGGCACCTCCGCAATCGCTTGTGACTGGGCTCGCAAAACTGCATTAGCCGGGAACGTGACGCGAACAGGATTGGATCTATTGCGAATGACCATGTCCACCTGCGTCATATACTAACGCGCACCGTAGCGACACCACCTTCACCGCGTTAGGTATCTCTAGCGCCTCTTCGGCGTCGCCGATGTTTACCGTTAAACTTCACAAAACCACGGGCTGCAGTAGTGGCCTTTCTTCGCGATAATTTTCTGTTAGCAGGAGGCGTACTGTTTACTCTAAGATTTCGTAGTCAGCGGGCGACGCTTACCGCCATCTGCGCGCTCCATCGTACACGTCATCGCATGAGCTTTACAGATCCAAAATACTGATACTCGCCCCCTCCCCCTCCCGTCACTTTAACAAATCAGGAATTAAAGAAGTATTAAAAAAAGGAGGGAGGCCGCGCACTATCGTGACCACAGCTTTCCCACCGTGTCCACCTATTGCTCTGTTTGGACATGTCCGGTGTTTCGACACGCTCCACACTTTCGACGGCCATGGGAGTATTGGCGTGTCTTGTCACCGTTTTGCCACATAAAAAAAAAAATGCACCTTTATAATGCACAAGGAAAGCCAGTTTGACGGCGAGTTGTTAGTCGGGCCCTTCGACCCCAGCTCTCTCTGCTGTTTTTCTTCTCGTCCTGTATTATTTCTTCCTAGCAGGAAAAAGACACAAGCACTTCGATTTTCTTTGCGGGGATTGAGTTCTCCGCCTTTATTCACGCTGTCCTCATCCCCCTTACCCTCACCGCCTTCTCTTTAAATACGGTGTGGTTTTAAAAGGCCGTGAAAAGCGGGCAGGAGGAGGCGCAGGTAATACCGTTTCGTCTCGCGCAGAAAAGAAGTCACCCTCTAAATCCCGGGCGATGAAAGGGAAGAATTATGGAAGCGAAGTCAACTTCTCACGTTTCGCCCTGTGTCCGCCGTAAAGCGCGCGCTGACCAGGCGAGTGATTGTCAAGCGTAAGCCCGGTCGGGGCACACGGCTGTCTGTGCGTCATGACAAAAGGTACGGTGATGTAATCGCTGAGCGCAGCCAGAAGAAAGCGGCTCGAGTGGCTGCTGTCGCGTCCCTATTCCGATATCTTCTCTACTATATCGAGAGGCACGGGTCCGAAGGGGTGCCCTCCAACGGAGAAACAAAAGAAAGAAAACGAGGGTGGCCTCGGCAGATGTCGCGGAAAAAGTTGCGGAAAGTTTCTTTCCGATCCGCTTTGCGCCCAAGCGTGAGACTGGGCTCTTTCTTTGACCGCTTTGATGTCACCATGCACACGCTTTTAGAGTGGAAGAGAGCGAGAAACCTGGACACGGTTTTCGCACGGTTCATGTACATTATATATATATATATATATTTAAATATATATATATCATCCAGCGGTGTTAAGAAAGTGGACGCTTTCGTAGATTTCTATACGACCTTAGTTTACGTTTGACCGAAAGCCTCAGGCAGAGCCGATAAATAAAGCGGCAGATAGCTGATGTTTGCTCTTGGACAGGCACGAGACCTCAGCGCTTCGACGCGTTTGATCATGCAAAGTGGCTGAATACGAAACACGATTAAAATTAGGCTCATAGTCTAATGATGGACTGAACACTGTTCGTGTAACACTTTTTGAGCCGGTATGACAAAACAGGTATGATTCGATTGTTTGTCTCATTGGAGTCGTCTATTGACTACGATAGTTGTCGAGCGCTGCAGTGACATTTCTATACAAGGCATCATAATTGACGCTGTTCCGAGTGACCACATTAGGTCTCATTTAACGCGGCTTATTTGAGGCGAATCACCGTACTGTATACGATCCGGCGTACCTCATTAAAATGCGATCACGACTCGCCGTTCTACACAACCGTGCCGGCATGCCGTCGACCGCGTCGGCCATGTCTTCTGCGGCCAGAAGACTGCCGCATTGTGGAGGGCCATGCGGCAGGTGCGCGGCGTATGAAGCCAAGCTGAACACACCACTCGCGGCCATCTCGCGGCGCGCTCGGAAGCATCAGATGATGCACGAACCGTCTTTACGCCGTGTCCCCTCCCCGCTTCGCCCCTGGTGGCCAGAGGAGCAGCCAGGCACAGCGGTGGTGCAGGAGCGAAGGTTCCTCGCCGAGCCGCGCGCTTGCCAGGTGGCCCTAGCGAAACATGTGCGGCGCGCCGTGCGGGGATGCCCCTGCATCCACCGACCCACCATACTCACGCACACGCAGTTTTTCGTCCGAGTTTTAGGAGACGAAACCGACCAAGCATAATGCGTGGCCTCTCTCAAGGGCATCAAGTGATGTTCGCTGGAAGCTACGCAATGGTCCGAAGCGCGTCTGGTCGTTGTTCTCCGAGTTTCTGGATATAGCTGAGCCGGTCCCGGTTGGCCCGATAATATCCCCTGCTGCACAAGAGCTGTTTTTGAGACGCTGCTGTCAGCTCTAGGAAACTCGAGAAGCACGACGGCGATTCCATGCTGCAGAAAGACCATTTGTGCCTACGGAGCTTCGCTAACTCGCAGTAGGTACTTCATTAATGGCGAAACTGTTCAAGCATTTATACACGAACGCTATACAGATGAAAAGGGAGGGCTGCGCGAGAACGACGTCTCTATACTGAGACACTTGCGCCTTCCATTTTGGTATGCGTGATACTTGTCGACGGCCACGCTTTCCGTGCATCGCCAGTGATATGGCCGGGAGACCCGAGAGGAAACCTACACGGTGTATCATACCATGTCAACGTTCTGGAATGAATTAGTCGATGTGTAAAGTTCTCATTCTCCTCGCGGGCGACCTTTCCTGTGCACGCGTAGACATTAGCATTTGCTTAAAACTGGATGGCTTCAGGGCTGCCTTAAAGGTTTCATAACACGGCTAGGTCGAAAGGAATCGATCAGGGGGAGCTCTGACGCCCTGGTTTACGGTTTGTTTCTTTACCTGCGCCGCTTCAGTACCCTCGTTTTGTGCGCCACCGCTAGCTGCGCTCTGAATCAAACGTTTTTCGTACACTGTGGGGTCACATCTGGCGTAACCCTGCACAGTCGGGCCTCCGCCTGGTGGACGAAGCCCTACAAGTCGGAACCCATGGGCCCTCCTGCGGTGCTTTTCGCAGACACTCGCTTCAGCGTGTCATCCGCGAGGCTTCACTGGGAGCCCCCATGAGCTCTCACACGAGAGTCGGTCTCGATGTGTGGTCAAGTGACTCCGACGCCACTTGTACTCCCACTGCTCGGATCATTCTGCTGTGCGGCAAGAGAGCTGGCACAGGCCTCCATTACGGAAGCCGCGTGCATTCATTGGTTGACGCTGAGAGCACCACGGGTCGCGGCAAAATGCAATAAAACTAAAGGTAGTCGCTGAGTGCACGCGGGACTAAATGTGAAGTATTATGGCGACAGCACCATCGCTGATAATTTCAGAGTTGTAGCCTTTTTATTTTTTTTTATGCAAGTACACTGTTCGAGCTTTCGCTCAGCAACTTGTGTAAGCGGGGTGACGCATCGTCCCGTGCGGTTTGGGCTCCCGTTGCGGCGTGATTCCCGCGTAATAATGCGTGTCGCGCGTTTAAACCTTTGTTATGGTCTCACGGGCCTTTTATGCTTTATACTTCTTTCGGAAGCAGTAGAGTGGTGTTGCGGAGTCCTCATTTCTATATGATGACACCGCAAGAGCGTGCATAAGAGCTTATCTCTTGTATTCTTTGAGGTTTTCAAGGTTAATCACGCATGAAGAAATATGTATTCTGAAGTGTGTGCGCGTGCGCCCGCGCGCTTGTGTGTGTGTGTGTGAGTAATCTGTGGTATGCAAATATATAATAGGCACAGTGACTGAGACCATGGTCGCCATCACCCTCCGCTTTATTTATGATTCCTAGGTCGTGCTGCATTCGAAACAACTCCGGGTTGCAAGATGGGGGCAGTACAGGGTGCGGTGGACGGCGGCGTGCTGGCGTCTGTATCTCGTGCTGCAGACCGGTTTCTCCTCTCCATTTCGTCAACTCGACCTGGTGGCTTCGTTTCAGGGTCGTTATTCTCCGCACCGTCGACAGCAGGCCACGAGATTCTGGAAGGGGGATGAGGAAGAGAGGGCGGCTGTAGACAAGATGCGCGAATTGCAAATCAGTCTGGGCGCAGACGTGCTAGCTCTACGGCCGTGCGCAGGTTGTGCCGATGTATCGCTATTCCCGGTCATAAATAAATGGTCCACATGCCGACAGGCGTCGTCGCAGCCGTCACGTCGGCGCCTTGTCGCCGCCATCTCCCCCTCCCTACCCTGCCTGGGTTCGCAGCAGCTCATCCCTGACGCGTTGGCTGACACGGCCGCCCGAAAAAATCTTGCATCGCTCAGCGCTGCTATTCTGTATGTTTGTCTGCTCTCTTCTGTTTGAACGTCTCTTGCTGGCTGTCACTTGATGCAGTGCCTGGTCTGATGGCGTGATTCACACTGCAAGCATGCCTGAAACCTTATCGTCGTCAAACCTGTTCGATTCAACTTTCTTGCTTGCAGGTTAGATTTGGTTTTTATCCTTTATTTTCCTGCAATTCGTCAACTGCCAGGAGTATCAACGTGCAATATGGAAATATCGCGTTCTTCTGCTTCTTTCGCATACTCTTAGAGTGTGGTGAATATGTTAGCCCACTTGAAAGAGTCCCGACTGGAGATAAAAAAACAAGAACTGAAGGTGTGTTGCTCGCAAATGTGTACGTTAAAGCATTGTTACTGCACAGACTATTTGCGAATAAATTTTGCATTCCGAATAATGTTTCGTATGGGCAAATTTTAACTTGCATAGCTGCTGAACGAAAACAGCTGAACTTGGCGGCCTGTCGCCGACCTTAGAGCACCTGTTGGCTGGATCTAAGTGGCTCCGCTTATATTCATTCTTCTTTATACTGGTGTAATATAGAGATACTTTGTAGCTTGAAATGGAAGGTAGGAAGCAATAGTGTCGTGTACTTTACGTGCAGACGTCGAGATGTAGGCAAAATCATATATGTGGGAGGTGGTAGGCAGACTTAGATCAATATCGAAATTTGCATGAACTGCATATAGAAGTATTTACGGCCTTCACTGGCATCCGTATTCAAAAGCACGTTACTGCGTCAGTGGCATAGTGCTGAAAATTCTGTAATAAATGTTTTCACGCTGAAACGTTCGCACTGCACTAAGCTTTGTCGTTGTTCACCATGTAATTTATCGAGGCCTTCATCCAGGTCATTTCTTGCCATAGGAATTTACTGCGCCCCTAATTGCTGCACTTCTATTCAGCAATATTACGAATTACTGAGCTTCGCTTTTCTACAACTTAAACACTGGCGAATCTGTTAGGAGGAGCGCCTAAGATAGGCGTTCTCAAACTTCAATGAACGCGGTGTACAACTGCAACATTTCCGTGATGACGCGTTACTGCACGCAACAACGTGTAGCAAGGGCACAACAACCAATCAGAGAAGCAATCAGCTTCACATGCTTGAAGCAGGTCTCGACATTCGTGTCCTTGGACCAATGCGTCGTAATAGCGGCTGGCGCTTCTTGCCTGATCAGCTTGTTCGACGCCGGAGAAGCCTCTTCGTATCTCTCGCGTGTTTCGCGCTAGAAGTATTGTGGCCTCCATGGTCTCAGCAGTGGACCTGTGGATGCACAAAAAACGAAAACACAGAAAAGTGGGTGAACACACAAGGGCATCGCGTGCAGGGCGCGATTGCCACCTTCCATCGCGCACTCTCTCTTCCGGTGGTGGCGACTGAGAAAACGATCACAAGCCGTTTCTTACGGTGTGCGTATGTGTGGACCACGGCCTGGGCGAACGATTTCTTTATTTTTTTCGCCAGTGTTTTGCTTGAAACAGACCCACTCGCGACTTCCGCAGGAAGTGAGGGCAGCCCCATAGGAGAGAGAGCGAGAAACCGAGGAGAGAGAAAGAAAGCAAATAAAAACTCCAGTCGCGGGGCGCGTATCCACGAGCTACTCGCAGCAGATCCATTCACATCGTTCCTACGTCTGCTGAGCCTCCCCCCATTTTCCCTTTATATTTATCTATTCCATGCCATTTGTAGGCTCTTGCTTGCTCGGCGCCACCACAGCCAGTGTCTGTCTGCTACCAAGCGAGAATACGGCAGAATAGCTCCGAGCCACGGTGCCCTTACTTCGACAGCGACGTTGTGGAGAGGGGGCATGGGAGGAGAACGTATGGCTTGGCTGAGCCTGTGGCCTGTCGCGTGCGCGAACGCATAAAGCCAGAGCGTAACGTGAGGCAGAGGGGGACGATGGTGAGGAGATACGGGGAGCGAGGGTGAGGCTTTGGTCGGGCGCATTGAGGATGCGAGATGTGCGGAGGAGGAGAGAGTGCGTATGCCAGCTAGGGAGGGGGGGGGCGGTTAGAGGGGCGGGTGAGGGAGAGAAAATCTGCGGAGATCTGGTGCGGCCGTCGCCGTTCGTTTTTCACCTGTGCAGCTTTTTTCCCATGGCCTGTGACCCACTCCTCCGGCTTCCCACGGTTCCTCGCCGTGAAGGAACTCCGTGGCGACGCTCTCCTCGACACAACTGCGGCACAGCTTGCCGGCATCCGAGCGTGCGCGCCAGCGAGCGAGAGCGTTTGCATGTCGACCAAAGCGAAAACAAGAACCGACGCTGGCGTACGGAGGAAGAGCCGAGAAGGAAAACAAAAATTCTGATGTGGCCCGAGGTGGTGCTCGCTCCCTCACCTCTCGCCTTCTTCAGCTGGCGCCTCTCTCTTGGCGGCGTCTTGGTAGTAGCACTACTACGTCTCCCGCCGTCCTAGCAGACTTTCTTTTCTTTTTTTCTTCTTTTCGCCGTCGTCTTCCTCCAGGCGATTCATGAATGAAAGCGTAGAGTAGTAGTAGTGTGACGTTGCGGCGCCCGCTTGTGCATCGAGCGCGGAGCGTAAGATGCGTGAATGAAACTGGTTTCCATGCCGGAGCTTTCGCTCTCTCTCTCTTCTTTCCTTCGTATGTTTCGTGTTCCTTCCTTTCGTTTTTTCCCGCTTCTTGCGCTTCCTTCCTCGCCGTTCTGTGCGTAGAACGGGAACTTGTTTGGCCTCCTTGCGGACGTCGACGCTCCTCTGGTGCGGCGCCGCAGGCTGTCGTTCGACATGTGCTTACGTCTCTTATTGTTTTTTGCCTTTTCGTTGCGTCAGTGTACACGCGATCGTGCTTTACTATTTTTCTTTTCATCACCATCTCTCACTCTGGATTGCACTTTATGGAGCGTACATACGCGTGTGTGCGATTGTATTCGTTATATGTTTATCTGCTATACTCTATCCGGCGCTGCCGGCGTGTCCGGCGACAAGAGCATAAGATAGGTTCCTTCTTTGCTTGAAGCTTCGCGGACCGGATGGCGGCGGCAGACGTGATGCGGCCGTGTGCAAATAAGCAACACATCGGGAAGCCGGGGCAAGATCAGCGCAAAACAATGCGCGCTTTTGTAGCAGCCCAGCTTCCGCAAGCTTGCCTTCTTTCTTTCTTTTCGTGTTTCTCCAATATTCTATCCGCTGCAGGGAGAGCTCCTACTCTTAGCAACCACTCTATTTAAGCAAAGAGTGGTGAGAAGGCCAGTATGTCTCCTCTAGGCTATCTGGGATTTGCCACCTGCCTGGGTAGGTTTTACATCATGTCCTATTCGTGTGAGAATTTCTGCTCAGGAGTTTTGTCGAGTAGTGCTTCGTCGTTCATATGGCCCCCGTATGGCAGCAAAGCTTTAATAAAGTATCGCCCATGTGGGCTATCAGAAAGGGCAGGTCGATCTCGTTATTGTCCATATTGGCATGTCTATTATGAATGAGAGTAATTTATTGGCGAATGTGCTAGTCGGCTGCAATACAAAGAAAGCTAAAGGAAATAACGTGGTGGCGACTACCGTACCGCGTGAATCCTGCAAGACTATTGAATCGCAAATGGCTGCGCCCACGCTGCGGTGCAAGAGCCTTGCTACCTACGGCCTTGATGGATAATTGTAGAATACAACATTTAATTTTTGTTTCTAGAGATTCCTGTAGCACACGTCTCTACCCTGCGAGTGGACGCCATCTTGCTCAGGGCGCAAGCGCAGACCTCCCACGTATTTTGGTCACAGAACATCTATTCCACTACCCAAAGCGTCCCAATGAAAGTCAAAGACAGTTTTTCCGACGACGCTTTCTTTGCAGCTGTCAACGGTGGCCACTGTATTTCTCCAGTATGCAATGGCTTTCCGCACAAGCACAAACGCGCATGTTGCACCCATAGAGTTTCTCACTATAACACTCAGAGGGAAATCTGGCGCCACCGTCTATGGGAGTTTCTTAAGGGGCGCCGTGCCGTCATGGGTATGACGGCATATGTGTCTACGAGGCTTGTGTTGGCTGGTGTTGCCTGGCTCTGCCAGGCAAGCACCAGAACGATGCCAATCCGAAGTCACAATATACCGGCATTCACATGCATACCACAGCGTAGCAGCGCCAGATTTCCCTCTAGGTAATATAGTGAGAAACTCTATGGTTGCACCAGCTTTCCTCGCAGCCACCGCCCGACGTGGTGCCCAGATCTGGCTTCCGCGGCGGCGTCCTTGCTCCTGCCAGTGTCTCTCGCACAGGCGGCGTCTGTCACTCGCTACTGCATGCCGCAACGCGCTAGCTCGTTCTGTCCCACTAAAAGCGTGCAGCGTTGTGGGGCTTACAGCCGACGCCATACATATGGGGATCGAACTCGAAAAGTAATTTGCAGTTCGCCACTGCGGGCACCAAAATAGGCGCTAAAAAGAAAAGAAAAAAAAGAGAAATTAGAGCTATATTAATACATTCGCCTTCTACGACACCAAGAAAGCTGCTCTTACTGTAAAGAGAGTCTTAATAGCCGAAAAAATTACAAGAACGAAGGACTGGTGGCAACGCCGCCTTGAATTTCTCGCGCCAGCTCGCTGTGACGTCATAGATTTTGACAGCGTCTGCTCGGGCCTAGTGACCTTTTGATCGGTAGATATGGCCTACATTGTATTCTAAAAGGTCCAGGAAATAAACATGGCAAGCTTACAAAACTTTTACTTAAAGAGCAACTCCGGCGTTTCTTTAACAATATTAGGATATTGTAATTTTCAAATGGCATGGACAGTCCTGTCACCGGCAGGGTGCTTCAATTTGCTTAGAAATCCATCAATAATATTAAATAAGCAATAGACGACATACCGAAACCGAAACGGGTAGCTACTTCGTGTAACGTCACGATGAGTGGATGACGTCAGATCCTACACTATTCTAATGTAAACAAGAAGAACGCGTGCTAACCACACAGTAAACTTGGCGCTGGCGCCAAAGAAGCGAAGCCGATGATGTCTGCTGACGACACAGGGAGCTCTTACATAGTTTCCGAACCAGACAGCGGCGATTTAAGCGGCGATTTAAGCGACAATTTTAGCGACAGTGCTGGTGTAATCTCTGACGTCGCAAACACAGGGTGGCCAGTAGAAAGTCATGAATCGAGAGCGCAACCAATCTCTAAAATTGATTTACAGGAAAACTGAATGAGTTGCAGCCATATGGTCTGGGACAGATAATCAGAGTGCAAAAGATATATCCAAAATTTTATGAAGATCAGTGGACATCGAAAAATCGCCGGAGTTGCCCTTTAGCCACAGCGGTCCAAATACAGAACGTATACTTTATGACGTCACACTGACGCGCTGAGTTTTCGGCGCGAAATTCTGCAGTGAAAGATTTATTTTCTGTTCTAATAATAATCATATAATTGCGAAGTTAACAAAAATGTAGTTTTGAAATAATTTATCGGCATGAACTAATGCAGTGTTTCCCTCTAGTGGTCCCTTTAACCAACGCGATTTGCCGCTATTGTGATGCTGGTTGCACACGAACCCCGAACTAGGGATGATTATCTGACTGCAACTCTATAGGTATCGCAACGCTGCATGACTTTAATGGGGTGGAGCGTAGGGACTGGGGCACACGCACTAGGCGGTGCAGGGCTCAGCCTTGTGACGCTGCCTGCTGCTTCAACCCGCGCCACCCGCTGTTGCTGCCGGGGACACACACGCCGCGCGCCACGTACGGGCGCCACATGTTGTTTTTCGCCGCTTCTCTTCGACCGCTGAGCCTGGCACGCACCGGCTACGGTGGAATTTCGGGACGCGGATGGAGGGCGGGAAGAGCTCTACGGACCGGCCCATTGCGGTAGCGCCTCGTGTGTGGCTCTCTCTGGCGCGACTGTTTCGCATCGCGGCAAAGCGCAGGAGGCGCCAAACGTAGGGGACGTCCGGCGCTTTACGGCGGCCGCTTCCACTGCTCTTGTATGGTGCTTGCGTCTCGTAGGAAACTTTTTCAAAGCATGACAGTCGATATCTGAAGAACTACGCACAGATTCATGAAGAGATTCCGTTTTAAAACGCCATCGCTGTAATGTTTTATTTCACGTCACCGTGGTTCCGACAGCTGTGCAAGTCAAGGTGTCTGTTCAGCATTGTGGTTAAGCTGACAGCAGCACCGAGTGTAGTTCCTGCAGATTTTTCTTTGGGTTCGCTGTGGATTCACATATGTGCCCTTTGCTGGATTGTAGGTTTCCCCTTCTGAAGTGGCGCACAGGGATTAAGAGGTATTTTGCTCTTATCACACGCAGTGACGAAGGTTGAAAGGGACACTACACTGGGAGGACTGCGAGCTCACCAGCCGAATGATCAGTATTA
The DNA here is from genome assembly GCF_038994185.2 of Dermacentor albipictus. Lineage (NCBI taxonomy): Eukaryota > Metazoa > Arthropoda > Arachnida > Ixodida > Ixodidae > Dermacentor > Dermacentor albipictus. Next base: position 165,425,335 of record NC_091824.1, on the reverse strand, counting down.
ATTAGCCGTTGTCTGTAGCTTTGCGTTGAGAATTAAGCTGCACTCTAAGCTCGTTGGATAGAAGTTGCCCTGTTGACCTGAGACGACTTGGAACCGACCGAGATGTAGTGAAGTAAAAAGAGAAGCGGCATTCGTATGTAAAGTCGCCAAGAGATTCACCTTCACCCAACTGGTATCTTTAACTTTCTTTTTTGGCCTTGGTACACTAATACACTAGTATCTAGTACACTGACAGCTTGTACTAGCTTTTAGTGATATACAAGTCATCATACAAGCCAAGTTTCCGCTTGTGATTGTCTTCCTGAAATATGACGCACGTAGACCGTCTCAGTGATCAGTGCGGGTTGAAGACTGCTTAAAGTGGCTAAATGTTAAGGTTAAAGGTTAAGGTTAAAGTGGCGCGCTTGCAATTTGTAAGCGACGGATCTTATGGCGAGTCATCAACGATGCACCTCGTAGAATGAAGAACTAAAGATGGGTGGCGAGTCACTCCTGTGGTGTGTTGAGCTCCGTGAACTGGGAGGTTTCGTTCTCTCCATCAGCGCTCCAGTCTCCCTGTTGTACGGAACGCCCAAATGAGAGGGCGCCGCAGCACCGAGGTCAAGGGCACGCTTCACTTTCTTTCTTCTTGGAGGAGAAGAAAGAAGGGGGGGGGGGGTAGGAGAGAGTTGCTCTGCCGTGGCCGCCGCCGTGCTGCGCTCGCAGCTGCCTCAAAGAGGGGTTAGCTCGTGACTGAGGCGGTGTTCTTGCTCGCAGACATAGCCAAGTTCCTGCAGGTGCAGGTCTACGTAAGTCCCCTCTGAAGATTCTGATCTGCACGTAAGCAGATGCGCTCGATCACTGTTCTCGGTAGTTATAAACAAAACACAATGCACGCTCTTGATGGGAACCGAAGTTCCATTAGCGCCGTGCAACAACCTTGTTTTCGGGTGCTGCACATATACTTCCAGTCCTTTGAAAACTGCTAGTCGAGTATGGCGTAGAGCCGGACTATTTACAGTCATGTCAAGGCAGCGCAGTGGGTAGTGCAACGACACTGGTGTTCTTTATGAGACATCTATACTAGGTTTCTTGCGATACAGAAACCGTAGCTCAAGGCGCCTGAAAACTAGAAGCAAATTAAGCGACCCGAATCTCCATTCGTCCATCCATTGGCATACATGGTTTTTTATGCCTCTGCACGTATTCCCGCCTCCCTTACCTGCGGCTTGAAAATTGCAAGGTCATATATACTGACGTCGCTCGTTGACGCCAGCCGAGTGTCGATGCTCTCGGGGAGTCATCTGGTCCGGAGAGTCGTGCAAGCAACTCCAAACACGAACAGAGCTGAGGCAACCGAGCAACAACGATGCATGTACGCATGCTCGCATGTGTTGTTAAAACGAGCGAGGCACCAGCTGCCCCCCACGCGCTGTTCCAGCAACCTAGAAAAGGCAGGTGGCATCCCCTCCCGATCCTCCCCTCTTCGAACGCCTGTTGTCGCTAGCGTTTGCGTGCATTTGCAGGTGTTGCAACGACATGGGACTGTTCATGATGGGGGAGGGGGGGGGGAGACAACGCAATGAAAGAAAGGGAGTGTAACTGGTGCCAGAGGAGAGGGGGCTGGGCAGGACAGACGCCACAGCGTCGCGCTGCCTTGGCTTTAGCTATATATGCTATACTCTTGTGCGGTGTTCCAAGCGTGTCTGATTGGCCGATTTCGGCCACGTGAGCTGAATGTCTTTACGCGCGTGCACACGCACGTCGTTACCAAGGTCCCCGACAGCAGGCTGGCTAGGCCCATGCCGACAGCTAGGGGCCAGCCCCCGACCGACGGCTTGCGTCGTCATCTAGCAGCTGTCGCCGAAGCGTTCTCCGAGGACGAAATGCGATTTGATGCGCGACCAGCTTCAGCGTCTGTCTGTTGAGGGCGAGCGAGCGAAAATGAGATCGACCGGTCGGAAAGGAATGGCTTTTGGGATGCTGTAATGAGGTTATCATCGGTATTTTCTTGTGAGAGCGTTTGCAAGAGTTGCCAGGAGACACGTCTTTCTCATCCTTTGTTTTCTGCTCTGTCCCTACTCTCGAAAGAAGACAATTATTATTTCAAAAAGAATTATCTCGTGTTCAGGGTGAAGTGATTTATACCTTATTGACACCGAGTTCACGAAAGTTTCGCTTCACATAGATTCCCCTACAATGGAATCTGCCTAACTTTAAGGAGGCGTCGCATATCTTTTTACGCTTACCCCCATTCGGCACTGTAGATTTATACCTAATGTGAGGTCTCGGCTCAAGCAATACGCGTTTCAACAAAAAAAGTAAGACGAAGTGTGTTGGTTTCCATAAATAGCGGTGAGTTGCGCACAATGCACAGCGACAGTAAAGGAGGAATAAAGGGAACGAGCCTGTCGCCCCATTCTTCCGTATCGCCCATGTGTTTTGCTTTTCGCGGAGCCCACAGATCGCTTATTTTCTCTCACTATCCTATCTTTTCTCTTTCTCTCTTACGCGTTTTGAACAGCTTGCACACACGTCATGGATATTCAATATAAGAGCTGAATTTAAAATTTCTGCATACTGTTTGTCAAATTTTTGCTTTCACATGCACGTATTTTCATTTCTATACCGAAAGTCTAGAGAATACTCAGGGGGGAACCTCGCGCTAAAGTTTCCCGCAGTATAGACAGTTTTTTTCATGCACTATAAGAAGAAAATGAGGAAATGGGGCATTGAGGTTACTCCTTCAGGGGAGGAACTGATCTGCCGCAGCGATTCCTCTTTTTAGGGCGTAAGTGCGAGTGGATAAACTGTTACAACCCATGTTGCCCTTTTCCGATGCTCCTCAAGGAAGTAACGGCCATTCTTTACGATGCTCCACAAAGGTGGAATTAATGAAATTAGGCATTTATACCCCGATAAAAAGATTACTGAGCTGAACAAAAAAGAAAAAGAAAGGTGCCCAAAAGCAGTGTTACAAATCACGTCCACGTGCTCACAGGTAGGTACCATAACCACTTCACCACGGCAGGTGGGTTGACAGGACAGGATATTGAAACACGGTTAAGCGTCGGAACGCAGGTGCAACAATATAAAAGCCACTCGGCATTTTGTGTATGCTATGCGGGGAGAGTCTAACGTTGAGTGTACTTGCAACCATAAAGAAAGCTGCCCGACTATTCTTAGGGAGATTTAAACTGTGGCACTACGCGATGTATACGCGTAGCGAGCTCAAACGGGGCACCCAAGACGACAGAGAAGGCCTAGCGTGTGCCATTTGAGCTACACATCAGTTAAGTTCGTATAATCTCCTCGGAACGGGAGGAACTTAGGTACTATTGACCAAGAAAATCTAGCAGTCTATCAATGACTTGTGCGTTTAATGTGCATCGCTCACTTATGGTGTGCGCACGAAGGGTATGCTCTTCACATTCCGGCTTTTAAATTTCACTCAATTTCCTAACGAAGAGGCAAGGAGGAGGAGACAAAGGAGAGGAAAGACAGGGAGGTTAGCCAGTGTAAGTACCGGCTGGCTACCCTGTGCTGGGGAAAGGGGTAAAGGGAATAAAAGGAGAAAGAAGAAGAAGAGGAAAAAAAATTGAAAAAAGAAAATTCACACAGTAGCGCGAAACTACGCGATACAACGTTCAAAGTGCTGCTTTGCATGTAATTCAATATACAGTGCACGAACTTGGCACTGTACGATATTTATAGCGTTTTATAGCCGCGTCACTCCACGACACGGACGAAAACAGTGAAGTGCATGTGGAATAACTGTTGTCCTTCGTCCTCCCGTTGCTCTCTTTCCGACCAGGGACTAAACGCTTACTCATCGAAATTCGCACACGGCATGCACATGCATGCATTTAGTCCTTTGAGGGATGAAAGCGTCCTTTCAGGACCAATTAACCGCCCAGTTACTCCCGTTTTCCCCGACAACTGTGGGTGCCACCATGTTGCTACGCAGTGGTGCCATCTATGGGCAGTCGGCATGGTGGCTTCGGCGAGTCTTGTATGCCAAGTATACGCTCGTCGGTAGTTTACGGCGTTTGTTTTCGCGCTCGTGCAGTCTATTTAGTATGACGTGGCGTCTTCTATGTGGAAAATGGTTCTGTGAATCGTACTGAAGTGGTTTAAGTCGTCATGGCCGGAGTTTCTACTGGCGCTGAGGCGGACGGAGCACGCAGCGCGATGTGTGGGCGTGTTATAGCCTGCAATCACCCCCGGAGATCAATTGTGTATTTCTGAAAATTCCATTCACTAATGGGGCCTTATTGCAGTAGTCTCCTTTAGTTCTGAGCTGCATTTTAGGAGAAATAAATAATACGCGACGATCGTAACTTGTGGGTACCGTTTTGCTACTATAGACGTCGTGCTGTTATACTCAGACAAGCGTACAAACTGTTCGCTGCAGATTACATTGGGTGAATACTTGGTTCGGTGGACGAGATTTCTACCCATCAATAAAATAGTTTTGGTTAGTAATAACAGCGTACCTTAGAGTGTGAATTATAGTTGTCCAGCAAAGCGACCGTTTACGAACAGCGTGAGCGTCCAAAGCAGTGGTAAATTCTGGATTACAGATATCTTTGTTCAATATATCGCATGGTTCAAGAGGTCCAAGCATGCGACATCAACGTTTATAGATATATAAAGGTTGTGCGACGTGGCTATGCAAGGTCGTATTGCGGCGTTAGCCCGTTTTCTTTCTTCTTTCTTTCTTTTTGAGAAAGAGGATGGTAACCGATTTCTTTATTTCGGTTGTGTTCGTCCCCTTCTCTACGACGCACACACCCGTATTACGGAAATTTTGTCCTCAAAAATAGCCGTCGCATTCTCTTTATACGATCCCTATAGGATATTACGGCTTTACAGGGCAAAAAGGAGAATGCCGAAGCAGATAGCTTCACCAACAGCAATGATCGCTGTGTTGAGCAGCTCCATATCAGCGTCATGCAAGGGGCATGCGTAGACGTATAGTGATTTCAAGTCTACTAGGCTTTAAATGCGTGAGAACGATGCCAGTGTATCACAAATATTTGATAGCGCCTGCCGCTTAGATGTTTCGTGGTTGCCTTAGGCTGGCCGTACACGAGCCTTATGTGTTAGTCCGTATACGCCAAGCGATCAGACAGTGAGCAGATTTTCAATTTCCTGGAAATACACAAACGCCGGTGCTCTTCGTTGAACTAAAAGCGGTGTACACAAAATAGTTCACAACGCGTATACACACACCGCGGGTGATAATGTGCGTCACATGCTTGCGCCCCCAGGAGATATTTCCGGGTACTGTAGTTACCGATGGAACGAAAGGCTACACATTGGTTCCCTGACAAACTTGTATGAAACGACACTGTAAATTTCACAAAATACACGAGCTAAAACATCTCGAAATCGTTCCTCAGCACGCGACAACAATATTTTCAAGAAGGGTCGCGCCGAATCGCACAAGCCAGAGAGGAGGAAAGGGTCGCCGCGCGCCCTTTTCTTTTCGCCCGGTGAGAAGGTAGACTACCGCGGTAGCCTTTGAAGTGTTATCAGTAAAGAATGCGCTTCAAAAGCTGATAGCTAGCCGCGAACGCCGAAAACACAGCTCAAAGTTTGGGAAAGGTCATGAAGCCTTTCATCATTCCGTCTTTGAACGCGCCACGCATATTAAGATTAACACCGACATCGCCGAATGACAAAAGTCAATGAGGCAGCTTAGTATTTCCTGGTACTGAATCTGCAGTAGAGATGGAAGGTGCCGCCAAGTGACCCCGAAAATTGTTTTGTGCTCGGACACCGGGCGTAAAACCCCGTGCGACAATACCCGCCTGCCTCTCACCTCCTACCCCGGTCAATTGCGAGCGCTTGAGCACTACACCGAAAAAAATTCCTGGCTGCGCCACTGCCTCCACAGGCCAGTTGTCTTAAGATGGCACGCGTGTCTGTTGCCTCCGCACAGCCATGGATATTTCCTGCTACCACGTTTTTGTCGTCGTTCCCAGGCAAGTTGCGATGATTTCCTATTTGCCACTACAAAAGCGTTTTTTTTGTCTTATCATGTCTTTGGGCTCACGGAGTAGGAAGTATAGCCGTCGCTTTGACTAGCTAATACGTTCGGCTGTGAATTTCGCCACATCCGACCAGCGGCGGTAGTTCGTGAATATTCCCGGTTATTGAGCACTCGCAAAAATGGCAAAACATACTTCAAGGAACGTACTTAAGTTAAATTGTTTATGTTGGGCGAACATGTGCCCTACAGACGAACAGCTAAACAAGAATCTGGTTTGCAGTTCCAAAGAACATCGTTTTCTGTGAGTTCCACACATCTTCGTTTTTCCTCGTGTGCCCCGATGGCACGTGTTCCCCGCCAGCGCGTGTTCACCGCACCACTGTTCTTCTTTCTCGAATGCGCCGCAAACAACTGGAAGGAACAGGAAGACGGCTTGTGTCGATACTGTCAGCTGGAGCCTATTTCACCAAATGCCGTCTGTTCGCTCGATTATTCTGCAGCACTGAAAACAATACTCACACAATCTACGCGTTGTTCACGCCGAGGACGGTGCCGCGTTCTGAATGCTTGCTTCGGAAAATCATGTAGTGAAGCAGTTAAGTGTCGTTTTTTTTTTCTTTTGCTGCTGATTGCTGTATGTTACGCAAAAACTACCTTTGCGTCAATTTGCATACGGGAGAAATAGGTGCACGTGGAGCGCGCATTTGCGGTTCCTGGTTGTTTCGAAGTTAATTGAATCTTTATCTCCCGGTGTCATCTCAGCTGCTATATAGTGGTTTAATCCTGCCAGGCGCCGGAAAGTACACCCAGGAAGACTTAACAGTGAGCAACAGTCACACGACCATGTCAAATTAACCAGCGGGTAACACGGAAAATGGAACAATCTGCATGATTTCACGCACACTTGTTCCCGTTCACGCTGGCAGGCAATCCCCGTTTCGGTAAGTGGTGGTTATCGAGATCGCTCAGGCGTGGATAATATAGGTGCGGCTGGGCGCATCCGCAATTAACAGGCTTTGTTTCGTGAACGAAACCGACTGCTGACCAGTTTTGACTAGTGATGCTCAGTGCTAGCGCATCCCATTCGCGTGTACGTCAGCGTGCAACACATTCAATGATGGTCCTTATATGCGCTTTTGCTGAGGACGGATTTCAGTTCTTTCGTTTCCGCTTAAGCTTCTGACTCCGTCTGTATGGGCCCTTTGGCATGGTTTTAGGCACATCCTGGTTAACTGCGCAATTCAAGCGAGGCTATATTTGACCGGTTTTTTTCGAAAGGAGTCATTAGTTGGGCAGTGTATATAGAATACCAGGGAATCCGGTGTACGTGAGCCGTATAGTGTCCCTCCGAGTAAAGTTGGCACGCTCTGACCTTAAACTGTTTGATATGAAGCGCAAAGAAGCGCTAAACGATTTTGTTACGCTAATTTCAGCATATCATAGCATATACTCCGTACACACTTTCGACAATTCTTGCTCTGATGCAATTCCTGCGCCAAAGTCCGCATCTTGGGTATTAATTTATTCGATGTAGCTTTACAAAAGGCACGAAGTGCAGTAAATTATAAGCTATAGCCTCTCCATAGTATTGGCAGTTTGTATTGCGTGCAGTCGTGCCGGCAATATGAATCTGACGTAGCGCTTGCTGCATGACGGGAAGCCGAAGCGGAACGTCCTCGGCGACTATGCTGCCATGGCGCCAGCATCCTTTGTTCATTTTCCCGCACTTTACTCGCGGTGTCGCAAATGGTCGCAACGGTGCGTGGTTCGCGACAGGATATTGATGCGGATGTCCTCGCTTCAAACGTTTGAGCACTTTTTACGATTTCGGACATGTTTATATGTTGTAGAAATATGGTGAGCTATGGGATCCTTTTTATGCGCACAAGCGAAAATTTGTTGTTTGATTTGATTCGGGGGTAATAATTTTTTCTTGTGGTTTGCGGAATTATTTAAAATAATTTAATGTTACGTTGTGGTGACTGTAGCCGTTGGACACTGATTATCCTTAACCTGGGTTCGAACACTTAGTAAGCTAGAAATTGACAGAGGCTGCACTTACTATATTAAGTTCCCCCCCGCGCGCGCGTGCGTGTTTTTTGTTCGGAGTGGGGGAGAGATATTGTGCGTTTATGTTTGTCCCTATTTGTCCAGACTAGCATATTGGCTTAGAGAACCAGCTATATAGGTAACCATGCATATGCGCGCGTTTTCACGTCGCCAAATATTGCGAACGATCTTGTGTTTCAACCGGGCATGCGCTCTTGGGTTGGGCTAAGCTATATATACGCGGTATATCTACGACGCTTAACGACGAGACGCGAGTTCTTGTTGAGATAGGACGGCGACTCGAGGCGACACCGTTAACTAACACATGCACTATGCCTCCTATGGCATCATGCAGGAACTGCAACTATTGATCACAGTGCGTTGTTGACGTTGTTTTGCGTTGTTGACGCATATGAGGTCCGTGCACGGGGTGCTCTGCAGCGAATGGATATTCGGAAAGCGCCGCGGGCTGAGCCCGCCCGCTGCAACACCACGTAGGGTATATCACGTGGGCTGGCTGTCCTGCAAAGCTCTGCTCAAATAAAAAAACTATCGGTCATTCTAGGTATATTGCCATGTGGCATCCATAAGCTAGGGCATAATATCGACGGGTTCGGCTCCCAATAGTCATTGGCTGCTTATCCACCTGCGGTGGGGGGGACATGTTTATATGTGGCACTATGTATATAACTATATGCTTAGACTACAGCTTCGTTCTACAGAAACTGTGCTGGGGAGTTGTGACAGAATTTAATTTCCGGTTTAGTATTCTGCAAATCGGCAACAAGAATGTGAAGTGTGCGTTCCCCAAGTAGTTCGTAGAAGATAGTGCGTCGTAAAAGAGGGCTTTGCCGAGAAGCCGCCTTACAAAATTTTGCAGCGGTTTGGTCGTCTGCGCTGTGCTGGTATCCTTAATGCCCCAACACTGCTTCCCTTAAAAGCGTTTAAGGGTTTTGCTATTTGCTGGACGTAAGGAGGGCACACAAAGAAGAAAAATTCTGCAGCCCCGATACTTTTACACAAGAGGCACTATTCGGTAACACCTATATTGCCTGGCTGTATTTGCTCATATTTTTATGGTTGCATCTTTCAATCAAATAATTTTCATTGTAGATTGTTTTCATGTCGCATATCGATCAAAATTTGCTCTCAGGAGCCCCACATGCTGCCTCGTCGGTGACGAGAACCCATCGGGCGTGATTCATAGTTGAAAGCGTTTCTTTTCGGTCTTCTCTCTGCTTACGTGCGGCAGCAATAAGTAAGTAAATAAAGAAAGTAGGCCGGAACTGCCGCCTTGCGAGGCGATCCGCGTAGTTCGTTCTTCTGGCTAACTGCTGCAGCGCCTCTTTCCCATCGCTTTTTTCTCCACTGTAATACTCACCCGGGAACGGCTCCGGCGGCACGAAGAATCGAGCTTTCCACTCGGCCTGTTCTGTAACGCGCCGCGCGTGTAGTGACGCACGTCCGATCCACTAGCTAAGTTCGAGCGCGTGCAGCCTTATCGCGATCTCCAGAGCGCCCGCTGTTCGTTGGCGCGGTTCGGCAACTTCCTCGTCAAGCCGACCAACCGCGTACTCGCGCCACTGCCGCTGGCCAATCAGCGACGCGAGGGAACGTTTTCAAAACTGTTCGAGGTGGGTTGCTCCTTGGAAAGTGAGCCGTGAAAGAAAAAAAGAAAGAAAAGAATCCTCTCCCTTCAATGTTCGCGAAAGAAAGGATGCGGCCCGTCTTTCTCGTGTAACCCCGAGTTAGCCACGCCACCCGCGATCACCGCGCGCGCTGATCTGTTGTGTCCCACGCTTTGGAACAACAGTGATATCAGCACCGATCGGCCAATCTACTTCTTTTATTCATTTTCGACCGCCATCTTGCTCAAAATCTTTCCGGCACCGGCTGCGGCATGTGGGATGCAGAGTACGTCTCGTTTGCTTTTTCTAGACCACATAGTTTAGTAAATTATAATTATCTGTGCTAGTACTGCATGTTCACGCATCGATAGATTGAAGACACTGTTGGAAATATCGCAATCGTTTGTTTGTGACTTACGATTACGGCCAACACCATTCCAGTTTATTTTCTTACTATATCTTCCTGCGTTTCGTGCTGTAGATCTCACGTTATTGATGTTCAAAGAAATTATATTTTGCTCACCAGAGAATTTAAAATGCTCCGTTCGGTCAAATAGAGCTGCTAGGACGTGCAGAGCTGATCTCTCCAGAACAAGCAGTGAAAAGTTTTAATTAATTGGCCGAGGATTGGAGCCCTCCTAAGCGGTTTCCCGTAGGCTTAATTTTTTTGGCGGGTTTAAACGGGTTCCGCATTGCGAACTTTAATTGCACTGTTTTCTGGTCGCTGCACACTCGTGTACTGAACTTGCCCGCACTGTTGCTCCTTGCAGAACTTCCAACGCAAGTGCCTCCTCTTACTCCTGGGACCAACCAGAAGATGACGCAAGCCTTAACTGCTAGCTTCAGCAGTTGGGAGAAGGAGCGAGAGACGCTCAACATTCCCAAAGGTGAGCCGACCGTGCAGTTATAGAGTATTTTGCGATTTGTAAACATCTTGCGTTTCCTGTTCTGTCGATCGCTTTTTCTCGAACTCGACATACGTTGTACTCAAGAGGCTGGCGGCAGTGCACAATGACAATAATTAAACTACGCCTCCCTGAAGCCTTTCACGGGTACGAAGTATACCTAAGCATATTGCACATACACCCATGCACAACCTGTGTATAGAGTAGGTAAATGACTGCTAGTGCGTGCGAAAATATTGCGATTTACAAACGTTGACAACCACCGTCATGGGATTAGTTGTACGTATAGTATAAGTACGGACAAGCTGTCACAATGTTCGCGCTCTTGCAAAGTAGCAGGATATTCTCGCCGCTTTGACGGCACGCGCCACCCTATCTATGCTCCGCACAAGCAAGCGCAGGGAAGACAATTATTCAAAAATTCACACCTGCGCGCGCGCCGTGGGCACGTGCGAAGCGATACGCGCCCTCTCGTCGAGTTCTCCTCGAGACGCGTCCTGAACCGAAAGATGCGCTGAAAGCATAGAAGCGGCCGCGTCACGCAATCGGAGATGGCTCGGCGGGAGACCTACGCTGGATCCGGCAAGTTATGTGCGCCAGTACACAGGCTGAAAAGCGAGAAGTTGACAAGCACGTGCCTCCAACAATGAGTGGCATAGCCTGACACGTCTCTCCAGGCCGCGCTTTCGTACGTGAACGTGCACTGTCGATTTTTATTTGTGAGAAGACGAAGATGGCGGAGTCTAAATGTAGCGCTGCGTTGTGTAGTATTGAGTGTTCTGTATGCTGATCGTACACGTCTCTGACGAAATCTTCCACTCGGCACTGCACTGAACTGCAGCAACGAACTGTATTATAGGTCTGCGTGGAAAAAGAGCAGCCCCACCATGATCGACGCGATTGTGGCTGTGGTGACGAGCGCTTATGCCGTGTGTGGTACGTCTGGTGACCCGTTTATATTCACAGACACACACGTGCCAGTGGCGTCGCTGGCAGGGATTGGCTTGGAAGGGTCGGCACGGGCGGAGGGTGTCCCTCTGTCCATTGTGCTGTGGTTGCACGCGGCCTGGCGGGGGCGAGGCCATAGGGCGAGGTGCGGGCGTTGCTCCCCCATCGCGGGCCGAAGCGTGGTTGTGTGGGGCAGGATATCCCTTGTGTGACAGGTGAATCGCAGTTCCCCTCCGAGCCGTAGTATTCTGGGGCATGTCCGGCGGATGTCACGTGTTGCGCCCTGGTTAGAGACCTCCTCCTCCTTACCCCTCTTTTTTGGCAGCACTCACAAGCATCGCCATGCAAATGGCGCACACCTCACATTTGAGTGGTAACGTGGGTTTCGCGTTATGAGTGCGTGCTCGGGCTGCTCGCGGTCGTCGACCGAAGGCGGCTTTGTGAGCGTGTCCTCCAAAACGCAGCGCGTGGCGGAATTTTTGTTTCGACCTCCTTCGCTGTGAGCGAGCGATCGAATGCGATGGACAAAGAAAAATGCGGACCCAAACAGGCAAAGCGCAGGGCGACTGGCAAGGAAGAGGTGTTGCTTTTTTGTTTCCCGTCTTAGCACCGACCTGTTGGCGAATCGACATGCTTTCTTCTTCTTCTCATCGTTGCACGCTAGCAGTCTTGCTGCGTCTCCTGCGCACTGTTCTGGGACGACAGTCCTTAGGTGCAGCTAGTGCCCTTTTTTAGCTCGATGATGCATGGGAAGTTCACCTACTTGAGCGCTTGCTGTCGACAAATCAGGGTTAGCTAGTAATTATCTACAGTATGAAGAAGACGACGAGAGCTTTTGAGAATATTAAGTCTCAGCTGCAGCAGTCACATGCAAGAACATTGAGAAATTTTATTATGTGCCTACTCAATGCTGTCGCGGCTCACTGTTGAAAACTGCGGAGAGCTGTATTTAATGGGAGATAATTAGAACAAGGGCTAAGTTCAGTCTTCCTCTCTAGCACTTCACTCGCACGCTTGGGGTCGTCGTCTTCGTCGTCAGCATGGTTAGGCACAGATAGGAACGCGGCGGTATACAGCTACTGCACGACAAACACTTGTGCTAGACGAAAAGTATTGCAAAAGAGATGAACTTAAATTGCAAAATGCTGTTTTTCACACAGTGCAAATATTGTTTCGTCGCCGCCCCCTTTTTTCTTCTTCTTTATCTTAGTGTAGACGTCATCACTGCTCTATTTATTGACCTGCGAATATAGTTGGACTAAGAGACACCCTTACCACTCGTAGTAACAGTAGCGCTCGTCCTTTCTTTACTCCGTGCAAGGGAAATGGGACGAGAGAGAGGGAGTAACAGTCTCGTTACGATTATGATGTTCTTGCCCATTTTTGTCAACACAAATTGTTTTGGCCACTGGAAGTCGGTAGAGCCGGAGGGCTCCGTAACGGAAATTGCTCGTTTGCTGCCTGGAATTGAACGTTGGGGGTGCAATGGGTGCAAGTATGTTCGCCGGTGGCAGTTCCTCGATCGGTAACGTGCTTACGCCGCTCGTGTCTTGCCAACCACTTTGTGTCCTTTCTACTGCTTCTTTTTTTCTTGAACAGTGTTGGGTTACTTTGTGGCGCGCATTTAGGAGGTCATTTCTTCCCTGCACCGAATCACAGAACAGCATGAAGCAATAAAATTGCCTTTAGCAAGCATATATACGCGCCCGGTCACTGCGCACACTCCTGCAGACAAGAAAAGAGTGGCAATGCGTGCGTTCGTATTCACTGCAACGTCGGTGGTCCTTGGGATAAGGCACAGACAAGAAAAAGCTTCCTGGCAGCGTTGGGCGTAGGGGCGTGATGTAGTTAGTAGCGAAGAACCAAGAATGCGAAAGAAGAGCAGCGAGCAGAGCCTCCAGCGCACAGGATTGAGTCAGCGTACGTCGGAAGCGTTCAGAAGAAGTATCCGACACACAGAAGAAACATCACGCTTGTTTGAAGGACGATGGGGCCGAATATCGGAAATCGGTATAAATGGAGACGCATGGTTGGCTCCCGAGCCGAAATCCTCGTCGAGCAGTACTCGCAGTCCGACCGGTGAGTCAGTCGGTGCGGTGGAACCAGCGATCCTTCTCACGTGCTGGGGGTTCCTATTGAAACACACGTGGCCGCGATTTTCGTTCGCTTATTTTGCCGCTTTCCCTACTTTGCGGCCTCTCCATCGAACGAAGTTCTTCGGCTCCTAGATCACTTCAGCTGGTCGTGGCCATCGATGGACGAGCGAGTGAGCGTGCGTGCCTATGGTAGTCCTTAAGACCGCGCAGGCGGTGCAACGCATTCTAATGGCGCCATAACCGAAACATCAAATGTTTCTTGGGACGATGGGAATTGCAGGCCGGAGGAACAAATTCGCTTTCTTAATGATTTGATTCTCGCAAATATACTATATATGGTATAGAGGCCAGTGAAATATCGCTGCCAGTTTAGATACGGAGTAGTGTAAGCTTTGAGCTCCGACAGATTTATCAGTTTGTGGCGCATTTTTCGTCCCTCCATAACGGTGGGCGCATCGCCTATACCATAGGTGGCGTGGGCAGAGCCTCAGGAAGGCTGTGTTTAGTGAGATCGGGAAAGTGCAGACTATCTGAACGCTTACTCGGACTCGCACAGGCTGCTGGATTGTGTTACACATTGTGTCTTCTTTAGCCACAAAGCTTGGAATTATTACGTCTCCGTCACATCGCCGATAACATTTTCCTTCGTAAGCTTTGTCTTCTCAATCCATGACTTACACCTTCAAGCATTTGCCTACGCTTGCAAGGGTGTTTTCATTTGTCGCTTTCTTTCTCTCGTGCCAGACCCCCGGCAGTGGACGGAGATGGACGTGGCGCACTGGCTGGGTTGGGCGATCCGCGAGTTCAGCTTGGAAGGCGTCAACATGCCCAGCTTCGCCATGAAGGGCAAGGACATGTGCGCACTCGGCAAGGAGTCCTTCCTTACCAGGTTCCCACCGTTCATGGGCGACATCCTCTGGGAGCACCTGGACATTCTGCAAAAAGGTATTCCACCATTGCTTATTTCTCACCAAGTCGGTCATGCCGCAGCATTTGCATTAGTACTGGCAGAGGTAACGAGATCTGGAAGGCACTGCATCCGCTGTACTACAGACGTGACTCAGCTGAACGGAGAAGTTGAGAGAAACGTTATAGCGTTGATTGCCGACAGCGGCGACGGGCTTCTAAAGGTGACTAAAACTGCGAAGACACTTCCCTGCGTACATGTTTCGAACAGTGATTCGAGATCCTCATTACAAATAAAAGTACTCTGACGAGTTTTATTAGACCGTTATACTGGGACTCTCCGCAAAGCTATGGAGCTTGGTATGTGGCCGTTGTCAACACCTTCTGCAACCATGTAAAGTATACAGCATGTCGGCGAACACTTTTACACCGGCAAACCTCTTTACTTTTAAATAATGATGATTATCAAAATCTTTTTATTAAGGGATAGCTGGAAGTACTATTAAGCAGAACACGAAGAGTGAGGTGGGGTGGTTAGAGTGTAGCTGCGCTTTCTTGGCGAAACCCAATAACGAGTGCACAGTGATTCTGTCAGAATCCGTTGATTCTAAAGAGCTCTTTCTCTCTGCAACTGGGCAAAATATACGAAACTGCTCGCAAGGTGACATTGCGTTACGTTTTAGCCAATCATATGTGGCTGATACGTGAGTTGTAGATTTCCATGGATGCATCGTTCGTATCCGGTGCTGTACGAAGACTTAAAACTTCGTAACGTTACCGTAATTTCGGAGCTTTTTCGGTTAATTAAGCGTTGAAGAATAGGCAGTTACTGCAGTCTTATAAATATCGGGTGAGAGAGAAGTTGATGCTCCCGACAGTGTGACTTTCTTATTTCTTTAAAAAAAAAAAATAGATTACAACGTTGTCCTCGTGCTTGGGCTTTTCTCCTGTTGAGCGTTGCTTTCGGGATGCCTCATTTTCATTATTTTCTTTTTCCTTTCTTCGAAGGAGAGATCTGAGCTGTACGATCGGTGCACTTTTCTAGTTCATATTTGAACGCCTGAAGAAAAGCAAAATTGAAGAAGGGGAATGTCGGAAGAGTGCGCACCCACGTGGCACTAAAGCCTTCCTAGCATATTTTCTAAGACTGGGTAATGAGAAAGGCAGGTGCTTCTCTGTTAAGGTACGAGTAGGCAGTGAAGGCAAATTGTATTGGCTCCTGCGGCAAGGGTAGCCTATTGCTAGGCGCACCACCGCCGCCGTTTCGCAGGGGTGTTTCTCGATATCGCGGCGCCGCCCACCCGGAGAGTAAATACGCCTCGCCCCGGGGCGGGCGATGCCAGGTAGGGGACGGTCCGACGGAGAGCGCGCGCACATAGCCACCCTTGTGTGCATATGCAACCCTCGCCGTGATCGAGCTCAAGTGTAGGAAGAAAGAAGCCGCGGCGAGACTGACTGGTGGGGCAGGTTTGAGCGCGCGCGTGCGTGCTTACGCGGCTTCGGTCCGGTCATGCGACGCGACCGAGTGCCTCGGTGACTCATACATGGCGCCCCGCGGCGAGGGCGCGCGCTCGTGTAGGGTGGGCGTCACCAGCGCTATGCGAGAAGCCTTCACTGGGCTTCGCGGCGTTCGCTCCGCTGCTGCCAAGATCTTGCTTAGCGTGCTTGGCGTCATGCTCTTGTTCCGAGGTGATGGTGTCGCATCATTTATTGTAAGGTAGTTTAAAACCTAACAACGTGCAGCGTTTCTTCACCTTATACGCCTTTATACGCCGCCATGTGATTTGGGCTTTCTTTGTGCAGTCCTCCAGCGGTTGCGACCACTATGTTGAATACCGAAAACCATTCGGGCAAATGCTCGATTACGAACTTCAACCAGTTAACGGTGTCCTTACCGAGCCACGTCATGCTCGCTTGACGTGTCTTTTTTTACCAAACGTATGCCGTTATGCCTTAACGGAGGGGCTATCAGCATTTCGTTAGGCACTTCTAACGCTTCGAATCCCTTCGCAGTGCGAGTGCTTACATTATCAGTATGCAATAAATACATTGAGCAACCGCGGTGCTACGGGCGCGCTGCTTCACGGCATAGCAAAAGTACTGGTCACGTGCGCGATTTCACGAAATACCACATCCCACTGAGAAAAAAAACAGCAAACAAACAAAAGAAGCACTTGCTAAGGTATTTAGACTGCTGTGCTTACGTGCGAAGTGTTTTTTTGTGTATATGTATACGTCCTTCAGTGAGGGTTGTATTGTCTGTATCGACAATGAAACAAAATGCGCTTTATCGGGGTCTCTCATTGACCAGTGCAGACTCCGGCTACGTTCTAATTGTGCCTGGCTTATTCCCATGAGTAAAGTTCGCGTGCTGTGCCATTTTCTGCCTGCAGCGATTTTAACAGAAGCGCAATGTTCCCAAAGTAACACGACGTCCAATGCATCTTGAAGGATGGCGTCGTTTCTGGCCTCGAAAGATAAACCCTTGCGAGCAGTGGCTCTAGCCCAGTGTACGCTGACACGCGGGGACTCATGTGTGCGTGTCGCCAAAATTGACTCATGCTTGCCGTTGATAAGCGGTCTGTTTGCAGAAACTTCCGTTCGCTGGAGACGGACTGGTTCGTCAGATAAGGAGCTCCGCGTTCTTGGGGCGTTCGCTGCTGCCGAGGGTGTAGGCAGCGTGCAATTAAAGACCGCCTAAGTCGCATAACGGAGGGAATGTGTAGGCTGCTGGCAAAGCCCATGCTAGAGGCTTAGCTTTGGCTTGAAATCATCAGAGCACTGGTTTCATATGGCTCAATAAGTAAAGAATATTAATGCGAATAACGTTCTTAGCATTGTTAGACCAGTTTTCTTTCCGGCTATCTAGCTATACCAACAAAAGTCTGGGCCGATCCCGAAAATATTGCAGTCTAAAATGTGGGCGCTTACTACGCAAAGCACAGAGGAAAAAAAAAAAAGGAGAAGACCAGTGAATGTGAGAGATGTACAAAGGAACAACGGCTTTACCAGCTAGCCTTTCCTCACAGGGACTAGCGACAATTTAACGTGAAAGGCACGATATCTTTAAATTAAATTGAGATGCCTAACATTCCGAAGCACCATGGAAAGTGCGCTATTAGTGACGCCGGGGGTCCCAGGTGGATTTTTTACCACCTGTGGCTCTTTAGGCTTTCGCAATCCACCTTACATCGGAATGCGGCTGCCGCGGCCGGGAGTAGAACCTGCGACGTCGAGCTCAGGCGTGCAACCGTAGCCCCCTGAGCCATCGCGGCAGGTATGCACGAGACGTGTATCAGGTGTGCTTAGGCGAGCAGATGCGCATGCGGCACTCACGACCTGCTATTAGGCGAGGGGAGCGCTATTGTGTGACCGGCAAGAGCAGTTCTCTTGCGCAATCACTTCGTATATACAGGGAGCACCAAAACTATTGTCACTTTTGAAAATTGAGCTTCACGTAATAAGTAAATAGCCCCGCGCGCGTATGTTGGCGCCGAAATGAAGCAATGGCACGTGTCCAAAGAGTCTCGAGTTTTCTCGCCCGTCGCCCAACCGACGTGTGTGGCCCTTTGTTCCGGCGACGTTCCTAGGGGCTTGCATGCAAGAGAGAAGAAAAGTATCTGGTTCCGCAGACAAGAAGATTGCACTGCGTACACGGTGGTGGGATAATGAGGCGCCGCGCACCTTTGCGAAAGCTTGTCCACCCCCCCTCCTGCTGACACTTCGCTTCTTGGGGAGCGACGTTCTGTTTCCTGCGCTTATTTTGGTCTACGTGTGCGAATTATGGATGTGCACGTTGTCTGTACTGAGTGACACTTTGACGGGGCCGTGTTCAAGGCAGACTTGAAAGCGGAACGTCTTGCCCTTAGGACAACAAAGGCATGCTATATATAAGTTGAGAATTAGAAATAAAGCGGATAAAACAGATATACTTGCGTAGCAATAGGAGTTTCTGCTGCATTTAATTAAGCAAGGTGCACTGAAAACTCCTGATGTCCATATATTAATTACTTAATTGTCGTTTACAAGGGTTCTTTTATTTAAAAGAAAGGCATAATATTTGCTCGTGCTTTTGTTGCCGTTGGTTGCTGCTGATATTTATGTTCACGTTCGGGCGACATTTCTTTCCGGTAACACAAGCAATCAGTGAAGCTTGCCAACCCTCCGCTACGCTCAGGCCAGATGCCGTCTGTTCAGCAGCACTCCGGTCAGCTACCCCAAGGACGCCCGGTGCAGAATAAGAGAGGAAAACGCAAGAAGATTGCGCGGCGCCGCCGAACGAACAGCACGTTTTACCAGGGTTGTGCTGAAACTGATTTTTTAAGAAGAAAACCGAGCCGCCGCCGCCGCCACCGCTATTGAAGGCTCTTGCGCGGCGGCGGCGAGCCACCCAGCCGGGCGAGTGAAGTGGACGAAACAAAGCCTCAAATGGGCAACCTTGACGCCTCCGACACTTGTCGTCGAGGTCTGCGCACCGAGACTGCCCAAAACTGCCGCCTGGCGCCGTCGCTCGCTGAGCCGAGCCCATTGTTGCAGTTTAAGAACACCCGCGCGATCGGCGGTGCTCAAAGGGGTGCCGCGCTTCTGGCCGACGCGCCGCCATTCGTACGGACGACCGCCGAATGAGGATTGATGACCCCTCCTGCGGGAGTGCTGCCATATCGCTGCCGACGACGCGGCGGAGACAAGGAGCCGACGTGTTGTTACACGTCGTCGCCTGCCAGCGGGAGCTGCGTCTACATCTCCCTTAGATACCAGAGGGGACCGGCTGGAATCAATCAGCGTGTTAGCGTTTTCTTTCTTTTTTTTTCGTGATGGCCGCTAGGAGGCAGAAGCGGGCGCGTAACACACACAAACACGCACGCACACGCTCACTACGTGCGGGCCTCGTCGATCCACGTTATAACGTGAGAATTCCAAGATGGTGCTTGTATGAAGTTTTGAATACTCCAATATGGACATAAAAAATAAGGTACCCCACTCAGCTGTCCCCTCTCTCTTGGCTGGACCAAGCGGGCTCCACGAACGAAAAAAAGAAAAGGAAATCACTAAGAAAGTTTCGTAGCTACAAAATCATTGTTGCTAAAGGAAAAGTATTGACTGCGTGTGCAAGATAAGCAAACTACTCAACATGGCAGAAGCGCGGAAACAGGAGCCGGTGGAAATATAGATGAAGCAGAGTGATGCAAATACGAAGCATAGACGGAGGAATAATGGCGAGTTGATACTCTAGTCGAACCTAACAAGCGGAGTTAACCAAGATATATAATGCATCGCACTCAAAATCCGCAAATTTGGTTTGTGGTGTCAGATATTGGCAGTAGATCGATGATGGTGAGATGCTGTGCTGGCGCCTAGCATAAAAAGCTCTGCGTAAGTTCCTTTTCCTGATGATGTAATGATGATCCTGACTACGCAAGACGGTTCTTCAAGGAGGAACCGCAGATGTGTAAGGTGGAATAGCGGTGTCAGCCAGAAGAAAGCGGTGAGCAGCAATGGGCGGAAGCCGAGGGACTGCCCCACTAAACAGTGCGCTCTTGCGAAGCACTGCTCCGCCGTGATCGTGAACCTGACACACATTGTAGCGGGCGCCCGCGGCGTTTCGGGGCCGAGCGGTCGCGTGACACAGAGAACTTGAACTTTGCTGAGAGAGCGCGGGGAGCGGTGCGCGATCGGCCGTCCTGAGACCGCGCACCGATCCAAGGACTACGCGGCAGCGGCGGCGCTCGTTAGAAAACGGCGACCCTGAGCCGCCACACGCAGCGGACAGGGAGCGCGAGTATAATGCTTCTCTTTTTTGCGCGTATCATTAGGCGCAAATGCTGTTTTCTCTCGGAAGGAAGAGAGAGAGAGTGCAGCAGCTTACGTAACGCTCCAGGCTCGCTGTCTTGCCGGGCGTCCACCCCCCCTCCCAGAGGCCTTCGGCGATATCGCCTGGCAGCACGCGTGAATTGTTGCCGCACTTAAACGTTTTTTAATATGCCTCCCTTCCATCCACCTGGCAGGGAATAAGCGTGTGGAAACCCCGGAGCGGCCGAAGATCACTGCGAGTTGTTTGTTTACCTCTACATGCAGAATGCCGCGAGTATTTTTGTACCTTCATGTAGTTTCTTACCATTTACACACTTCTTTGTCCCCATGGATACTCTAAAACAGCCCCTTTAATTAAAGAAACGTGACAAAAGAAGAAGAAAAAAAAAAAGAACAACCGCGTCATCATCTTTCTGTCGCATCAAATACTTCGAATCGTCGTGTTCTCAGGAGTGCTGATATACAAGTGGCGGACAGCCGGGCCGCGCCAGGTTGACGTCGCATGTGTGTTGACTATGACGGTACTTCAATAAACTGCAGTCATGGAAACGCTACTTCGTTAACCGCGCTTGTCCTGTATCTTGAATGTTTGCTGAAGATACCTTCATCTTTCGGCTCCATAGCGCGAGATCTTGGCCGAAAGTCCGCTTGAGAGGTGGAGCATCAAGGCCGCCATCAACGGGCAATATTCGATATAGCGTAGATATTTCTCTTCAGGCAACAAAGCAGGTTTAATGGAGGAACAGTCGCCCGGCCGAACGTAAACTTCCAGTTCACTGCTAGTCACTATCGCGGGCTTCAGTAGCAAGGATATCCGTGCGCGAGCAACCGCTGTCGCGTTAATGGCCCCGTTATACAAGACCTCCTTCCCGTCACTCCGCCCGGGAAACGGAGAGTAATCGACCTTGGCAATATCCCTGACATTCTTTCTCCAATTTTTCAGCCGCGCGTTGCGTTCCGAAAAAAGCAACACGCTTTACGCTTTCCCTTTCTTGCTTGGGGTCTCGGGCGCCAAGCCCACTGCCGGTTTCAAGGCCGGGCGGGGGAGGCGACGCTGTTCCGCACTGCTGTCTTTCGGCCACCGATCGCCGCTGCCCAAGGTGTTTTCAGCGCTCGCCGTGCACGCTGCCAAGGTAGCGAACGCCTGCCGCCGCACGTGCTGGGCGGCCGCAGCCGCGGATCACCGTGATTTGCGCCGCGCGGCCGAAGCGGGCTCTGCTTTCTTTTTTGGGTCGCCCCTCCGCCCTCTCTTTGCCTCTCCGCTCCACGCCACTCTCTCCGATTTCCGAGTCTCCCGTTGGATGTCCTTGATGCACTGACTGCGTTAGGCAGCGGTGGTTTAAATAAAGGCACTCGTTTGGCCGAGCCGCATCTCTCCGAGCGCTATGCCAAATGCTTGGCAACGTGTCTTCGCTGTCGGGCAGACAAGGAGGACCCTCCTCACTCTTTATGTGTGATGCACACGAACTCGCCTGTAGCGTTCAAAGGCGCGCGCGCCATTTCGCTGTCACGTCACGTTTTCAAGCCCTGTCTCTCTCTCCTCGATTTTCTCTTGGAAAGAGTCCGCTTGCCCCGGCGCAGCTGGCCCTGAGCCCGCATAGCGCGTGGCGTTTTCGTGATTCTCGTTACGAAGCGCCTAATTGGAAGGACCTTCCGTAGCACAAGCGATGCGCAATCTCCCTCTCGCAGCTCTTTTGGAGCTATCGCTCTGCTCGCCTATATCGTTCCCCGTTGCGCGAGACAGGTGACAAAATGACCACATGGCAATCGATTGCCCTATAGAACAGCTCACCAGTTGGCAAGGCTTAGCTTTTACGAAATGGGCATTTCGAGGGTGCGGCCACGGTCGAAGAAGCTACATACCTATGCGTATTATTACTTGACTACCCACCTGACACTTACCGCCTGACCACGGTCGAAATTGAGTACTAAAATTTGATACCCGAGACATGATTTGCTTTTTTTTTTGCCGATCCATTCGTATCGCTCTTCATCATTGGCTCGCATGCCGCCACTGAGCATCACGAAGAAGGACAAAAGAAAGAATAAAATGTGTAGAAACGCATTCTTACAAAATACGAACCTAGTGCTGCGCCTGTCTATCACCAGTGATCAAATATCGTATTTAGTCGGTTTATATTGCTCGCCAGTGGAGTGTAGGGGCCGAAACCGTGCATGCTACTTTCCTGAGTTCTTAATATATAAGTGAAATACAGGGCGACGAGGTTATAGAGCACTCCGCGTTTTTTCCCCCTTTCCTCAGCACTGCCTAGCTTAACGACGAAGCATCAACACTGTATGTGCGAGGGCACGTTTATACGCGTCAGGGAGGCCAAACAAGAGGACATGCGGGACACGGGGCCTTTCGTTAACAAAGTGGTCCGGATGCCGGCGCATCCAACCCCCTCCTCCTCGCCACTCATTGGGGCCGAGGCTGCGCGCAGAACATTAGCATCTCTGCCCGCATGTGTATAAAGGTACAAACACACACGAAGAAAAAAAAAAGTTTATCGAGGAAAATATAGAACGATTGTAACAAGCACCCACAATATATATATATATATATATATATATATATATATATATATATATATATATATATATGAGAGCAGCCTGGAATCGCGCGAGTACCTGCGGGGGGCTGCGTAAAGCGTGAAAGGCGGCAGCACGGAGAGATATGGACACCAACTATAAGCGTCCCAACGCACAGACAAAGGAGGCATCAGAGCTCGCTAGGGACGACCCATGACTGCGGTGGCGCCGACCGCACATCCGCGCCGGCCGCAGAGAGAATATATACACGGTCACGCTCAAGTTGGCAGTGTAGCGGCGGACACGCGCATGCGTGGTGCGACCCGGCGTCGGCGAACGCCCCTTAGGTGCGGTACCGTCACCGAAGCAGAGAGTCGACGTGCATGCGCCGAGCCGAAAAGCGGGGCATCCTGTATTTTGTCAGATCGAGGAATGCCATTGTGTGCGCGCGCGAGGGAGTCCTGGCAGCGGCAGGCCATGGGTGCGCGTTCGCCCCGGCCTCCGCCATGCAGCTCGTTGTCTTTCACCCTCGCCGTTTCCTTCCTCCTCTCCCTGCCTGTTCGGTCTCGGTTAGCTGCCACTACCTGTGTGACAAAACCCGACCAAGCCAGCAGAGTGCTCGTGCGCAAGTGTCCCTCGAAAACTGCGCGTTTGGTTAAATAGGGGCAAGCTGGTCCAGTCAAGTTCAGGTGGTGACATATTCATTAACGTCTTATCTATGTTTGAAGCTTAAGACTTGGTCTAGAAAGGATCGCGCTACGGTGATTCCAAAATTTAAAGCCTGTCCTACTCTTCTACGCAAGAAAACTCCCGAACTCTGTTAAAGTGATAAATTTGGCTTACCGAAGACTAACATCTTATTTAGCATAAGCGCTTTGGTCTAAGGGCTGCCTCTCGGTTAAAATAATTACTCTCTAATTACTCTCTAATTACTAAAATTGTTACTCTCGGTTAAAGTTTGTCTCGTACCGTGCAAGCCTTACGGCGTGTGGTTGTTTCAGCTTTACTACTCCGCGTTGAATAGTGTACGCTTGCTTAAAGAACAGGCTAAGGCTAAGGCATGAAGAATAGTTGAGCACACAGAAAAACTAGTAGCCTTGCAATCGCACACTTCCGAAGTATCTTGTACGGGAGCGACATGGAAGCCACTCCTTCTGAGCGCTGCCGCCTTTGCGAAGTCTTTCTGCCTTGCCCGCGCGTCTTGAAAGGAAACAAACTCAAGTTGCGGAAGCCGCCCTAGTTCGTATATTCCGCACGTTTCCCATTGCCCTCCGCATAAGGGACTTGAATTTTATGAGCGCTTGAACAATTTTTCAGAACACGGAGGACTGGAAGAAGTTCAATGATTTTGTCTGCGACACGTGCACGAATACGTGTACGGTTCGCGCTGCTCGCACAAGTCAGGGAGCAGCGTTTGACTAGAGTATTTTGATCCTTTTATAAAAGTAATAAAAGACTCTGGCTTGACTCCGCATGCTCGGCTGTGGGGCGGTACCAACGTTTTTTCGGCTTCCATACTTTGAATGATATGAAGAACTCTACACGCAGATCTATCATTTTTTTCCTCGTCGCGACCATCCTTTAGGTTTCGGTAACGCTCGTTTCCGTACTCAACAAACCGAAGCAGACTCGCATATCTTGCCAACTTACGGAATATCGCGCAGGCAGAACAGGTATGATATTCGTTAGCTCGTTTGTTTCGCTCGGGCAGCACTGGCCAACGCTTGCTGTAGCTTACTCTTTCTTGGGACGTCCGAGGTCTGATGCAGCTTATTTATTTTCGTGTCCTCTATTTTTTTTTCATTTCCTTTTTCGCCGCATCAGCTGAGCGCGATCAAGGTTGAGGCCATTAACCATTGTTCCTTTCGCTATATATGGGAGGTCACCCTTAAAGACGTCATTGCCGCCGCTACACTCCTATAATGCCGTCGGTTGTTTTCATCGGCGCGAATCCCACCGCACCACGGCGTCGTCCCTGAGGAAGAAGAGCCCTTCTTTTCTCACTTGCGCCACAGTATAGGCGGCAGCGCAGAATAGCGCGCGCCGTGATTGACCGTGAAGCGAGGGCGCACCTGCACGAAGGGCACCCCCGAGGCGCAGCTGCTGATGTCCACTCCTCGGACGATCATTCCCAAATGCCGGCGCGCCGCGCGTCTCTTTTTCTTGCCCCGAGCCCCCACAGATTGCCCGTCCTTGTGAAAAACCCTCTGCTCTGCGGCTTTCTTTAGCTCGCCCGTGTCCGACGATATGGCACCAGCGGAGGGAGCGACTAACGATCTCGCCTTGCGACGAAGACCTTGTGGGCGGGCGTCGTGAGGCATAGGTGTATTGCCGCTTTTCGCACCTATCGCTGGCGTGTGTCGATTGTTTCTCTAATTGCCTGCCACGTGGTGTCTTGGATTTTCTTTTCCTTTGTTGCGCACTTGCACGTACCCTCCATAGAGGTTCTATTGATTCGTTTGTCGTTTAGCATGTAGCTTTATGACGACGCGCTGTTCGGATGCTGCACCTATAGCTCGGCTAGCAGCCGGCATTTTTTCAAGCGGCATAGAAACCGTCCTTTTCGGGTAAGCATCTATATACCGGACTGCCATGGAAGCCTAAAAATCCAGCCTTCATCGTTTGCTCGTTTGGTGAAAAGTTCCACTGTGCGTGCCGCAAATAACGTTGTGATAAACTGAAGAAACAAAGAAAGACGTGGGGTGTGGTTTGTGCCGTTTTGTTGCAGTCTCATGAGGTTCCGGTGAAGTGCTCAAAATACTGAGGTCATTTAATTCGCATAGCCCAGATACGTTGACTGCCCAGTCAGCGTTGTGAACAAGGGGGTTGTCATCTCCCATTGGTGGTTTTCAGAGCAGTTTCTCATGCAGTACATAATTTTCTTGCAGTCTTAGGGGCTGGATGCGACAAACTTCGCGCATCTAATTCATGAGTAAATAAGAGCAGGCAGCATTAAAACCCTGGAAGCCTACGAAAAAAAAAAATCTTATTCCTCTGCTAAATTGGGTCCGAATCTTGCCGAGTGCTCCTCTTCGTAATTTTTGCGTAGACGACCTGAATAAAGTTTATCATACCATACCATACAAAGAACAATTTGTTACAAAATATCGTACATTATACAGATTGACGTTTTGTGTTCGATTCAACCCGCTCTAACAGTAAAGCTCGCTGTAAACAAATGACATGTTAGGGTGTCTTTAACAACCTATGACTAACGCATCGGGCAACGGGCGTTATAACATGAAATAAAGCTGCCTGTTGCACTATGTTTAAGCGGCGTTGATTAAGACCGTCGAAGCTGAACACCGTTTCGAGATACTTGGCGACTGGCGACAGCGAGAGAGAAGGACACGCACAAGACAAAAGCCCAGTCTGTGCGGCGTGGATGAAAAAGATAGAAGTTTGCGACATCGAGGAATAATCATGCAAGGGGGAGAAAAAGAAATAATAAGGGGGCAGAAATAAGCCGACCCAGGCCGTGTGTGGGTGCGCGAAACAACAAGAGGAGAACGGTAGCAGAAAAAGAAAAGCAAGCAAAAAAAAGTAGCGCGGCACACGAACGCGCCGAAACAAGGCAGCCATCCGAGCGTGGCACCCCTCCGCCCGTCCCCGCTGAGCCAATGAGCAACGGACCGGGCCGTTCCCGCCGTGGGACCTTACCTGAATCCGCCATTCACGTCGACGGCTCTCGCACGCGTCCTTCCAGCCTTCAGCCGCCGCTACGCGCGTCGTCAACGCGACGTGTTCCGCGCACTGTCCGACGAAGCCGTCTGATGCGCCGCCGAGGGCGTGACAACGCGCTGCACGCAAGCCCCGAAAATCTCGAGCAGCAGTAATCCAGAACTGAGGCTTGTGGCTGTGACGCCATACTTTTTTTTTGTCTGCTCAAGTGGTCACAATGGTAAATTTAGGGACGTCTGGCTCGGCGGAACCTTTGCCCTGCAGTTGTTGGTCACGAAGCTGAGTGACTTAGAAATCCATTCCGAAGACCAAGCAGCAGACTGGTGGGCTGTTCACATCGCTCCGGTCGTCTTCGGGGCAACTCCAGAAGCGATTGTCACTCGCACGACAGTCACAAAGCAACTTCACGTATCCGCACTGGAGGTCTCTTCAGCGAGAAGTCACTGCTGAGAAATAGACAGCTCTGCGCTGAGGATCTGTCCCGGCGTCCACGTCTTCCGCGAGGCGAGAGCACCCTGGCTGCGTCCCCGGCGTGTTGTTGGGCCTTCCGAAGACGACGGCCGGTCATAGTCCGCTGACAAGCTGGGTGATTCGGCGCTGCTTCGCTCGCTGCTTCTTCAGAGCCCGGCACCACCGCCGGCGGCTGCGTGTAACCGGGCTGCGGTCGACTGTGCTTCTGGCGTCCTTCCCGGGCGCATCCTGGCTCCGACGCATCCGACGACCCCGGGTGCCATAATAGCGACGTTCTGCCAACTTCCGACCGGTAGCAGCCCCAAGCTCTTCCTCTCGGGCGCCAGACTGCGTAAGTTGCCATCCGCCCCCGGGCGTCCGCATCCTCCCGCCGCGGCGCGCATCCCACATAGGCGTCAGAAAGAGAACAGAAAGAGAAGGGGCGGCTTTCCGTTTTCCTGTGCTCGCTGGCGGACGTTTTTAATCGGTTCCGACGACTCCTGGCCCTTTGTTCGATGCGCCGAGGGGGTCTTCCGCTGCGGCTTGGGTGTTCTGTCTCTGCGCACTATACACGCGAACCCATGTACACTTCCGGAGTCCGAATGCAGCCATCGTACATTGCCGGCGTTCAAAGCTTCTAAGCTTACGCGGCTGGCACAGTTACGAGCCAGTCCTGACACAACAATATCCCGTTGAGTGCTTTCCATAGCACGTATGATCGCAACCAGCAGTTTCTCTCGGAAACATGACAGTGTTCTTCGTTCATTGCTTTCCTTATGCGGATGGTTATCCCACCTACAGCATCGTCAAGTAGACCAGCTCCAAAGCAGAGGTTAATCTCGTTTGCTGCGGTTCCAGATAGATAAATACCCGACAAAGAAAAGATAAAAGTTAATTTATTGAAAGCCCATGGCGCTGTTGTACGAGCGACGCGCTCTTTTAACGCTGCCACTTCTGCTTGCTTCTTATTCGCAACTTTCACCGCCTATAGGTGGCGCTACTCGAAATTCAATATGGCGGTCGTTAAGGGGATCGTGCAGACGCCACCGGCTAGTGTACACGCTGCATCGGATCGCATAGTGTTTCCGACCGCAGCTTGGTATTGTCATGTCTTCATTTCAAAGACCACTGACTCTGGGATGTATTATGACTCACATCGGGGGTTCAGAAACGCGTGTTCGGTGACTGGTTGAAGGTGAAGAAGTGTTGAACGCAGGACACATCGTTTGCTACGGCTTGAAAGAATGCACAGACTCGTCGTACACCGTCCAAAGATTGTGCATGCAAACATGACAAGTGCGGCAGAAATCAGAGCGACGAAACCATAAAGATGAGTACATGTGCTATTTACTGGCTTTGTTTTTTGTTTTTTTCTTGCGAGTCCCTCGCCGAATAGCCTTCTGTGGCCGCACTTCAGGAAATTAAAACAGCTCATTGTATTTACTGCAGAGGCGTGAGCGGGCCCCAACGCTCCGTGAGAATGAATAGCTTGCTGCTGGTGCGTGCGGCATGGTGTACGTGTACTACATATTCGGTCGCCCACTCTTAGTTTGAACTCGCGATCAAATGGCTGCGCTCTTCAGCCTGCAAGTGCGACCGACACTTGTGCGTTTCCAGGCAGACTGGTTTATGCGTAAAGGGACCACGAGTTGCTACTTCACGAAGTCTGCATTTTTGCTACGATGCGCGGCTGTGAGCACGGCTACACGCTAAGAGGGGCCCCGTGTACTGCCGCGGCTTCGGTGTCCGAACCCTTGCCTCGCGTTGCCTGGCAAACTATGCTGCCTTTATGCGCTAGTAAACAAAGGGTATTCGCTCGCATTCATTTTCTAAAGCATCGTCCATGCAGTCGTGCAGCACATGGAAAACGTTTAATGATGCCACAAAACTGATTTCATCATCGTAGGAGCATTACATTGATTTGGTCATTCTCCGATGAACCGTAGAACTCGATTCGCGTGCCCACACCTCAACAGTGGTTCTTCCAGTACTTACCGGAAGTTTTTTTTTTTTTTTTGAGCTCAGATGCGAAAAGCCGCTAAGAAAATACTGCACGAAGGCAGCGCGAAAGGAAAAAAAGATAAACAGTGAAAGGGGAGAAAGAGCAATACATCACGTTTATTCACATAACATGATGAGTGCCTGTCCTGCATTGGAGCGACAAATTTTTTTTCTTACAGGGCCACTGCTCTTGCAAAGTAGGCAAGCAAGCAGGCAATACAGGCTGTGAGCCGTACCTGATTGTGCAGCATATCCTCACCAACCAGCATGCACAAAAGTTTGAGGAACTTCTCTTCTATGAAGTCGCATTCAGAGACTGGGACAAGTTAAGAATTTACAGAGCTGATATGAACCATTTGAGTGCTCAGCTAGCAAAATTTTATAAGGACATGGTTGCTGTGAGCTCAGCAGAAGCAGTTAGAATTTGTGCCGAGACTGCTGGGCAAAATAATACACAGTGGCAAAGACAGCGAATGCTCAGAATAACAGGAATCAAGTGCCACACATTGTAGATTTGTGCCATCAATAACAAACAGCTGGCAAAGCAAAATTGAAAAACTGATGACGCAAAACTTCCAAGGAAACGACGCCAGCTGATATGGCAAGGCGTGCGAGAAGCCAGCTCTCGAAGAGTATGCACTTAACACATTGTTTTCGTGACAGGCTTCCCAATGCGCAATTTCACTGCCCACTCCTTTTTCATTCGTTCGTCGCAAGCAAACGAGTGAAGGCTTACCTCGCCTTTGACTGCACGGCGTGTGCACTGAGGCACGCAGCCCATTTTGTTGCTCTTGTACGTCTTGCCCATTTTATCAAACACGTAACCCGTCAAAACAGTGTCTCTGCAAAAGGCAACCTGTGTCTCAGCTGCGTAGATCATTGCAGAGCTCTGAAATACCGCTGTAAAAAGTGACCCCAATCAAATACAAAACAAAGGCTCCAGCGCAACGCACTAACTGAACACGGGCGACGCGGGTACGAAACGCGGGCATCCCCTCGTTGAGGCTTACGACGGCTGCCGCATGGCGTCGCTACCATCTGTGAAAGTTGCGAATTGAGAGGTAGTGCTAGAGATCAGAACAGTGTTCTGACACGCGCAATGTATGCCTTCCTATATCTTATCTGTCACATTTTTGTTCTTCAATTACCTTATCAGTCATTCTGTTTGTTTTGTTTGACTAAAAGCACTGCGCTGACTTCGTAGCTGCCATCGTGGGCGCCGTATTTCATCTTTGCGGGGAAGCAGCGCGTCGTCGGTCGGTCGCGAGCGCGGTTGCCAGGTGACCTGACAGTCCGGAAATGGGCCAAAAATGCCGCGCCGTAAACAGCCGCGACTGCGTCCATGTTCCCCATGAGAGGTTGCTGCACGACAGGCAGTGAGTGTAAACGCCTCTGTCTATGTTCGCGAGCAGTCTCTCTACCCGAATGCTCAGCTGCGCATTTGTGCTCTACAGTAGAGGGGAAAATCAACGCGCCTTCGACGGTTGGCTGTTCATTGACCGCCGGGGACCGAGGTATGCGTACTATTGATTATTATTTTTTGTTCACATCTGAATCCCTTATCTTAGTGTTGTATTTTCGGCCTGGGTTATAGAGCGAATATATTGCATTTCGGGGTGATTACAATGTCTCTGGTAAACAGTTTTAACGAGCGATACTGACACTACGGATTCAAGTCTCTGCAACCGCAGTGACTTTTTCCCCCTTCAATAGCGCGACATGTTCGATTATACTTTTTCCAAAAATGAAACAGCATGGTCCGCGAGAAATTTTCTATGACGTATGCGGCACAGTGTTGACGCGAGTTGTACACGATAAACGACACATAAAAAAAGAAAAGGAAGAAAAAAAAGTCGATTTTGCACTGTCTTTTGGTTCATACATGCTAGAACAGTCGTTCAGTCGGAAAACACGTGACATGGTGGCATATCTTTTTCCAATATACATATGGCGGTACAGCTCCGGTTTTTCTTTATTTTGTTGCAATGTTCTTTCGCTCACGGCAGGCTCATAAGTAAAAACCTTCCGAGCCTGTGCCATATCGCGCTTATCGAAAGCAGACGAGATAGGTGGCATAAATATCTTGCTGGGACGCTTACACGTATGCTGTCGGCGGCTGTCCACGCGCGACAGTCTGTATTATATCGACGTCCAGAGCGGGCCGTTCAACTTCAGCCTTTAAACTAGCAATGAGAGAGGTATACAGAGCGCTGTTCACTGGCGTCATGCAGATCTCTCTGCTCTTGCCTCGGCACGTGCAGACGTGCGGCGCCTCAGAGTCGGAAGACCTTTGCGTTTTTTTTTTTACTCGTCCTGGCCGACGAGAAAGTAGCACGTGCTCCCTAATTATTACCACTTGCGGGGCTTGCTCTAAAACGGCCATTTTTTCCGCGAAACCTTCACGAGGACTGCGCACTTCAGGTTGCATCCGAATGTCGACAGCGGGGATTCCCACCACTGGCCCGCGCCAGAAAAAAAAAAGAAAAAAAAAAGACTTTTCCCCGCGCCAGATTCATGACTGTGAAAAGGAAGAGAGAGAGAGAGAGTAGCCGAGAAAGGAAAAATGGAAAAGCGAGAGCCGAGTCTTGGGACTCTTGGTGCTCACTGCATGAAACCGAGCTGTGTGCACTCAACGCCTTCGCCGATAAGGTTGGACACGTGGTGCGCGTGCACACGTTGTCGGAGCTTAATTGTACACGCGCAAGGAAGGACTTACATCGGTGTCGTGTGTTTCGTGTAGCGGCGAGTAACTTTGTCATTCTCCGTCTCGCTCAACCACCTTTGAGAGGATGGCGGCGCTGAGCATTCTTGCGTGGGGGAAACCTTTGGCCGAGTCACCGTCGCGCTGCTCGTTTAATGGGAAACGTCCGTCGCTGCGAATGCTGTCGCATCGGTTCTGGTAGAATTGTACTGCTGCCAGGTCATTGCGGATCTAATTATCATAGAGTGAGAAAAAGAAAGCGATGCTGAAACATGCCAGTTGAACGGGGCGATACAGGATGCGCTTAGAGTAGTTCGTGGTATTTCGAAGACTTTCTACACTGGAAGTTACCACCGAAGTATAGTTAGGCAACACTAACTAGACACCCGCGCACTTCGTTAGCGGACGCTGCGACACAATGGACATTCTTTTTTCGGGAAGCAGCGTGGGGAAAGCGCCCATCGAGTGCTTGGAGCAGCGCTTAGTGGTCATTGTTTTAACGGCGGAAGAGAGGTCGCAATGAAAGCGGTCCGAAGACGTCGTTTCGAAACACATACTGGCATCCTACAGGGTAGGAAGTCCATGCTATCGGACCGATTTAGGCCAGCTGCTGTCATTTGAGTTAGTCATGCTTCGCGCCGACGTCGCAGCGACGACTTTCGATTTCTGTGAGTATAGCCCTGTTGTTCAAGAATGTTCTCAATTAGACGATTGCTAAGTGCGGGAGTTGGTACTTAATTCACTATAGGAGAGAAGAAGTAATGAGGGAGGATATGCTTGGGCGAGAAAAAAAAAGGAAAAGGAAGCTCCTTCTAAATGACAAAACGTGTAACTAAGAATATGATGGGCTTGTTCTTTGTTTCGTTTTCCTGCCCAGTATTGGCTTCCTACTGGCTCTTAGTACTAAGTTTGCACCTGCTCCCCCTCCTTTTTTTTTTCGTCTGTAGCTTTGTCTTGGCTGTTTTCCTTTGCTTCGTTCCCCTTCTTTTTTGTGGCTGCGGAGAAGGCCGTAGCGGAAGTGCAGTCCTGATCAACATTGAGAACAGCGTTGCCAATCGTGAGCATAGGACGAAAACACTTCAATGTATCTGTCATTTACGTCATGCGTAGACCGACTTTTGTGATCACTGTTGCATTCCCACGATGCGCGTCTCTTTCACATCGTGGGAGTCTGATCACACGCATGCCGTGGAACGCTGCCTGGCACAACGCTACAGCGGGGGACGACGGCGAACGCTTGGCTGCTTCCGCGGTCCGTTGGTGTCAGCACCTGCCCCCTATACCACGGAATCCAGTGAACTTCACGCATGCGTGCCGATCAGCTGCCTTCTTCAGGGTGTTTCGTGCTGCAAGCGCTGGACGGCTCCATATACGCCGTGGAAGACCCGCCGGCTACATGTACACCCAATCGCAAGAAAAAAAGAAGTATAGGCCGACCGGCCGTGACTGGCTGACTTTTACTTTCTTGCACTACGCTGTATGCGGTGGGCGTGCATAGAAGGTGCATCTGTAACTTGCGGCGTTCGTTCTCTCTTGACTGGTAGACATTTTCATAGTGCAAAAGAATGACTTCGCTATCTTTCCATTATTTCGATAGCACATTGCGGAGCAAATTAGCTGCTTTCTAATCTCCTCCGTTCTTGAGATTCTCGAATCTCTATCGGGAAAGCGATCACCTGTGCTTGGAACGAAATCTCGATATACAGTACTGGGTGTAAGAACGCCTTAGTAGTGTTTTCGATGTCCCGCATCGTGCGACGGGATCCAGGCGGCGTCGAGCTGGCCACTCATGTCATTTATCTTGGCGGGTTTGTATAAAATATCCATATCACTGTTGTAAAGTTGTTGTATTTAATATATAGACGCTGTCACCAGGGATTATACAGCAACATATTGTCAAGGCGCAGTGACGCAGTGGCGCAGTGTTCACGACCTGCTCGACGCGTTGACCTGTGCGCTATTATTCGCTTGCGAGTGAATGTTGTATTCTCGTCACACGAAAATCGGTACTGTCTGAGAACCTACGGGTTTGCAGAACTCGCTGACTTAAAAAGTCACTAATATTTTTTTATCATTTTACGTACCTTTCTTTTGACTCTAGGCCATCAGAGATTATGTAACCTTCAATGACGCGTCAGTGCCTTCGAATTTGTACTTAACGCGCTCTGTTGTGTGCGACGCGACGGTTCAACTAGTATATGACACAGCACGGAGCTACGAATACTTAGCTATATTAACCGCTTTTAGAATCAACGACCCTTTCTATATTTCACATTTGCTGCGCATGCAACTGCATCCTGTTACGCCGGAAATATGAGCACTGTGCCCTACGGGTCATCGCCGAACGCTGACAGAAAAAGAAACAAAATAGCATGGGTAGGTGAAGCGTCCTGTTATTTATCGGAATCAAAGACCTGTGCGTTGTCGGCACATGTCCTTTGAGGCATCAACGTGTGCAGTTCATTGAATGACTTTTCTAACGCTGATGTGGACCAGGTGTTAGCTGCATATAAACATGCTGAATCATTGTGCTGGAGCCATCTCCAGCATACGTCCCAACATCCAAAGGAAATAACGTCACAAGTAGGCGGAGGCATGCTGGGTGGAGATTACGCGAGTGAAAGAGAAATGAAAATATCATTTTGAAAGTTTCGGTGTAAGCATTGAATAGACTCATTTTCACGTGAACAGGCCTCGCGGAATTGCTGAAACTTGTAACGTCATAGTACTCTCCATAGCATTTTGTCAGACGTCCGAAACTGAAGGGCGATCTAAGGAAGCTGTTGTGCAATGGCGGACTTTGGTAGTAATTGAATAAAAAGTGGCACTACTCTGAAAAAAAAAAACCGCTATGAAACCTCACGAGCTGATATTCCTATCTAGGAAAGCACAGAACTATGCTTGAGCTTTGGTGAGCAATAGTTTGGTACTGCCATATAGACGCAATATATATTTTCATATTGCAGAGGTTATTGTTACTTTTCTCTATTTTTTCCTCACTTTATTGATTTGCAAGGATCAGCTGTTTTTGGCCGGAAACGATTGGGGTTTTTCATCAAATCAGGCCTCCGCAATATTTCCAGCTAAGTTGCCAGTATTGCCATCAAGGTTGATGGCTGAGCAGGTGTACTCGGGTACCCTTACACTGCGAAAAGAAGGTTGCATGTCGTTAAAATACACATCAGCTGCAAATTGTCGATTGTAAACCATGAGCCTTGAACTTAAAAGAGCTGCTTTTTTTTTTTTCAGGCAAGAGTAAATTAGGATCTTTATGGCGTAGCAGAGTTCATTCTGAGAACGTGCCGCTGACAATTAGAGAAAGACATCGGCAGCGCCATTGGACTCCGTGAGTAACTCAGTGTGAGTGCGATGTTGGTCTCTTCAAGAGACGCATGGCAAGTCAGAATGGTATAGGCTATACTTAGCTCGAACTGACTAACTAGACCAGCTGATTTTAGATCTCGTATAAAGAAGCGAGCTTAATTTATTGGAACTTCTCAGTCGGGGCGTGTGTATTTTCTCCGAATATGGCGAACAACACGCACACACACCAAAATAAAGGGCGACCTACGTAGCGGTCGTTCAGCACGCAACAAACAGGGCTATTTGTTGTACGTTCATAGCTCGAGCATAGCGCAAGAAAACTACGAATAGGGTTAGTGGATGTAATGCACGCTGGTCTCACCAGCGAATGTATGCATCTGAGGTTTCACAAGAGCCACGCAGATCTTGTCGACGGGCTCGTTCCGGCGCTCGCGTGCTTCGCGCCGCGGCCTTCGGAGGATCCAGCGCCCTGCTTTGAATGCCGTCGACTCGGCCGAGAAATTGCCCGCCGCCCCCGCCGTCTTCACCTGGAAATTATCCGTGTTCGAGTTTTCGCTGCGCACCCTTGACCCAAACCCAACCTTAGCGCGGCCGTTCTTTTTGTTCGGCCGTGTTGCGTCGCGAAACGCCGGCGAGTGGGAGGCCCATTGTGGACCTAAGTGGGGGGCGGCTGTTGCTCTCTGTGTACTTAGCTTCACGCCAAGGGGATTAGTCACGTATACAAGCGGTGCTGCGTCGTGGTATATGCACTCCCGAGAAAGTTGTAGCACAAGCAACCGCAGGTCTGGTCACCTACTGTGGAAGAGCTCAAGCGTGCTAAACTAGCTGGACCTAGACTCTACTGTTCGCGCATATTGTTTCGACAATCAAGTCCACGATGGGACCTGCAGGTTCGGCGACGGAAGGCCCAACACGCGTGTCTCATGCAGTCAGGGAGAGTTCCGACAGAATAATTTCTTTCTTTCTTCTTTTTTTGTGACGCAAGAGAAGCCGATTCCATTGTGCAGACGTAGCCGGGCAGTACCCTTGAACCACTTTTCGGTTTGATGCACCGACATGATAAGTCTTTGCGGCACGAGCTAATGCTCGAAGTGTTTCTTTTCAATTCAACCACGTTACTGCAAATAACTATGTAATGCACTCATGTTGCATCACATAATCGGGGTGGCGTAATGAAATCGTGGGCTAAGCATAGCCACATGCGCGGAACGCGCATTTGGTGTGGTTTAAAGAACCAAAATAAGTTACTCGTTACCAACGGTTCCAGTCTCAATGAATTCTAGAACAGTTTCTTGAGACAACGTATGGAGCAAGTGTGTACTTGCCCCAAAGGTTGCTAAGCAACAAGCAAAGCTACAGTAGCAACTTGAAATAGACATATTTTACTGTCCTAGCTTATCCTAACCATAAGTACACTACTTGCCATGAAGTTCGCGGAGTGTCCTTGGCGTAGTGTAACACGAAATTAATTTCGAGTAACTAACCTTTCCGCTTGCCCTCTGTTGCAGACGTGGAAAAGGAGTGCGCCTCGCTGGAGAACGTCCCGTCCAACCTGTACGAGTCTGTCTGCGTCCCTGGTCTGGACGAGTTCTTCCAGCAGGGAGGAAGCTTTCCGATGCCGGAGCAAAAAGTCACGCCTGTCATGAATGGAGCCGCAGCGCCCACTTCGCAAGCCTACATCGACGGTAAGCAGCTATGCGAATTACAGGCTTAGTAGCGACGAATAGCTCGACAAATAGCTATGCGTCGCTCCCTGCAGACGATGTTCACTGACGTAACTGTACTGATGTCGTCTTCGAGAACCAAGCTATAGGTATAAAATAAAAAAGAAAAGAACAGCGCCTGTATCATGCCCGCGCATAGCCTGTTAATCTTCTATATTGCAGTCAGAGGTGCTCCAATGTTGCCGCCATGACGTCACACGCCACAGGAAAGCGCTTATTGAAGTAAGTTAGCTAGTAAACTACTACGTCGGCTGATAAGAAAGCGATCAGTACACTCGCAACGCGTGGGCAGCAGCTCCTTTCATGTCGTCTATTTTAGTTTTCCCGATTCACGTATTTCAAAATTCTAACCCATTTTGCACCCGGATCGAGCACATTTGTCCACGGACAGCGGACATCCAACCTGTAATATCTTCTACTCCCCAGAAAGTTAGCGCTTGACGCTAAATACAAGCATGGTTCACTGGAATACAAATCTTGGTACTATGGGAGGGTCAATCAGGGCAGTCACTTCCGCTGCGTCTAATTAACGCACTTATCCGGGGCGGATGCTTTCGAAACAGATCCTGGGATAAGCCTCAAGCCCGCGCTAGCGCCCAGAGGTCACATATATCGGGGCGCCCCGTAAAGAAGCCAGGAAGAGGGTGGGTGGAGTGGCTCCCGTAATGATGCCAAAAGCGGCTTCCTTCTCTCGCTTGTGACGACAGAAGTGGCGTGTAGTATAGTCGCACTTCCGCCGCTAATTACAGCTTCCGGTTCAAGCATTACGCGTCGGCTCCTCCCTTCTTCCTAAACGGAGTTGCGGGCAATCGGAAATGACCGGCCGATTCGTACGCGCGCCGAGCACCGCCGCCACGGATCAGCGGCCGCCAGAGACAGCAACGCGCGGAGCCCTCGGAGTCAGAAAGTTGAGCTGGCTAATGCCACGTCGATGGAAGCAGGCATCGCGGCGCGGAGCTTTCCTTGGGCACGGCTCTTCCGTCCGCACGCGTGACACTGCGCGGACGGCGTGAGGCCAACTTTTCTTTTTTTTTTGCGCCGCAGTTCGGAAATAGAGGTGTGGTCGCGGATGCACGGGCCCGCGGGCCCGTAGCCGCCGCAGCCCGGTGTTGGTCCCGTCTCGCTCAGCGGGATAGTACGGCCTCCCCTCTCTCCAACCTTCGCTCCCCTCCTGGTTCCTCGCTCACCTGTTGTTGCGCACGCACGCCCGAACCGTGATGAGTGGTCGCTTTCCACCGGAAACGCGCGGTTCTTTTCTCTCGCCCTCTCTCCCTGTCGCTGCTGTCCGCTCTCGCTTTTATTTCTTATTGTTGGGTCTTGTCTGCTTTTTCCCCTCATATTTTGTTGTTGCGGGGCCGAGGAACAGTATGCGCGCATGCTGCGGCATTTATGAGCTTCTCTATTCGCTCCAGTGGCGCCGCCCTTTGGGTATTTGTTTTCCACATACGTTTCTTTATTTCTTCACCTCACCGTCCTCCTCTCGCCTCCCCCCCCCCACATCATTTTTTTTCTCTCTCTCTCTACCGTGCCTGAATATTCACTACGTGAACAAGCACGAAAGCAGAAAATAATGTTCGCTTTGCTTCGGTTACCTCCCCCCCCCCCCCCCCCATTTTGATCATTTTCATATAGTTCCACCGGTATTTGAGTATTCGTCTTTTGGTTAGCCCTTCCCGAAATAATAAAAAAAGTTTGCTCAGTTATTAAACTGCCTTTTAGGCTCGTACTCAGTCGACTCTTTAGTTGGCGCTTGGCCTCTTCACTTTCTCATGTTTGCCGAACAGTGTTCTGCTCTCTTGGCGCATTGACTTCGTTTTCTCTGCATTGTGTTTCCATTTATTTTGCTTCTTTTGGTAGATGCGTGAACCGTGTTTCTTTCCATTCTTTTCTGAGTTTTCTTTTCTTTCTCGCTCGTTCCTGACCTACAATAACCGAACGGCTTCCGGCGGATGTTTGTGTTGAGAGCAGAACCAATGTCGCGCGCCGGCGCGGTTTTCCCATCTCTTCGCTCACCCTTTCCCTACGCGTCCCCCCTTCCGAATTTCATTTGCCACATATCGGCTCACCGAACAGTCCTGCACATTTAAATATCTGTGGCGGTGATTTGGGATAGGAGCTTTATAAGTCTCCATTTTATATCGTGCAATAATCGTTGCTTTGTGGCTATGGTATTGGGCTGCTAAGCACCAGGTCGCGGGATCGAATGCCGGTCACAGCGGCCGTATTTGCATGGGGGCGAAATGCGATAACACCCGTGTATTTAGTTTAGGTGCACATTAAAGAATCCCAGCTGGTCCAAATTTCCGGAGTCCCCCACTACGGCGTGCCTCATAATCAGATCGTGGTTTTGGTATGTAAAACCCCACAATTGAATTTTCTTTAAAACGGGACCTTCAATTAAATTGTTAATTCATTGTCAACGATTAAACACCGTCAGATGTGTCCCTATGTTTTGCTTGGCTTGAAATGGTTGTTACTACAAGTATAGTTCCTCGGTTGCCCCAATTCCTCTCCCTCAGCACAATCTGCCAGTGCCACCTAGTGACCCCGGTGCTTTCACGAGAAACGACCGCGGTCGGAGCTGACTGCTCTGCAGGCTATGCACAGATTCTTAGAAGAGATAATGAACGGGTGAGTGGTGTGATGGTGCAATAGTGTCTCTTAACGAGATAATATAGACCGATGAGATAGACGCAAGAAGATAGAAAGAGAATATGCACCTGGTGAAAATTGGATAAACAACAACACAAAGACGCTGTGTGTGTGCGTGCGTGCGTGCGTGCGTGCATGCCTTTAGCTACATCGCCTCTTCAGCACGAAAATTCTGCGCTCCCTTTACTACTGTTCTGCCACCTCTTCCTCGCCTGCACAAACTCGCAAAATAACGGCCCATGGCTCCAGCTTTCTCTGTCACCGTGCCGGCCTTCTCTGTCGAGATGCCATCTCGAGTATCCGCGTGAGCTGCGACCGCTCGCGCAGCTATCGGCGCCCGGTCGGCACTCGGACCTCCAGGGATCGTCACTCAGCGCTTCGCACGTTCCGTGTACACGGAAAGAGAGAAGAGCAATACCGAGAAGCGAGCTGGGCGACGCCGTCGAGCAGGCCGCGGTTCCCCACAAAGGCGTCTCTGATTCGGCGAGATGAGGCTCTGCCGGCTCTCGCTTGTCTGTATATGTGCGGCTCGCGCCACGCCTGCATCGCAAACAGGCGGGCGGTCGCCGATAGCGGCGCCTCTTCGCTCTGTGGCGACGGAGTGCTTTGCTGTCGTGTGTTTGTCGGCTGCGGAGGACCACGAACTTTGCAGCACGGTTGTCGGCCCGCGTATATCTCGGTGCAAGATATTTAGCCGTTCGGACCGGGAGATGGCGCGCGCACGTTGCCTGTTCCATCTGCCGCAGGGTGTTCTGTCTTTCGGCGTTTCTCTCTTTTCGGGCAAGGTAACCCCACATAGAAGCAACATTCCACTTATCCTGTCACGATGATGCAAATGCGCCTAAATAGCGTGGACGATAGCTAAAGACGAGACAGTCATTGCGAAAATTTCAACTTGTTTATTAGAAAATCAGGTAGTCACTTATATAAACTTGCACACTCGCCCAACTTACCGACTTATACTATCTTTTGCCAAAGTTGCGAACTTGTGAACCATTACTGAGAACTCGAGATGGTCAGATTTTGAGAGAGAACGCTTTTAGAGGAAGAATTATGGAGTGGTACCACTCTACCTCAAGGCTCCTAACCTATGTTCTCTTACATTGCTCAGTTAGCTATGACCATCGGTTGGCCTATTCTTTACCTTGTTTACTTATATTCCGCGATATAGTGCACGTTTCAGTGCGTAATGAATACCAACAATCATTGTGTTCGGAGGAAGGCTTCTTTGGTCTGTTTTCGTAAGCTCTCCGTATATTCCACGGATTTTCCAAATCGCGTGTCATCCACAGACGCATACGGCACGAAGCTTCCCCATGACTCCTTATCGCAGTACCACAAGGCATTTGTGGTTGACCTGCGCGCTCGGCTTTCCCGAGATGTGAAAAGTGTGTTAGTCATTGAGATAGGTTACGCATGGGCACAAAAAATAAGTACTTGGCTTTCTGGGGACTTTTTCTTCGTTTCGTACATTTTGTGAAATCGGAGGCTGTTTTTTAGCGTGCTATGGCAGCTTCGGTGCCCAATATATCCAACGTTGTCGGATTGTTCCAGCATCATTCTGGAATCTTCAACGTGTTAATAAGCTTCACTACCGTGCAGAAAAATGCAGCGTGCTCTTTTTTCTTTCTTTGTTTAGAAAGTAACAACTGAAATGTTTTGGCGATCCGCTCTACGGTTGTCGCGATGCCAGATACCATACTTGGAAGCTTAGCTGTGGCGTGAATGTGTGGCATGGTTTGGCTGCCCTTCGTGCCAAGTAGGCAGGTGGCGGAAGCGTTAGTGGTAAGGGTAGAACTATAGCGAAATACTAAATCTCAATTGACGTCAAGAGAGTGGAAAGCGAAAGCAGAATTAAGAAGGTGGGTGGCGTTGGAACAGTCATCTTACTATAATCGCAAGAGAACACGGCAGCAATACCAGATGAAATGTTCATGACATATGCACACTAAGCTTTATGCTGGGAAAATAAGGCCGCGCAAGATAAGCTAACGAGGACCGGGTAAAAAAATAAAATAAATTATGGCTTCGAAAATCTACAGGCCTTTTTAATTCTGTGGCTGCACAAGA
Source organism: Dermacentor albipictus (assembly GCF_038994185.2). Lineage (NCBI taxonomy): Eukaryota > Metazoa > Arthropoda > Arachnida > Ixodida > Ixodidae > Dermacentor > Dermacentor albipictus. Next base: position 165,383,880 of record NC_091824.1, on the reverse strand, counting down.
TTTAGATGCTTGAGCTTGTTAAAATGTGAAAGAAACCTGCTGTTGGCTTCAGTACACATAATATATATAGACCATTGCGTCGCGACGCCGGAATTTACGGCCGAAAGTGAAGCGAGCAGTCAAAGGCAGAGAGAGAAAGAGAGAGAGGGAGAGAACACAACCACTTTATGGCAAAAGCAGGCCTACCGAGCAAGTGACGTAATGGCCTTGCAACATGTGCCTTGCCCAGTGGGCTGAAAACGAAGTTAAGAAACGCTTTTCGAGCCGGGGAAAAATAAGGCACGGCTCCAGTGCGTCCGAAGTGGTCCGTTGGTCAGTGCGACGCCTTCTCGCTCCCTCCCCCCCCTCTTTTTTTTTCTTTCTTTCTTCCGGGCTTGTTGGTGACCTTGTTGGCGCGTGGTGGTGCTCGGGTTTCTGCTGTTCCTTGCCTCTATTAGCCGTTTTGAAGAACGACATAATTTTCTTTGTCGTTTTCTTGCCTCGTTTTACTTTGTTTATTTTTCCTTCGTTTTCTTTTTCTTTTTCATTGTGTCCTTCTTGCATACGGGTGAGGCTCTGCAGCCGACCCGTAAATATACTCGCGCGTTCGTTCAGTTCTGCGATATAGAAACAGTTGCTGATTTGTCTTTTGTGTTGCTCAAGCGTCCGTTCTTATTGTTTTTTCATTTATGGTTCTCTTGACGGTCTTTCAGTAGTGTTTCCATGGGGGTAAAGACATAGGGAAACGCATTAGTCATAATAGGCGTTTCCGTACGGAGTATCATTTCTCGGTCTCGTTGCCGACAAAGCCAAAGTGCGTCGTCGTTCGTGGTCCCGTGGCGAGCTTTGCCTAATAGCTAGTCACTGTGTTCACGACGACTCGTATGGATTGCGATCCTTTAGCGTCAGCGCTCAATATCTCATCTATACGCGGTGCCCGCGTACTTGCACCATCATCCTCGTCCTCCTGCAAGAAACATTTCCAGCGTAGCACTTGAACCTGTACCGAGAAAACATCGAGAGTTCTCAGGACATGGAGTTTTCCTCATCACGCGCACTTCAATGTTACTGATAGGAACCATCATGTAATGCTGGAAAACTTTAGATGGAAGGATGTTTTGATTTGTTTTCCATCATCGCTGTGCTGTTTTTGAGGCAATTGCGAGCCTACGGACGGCGTGACTCAGCCGCCGTGTGTACAAGTGAGTTGAATCCAGTTGGCCTGGATAAGAGTGTGTTAGAACGCAAAACCAAACCTACGCGATATATCCACACGAACCTGACGGGTCGCGCGAAAGCAAAATATGCCGCCCAGAACACGGCAGAGTGAAAGGGGTTCGGCTTGCGAAGGTTGCATGCAGTCAGCGTCGCTCTCACGGCTATCCTGCGGGAAGCGAGACTTGGACGGTTGCTTATTTGGATCGATCCATATGCCGAGTTGTCTTCGTGCGTGTTGGCGTGTCTCCCTCTCTGTCTCAAGTGTCGGCCTGCGAATTTATCGCCGGTACGTGTTCCTCTATCCTGGCTTCTGCAGACCCTAAATTAGCCCATTCCGTTGTTTCTCGCCACGGCTGGGCGGATGCGTTTCCTGTATCCCGCGCCGATTTCGGCCCGTCGCGCTTACCACCTGTTGCGGGCGCGTAGCAAGTCCCAAACGTGGAGTGGGGCCTGCTGATTTTCTTCTCGTTTTCTCATTCGCCTCGCTATGAAAGCGTTCGTCACCGCTGCCGTGTAGAGCTGATTTCTCCGAATTCCGGTGCAACGCACGTTCTTATACGGACGCTTCAGGTGCGTCCTTGTCGATACACTCGCGCCGCTTCGACATCTGTTCCACGATCTTACGGAGTGCGTGCCGTTGTGTCACCCCTTCTTTTATCTGCAAGTTTGGTTCAAGCGGGATGATAAAACAGACATTGCCTTTCTGAATTATCTAATTGTCGAGAAGAAAGGGTACCGAGGGGCCCGATTTTTATTAATTATGTCATGAGAAGCGAGCAAGAAAAAAGAAACATTACGTGTACATCGCACGCATAATGCAAAGGCGTGGAATCGTTCCCCACCTGCGGCCGGTTGCTTTTTTCATCAATTTTCGTTTCCATTAACTTATCATCTCTTTCATTCAGTTAGCAAGAACATGTAATTTCTCCTACGTTATCCTTTGTGTCTTTGTTGGTTTCTCATGATTTGAATAATTATGAGGCATTCAAGTTACGTTACAACATGTTGCAGCATTAGAGCATGAAAAAAATAAGCCCACGATGCGAAGCATACTAGCCTTTATTTTAGTTGTTGAACCACTGTTTAGCCTGGTGAACTGCTGTTGCTTGGCTATATTCGGTTCGGCTAGACGAAGAAACAACTCATGCGTTACTCTGCTTCGCCTTCAAGAGTGGAACGCGACCGCGTTCCCGTCGACCCGCCATTACAATGGGCTACGGCGCAGCGACTACGCGCCCCGCATTGGACGCGGTGAGCGTCGAGCAACGCAGCGTTCGGCGCGGCAACGAAATGTGCGCCTGAGCAAGCGACGCACGCCTGAGCGTTAGAAACAGCTCGTTTCTAAGGCAACACCGCATTCACTAGAGGCGCTTTTGTACCGCTTTGAAGCATCGTACTCGTGGCTCAGTGGTAGCGTCTCCGTCTCACACTCCGGAGACCCTGGTTCGATTCCCACCCAGCCCATCTTGCAAGAGTTCAGCCAAAGCCACTTCTCCTCTGTCGTGACGTCACGGTGTCACGTGGTATTGAAGGCGACACCGCCGCGCCTGAGGAGCTGGGTTGAGCTCTCGTAATATGCTTCGCATAAAAGTAACGCGATAACGTCCATTGGACGGGTTATGCGTAGTAGCAGTGGCGTCTGAAGTTTATGCGCGTCCTATCTGCAAACGACTATTTCCCTTGAGTACCCCTAGTTTTGGTTTGTCGTGTGTATAAGCTCGAATTAAATGTTGCGGCATTCAACATGATATATTAATGACATAAGCTTACACTTTAGTGAGACTCCAAAACACGGTTTAGGCCACGCCAAGAAACAGAGAGCAACATACTACATCAGTGCGAATAAAACGTTAGCGCCAACCAACGCATTTCTGCCTTTGGAAGGTAACAATACAGTGATACAATGGCGTTTACCATAAACGTTCTCTTAAGAAAGTTATAAACAATACTGACTTCGCTAAAAAGTGTTTCCGTTAAAAACTGACTTTGTGAACACAAGCATGTTAAGAGTAAGAACTATAGGTGCGTAGAATATGTGCACGATCAAACCGGACTTGAGAAAAAAGAAGTCTACGAAGTAGCAATATAAATGCTTCATTCCCTTCTCTGTTCACATCACATATCGAAATCGCAGCAGGGACGAAAGGAAATACGTAGCTTGGTAAGCAGCCGTAGTGCTTCCGTACGCTTGTGTCATTCTCGTCGTTCTTTTAAAAAATGCAATTGCGACGAATTAGCGTCAACCTCCTGTGCTCATTCTGGAGCGTAAGATGGAAACGGGGCCAGGTCTTGGGATTCCGAGAGACGTTGCGAAGACCCTTCGAAGAAGTGACTTGCACACAGTTCCAGAGAAGGGAGGGTGTGCCTCGTGTGCGCCCCCTATTGGCACGGGGTTCAGCTCTCTGAGGCAGGCCATTGATTGGAGTCGGTTGCCAAATATATGTCGCGCAAGAAGCCGTGCGGTGCCCCTGCGCACTGACCGGTGGCGAACCAGCTCGTGGTCAGTGGCAGCGGAGCGTGTTCCGGCGGGGGCCGTTTTTCTCCGGGACCCTGCGTCGCACTCGACCGTAGGGCGCACTACGCCTCCGAGAAAAGAACGCCGGTCGGTTTGGTTGCGAAATTGCGCGGCCCCTTTCAAGCGCTGTAGCCTTATTGCCGCGGGGGAGTTGGTAGCCGTGAGAGCTCTAGCTGGTCGTTGCGGCCAGTCTCTGGCGTGCTCCGCAGCACAGACGGTGAGGGCGGGCCCTCGTCCGTTTGCCTCCGCCTCCTGCCAACTTGCTTCACCACGCAGACCGCGCAATTTCGGCCTCTGCTGAAGGGCTACCAGGCTGCCTCAATGAGCGCAGACATTAATTGAGTGCATGGGTGACCGCCCGTTCGCCTTGCAGGCTGCGCACCACGGCGCCCTTTGTGGTTGTTGCTAGTTCTTTTCGTCGCAGCCCTCCTATTTTACTTTATTGCATTTTTTTAATTTTTTTACAGCGAAACTGTTATTGAGAATGGGAGCTCTCGTAAACGTTCTACGTGCGCTTTTTTGTTTTTGACGAGCCGCAGAGCACTTCTCTGGTTAGGACGGCCACTCATATACCATAGTGGATATCTTGCGTGCGCGTTGCACATAATTTACGCATTTTTCAACAATGTTGGCTTGAAAGTCTTGGCTTGCTTAAGGCGTCTTCGGCGCTTGGCCGAGGGTCCATCATTACGGGCCCTCCCAAGAGCAATGTGTGCACACTGAACTTGTACCACGTCACTAAAGCTTGTACGTATCTTTACAAGCGTCTTCAATTCTAACCCCTCCGCTGCAATAATATAAGATGCGGCCGGGGTGCCACTGGGCGCCTCTGCAAGCCCGACGACGTCTTAGGCATACGTAGTCCACCCCTCGTTTCTATGTACTACCTTATAATGGGAGCAGCTTCTGTCAAATCTTCCCAGAACGTAAGTTTTTACGAATTGCTGCACACATTAGGGACGTTTAGCGTGTCCGGTATTCGGGCAAGCGCGGGCGGTTTTCCGGTTTAGCGAGGGCGTCAAGGTGAGCGGCCCGATCGGTGGCGCCAGCTGGTGGCGCAAAGCTCAACCACACAAACACAGAGCTAATTACTGTATTCTGCTTAGCTGCTGGGTAAATTTTCGACAGTGGCGTAATCGTGTTCACAATCACGCCGCTGCCAAAAATTTGCACGAGTGGCGAAGCAGGATATGGTGAGTTACGGCAGTTTTAGCTATGCGTTTGTCTGGTTCAGCTTTACAACACCAGGCGGCTTCAGCGCTCACGTTTACGCCCCGACCATCCGGTAATCCGCCCAAACCGCTCCCGTTTACCGGAATAGCGTACAAGCTAAATGTCTCTATTATCGCAATGGGCGAGTCGAGAACCATATCCAGTGGAACAGTCTGTGCCATATGTGAAGAGTAGAGAAAGTGGGTATGTATGTACATGGAAATGCAAATGCACTGAACATTTTACGTGGTGATGTTGTTCGTATGGCCCCCCCCTGCCGGCAAAGTTGTTTTTTTCTTCCACATTCATTTCTAGTTAATTTTCTTTTGTTTTAAATATAGTCTGAAAACTACCGTATGCTTACTTTTCAGTCATTAATCTGAAAATTCGCTCATAAAAGAAAGCGTTTACTTCCCCCAGCATTGATTGGCTTCATTGTTTGATGTTACGCGACAAAATTAGAGCCCGTAGTTCTGCTCAGCCTTCTAAGTCATTTTATATGACTGGGAACCCCATTCTAAACTTTATTAAAATGTGCAACTGTATTTTGTATACCTAGTAATCTGCAGATAACACCAGTGTTATGTTGTCCCGCAACAACGTTGTTCTTTCGATTTGTCCAGGAGGCTACAACCACATAAGCGAGAGCCTTCATACGTTGAACGACATGAACCAGGAGGAGATGGCGCTCGGTGGCCACAACTCCTACGACGAGTCCCAGGAGTACGGCCTCGAAACGCCGCAGTCGCACCCGCCCTATTTGGACTCGAGTCCAGAGTTCTACCCTTCCACGTCCGCCGTCGTGCACGAATCAAAGTTCCAGCCCACCTACACGACGAGCAAGGAGTATTCCAGACGTAAGTGACACCATTGTTATCATTGGCCTACCCTAGTGTAAGCCGACTGACCAACAACTTCTGCTGTGGGTGTCATTATCTTCCATACCTTGATCATCAAAGCGACGTATCGTAAATGATGAGGAATATCTTGCTGATAGCTCCCTTATACCGGGAATATCGTTGGCCAACTTCGTACACCCCTGCTTCTTGCGATTTGGATTGAAGGGAAACTTAAAAGAAAAGTTGACCGGAATGGGTAAACTAAGCTAATTTAATATTAGAAGAGTCAGTGTTACTGTGAGCTGAGACTTGGTAAGCCAGAAGAGACGCAAAAACGAAACACGGGCTTGTATAGTTCCTGCGCTCTCTCCTTGTAATGTCATGAGATGTGGACAGCACCTGTTCGAGGGTAGTACCTAGTGCATCATTGAAGAAGGGCTCCGTGGCATTCTAAGGTAACTGGTGACTCAACCACGTGAGTTTTATGAAATAATTTGAACCAGAATATGTGACCCAAGCATGCGAAAACTAGTAAGAACAGCGTACCAATAACCTACGCATTAAAAAAGGAACACCCTTCGTTTTCTTCGATAATAACCAATGTTTTCCCCCCATATAGGCGCAGATCGGTTATTGAAAATATGTCGCTAGACTAAACTAACATAGTTTAATTCTTTAGTCACACTTTAAGTAGCGTTCTTGATCGGTTGACCCCGTGTCCAATTTCTTACCCTTCCTAAGTCGAGCTCTCATTTCTCCCGTCACATGCTGGGTGCCTGATGCCTTTTTCGACATTTCCTTTGCCCGACTGCAGCGAGGTACTCGCACCACGACATGGGCCTCCCCGAGCGCTACACGGGCGGGCACCACTACGAGCCACCCTTCCAGACGGTCCCCACGGCCGTCCAAAGCGCGGCCGACCACTGGGCGGCCGCCGCCGCGGCCCACCAGAACGGCGTGGCAGCCGCAGCCGCGGCCGCGGCCGCAGCCAACGGCGGCGTCCCTCCGCCCCACCACCACCACCACCACCCGTCGTCGTTCGGGCCCCTGCACGCGCTTCGCGGCGACGGTCCTCTGGGGCACCTGAGTTCCGGCGCGCTGCAGCGATCGCACCTTGTCGGCGGCGGCGACAGCAAGCCTGTCATCCAAGCGGCCGTTTTAGCAGGTTATTCTGGTGTGTCCTTGGACTAACCCTCACCGTTCTGCTTGCCCGTGGAAGCGATACCGTTAGGGGGTGTTTCTACCCCAGATTTGATCTCCTAATATTACTTGATTTGTGGTAATTGTTCTGCTTATCAGACAAGAGAAACTCATCCATGTTGCACTTCTATGACTAACCTCCCATGCTCAATCGGAGGGTTCTGTGCGTGACACTCGGGGTAAAGTAAGTGCGCTGTACTTGTTGGAATATGTTTATATGCACCTATGAGGGGATTGCGTCCCTTGGTGAATTACTGCTGCCACTGAAGATAACTGCGACATACTTAATCGTTGCCATGAAACACTTTTATGGTTCCGACATTTGCAACTGATTACACAGGGTGGTGCTTACAGGGGTAGGGATAGGGATAGTAGTTGCTCTGTTGTATTTGAAAAGGAAAGGGATGTAGTCTTTGTCTTGCAAAGAAATTATCTTCAAGATGACAATGAAAGTACATTTTCTGTACCACTAACATTAATTTGTTCAACTACGATAGCTACTCACCCAAGCATACAATCAAGTTTTCCTCAAGAGTATATCTTATTGCACATTATGTTGTGATCTTAGCTCGAAATCTGCATTGTAATATTGGACATCACTGTAACTCGTGTGCCTGAAAGATAGTATATTTGGACAGAGAAAACAGTAGCTTCTCTATGAGTGAATACATATGCACCACATGTGAAATGTAAAGGATTTAAGGTGTGCTCACCAGTGTCAAAAACCATGTGTTTGTGCATAAATTTGGGCTTGAGCTCAGTGCCTCTCTGATGAGCAAAAATAGAACACATTGTGGGGCTAGTTGTTTCATAGCTTTCAAAAGATGAAGCACTGACAGAGACAGCACACCAATGAAGAAACAACAATGACAGGACGAGGCACTACTTGCAACTGTTTATTGAGGTCAAAAGCGGCCCCATGGCTATACATTTGGCCGCTTTTTACCTCAATAAACAGTCACAAGTAGCGCCTTGTCCTGTCATTGGTGTGCTGTTTCTGCTGGTGCTTCATCTTTTTAGAGCAAAAATATATATCAGTTATCTTAAACAGAGATTGCTGGTTAGGGTACTTTTTTTGTTTTACTTTACAGATATTTATTTTTGCAATGCCAGGAATATTTTAAGACTCTCCCCTTATATATGTGCAAAAATAATGCAATGAAGAACTTAAAGTGTAATATATATTCTTACTCAGGCATGACCCAACTTCTAGCTTCGCATTTTGACTATTGCGGTGTTTGAAGGCCTGTTGCTTTTGTGCATGGCTTTAATGTGGAATGCTACATGGATGAGCTTTGCTCTTGGCTCTGCTTTTCAAAGCATTTCTCACTTTTTGTTGTTGCCTATGGCATTCCTGCTTGTAAATTCTCCTTGTTGCTTGCTGCTTCCACAGTAAACAGAATGGTATTGAAGTGGCTCAGAAGGATGCTGTTGATTCCATGGGGATCGTAGAGACATGCTAGCGCTACATAAATTTGATGGCTTCAGAATTTTGACCTTACCAAACATTTGACATCAAGGCACATTCATCGATGTTCATATCACTGTAGTTGGTCTGGAATATAGCAACAGACTGAGTCACTTCAACCCTCATGCTAACTCGTATTGTGTCATGAAGTTCTAGCAATTAATGACTAAAATTTTTATGCTGTTCAAAACATGGTTTAGGTTTTCAAAGCTTTTATCATAAATTTGGGTGTGCTGTGAACAAAGGCAATATTGTCTTGTCAATAGCTTCAGGTAATGAAGAATGCTAATAATATAATATCAATAGTTGATAATGTCAGAGATCAAGCTTACCGGTATTTCATGACCAAACATTTTTTAGTGCACAGAAACCACAGACCTGTATATTCCCTTTTATGCATGTGGTTTCTAAATGCAAGAGAAGTTTGGTCAACGTATAGTTCAGAACTCGTTACTTATAGTACTACATGCTAGTCTTTCTTCTGGAATTATTCAGCTGCTTGTATGCGCTTAATTATTGCCAATTTTCTTGCACTGATAGGTGCTCATGGTTTTACTGATCTCACAAAGACTGGTACATTTGCACGTTTTCAGCTTATTTCATAGTAACTTTCTACTGCTATACCTGCAGCAATAGCATGACAGCAACTTTGACTGCTTCCAGTCGGCCCATTTCTGTGTTTTCAATGCATGATTCTACCACGTTCAGAGGTGACTTGGACAGAGCCACCCCTCTCCCCTTTGCAAAAACTAATAATTGCTCAAGGTGACATAATTAGGTTATTGCAAGCAATCGTGCTCTGATACGCATGAGCATTACTTCCTCAGTGTAATCGAAAAGCAAAATTTACAGGAGTAAGAATGCAATAAATTCAAACTCGTTATGCGATAAAAATTCTGCAAAGTGAATATTGAACAAGACAGAGCTAACTTAAGATATGAAAGAAGTGTGGACTATTTCATATTGGGATGGGCCCTCAAATAATATATCTCATATAATTAAATGTTGTCACCCACTAGCAGTAAAAGGTCGTCGGTTTTATGGATAGTAATTTAAGTTTACAACATGATTCCCTCAAAGTTAATGCTTTTTTGCCTAACAATTTGGTAATATAGCCCAATGATGATGCTTAATTCTATTCTGATCTTGTTCATCCTCTCACAGGAAGTGGCCCGATTCAGCTTTGGCAGTTCCTACTTGAGCTGCTCACTGACAAATCCTGCCAAGGCTTCATCAGCTGGACAGGCGATGGCTGGGAGTTCAAGTTGACAGACCCGGATGAAGTGGCCCGGCGCTGGGGCGTCAGAAAAAACAAGCCCAAAATGAACTATGAGAAGCTTAGCCGAGGCCTGCGCTACTACTATGACAAAAACATAATCCACAAGACAGCTGGCAAGCGCTATGTGTACCGCTTCGTGTGCGACCTGCAGACGTTGCTGGGCTACACGCCTGAAGAGCTACATGCTATGGTTGAGTTGAAACCTGAAAAGAAAGATGAAGACTGAGCCAATCAGCTTTGTTGCTGGATTTTGTTCGATTTGGTGTCTCGCGTGATTTGAGGTCATCATAGGTGGTGTCGGTGACGTGTGTTCTACAGTGCGGACTCGCTGGACAGATTCCTGCTCACCCAGTGTGTGTGTGCGTGTGTGGTGAACTGACGAGTGCTACAAGACAAGAGACTCTTTGTGAAAGCACAAACATTTTAAAAACGCAGAAAGCGCTTTAAGAGCCTTTTCTTAGACGTATTGAAGCATAAGGATCGCTGGTGGTCGTTGTACCCCGCCGCCTGCAATACAGAGGTTACCTTTGTCTCACATGGAGTTGAAGCATTAGCCTTGCTCAAGCAATTCACACTTCCATCAAATCCTCCTCCTGCCGATGTGTAGCAGGGAGACAGCACTTGCCAGCTGTCAACGTCAGTGGTTCTTGTATTTTTGTCTATGTTGGAAGGTTGACCCTATTGCTGAGATGTTAATACTTCTGTTTTTTAAGGAAATTGTCTTAATGGCACTTAACATTTCATCAAAGCACCACAGCGGTGCACTATGCAATGAGTGTTGATGAGTAAAATTGCAGTTACTCCCTGCAAGCATTGTGCCCAGAGGGAAAGATATTCCCAGTATCATGCGAAGTCAAATCTTTACCACATGTCCTGTTTTTCAATTTTATGCCTTCATTTGCCTAAAGTGCTTCGTGTAATGTTTGCGCAATACTTCTGGCTATATTTTTCTGCACAGATGACAAAATTTTGGTAGTATGGCTTTACAAAATTGAGTGAGGTGTATCAAGGGTGTGCTGCATTTTGAGAAGTTGAAGTTCTGTCTGGCATTCAGCTGTTCAGTTTATATAATATGGTCTTTTTATTTAAGTGAACAATCTGGCCAGAAACACAATTTTTTATGTTCCTAATTGGCTATGTCAGCTGTCATCTCAGTAACCATAGCCTAAGAAGTAAATTGAATTAATTTGTGAACTGGAAAGTCTGTGTGACTTCTGCTTCAAAATGGCTGGGTAAAAAAAGTCCTTAGTTTATTATAGTGGTAGCTGTAGCTACATTCTTTAATGAGGCACCATTCTGATTTCTTCAGTAATATTTATCTCTGAGAAATGTGGCACCTAGCACTTGAGCACATGATGTGTAAACAGCTTAAAGGAAAGCTCATTATTTTATCCTAAGCAAAAACTATTATTAAAGCTCAATGTTGCCAAGTACCTTTTTTCGTCTTTTATCTTTGTTTTATAGTGCATTAGTCACGCAGTCGTTATTGTAGTCATGAACAAGAAGTGTTCTTTTTTTCTTGTTGAAGCGTACCAAGCAAGAAGATACAGCAAAAAGCCAAAGTATTTCACTGTCTCATCTGTTTGCTCTTGGGAGTTTTCTGTTTTGTTGCACATGACATCAACATTTTGTCATTTGTTTTCTTGTGCTTATAATCCTGAATACCTGCCTGTCGATGACAGCAATTATCTTTTTGCGTTGTCATGGTGCCCATCACGTTGCGACTTGGTTAAACTTGTACATAAATACATGTATATTATGAGCATCAAATTTTTACTTCATGAATGTATTTTATTAGTAACATAGCTCGATACGTCTTGCGGCATTTATTAGAGGTTAGGAATAAATATAGGACATGAGATGACTTTAGGACAGAAGCTATATTAGAATTGTGCATTTTTCTCAGTGTAGTTGAACTGCACAAAAAAAGAGTGGATGTGCATTTTCTGTTGACGATGATTCCATGTTGTTCATGTGATGTGAATGACTTCCTCAATATATATCTTGCAGTGGCCGACAGGCATCTACAGTGTTTTGTTGTCCATATAAATGGTGTCTCAATCATAACACTTGTTGAAACCAATTATTTCGTCCCTGCTATAACTTATACTTTATCCAACAACTTGAATGCTTCTCTTGAAAGTGCAGTGTACAAAAAGTATTAAGAAAGTGTGCCGCCAGTATTTTGTCATACCGAAACCTTGTGGAAGCAGTGCCTTAATCTGTTTGTCTTCCAAAGAAGATTTACATATATTTATACAAAGCAAAATTTTTTATATGTTTGTGTGGCACATCCCGAGTTGGAAGTGCATGAACGGGAATGTTTCACCTCTCTACTTCATGTTTTTTTTTTCTTTCACGTTCACGCATCTTTCATGCGTTACCCGTTCAAAGCTGTGCGCAAGCCTTTGTAAATTATTTCCAGAGGTCTCTATGCTTCTAGCATGAAGAGATGATCTTTATTTCTATTTCTTTCTTTACTCCTCCTTTTGTCTTGTCATTATTTTTTCCTTTTTCGCTTGAAAAGCGTCTGAAGTGCAAGATCTCAATAAAGAAGAAAGCATTACAAACTGCCCCACTGGAGGATAATTTACTGGGGACATTGTGACATCTTGTGATCTGCTATCTTCACATACATTTTTTTGCAGACTTGTTTGTAATGTGATTCATTGTTCTCTCGTTTGCTTTACTTCGAATGAATGCAATGTGCAACTTCTGTGGTCTACAGGAAATAAAATGCACATACGATTTTGAAGTTTGTTTTTGTTGTTTCTTGCAGTGATATTGACATAGGAGGAGGTGCAGATAAGTCGAAATGGCATCTGTACCTCACTTCTTATAAACTGTCAATGAATGTACAAGCTGATTACTAATTATTGGGCTGCACTAATAATTATAGCACGGTAAAAGTAAGAAAGTCATCTTCTGTCGTGCATCGTTATACAGTCAAGTTCCGTTGATTTGATCCTGACGATACCGATCAAACTGGTCGAATTACGCGGTGAGTCGAATTAAACAATACGAAAAAAACCCTACCGGAACATGCCATTGATTCACTAGGCAGTATTTGCCTTTAAAGTTAGCCTCGCCGCAATACAGTAGTATTATTCGATCAAGCATATTAAACGGGAACCTGTGACACTGTTACGGGACATAGCAGGTTCCTTAAATTACGCACACTGCACGCCTAATGTGGTTGCTGGCAGGTCTTCGAAGTTTTAGAAAGGCTTCCGCTCATTTGTTCGCTCTCAACATGCCCTCGATTATCTGAATCTTTTAAACTCACCACCTATCTTTTTGCTAGATTTCCCAAAACACGGATGGTTTTTTTTCTCCGCTTCTCAGTGCACGGCGCCTACGCGCACGTATATTTAAGAAAAGCCTACCAGGTCCCCTTAACGATACCATTTACTAGACACGCATGGCGAACAAATGAGTGCTCAGGTCGCCACATCAACGTTGGAAACAGCTCTGAATGGCTGCCAGTATGCTTATTAGGTTTCTAGATGCTCGTACTGTGACAGGAGACAGCGCGTAAATGCCTGTATAATTAAGAAACGTGTACTATGTCCCCTGACACTGACCCCTTTCCAATCTTGGTGTGCGCTTCATCGCATAATAGGACTATATTGCGGTAAAGTTGACCAGTAAAGTTCAATTTAACTGGTAAATGCCAACTTTGAAATCGAAATAACGGAAGTTTAGGGCCATAGAAATGTATTGGCGCCGGACGGGACCTTCAGTTAGAATTGAATTAATCGAAATACCAAAGTATAACTGCAGTCGAATTAATGGAAGTCTATTGTACTGACAAAGCAGAGAAATTAACTGCAGAAGGGCAGCGGATTGGGCGAGTTGGTGTTGCATGGTAACTATAAAAATTCAAACAGCGCATAAACGACGGGACCAGAATGAGGAGGAGACAAACACTACGCTGAACTTACAACTGATTTATTTGAAGCAGGAAATCGAACATTTATACGTACAAAACTGGGCACGCATGCGCCCGGTCAATACATCAATGATCACATACAAACAGCAAACATTCGCACGCGTTGTACCTGCCCAGTAATCTACCCTTTTTGCAGCAATGCCATTTCTTTCACCGACAAGATTAAAGATGTTTTGCTAACGCAACTATTAGATTTTCTGGTGATATGAAATGCTTCAGCGACTTCTCTGGTAGTCTTGTCAGTATGAAAAAATAACAATTTTGTATCGTCAAAATAAGGTACGCATTTGCAAATGCTGCAATGTTTAGCCAGGTTAGTGTCTTTTTTGTCTAATGAATTAGCATGCTCCATTAGTCTAATATTGATGCAACGGCCTGTCTGGCCTATGTAAGTTTGGCCACAAGATAAAGGAATTTGGTATACAGCACCCTTCTTACAACTGATGTACTTGTTAACATGATTTACCTTGCAAGCAGTATTCCGTTTCACGCCTTCCTGCTTCCTCTGAACTGCTGCCCCTAACTTACCCAGCTTCATCGGAGCAGAAAAAACGACCTTCACACCGTATTTGGCCCCTACTCTCTTAAAACGATGTGACAAGGCGTGCTCATAAGGCATGACAACAACCTTTTTTCCCGCGACATTTTCTTTGGGCTGTTCCGAACACTTCAGCGTTTTTATAATCTTATTAGCACCAGCCACAATTACAGAATCTGGAAAACCGGCCTCTCTGCATCTCTGGGCTTGGACCATCAGGCTACAGGACATTTGATGAGCACACGATTTCTTAACAGCCATACCAATACATCCTGTTACAATTCCGAATTTAACAAGTTTAGAGTGACAAGACGCGTAGTTCACAAGAGGTTTTTCACTCCTGGGAGCGTATCTCCAGCATACATGGTTAGACAGAAAAGTCAAACTAAGATCCAAGAACTGCAGGACGTTGCTCTGTGGGATCTCATGTGTGAAGCTCAGTCCAGAACCATGCTTAGAAAAAACATCTAGTAAGCCAGGCACACATTCAGCACCCTTAGACTTAACTAGAATTAGGAAGTCGTCCACGTATCGAAAAATTCGAATAAACCTTCCATTTAGGTCATTCTCTACTTTCATGTCAACATAACTTAGAAAAATGTTGCTAAGTATAGGTGCAATTTTGGAACCAATACACACTCCCGACTTTTGCTTGAATACTTTATCTTCCCACATTACATAGGTGTTCTCTAAATAAAAGGATAAAAGTTCCATAAAAGACCCACTCGAAATGCCACAATTATTTTGGAAAGCGCACTCATCATTTTGGTTTGAGATGCAATTCTGCACACATTGCAGAAGTTGATTATGGGGAAGTGAATAGAATAAATCGACCACGTCTATGCTAAAACCAAAGCACGAAGCCGGGTTGTCCTTCAAGAGAAACTTTACAACTGCCTCCGAGTTAGGCACAACAAACGGGTCAGTCACGGAAAGTGCTGACAAATGCTTATTGAGGTAAGATGATACCACCAATTGCCAAGTTTGACGTTCAGAGACTATTGCTCGAAAAGGAATGCTGGGCTTATGCGTTTTTGCGGAGAAGAAAATTTCAAGCAAAGAGCGCTCCGATTCTTTAACTTTGTTTGCAAAACTTATAAGCCCCATGCCTTTCAATAGCGAAACGGCTTCCTTCTTAATCCTTACCGGTTCCTTATTAGTCACTTTAAAATGTTTGCCTATTGCCTCAAGAGCCTTGTTTGAAAACTGATCCTCAGAAAGTACAACAAAGTACCCTTCTTTGTCAGATTGTACGACGCGCAAATGGTTATCAACCAAGTAATCCACCAGCAACCGAAACCTATTGCTGCGCACTTTAGCGCTGCTACTACTAGCCACAGCGTCAGCACACTCCGATACACACCTAGTTCTGTCCTCGGGCTGAGCCTTAGATGACACATTATGGGCGAAGGCCAACTTTTCAACGGTTCTCAGGCCTGGGTCGAGGCAGAACTTGGGTCCAAGGCGCAGGGTCTTTTCATACTTTGAATCCAAAACGACGTCTCCAAGGACCAGCAGCTTTCCTTCTGCAGGGATACTTCTTGTGCCTTTCGGAAGGGATGCTCGGACCGTGTTCCAAAGGAATTCCGTGAGGTGGTCAATGATCACACACCACTCGCGAAACATACGCTGACCTCGGCATCTAGTTCGAAGCAAGTCTTTGAAGAGCCTCACCTGGCGCCACCACTCACTCTTGAGAATTTTGCATATTCTTCTGTTGTGTCCCGTAGACGGGCGTAGCCAGCCACAAAGCGCATGCGTGCCCAGTTTTGTACGTATAAATGTTCGATTTCCTGCTTCAAATAAATCAGTTGTAAGTTCAGCGTAGTGTTTGTCTCCTCCTCATTCTGGTCCCGTCGTTTATGCGCTGTTTGAATTTTTATAGTTACCATGCAACACCAACTCGCCCAATCCGCTGCCCTTCTGCAGTTCATTTCTTGTACATGGGCTTCTTTTATGTGTCAAAATATTGATCTGTCAAGTCCGGCTGCACTCTCGTGCATCATCGCCGTGTGCATCTGCCGAGCTCGCACCGCGTCGTGGCACTGCCGGTATGATACCTGCCCTTTGGAATTACAAGCGCTTTGTGGCTGGCTACGCCCGTCTACGGGACACAACAGAAGAATATGCAAAATTCTCAAGAGTGAGTGGTGGCGCCAGGTGAGGCTCTTCAAAGACTTGCTTCGAACTAGATGCCGAGGTCAGCGTATGTTTCGCGAGTGGTGTGTGATCATTGACCACCTCACGGAATTCCTTTGGAACACGGTCCGAGCATCCCTTCCGAAAGGCACAAGAAGTATCCCTGCAGAAGGAAAGCTGCTGGTCCTTGGAGACGTCGTTTTGGATTCAAAGTATGAAAAGACCCTGCGCCTTGGACCCAAGTTCTGCCTCGACCCAGGCCTGAGAACCGTTGAAAAGTTGGCCTTCGCCCATAATGTGTCATCTAAGGCTCAGCCCGAGGACAGAACTAGGTGTGTATCGGAGCGTGCTGACGCTGTGGCTAGTAGTAGCAGCGCTAAAGTGCGCAGCAATAGGTTTCGGTTGCTGGTGGATTACTTGGTTGATAACCATTTGCGCGTCGTACAATCTGACAAAGAAGGGTACTTTGTTGTACTTTCTGAGGATCAGTTTTCAAACAAGGCTCTTGAGGCAATAGGCAAACATTTTAAAGTGACTAATAAGGAACCGGTAAGGATTAAGAAGGAAGCCGTTTCGCTATTGAAAGGCATGGGGCTTATAAGTTTTGCAAACAAAGTTAAAGAATCGGAGCGCTCTTTGCTTGAAATTTTCTTCTCCGCAAAAACGCATAAGCCCAGCATTCCTTTTCGAGCAATAGTCTCTGAACGTCAAACTTGGCAATTGGTGGTATCATCTTACCTCAATAAGCATTTGTCAGCACTTTCCGTGACTGACCCGTTTGTTGTGCCTAACTCGGAGGCAGTTGTAAAGTTTCTCTTGAAGGACAACCCGGCTTCGTGCTTTGGTTTTAGCATAGACGTGGTCGATTTATTCTATTCACTTCCCCATAATCAACTTCTGCAATGTGTGCAGAATTGCATCTCAAACCAAAATGATGAGTGCGCTTTCCAAAATAATTGTGGCATTTCGAGTGGGTCTTTTATGGAACTTTTATCCTTTTATTTAGAGAACACCTATGTAATGTGGGAAGATAAAGTATTCAAGCAAAAGTCGGGAGTGTGTATTGGTTCCAAAATTGCACCTATACTTAGCAACATTTTTCTAAGTTATGTTGACATGAAAGTAGAGAATGACCTAAATGGAAGGTTTATTCGAATTTTTCGATACGTGGACGACTTCCTAATTCTAGTTAAGTCTAAGGGTGCTGAATGTGTGCCTGGCTTACTAGATGTTTTTTCTAAGCATGGTTCTGGACTGAGCTTCACACATGAGATCCCACAGAGCAACGTCCTGCAGTTCTTGGATCTTAGTTTGACTTTTCTGTCTAACCATGTATGCTGGAGATACGCTCCCAGGAGTGAAAAACCTCTTGTGAACTACGCGTCTTGTCACTCTAAACTTGTTAAATTCGGAATTGTAACAGGATGTATTGGTATGGCTGTTAAGAAATCGTGTGCTCATCAAATGTCCTGTAGCCTGATGGTCCAAGCCCAGAGATGCAGAGAGGCCGGTTTTCCAGATTCTGTAATTGTGGCTGGTGCTAATAAGATTATAAAAACGCTGAAGTGTTCGGAACAGCCCAAAGAAAATGTCGCGGGAAAAAAGGTTGTTGTCATGCCTTATGAGCACGCCTTGTCACATCGTTTTAAGAGAGTAGGGGCCAAATACGGTGTGAAGGTCGTTTTTTCTGCTCCGATGAAGCTGGGTAAGTTAGGGGCAGCAGTTCAGAGGAAGCAGGAAGGCGTGAAACGGAATACTGCTTGCAAGGTAAATCATGTTAACAAGTACATCAGTTGTAAGAAGGGTGCTGTATACCAAATTCCTTTATCTTGTGGCCAAACTTACATAGGCCAGACAGGCCGTTGCATCAATATTAGACTAATGGAGCATGCTAATTCATTAGACAAAAAAGACACTAACCTGGCTAAACATTGCAGCATTTGCAAATGCGTACCTTATTTTGACGATACAAAATTGTTATTTTTTCATACTGACAAGACTACCAGAGAAGTCGCTGAAGCATTTCATATCACCAGAAAATCTAATAGTTGCGTTAGCAAAACATCTTTAATCTTGTCGGTGAAAGAAATGGCATTGCTGCAAAAAGGGTAGATTACTGGGCAGGTACAACGCGTGCGAATGTTTGCTGTTTGTATGTGATCATTGATGTATTGACCGGGCGCATGCGTGCCCAGTTTTGTACGTATAAATGTTCGATTTCCTGCTTCAAAGAAATTATACACTGAGCTGTTCCAGACTTCGGCAGCCATAGGTCACATTTGCTTCTTCTGGTTAATCGTAGTGCTACACAAGCGGCATGCCTTTTCGGTCGAACAGGTTGTGAGAATGGTCTCATCGTCGCCGGTGGCGGCAACACACTTTCTTCCACATATTGCACCTAGTTTAACTGACGAGTTCAGGGGTAGTACAGGTGCGCCAGTTATGGCAAATTGCTATATTTGTGACTTGCTGCACCAAGCTGCGCAAAACGGTAAAAGTGCTTCGTATCACGCCAGAGCTGTTCCAAAACACTGAAACGGGCAACAAGGGTTCGTGTTAATTTAAGTTCAGAGGGAATATGTGCGTCACTATAGATAAATAGCCTGAGTTTTGTTTACTCCATCCTCAGGATGTCGGCAGCCAACGCAGTCGTGCAGCAACGCGTCATTCAAGCCTCCGTTTTGCTGCATTCATGAGCGATAAAAATACGCAGTTTCGCCCGAAAGGCGAAGCATCGATCGTCATAGAAAATGAGAAGACATCCATACGAACTGAGGATAGCACTTTTATCTGCCGTATCAACTTCTAAACATTCGTTTGCTAAGTAAATTAATAAGGATGGTGTCAGGGCATGCTGTTAAGAACGGCCCGCTGAACTGCAAGTTTTGCCAGCCAGTTGCGACAGCGGCGTCAACTTTTCGTGGAACGCCACCGCAACCCTCTAGCCTCCCGGCGTCAATAATAGCCGCGACCTCGACTCTCCGTCGCAGAAGCCAAGATGAGTTTGACGAAGTAGGCTTTGTGCCTGAACGCGCCACCGCCGACGTGGTCTGCTATGAACAAGGGAGTCCCCAGGGGAACGTAGTTCGAGCTCGCTTCCCACGCGCCGTTCAAGACGCAAGACAATGGCCAACAGGCGGCCGCGCTGCGGGGGTCAGCTTGGGGAATGAGATGTGCCTTTCGTGACGCAAGCCCCGAGTTCTGCGAAGTCCGTCTGTCCTCGGTGGAGTCCGTGAAACCGGTGCGAAAGTGTGCGTGTGTAAGCCCTGCCGCAAAACGGCGGCTCGGCTGCGTTGAGTGGTCGGACGTGCCCCTCACCTGGGGATCGGGGGAGGACCGAGTGTTTATAAACCGCTTTTGTGCGGCTGCTCAGTGTACTTCTCTCGCAGTCATGCTAGTCTGATGAACTGCAACGTCCTTATGTAGATGCAGTAAATAAACCCACATTACTCGTTCTCGATGAGAAGCAGTCCTTCCCTTCATCAACGTCCTCAGCGTGGATAAGTTGGGCGACGGCATGGGCCAGCTACCATATTACCCATATGCTAGCATAGCTACCATATGGGCCAGCTAGCAAATATTTTCGAATATGAACTATTACTTTCAACTGATAGCAAGCTCAGTGGTAGAAGCCCGAACTTTGTCACAATTGAGATTCTCTCTCAACAGCTCGTAAGTCAACCTCAACTGTCCTGACATACTCGCTGCCCGGGCACGACCTTAGTGGTGTGTTTCACTGCTTTAAAGAGTTTATTTTGGTTTGGATGAGGGACACCTGCATCTCCGCATCAGCGAACACTTTGTTTTTTGAGTTCAAGCTCTTTCAATACGGTGGCAGCACGCTTCCTTTCCCGTTCATTCCTCAATGCGTAGGTCCTTTGAGTTCTTGTCCTCCTTCCGCCACTCGTTCGCCTCACGGGCAACTTGAAACAACTTCTTGGTCAGTTGCACAGTCCGCGTCCAATTTTTCGAACTCCCTAGGGGCCGCGAAAACGTCCTAAAAAATCGGCTAGTGGGAAAAAATAAATGCATGTCATTTACTGCCCTTAGGGGCTCAAACCACCACAGGCACAGTCCAAAACGCTCTGATGGCCTGTAGGTACACGTATCAGGTATATTGGTGCTCGTACTATGACAGGAAATACCGGGTGCATGCGCGTATAATTAAGGAATACGTACTGTGTCCCATGGCAATAGGCCCTTCCCACGCTTGCTATGCTTCACTGCAATACATTTGCTTATGCTTCAGCAAGTAACACTTCTGTATCGAGGCGAAGCTGACTTTCGGGAACCGGCTTTATGCAACGCACTATGCTTTCCAAGCTTCTAAACCAATCGCGAGGAACACAAAGAGTCCGTGCCATTGCTGACAGCAGCGAGTTCTTTCAATAAAAAAACACGGCACCCAATGGCAAGAAGTTTCATAGCGAACGTCGAAGCAGTTAGGACTAACGTTGCCGCACTAGTGGCTACGGCTGCCAGCGGATCTGTGTGCGCGAGCGCCGGTTCGAGGCGGCGATGTAATCAAATGGCAGCGGTGGTGGCTTTGATTAATGCCATTTCGGATCTGCGGTTACGGCAAAACGTCCGGAAAATCGTACGGCAAGGAGTTCTTGCGTCCAAAAATTTCAGACGTTCTGATACATTGACTCTATGGGGCACATGGTGGCGGTGCCGTGAAGCCGCCCAAATTATCGGGCGACGACAGGGCGTCAAAGACGATCCATTACGATTCCTGTCTGTACTCGAGCCAGCATTACCGCGTCTTTCGACCCTTTCAATAAACTTAGAGCTAATTTTTGCTGATAGAGGCACAAACAATCTGAGTTTTCTTTGAGTTTTTCCAGAATACTCAAGATCCCTGAGAATTCCCGGTTTTCCCGGTTTTGCCGGTTGGTAGACGCCCTGCAAACAGTTGTAGCGAAGCAAGCATGTTATTTCAGTTCAATAAAGAATTCGGCATTCGCCATTCCGCTATAATAGGCGAGGGAAAATTACGCGCTAATAATTTTATTTTTGTAGTTACCGCCTTATTTGGGTTACAGAAAAAGTTTGAAGTACGAATAATTTGCAGCCTCGCGGAGGAACAGTGGCTGGCGGTTATAAGGGCGTGGGCGGGGCTTCATTGTAGACTTAAGTTCTATCCGATTATAGCAGCGTTTTTTCAATTAGCTCTGGAAGAATTGTACAGAAATATATATTTGCGGAGCAATCACAGTTGACTTGGAAGGCCAAAGCTCTCCGCTTCAGCCATAGGAAAACAGCATGCCTATGAAGGCTAGGAAGACTGAGGAGAGCCGGGTGTACGTAATGGGAGACAATCTAAACCTTGCCGTAATTGTCAAGTGATTGCCAGACTTTTGCATTGCTCTACGAAACCACAATGACTTCTTACTATTTCCCTGAACTTAAGAACACTCTTGCTGAAAAGGTGTCTAAACAAAATTATTTAATTAATTTCAATATTCGTAGCCTTTAAAAACACTAAGATGATATGATTGACGTTTTCTCATTCATAAACCATGCTTTTACTGTAGTCTACCTGAGACCTGGCTCACCACCGAAGACGTGGATTGTTTTAACATTGCTCATTACTCAGCTAAATTCTGTAACTTCCATGATAGTCGCTGCTGTGGATCCACCATATTGTCGGCGTTACAACATCTCGTTTTCAGATCCCAACGTAGAGTCTGTAAGGCTAGAGTTCGAGAGTACTTTCTTGTCTGTTAGTATGCACAAGACGGTAGTCGCATTAGTTTATCAGTCACCATATCCTGCTTTATTTATTTATTTATTTATTTATTTATTTATTTATAAAATACTGCGGACAAGAAGTCCAAGCAGGAAGCAGGGTGAGCAGAATACAAAATATTCTATACACAGAAGAACAGGATGAAACAAGCGTGTAACACCTTCTTTCACACAAATTCTTTGGTCGCAAGGTAGACAATTAGGAAACGATTTAACTTGATTACAATACCACTATAATTAACACACAAAATACCAACATTATTTACACAAATGGTATACAGCTTACGGGCGCTGGGGATATGCTTCAGTTAGTTTATTCCAGTCAGCTAGTGTTCGGGGACGAAAAGAGTACCGAAAGGTGTAAGTCACTGCGAAAATTGGTGTTAGAGAATGAGTGTAGTGGTGTCGAGTGGGTCTGCTTATCAAGCGGGATACATTTTGCGGTGTCTGAGGCTAGCCTATGATTAATTAAGTTTGAAAGAAACTCTAGCCGACCTTTCTTTCTTCGAATTTGTAATAATTCAATACTGTTCGCGGTTAGTAGTGCAGTGGGGGTGTCAGTAGCCTTAAATTTACTGTAAATAAATCGTACCGCTTTTTTTTGAATTCTTTCTAGGTTCCTAATGTCAATTTTTGTGCCCAAACTATGGAAACATGCTCAAGTTGTGGCCTAATTAAGGAAAAGTAAGAGATTCGCTTAACACTAGGCGGAGCAGTCTTGAGTCTGTGGCGCAGAAGGCATTGTTTCCGGAAAGCGGCACAGCAGATCGTATTTACGTGTAAGTTCCATGACAAGTCACCCGTTACTGTTAGACCTATATATTCACAGCAGGCTACTTTCAGTAAAGGTGCTGCAGCCAAATTGTAAGCTTAGTATATGGGGACTTTATTGCACGTTATCAGGAAATAGACACACTTAGTTGCATGAAGAAGCATTCCCCATTGCTCCCACCATTTCAACACATTGCCTAAGTTAGAGTTAAGGTCACATTGGTCATTAATGCAGGTAAATTCTATAAACAAAACACAGTCGTCAGCAAATAGACGGATTTGAACTGGGGTGTTAATCATATTGACAATATAATTAATATATAGCGGAAAAAGTAGAGGACCAAGCACGCTAATAGGAAATATTATTATGAAATAATTATTTATTTAATAATAGCATAATATGAAAGTTCGCTCGCAGCTTGGTGAAATTTTGTTCCAACTAATAAGTGAAAATAAAAGTATGCTCTTGTTTGGAAACTTGAACATAGATACACAGAACCCTACTGACAGCACGTGTAGTAAATCAGCGGCCTGCATCACTGGAAATGGACTTGAAAGTCTAGTTGATGTCCCTTCAATATGCTCTCCGGAGGCAGTAAAATATTAATTGACCACCCATCTTATCCAACATGAAAATAAAACAACTTTAAGGGGCTCTTGGCCTTTCTATTACGGATCAACATGCTGTCTTTATCCTTGTTCAGTCTATAAGCTTGCCGCACACGTGAAAGGAATCTATTTGTAAACTCGACAACATTATATTTACCGACGAAAGTGGGTGCATTGACTGGTCTATGGTATATTCAGACGTCGTTCCAATTACCTCCTTCAAGAACTGCATATCTGAAGTTGGAAATACTTACAAAGATGCATCAACTGCAAAATCACGTACCCAGTTTTTTAGAGCCCCTCGAAATCAACGGGTAACGAATGGGCTTATTGAAATCCATTAATATGGAACAAAGACTTCACAACAAATGAAAGTGTTAACTTTTCAATACAGCCCTAAAATCGCGATATGTACTTTATTCTAATAGACTTACTTCTATATCAAAAGAAGTAAAGAGCAGATAATTTGAGAACCAATTAATGAATAACAAGGGCACACATGAAAAACCTGGCAATTTATTAAGACATTTCAGTTTTATCGGTCGATCTCAATATCTCTAATATTATTACAGGTACGCAGGTATTAACTGATAATTCGCGCATTGTGAATGGTCGTGGCCGCTTTTATTGCGATAGAAATTATACGGACACTCCAGGCGAATTTTACCGTCGGCGGCGCCGTGATGTTCCCCGTCAAGTCTAAGGGCGATAACGCCGTTGACGCGCGCCGTATGCTGTATGTGCGAGTGTAAACGCGCGAGGGGAGCCGACGATGGCGGCTCAATCTAACGCGCGCACTGGAGAAAACCTCAGAGGAAACGCGCCGTCTTCCATCGCGTGAGAGGCCGGGGGGAGGGGGATGGGTCGGAGAACAGGGGTGGTGTTGTCCTCTGGCGGGAACTGCGTATTTCACTGCCGCGCGCAGGGCGAACCAACGATCGCGGCTCAATCTCCCGCGCTCAAGGAAGGAAAGTGGGGAGGCAGCGTGGGAGGGAGGGGGCGGGGGAGCGGCGTTATACTCCGGTAGCAACTGAGTACTCAGCGCCTTACCTTAAGAGCGTTCTGCAGATGGCTCATACCATTTTGCAGGCTCTGTTCTCGCCGCTCAGCTTGCGTTGAAGTGGTAGACATCACGAAGGTAACTTCACTCGCTGCTGCTGCCGTGCTTCCTCATGTCAATGTTTAGAAAGAGAGCATCCGCGGCCATCAAGTGTGATGCGTTATGCTTGCCTGTGCACGCTGACACCATGCTTGTTAATTTAGTCAGTAAGCGAATGTTTGCAAGTTTATACGGCCGATAAAACGAATGTCGCTAGTTCGTATAGCTGTTAACCAGTTTGCTATCGCAATTCGTGCTCCGCCTTTCGGGCGAAACTGCGACTTTTTTGTTCATAACGAACCGAATAACGACCATGTTCCGAAATTTCCTTTTCTAGCATTAACGCAACCTTTCTAGTCGTTTTATTTTTGCCCCACAATCCCTGAAGAAGTTACATACATTATTACTCATTTAGTAGTATAGTGTTTCTCGCTATCGTCGATGGAATTTTCTGATGGGCGCTATGCTGTTATGGGAATCACGGTATATGGGTGTGCGAGGTTTGTACTGACTGGTGTTGTACGAGGCTTCGTCTAAAACGTGTATATAGCTACCCAGATAATGTGAACTTACAATAAAATCTTCATAAAAAGTTTTCATCCACCCGTATTACATCTTTCACTCTTAAAACAAAGAGAGTGAAAAGAGGGTCACGACTACCTCGACTCTCTTTTTTCAGTCGCTGACTACCTTTTTTTCCAAAGGTAGTCACAAAATGAAGTCAGGAATGACGCATGAAATGGAGGACTCCCATGCTGCTTGAAGGGAGTCAGTGAAAGGCACATATGATGTTATAGGTTGCAGCGAATGTGAATTCGTTGGTTCACTCAATCAAATAACTGATTGACTATACCAAAGAAAACAGCATAATATGTAACTACCCGAGTTCAACTCTATGGCCGCAAAAAGTAAAATGCGTTTCATGCAGTGCTGCATTACTGCATAATCAGTATAGCAAGAAATGCGAATTGTTTTTTTAGTTATTCAGTAAGAAATAATACAAGCAGGATGGTACAACGCCAAACTCCAAAAGTGATAACACTAGTTGGCATATGTATGTAACACGCTGTACATTAATATATATTTTGCATATAAAGATACCTTAAGGGGGGGGGGCAGTGCATGAATATTGATTGACCATGCACAGAATGGAAACAACAAGAATAAATATATAACACGAATATACACACAATGTCAACAGAACACAAACTGAAGTACACCACGTAGAGTTCATGACATAAAGCTAAGCAAATATTTATATTTTTAATGAAACGACACTAATTCACATCTGGGTACCACTTCCCCTGCCAGTAAAGATCGAGGAACTCTGGTAATACCTCATCTCGTGGCTGCGCCGCAGACTACATTGCGTTTAGATACCTTAAATGCTTATCGATGTCTCCTGAATTAAACAAGTCACAGCTTGTCTAACAAGAGCAGAACCTCATCCTGAGCCGCAAAAATCTGTGGAAATTGTGGGTCGTCTCCGTTACCCGCTGTGGTTGCTCAGTGGCTATGGTGTTGGACTGCTGAGTACGAGGTCACGGAATCGAATCCCGGCCACGGTGGCTGCATTTCGCTGGGGACAAAATGCGAAAACAGCCGTGTGCTTAGATTTAGGTGCACGTTAAAGAACCCCAGGTGGTGGAAATTTCCGGAGTCCTCCACTACGGCGTGCCTCATAATCCGAAACCGGCTTTGGCAGGTAAAACCCCATAACAAATATTAAAAAAAAAGAATTCGGTATGGTCTAAGCAAAGAACACATCTCGTATATATAATCCTTACTTACATTCACAAATTTTACTTACATTATAACATTATAATTTGTTGTGCCCTATAGCGCTGTCATTTATTTAGTTACGTAACGCTTTACTCTTCACTGTTTTATGTTTATTAGGATCGAGGTCCCCTTGACAGTCTTGAACTCTTAGACCATCTCATGTATTACCTAAATATAGAGTAAATACAACAAATAAATGCAAATATAAACCAATATAACAATAACTATGAGATCACGCGATTATGCGGTGGACTAATGATGACCTCGTGAAAAATTATAAATTAAGCTAACCTGTAAATCTACAAAAGCACTATCTCATGTCGGAAACATGTTGGTTTACAAAGGATTTTCGGCAAATAATGGTACGACTTACTGGAAGAAATATTGGAGCTACGTCAACAAACTGAGCGTTGTACAACAAGAAAAGAAAAAAAAAACGAAAAGAGAAGTCTCGAATGCGTGTGTCATAGCGTTCGACCGGAATTCGAGTTCGTGTTCTGGCGTCAAACTTCTACAGTAAGCGGCAGGCGTAGACGGAAGTGCTCCTCGAAATAACCGTCTCACGCCTTTATGTCTTCATATACCGAGAGCTTTCCTGAATTTATATATCTGGCACGTGTCGTGACGGTACTGAAAATAACTCTGAGCTATCCGTTACTTCGAAATATACGAGCTAGAATTACAGGGACATCACTGTACCTGGTAAACATCAGATAGCGGGCGCGGCACACGGAATTCACGTGCAAGACTGCCGGAGCACGGTAATGCGAAAAGAAAGCACTAACAAAAAAAAAAAAGAATGGCGACCACTTTATTCAGCTGCTCTAGATTTGCAGTGTTCTGCTACAAATTTAAAATTTGTAGCTCCAAAAATTTCGTTTTCTTTCTTCATTAACCTGCATCAATTTCAAGATCACCTGCCCAAAAACTAAAATTTATATGGTGCCAAAATAGCTCCAAAAGCTGTTCCAGCTGTACCACATCTGCGTGCACCATTACTGCAGTGATATGGAGTAATCCCAGAAGAGAGCGGCTTTAGCAAAGGGGGGGGGGGGTATAAAAAGGGCGCTTAGGGTAGTTCCAGCGGCCTGTCGCTGTCAAGTGTCGTGAAGCAGCCTGTCCTTCCACTACAAAAAGGTTCGAATATATATTTTTAGCGTACGCTTTGACCTGCCTGTGAACGCTACTTATTGCATCCAAGATTTTAGCGTTATAGTGTGGACCAAGCTGAAATGGCTGGAAACCAATTTCTTGCCAGCGCGCCCCAGTGCATGAAGGTTTAAAGAAAAACACGTTAACTGCTCAAGACACGAGAACACAGTGCCTTTTATTTTCTGGCAGTCCTCTCTGACGGACAAGCATACTGGCTGTTTTACTAGTTAACCTTTCGCGACATTAGAAAGGATATGCAATGACCGACACTTCAGAGAATGGTTGACCTGCGGTTTTTTAGTTTAAATCTACATGCACATATGCAAGGGTTGAGAAAGTGATGGTGCATTACTTGTTTTTTTCGAGCGCCGCTGGAAAAGAAAAATGTGCCTGCGCAATTTTCCGCGAGAAAAAATATGCGACCGTTATTTGTGTCACTGCCACTCGTATTCACAGAAAAATTAGTTGGTGGTATTGCAACAAGTCCTGTAAAGCCAAGGTCAAGATAATCGGTTCAGATGCAACGTATATGTGACAATTCATTAGGAGGACACAAGAGTTCAAGAGACACAAGGACTCTTGTGTCACTTCATCTATGGTTGGAAAGGTGTGACGTGTGCAGACGTTCACACTGTTTGAGAAGCCCAGTGCAGATGTCAAGTTATGTCGCTGATTGGCTCAAACCCATCGGGCTTGCTTGTCCATGAGGTTGGTCGCGAGCACAATCTTGTGTTCTAAACTCAGCAACTCGCCTGAAAGAGCACTTTCCTTGCTCCGCTGTGAGCCCGAACGCCACAGCAATGTCTACGTGTCTTTACGATTCCAAATAGAACAAGTGCATGTGAACATCTCTGACGCAACTCGCGGTGCACCCGCTGAGAATATGCAGTTCTCTGCAGCGGTGGTGCGCAGTAAGCCCGCACGTATCATTTATTTTAATTTGTGAAGATTTAGCTGCAGGGGGCATTGGCGCCCACGCATAATATCGCTCACCTCTCCTTCCTTTGTTCCTATGGGCCCGCTCTGACCGTTTTATCGGCATTCAGATTGCCGAAGTGAAATGCCGGAACAGCAATAGAAGAGTGAAACATATTGTTTATTGAACGCGGTTATGTGCTGTCGTAGGGAGAGGGAATATGGTGTGTGCTTTGATAAAAGCAATAGCGTTGTCCTGTCTTGTATTATTTCTAGCTAGTGCACTTGCGGAAGCGCACAGGTGCCGATCTGGGATGCAGCCTTTGTCAGGCACTTTTTAGTAGCGAAACTCCACACTCTGCGAAAGAAGGGTTTATTGAAAGTAATCAGTGCAATATCAGTATACATAACCAGAATTAAGTTTTACAGATGGAGGGTCCCGAAGAAAAGCCGCCAGGAGGAGCTCCTAAGAGAAAATATACAATTTTAAGTTCCTATATTAGCAGACACCTCGTTAACAAAATGCCGTCATTTTCACTAAATACTAACACGTTACTTGTCCCCAAAAGCACTACCTTCTTAGTAAGTGAACGTAGTAAACGGATGGTTAGTACCTTCTGGCTATTATTACTGGTAGTACCTGCTCGTTAGCACTACCTGCTGAAGCTAGCAAAAAGCCCCAATTTAGTACTAACTAAATATTACTTCGGTAGTGCAGTTACTAACGCAACTGAAATATAAATACCAACAATACAATGGGACCTATTCGGCATATAAGGGCCGCTTGTATTAGCATACGAAGTATATGGTATTGCAAAAGCAAAGGAAAGTAAAATAATAAATATATATAAAGAAAGTGAACCGCGTCCTTTCGCTATACATTCAGGCGTCATTTAAGAGTACATATACGTAAACTTTACCAGGGACATTAAGGCGTACCGACTACGGGTAAGAATGTACTGCGCATCTCCAACACACAACAATACGCAAGAACACACATACAGAACGACAAAGGTGCTACGCGGCACTTACTCAAAGGGCAACTTCAAGAGTAGTTATAGTCCTAGTTTGAAGGGGCACATGTTGAACCCGGAAGCACCTATGTATCTGGTTAAATAACCGAACGTTTGTGCAAAAATTTCTAAAGCTTACTGTCTGCATATATGTGTGTTACGACGCCGCACATAACTGTTACTCCAACATAATGAATGCGTTGGCGTCACTTCCGGATTGGTCGGGTGGACTTGCTCTTTTTTGCTCTTTTTGGGGCGTTGTTTGGTAACTCTGTGCGGTTGTTTACATTCTCGAAATGGCGTCGTTCAACCGTGCGACAGTGCTCCTTGCCTTGAGCGATTCTGACAGCAGCTCTTGTTCCTCGGAAAGCAGCAACAGTGACGACGAGGAGTTGCACGTGCCTTATGAAATGGTATTCAAGGTGCAACCGATCAAATCGCGATATGGCTGGCGGATATGGCGGGCGTCCAACTTTCGCTGCGCTCCCTGCCGGAGCAAGCTTTATGTTTCGCTGGTCGATCTGGATTGGGTCGCACCGTGCCGGATTTTCTTGATCTCTCGTGGTTTCAACACCCCACTCTGGATCGACCAGTGGAATTCACCATTAGTAAAAACTACTAAGAAGCCTTTATGGCTAGTAAAGATAGCCCTTTGCTAGCCCCTGGCTAGTACAGAACTAGTGAGAAGGTAGTACAACACATAGTAATCTAGTAAACGCGTTCATTTACTCGCTATTTATTAACTTTATCTTTAAGAGTGAAGTGTAACAAATAGCAATACCATAACACTATACAATAGTGAGAATGCCAGATTTTAACCCTGGTAGTGCACGTAAAGAGTATGACAGAACAACAATAGGAGTAAATAATTAACACAACAAAGTGTCACCACCATGAATAGTGCTAAAGCGGCCTAGAATGCTCAAACTACACCACCAGCACCGGCACCGCTACTTATAGTCTTCCCGGGAAAAAGAAAGAAAACTAAGAAACTGCGCTCTTCCAAGTTGGTTTGTGTGGACTGCACCATTGATAGTTGAGGCGGTGAAATTTTTGCCAAGACAGAAGCAAAGACATCGGTCATAAACCTGGCACAAACAAAGGCAGTATAAGCCACAAAGACTATTCAAATGGATACAAGCACTTCAATATCGTGCAAGGTAGTACTTACTGTACACCTTTTCAAACTACCAGAAAGAGCGAGCTACCGGTACGTGCGGCGTTAGAAAGCATATTTTTGAAGTTTTCATATATTCCGTTTTTGCCTGCAGTCCCATCATTGGTTGTTCTGTGGCTAATAAAGACTTTATTACTTCTACCTGTACCACCTGTACATATCTTGTATGTCGCTGCAGATTTCACGATCTATATGTGGCAGTTAAAAAAAAAAGTCAAATAGGTCATGGATGGATGGATATTATGAGCGTCCCCTTTGGAACGGGGCAATGGGTTGCGTCACCAAGCTCTTGCTACTATACTGCCTAATATCCTACCTAGGTTAAACAATGAAAAAAGAAAAAAAAAACACTCTCAACTACCACGACCAAATTTTCTGATCCCCTATTGCGAACTGTGCTTTTGTATGACTCCGTCTTTTGTCGTTTCCCTAGTTTTCTTCCACCAATCCTCCAGTCGCCTCTTACTAATGTCTATGGGCGTCTTGCGCTGGAGTTTGAGGTACTGTAGCGGCGCCTGGTGGTGGCGCGGGAAACGACATCTGGGTCGTACCAGCTTGGGTCGTATTGAGCCCTGGCTGTGGCGAAACACGTTTCTCGGCCGAGTTTTGCGTCGATTCGCACTTTTTTCTGCCCTGTTGCGAGTGCGAAAAAGCTCGTCACTTCTCGCAGACCATGCCGACCACGCTGCGAGCTCGCCGCAGCCTATAGTTTAACGAAAACGGGCTCTCCGTGTGCCGTGGGAGGTAATGCTGGGAGCAGACGGAATCGGTGACGCCGATCCGGAGAGACCTAGGCCAGCCTCGAGAAAGCGTCACCGTCATTACTTCTGCGTCGTGGGCTGCCATGAGCAAGAAGGCCTGAATCCCAACATCAGATTCTACCGTTTTCCTTCAAGGCCTCACGAAGTGGAGCGTCGGGCACACTGCATAGCTGCAGTTCGTCGCACTGAGTAAGCGAAACTTCGCGCCATGCTGACTGCTTCGCCTGTCTTGAAGCTTGCTTGATTATCTGCGTCCTAAATTATGGTCTTTTGCACCTACAGTCCCGACAGCACACCGACATAGCAGCAGGCATGGCTGGTAATTCACGATTCGAGACCCGGCCACAGCGACAATTAACAATTCGACCGATGCGAAGTGGTTAAGTGACCAGGTGTGTGCAAATGACCACAAATGGCCGGGCTGATTCGGTGACGATTCACTACCCCACTACGAGCAGCACAGGTTAGAGAGTTGAATGTGCTCATACTTGACCTCAAGTCAGCATGTTGAGGCAGCGCAGCAAGGTAGTATTGATTACAGCAGATCGATGTTCGAGCGCTGTCATTAAAAGCTACGTCAAGTGAGCAGCGGGATTCGCACGTACGTGCGAGCTCATATGCATTGCATCAGTTATTAGCAGTTACTAAAAGGGACAGATGGCCGCTACGACAACGCAGGCATAACTACTTGTTTAGCGGCATGCAGTCAACAAAGATTGTAGGAGGCCCCCCGTTTCGCGGCATGTCGAAAGACCGCTGCCTTCGCGGCGTGTACGATCGTGTGCTCGATCAGTTCCGTACACATGATGTCTGCTTATCGCTGCTGTGGATTCATTTATATCAAGCTTTTCCTCGCGTTTGTGCGCCTGAATCTAGCAGCGTGCAAACCTAACCTGAAGTTCCACTTCGTACGCGACTCGCTTCACTTGCGATTGACACCGCGCTAAAACTTCGCCGCTTAATTCTTGAACGGTATACAGGTATTCGGCACTGCATAATTTCTTGCCTTTACGCAGCGTGCCACCCCTGAAAAAATCTTCGGCACCAGATATTCGCTGCAGGCCGTGATACAGCACAACCGAAAGTGGCGGGTCCATATTGTAAACGTGCTTTCCGAAGCAGACGACCGAGCTTGGTACGACCCATTTTAGGAAAGAGGGCGCTTTTTAGCACCTTTTTCGCAGCGCCCCCTGGGCAATGCAAGAGCCCCATTGCGGACATGTTTGCTTTACCACTGTTCCTTCTGAACCCAAGGGCTTCAAGGAGGCCAGTGGTGCCTAAATCAACCGCTGGGTAGACGTCTTCGCATTCTAATAAAACATGCACCGTAGTTTCCCTAGCTTTACCGCAGCAAGCACATGCTTCTTCTTCCTTCTTATATCTCGCTTTATAGGTGCGTGTTCTAAGGCATCCCGATCTCGCTTCGAAAAGTAATGAGCTTCCCTTTCAGTTATCATAAATGGTTTCTTTCCTGATTATGTTTTTTCCTCTTAAGTAGTTACTCATGGCAGGTTTCTTTTCCGTTGCCGCCACCCATGAGATTAATTCAGCCATTCTGAAGCTCTCCCAAAATGCCATTATTATCTGCCCATGCTTGAAGCTTTAATTTGATTGCCTGCATTGCTAACCTGTATATTACCGATGTAATGGTCATTGGTCTATACGAGTGAATTCTGTCTTTCTCCCCCTTACCTTTATAAATTAAATTCATTCTACTTTGTCGCCAACTGTCTGGTATTCGTCATCTTTGAAAGTTTTTTCCACTGCTTTCACCCATGGCTTTCACCAGAGCTTCCTTACTTTTCGGTCCACGGAAAGCGTGCTGCCATCTACCGGCGTTTTTCGAGGAGTGATTGGTTGCTTGTTTAGACGTTTCCTCAATAGGTGGCAGAAAGAACGCTGCTGTAATAAAGCCCTTTTTTATACTGCAATTGCACGAAATATACCAAGAGATGAAAAATACGGGTAACTAGGAGTGTGGATTAAAATGGGCAAGAAGTGTATGGATATAAGTACTCAGAGTGAAAGGCAAGAGGAACGCGGCGACGGGAGCACGACAAATTTTGAAGTAGTACAAGGCGTGTGGAAGGAGCAACGGCTCCCGGACTTACATAAATAAATTCGGTGTTGCATTTAAAATTCAGAGCGCAATCTGTAGCAGAGATGAGTCGCAAGGCTGTTGAAAGATTAGCTTTAGGTGCGCAAGGACGCTTTCTTATTTATATATCATTATGTAACTAAGAACAAGAGGTCCCGCTGCAGTTTATAACTGTGGGACCTCTTTCTGTATAACTTCTACTGCATATATGTACCAATAATGAATGAAGCAATAAAACTTTTACACTTAAAACTTGAAACGGACTAACAACAAAGGAGACACATTAAGGAGACGTAGGCTCAGCGTTCTTCGAAGTACGGAAGACTCAGCGCGAAACTTGCTTCGAAAGAGTACGAAGGAGCACGGGCGGCCAGTATATCTAGCTGCCTGCCTGTATTGAGAGAAAAAAAAAGGACTTCGCTGTAATTACACTGTAGAAAAAAATTGATAAAGTATAGGCACATTAGCGAACTTCCAATATTACATAAAATATTCACCAAGATAATCTCCAATAGAATAAGGGCAACACTGGACTAGTCAACCAAGGGAACAGGCAGGTTTCAGGAAGGAATACTCTACAATGGATCACATACGTTTCATCAATAAGGTAATCGAGAAATCCACAGAGTACAATCAGCCTCTCTATATATCTTTCATAGATTACGAAAGGCATTTGATTCAGTCGAGATACCAGCAGTCATAGAGGCATTACATAATCAAGGAGTACAGGACGCTTACGTAAATATCTTAGAAAGTATTTACTGAGATTTCACACCTACTTTAATTCTCCACAAGAAAAGTAGGAAGATACCTATAAGGAAAGGGGTCAGACGAGGAGACACAATCTCTCCAATGTTGTTCCCTGCGTGCTTCGAAGAGGTGTTCATGCTATTAAACTGGAAAGGCTTAGGAGTAAGGATCAACGGGAGATATTTCGGCAACCTTCGATTTGCAGATGACATTGTTCTGTTCAGCGACATTGGGGGCGAGTTACAACAAATGATTGAGGACCTTAACGGAGAGAATATAAAAGTGGGGTTGAAGATCAATATCCAGAAGACAAGGATAATGATCAATAGCCGGGCACGGGAACAAGAGTTCAGGATCGCCAGTCAGCCTCTAGAGTCTATGAATGAGTACGTTTACCTAGGTCAATTACTCGCAAGACACATTGATAACGAGAAGGAAATTTACAGGAGAATAAAAATGGGTTGGAGCGCATTCGGCAGACATTGTCAAATCCTGACTGGAAGTTTACCATTATCATTAAAAGGAAACGTGTACAATCAATGCATTCTACTGGTGCTGACATATGGGGCAGAAACTTGGAGACTGTCACAGAAACTCGAAAACAAGTTAAGGACCGCGCAAAGAGCAATGGAACGAAGAGTGTTCGGCATAATCTTAGGGAGACAGGAAGAGAGCGGTGTGAATAAGAGAACAAACCGGGATAGCCGATATACTAATTGACATTAAGAGAAAGAAATGAGCTGCGTAGGTCATGTAATGCGTAGGTTACATAGCCGGTGGACCATTAAGATTACAGAATGGGTGCCAAAAGAAGGGAAGCGCATGTCGAGGACGGCAGAAGACTAGTTGGGGTGATGAAATTAACAAATTCGCAGGCGCTAGCTGGAATCCGTTGCTGCAGGACAGGGGTAATTGGAGATCGCAGGGAGAGGCCTTCTTCCTGTAGTGGGCAGAAAATAGGCCGATGATGATGATGAGAAAAAGACTGGGAGACTAACCAGTGGCATTAGTAAACTACACTGCTACAACACTGAAAAAAATAACTATAACAAGTTACCATGATAGCAATGGCAAGCATGAAAAGACGCAAGAACGAAAGCTGATTCCGCCTTGAATTTCCTGCACCAGCTCGCCATGACGTCATAAATTTTGACGGAGTCCGCAAGCGGCTAGATGATGTTTTATTGGCAAATATAAGCTGTGCTATAGTCTAGAGGAGCCATGGGCTGAGCGTAAAGAGCTTCTGGAGCTTTTACGTATCCACAAGTGCCCTAATAAGAAAAAAAATCGATTTGAAGTTCATGAACCCATAATGACGCTCCGGTGTTAAAATTTCCGCGCGAAATTAAAAAAAAGGAAAAAACATTGACCTTCACATTCTCTTCTGTAGTCAACCTATACTCGCCAAGATACGTAACTGGTGCTTTGAAAAAATACGTTGTTATGTTAACATGATTTACTGTTTCTATTTAGTGCCCCTCTAAACATAAGGTTAGAGATTTTCGGATGACATACTAGGTATAGGCATGATGGAGGAGATGCTAGCTGTGCGACAGAGAGCAAGTAATGAAATCAAAACAGAAAATATTTACGATAATTCAAGGGAGAGAGAGACACTTATTATGGCAGAAAAGCGAGGTCGGCCTGAATCCAAGTTCAGACCTGCTACTCAGCATCGGGGAAGGGAGACCCCAATTCAAGAAGCAGGGCTCTACTGCTCGAAGGCCGATTAGGGTATGTAAGAACAGAACACAGTGTTATAAATAAATTTTGCTGCCGACGAATGTGTGCGCTTATTGCGTGGGGAAGTAGTTCAGAAGCCATAGGCCATATTTTGTTAGCATGCAGCAGTATTCTCGAAGACGTAATTGGCTTTATTACCTTGACCGAGTGCTCGCGTTTTCAGGATAATAGAAGAGATGTTAATTATTCCGACAGGCAAAAAACAGCAAAGAACGACTGGAGGAATGGCGGCGTAAAGGCAGGGAACAGAGTTGATGAAAGTGCATAGCATTTGTAGTACAATACGTTCTTTTTACGTAAGATGGTTTGTTAACAAGGACCATTGATATTAAGGGCGGCTAATAAAAGCTGAAGAAATGTAAGCTGTATTGCTAAGTTACGCTTCTGCAAGGGAATAAACTAGCATCTTTATTGTGGGACGAGGCTTCGTCAAAGAAAAATAGCGAATAAACGAAATGCAGGTGGCGATTACACCGTGGCGTAAGAGATTTTGGCTACCTCAGCTCGGCTCTAGTTGATTTCTCCTCTGCAATTGAATCTTCTGGAGTTTTACGTGCAAAATCCACAATATTATTATGACGCCCGCCGCTGTGGCTTAATCCCAATTATTTTTGACCCGATGGGGTTCGTTAACGTGCAACCAATTTGCATGGTACACGGGCATTCTTGCATTTTGCCCCCATCGAAACGCAGCCGCCGAGGCCGCGATTCGTTTCCGCGCCCTCGGGCTTGGCAGCGCAACGCCGAAGGTAATACGCCACCACGGCGAGTAACTCGTCTGCCTTGAAGGTGCATACATTGCATTCTAAAGGAATCCAACACTTGACCTAGCGAAGTTTGAGAATTTTTCTTGCACGACAACGCGCTCATATGCGTATGACCACAACAGTTTGAAAGCCGTGCGGTCACGCTGAGGTATACCGCTGCTGAAGTTGTGGCAGGGCATTAAAGAGAGTGAGGTTTAACTTTTATTTTATGCCAGTGATATTCAGCATTTCCCCATGAAATAAAGGAAATAACACTTTTGAAAGAATACGGTAACAGCGCAACCTCATTTAGCGCTTCTCTTTCGTGACCCTTTTAGATCTAGAATGAATGTCTATGACCTCGATATATGATTCCGACGTCTCTTCACACATTTGATTAGATGAACAGCCGGTGAAGGAGCTGCCGCTGAAGCTTGTTATCGGTCGTACACTCTTTGAAACACGATAGTACACGAGGAGAGGGTGGAACAAAGCAAACAGTATGCAAGAACCTTGCGACAAGCACATACGCGCAGTTCGCGGTCGTGCTTGTGCACTCTGGCACGACAGGGCATATGTCGCTGATCCTCACGTCGGTAACTCGCTAGGCCGCGAAGATGCCCTCGAAAACAAGCCGTACACACCACGCGGTCTCATCAGAGTGAGTATACCGTAGTTTCTCAAGATATCAAGAAGTAGCCAACTCTGTTGGGGATGCTTAATTCATGTGGGATTATCTGGAATAAACCGCCTAATGCTGCCGGTAATTAGGGGAAACAAATCCAATAAGCTTTATTTCCCA
The DNA here is from genome assembly GCF_038994185.2 of Dermacentor albipictus. NCBI lineage: Eukaryota > Metazoa > Arthropoda > Arachnida > Ixodida > Ixodidae > Dermacentor > Dermacentor albipictus. The sequence continues at coordinate 165,346,372 of NC_091824.1, read as the reverse complement.
CTTACTAATGACATGTTTCACAAATGATTATTGCGATATCGATTATATTGACTCTCCTGGCGAACTTTCGCGTTCGTCTTCACCGTCGCCGCCGTACGCGCGGGCATCGTCCTTGGTGTGGTGGTCCATATTAATTTTTCGATATGCTAATTATATGTTATAAAAATGAAACACTAAAGATGCTCTGACCAGGTTTTATGGTCTAGACTGATTTATTCTTCAGAATGTTGGCAATAGGAAAGCGCAAGGGACAGTAAAAAAACTCATTCGCAGTGTAAGCCTTTCATACGCGATTAAAAAATGCAAAAAAAAGATTTGGACTCACAGCCTCGACATCATGCAGTTTCACTGGTACTGGCGCCCTAGACGGATCTAATATTTTATCAGGCGCAGACTAATGTTGACGGTCTCTTCTCGCGCAGTATCGACGCCTGCAACGCCACAAGTGGCGCTCATGACGCTCGCATTCTCAGACACCTGCTATGTGACAGGGCACTGCCACTTCTGCCCAGCAGAAGTTGCCTTGCGTGCTGCTTGGAGCCACGTCATACCCGCGTATCGTTACAACACCGTCGAAGGAGTTCAAGCGCAACGATAAACCTCGCTGTCCCTGTCAATGCTTCGCTCTTTTGGCAAAAGTGCCAACTTTGCCAGTAAAACTACGTCCACTCAAATGGAACGCGCTTGTAATAAGCTCTGCCAACGCTATGCTACCTTTGCGTACCACCCTTCGCGATGACGTAGTGGCTACGGTGTTCGAGGGCTGAGCCCGAAGTCACCAGTAGAATTTCTAGCTGTGGCAACTGCACTCCGATGGGGCGGAAAGAAAACAACACTCGTCTACCGAGCTTGAGCGCATCATCCTGCAGGTAGTCAAAACGAAGCTGCATGGAGCCGTTTTCTACGATTTCTTTAATAGTCTCAGCGTTGCTTGAACGTTAAGGCGCGTTAACCAATCAATTTACACGCGTTGCAGTAATCATGAAAGGATGAATACAGAAGACAAAGGGTACCCGTATGAACTCTTGTGATTTGATCGGTTGAGATTCCCTGATCAAACTTGAGAAGCTCAGCTTCGTTTAGGGTTTGGCGCAAACGCGCGTTGTCTTACGGGTTGCAAGGAAAGGAGAAGTTCTTCAAATGCAGCGGGTTAGAATTCGTCGACATCGCCGTTTCTGAGAAAGCTTTGGAAATTCTACGTCCCCAAGTTTCATCTCCTGTCACCATAGTTTGGGAGGACATAACCTTCCGTGTTCAAGCCGACAAAGGTAATTATAGGCCTTGGAAGTGCCCACAAAACAGAGGCCATAAGAAACTTATCACTTCCTACTTCTCCTATTATTTTTTCCCTAATGACAGTGCATGCTGGTGCCATTGGGCTTTGAAGTCATGGTGAAACATTTGGCACAACACTTTCTCAGGTACACCTGTCCCGCGGAAGCTCAATCATTGTTAGCCGCGATAAAAGGATGAAAGAGTTGAGCAAGAGTCGGAAAGGACTCAACGCCAGAAATGACGCATAGCTATTAAAAAAGAAGCTGGCACAGGCCGTAGCTATGTACAAACAACATGAACCAAAGATACGTAGAATGGCAAAGAAGGAATTAAAATAAAAGGAAGAAAAAGCAAGAACTTGAACATGTTTTGTTGACTGAAAACGGGCAGTCGTTTATTTAATGTCATTGTCTTGTGGCAACTGCAACATAGATTTTGGCGCTTGAATTGTTTGAGGAAACACCTGATAGTTACAAGACAAAGCGATGTTACCCATATGACCTCACTGATGAGCGTCTGGCAGACACCTTGTGCTTAACATCCGGAATCTTGTTAAATTTGATAATGAAAGCCGCTGGTTAGATCGGCTGTGCGAATAAAATGTGGCGGTTTACCTATTAATTTGCAGGAAGGAAAACGCTGCTTAGTAGCCTTTACGGGAAGGCGTCCCCAGGGACTCTGACGGCCGTCATGGGACCATCCGGGGCCGGCAAAACTACTCTGCTCAACATATTATCAGGCTTCTAGTGAGTGTTTGGTACCATTTATGTGTGTTCTTTTTTTGTTTTTATTAAGATATTTGCCGTGTTTTCGACAATGCACATTACTTCTAGTATGGTTTATAGTGTGGAGTCTGTCGAATGGACAGACAGATGAATGCACTGTTGAATTATTACCCAATGTTAATAAGCTGCCATTGGAGGGAAATTCCGTGCAAGGCTCCTAAACAAAAACATGAAAGAAAAAGAAAGTCGTAACATTTCCGGTCAAGAGGGAATCGCTCGCGAACTTTTTCAGAAAGCTTGTAGACCACAGGACGACGGCGTGGCGATGTGGTGTACATTATGCTTCAAATAAAGTAATGTCGCGATATTTTTTCTCGTGACAGGTACAAGACAGGAACTGATGAAGACGCTGATCACCGTGCCACTTCAGAAACTCACGATTTGTTTATGCTTGCCTGCTTTTAAAGACTCTCAGATACAAATATGGCACATGACACTTTCTGTGAAAATGAAATGAAACACAATTGTGCCTAATTTTGGCAGCATCAACAACGACAACAGCAAAAACAACAACATGAACGATCTCAGTAGTTAACGCTACCACCGACGCAGCACCCTCTACTCTCATTCTCCTTATTATATTTAAATTATATGTCTCGACACCAACAGAATGGTGCAGTAGAGCTCTAACGACGTGCTCTAAAACATAAATTCACAATTGAAGTTCACTTTGGGTTACTAAAATTAACGTCTTTCCATATGTCTTTCCGTACACGTGGTGTAAGCATTATAACGTGGGTGATGCTAAGACTGTCGCATTATCGCGTCTCATTTATTTTCCAGTGATAAAGGCTACGCAGGTGAGGTCCACGTTAACGGCTATGTTCGCGACCCCAAGCTCTTCAACATGCAAAGCTGTTACGTTATGCAAGACGACTGCTTGCTGAAAGACTTGACAGTGCGGGAAACCCTCGGAATGAAATTCGAGCTGCGCACGCCGGCGCTTGAAGGTGGAAGCGCTTCCCATTTTGTGAGTGCGTCATGATTGGGTGGAACTCTCCTTGTGGCTTTTGATGGTTGTTCGCGTTATATGGTTTTATGTTGTTGTCTAGCACATGAGCAGAAGTGGTACCAAACAACTCAGTTGGTTTCGTCGTACTTCTCAAGCGACACCCGTGCAATCAGCATGACACCAATGAAATAAAGCCCTAATCTGCCATCTTTGTAATCTTGCCATAAAATACAATATTCAAGCTTTCTTCATGAACTGCATACAGCCATCCTCACTAGCGGGATCAACTTATCCTTCCTCCTTAATAAATTTTCCACACGCTGGTCCACTCACAAAGGTGGTGTAGCACATGCTACTGCGCTTACATACGCCCGAAAACAGCAAAACAGAGGAGTAATATTTATATCAAGAGTGCTGGCAATTTCAGGGCAGAAATTATTTCTGAGCGCGATTTCTAACGTTATCTAAGCACCAATTCATTATTCTTGCGTACAACGACTGCTTCTCTTTTGCAAATAATATTACATGAGCAGAATCTTCTTTTTTTCTTACTTGTTCTCACTTTTCGTGCTTCCAAAAGTTTTGACTTTGGTGCTTATATGAGCTAAAATTGTACAGAACTAACATAGAGTATTAATCATTTTTAACCCCTGTAATGTTTGTTGGACTTTGACAGTGTTATAGTCAAATAAAAAATAAAAATAAATAAAGAAATGGAAATGAATATATAAATGAATCTAATGGCTTATTTGTTAGACGGAGGTTTAACATAATCTACCCCGTTGAGTGCAAATGTAATGATTTTAATCTCAAAAGTTGACAGGTTTCAGCGACCGATTGCTGATATGATGTGCAGCTCCAGGTGGGAGCACTGCTATTCTCTTCTTACCGGCCTCATTTTTTCTCCCCTAATCCCTTATTCCGGTACAATAAACAATACGCTCATCTTATTGACCTCCATATATATATTATTCTTTCTATATCTCCTGCTTATCGCAGCACAGTTAGGCGTCTCTGACGATACTGAAAGCCTTTAGACCCGGGAATTCATTCTATTGTTCTTATGAAAGGCAGCACTCTCGCTAGCAACCATCAAGTTAGTACTTCTAGCAAGATGCGTTATGACTGTCACTGCCTGTTGATTTTCTCTTACATTATTAGGAACATGCAAAAACTTGTTGTTGTTGTCGAAAAATTTTTTATTGGCGGGGGGGGGGAGCAATTAACTTCTAGACACAATACAGGCGGGATGTGCTAGGCAGACGAGTGGCAAAGCTTAAGCCGGCAGAAAAATAAACAGCGCAAACACGAAGGTGCAGTGACAAAATAATTCAAATATGTCCCGACTCTTATAATTTTTTTCGGGAAAAACTTCTTTGACTTTTTCATTGTTTATTATAGTTCGCGCTGTTCAGTTTCCTGTAAGCAGGTGGCAACTAGCCCAGCTTGTGATGCTGTCCTTAGAATTATTTTTATAAAGGGCATCTTTCCTGTTATATTGTTCTACGTGCAGGTGTAAGAAACCATAAACAAATGGGGCCTGAACAACTGCGCCAACACGCTGGTGAAATCGCTTTCGGGCGGAGAAAAGAAGCGCCTGTCTATTGCACAGGAACTCATCGGAAACCCGCCACTCGTATTCCTGGACGAGCCAACAAGGTTATGTGTCATTTCGTTTGCGTAACTTTTGCTATAGCAGTGAATAGGCTAACCACTCCAGGAGGACATACTTCTCGTTAAGGAGGACAACAAGAAAGCGCAATAAATCGCACAGTAAGCGATACACCCGGAGTCGTGTGAAGCAGGGAGGATCGAAGGTAGGCATAAAGATGGGTGTGTGTGTGGAAGTGAACACCCGCTTTTGTCACTGCATAATTACTGGCATGTCTCAGAAAGGGCAGGGAGGAGGTGGAATGAGCTAGGGGAGGAGGGGTGGGGTTGTGCCTAGGCCGCTATGGCCAGCCTTAAAGTGGTTTAAAGGAAGATGTGCTGTGGTGTGCTGCAGCCTCTTTCAGTTATTGGTACTGTGTGTGCTTTCTTCTGAGGCACAGCTTTTGAAACAAGCATATAAGAGAAATCACGAAGGGAAACAGATAGGGCAGATGACATTTGTTCATATCGAAGGGGTAGTATTTTGTTTGATGCCACAAGTATTCCATTTCTGAAGTCACGAGACTTCAGAAAGGGAGTACTTGTGCCACCAAACAAAATACTCATTCTCGGTTTTGTTTCGTTCTATTGTAAATCGGTTGTCCTGTAGACGTCGAGGTAGAAACCACCTCGGCCATTCCATAGTGTCTTGTGCGGAAAAAAGAAATAGAAAACGCAATGGACATCAAGAAATATACAAGTGAATAAAAATGTCATAATGAAAATACTTTTAATAAAGATAAAGATGCCACATTCGATCTCATTAAACGCCTTGTACCTGCAAACTAACAAACAACTTTGGTGCTCTATGAATAGATAATCGATTGTTTCAAGGCGAGCGTCATTTCCATTATGTCATCGGTGTTAGAACAAAGTCCAAGTAGAACCCCGCATACTTTTTGAATTAGGCCTCCATTGGGAAATGACGTGACTTTTTCGTATAACACATTCTGCAGCGGAATGGACAACAGTTCGGCGCTGCGCTGCGTTCGTGTGCTCAAGTCTCTTGCTTCGTGCGGACACACCGTGATTTGTGCAATCCACAATCCCAGCACTGCGCTGTTCTCGCATTTCGACAGAGTAAGTCCAGAGCACCACATTAGACAGCATGGATGCGGATTGTAAGATGCTGAGGATTGGAAGATGCTGAGAATTGCATATATATATGCGATCGGGAGCGCGCACTATAAACCCATGGCCATAATTTGTAGCTTTGTTAGGCCAGGGGATCTTTTTTATAGATCCCATGACTAAATTTATATTAGCTGTTGCGTATGGCGTTTTAATATGCTACTCACTATTGTTATTGTACCTGCTCACGTAGAGAGCACAGCTAAAGTGTACAAATCCCTATCAGAGCTGCGCAGTGGTTAACCGTACTTGAAGCAGTTGCTATTTGGGCACGTCACTCATTGCAATTAAGGTGTTAGATTAAGCGCTTCGCGAGGATATTCAGGACCATTTCGGCAAAGCAATTGGTGCGGCTAGAGATGCCCCGTCGAGAATGTCCACCCCGAAGGTATAGCCTTCAAATATCGACAAATATTGATGAACATTCATAAAGACAACAATTGTAGCTACCACAAATAAAATTGGAGGAGATATTGACCATGTCAATGGTGATGTCTGAAGAATTTGTAAGTGTGCAGGATAATTAGGCACGGTGTGAGAAAATGCCAAAGTTTCATTGAATGAACATTGTTGCTCTATATTTCTCTAGACCGCACAGAATGTTAAAGATCGCTTGTGGCAGATCGTATAATCCTAGTCATTGAGCAGGATTACTCATGAAGGCGTACATGCGCGAGAAATCGAAATGAAAAGGCGCCTCTTTCAGTAATCTCAAGGTCTAGAATTGTGCTATCCGCCACAAGCGATCTAAAAAAAAAAGTCTGCTGTAAAAAAAGAAAAGAAAAATAAACAAAGAAAGCCGTATAAGGGGCCCTTAACAGCGTGTGGTTTCGGAACAATCGGGCGTGTCAAGATGATAATTGGCAAGAGTGAAGCACATTTTAGGAGAAACGTGCTAGAAGAAATTCCAACTTGGAGATACTATGTGGGTGCCATATAATATTAACAAATACGTGCTAATTAGAGTTCAGAATTCTTGTTGGGAACTGAAATATTTCAAGTTCACAAACTGACAGGCGTGTCGAGATGAAATAACGCAAGAAAAAACAGTACAGCAGGTCGCCGGCGATGGTGCAAGCGTCCCGTAATGGCAGTGCTGCCTACGTGAAGCCATGTTGTTATAGCACACGCAAACGCGGCGAGCAGCAACCAAAAGTGCAGCGCTAAACATGACACATTATACGCATGCGTTCTAGCTTTTAAGGGTCTGTGTTTTAACTGAACATCCGAGTTGCGCGCAATGGCGCCTGACAAATGGCTAAACGATGAGCGCTATACCTCAGGTTAAAATTCAATGGTGATGCTAATGCCAGGAGACCTCGCCGTAAAAGTACAGATTCCTGTTGATTATGAATACCAGTCGTTTGTCGCCATTTCCACTCTGTTTCCACTTCCATATTCGCGTTTACATGAATGCGACGGTAGCGTGTTACATTACATTGCGCATCAAGGTAATACTATGTGAGAGCGTTTACAGGTACTGCTATATATGCCACCTGAAATAAGTCAAAACCTATTTGCAACGATTGAATTTCGCCGGGCAGTGGAGGAGAGCACATGACGGCAGCGTTCTCAATTTTTCTGCTTCAATACGATACGCTAGTGTTTACAAGCAGCGCATGAGACGACCTACCCCGTGTCGATCTACCCTCTCCAAGCACATTATTGCGAATTGCCGACCACCGTTTACACGGATGTAATGCGCTAGAAATGCGATGCGCCACTTGTCGCATTCGTGTAAACACCGCTAAGGATGAAAGGCAAGCGAAAGGCCAGCGTGTTAACTTTGATTTGATGCATGCAGTAAGCACTCCAGAAAATTTGTTAGACAATTTCATCCCAAAAGTCTCAACGGATGTGTCTTAAAATTGATCTCGCAGCTTTACGTGCTTTCGGAAGGGAGATGCATATACAATGATTCGGGGAACAAGTTGTTGGAATTTTTGGATTCTCAAGACCTTCACTGCCCACTTCACACCAACCCTACTGACTTCAGTGAGTAAGCCATCACGATATGCACAGCATTCCTATTCAAGCTATAATTAAAGAAAGTATTCTGCTGTCGTAGCCTAAACTATATTATTGGTGTTAGGCCGATTGATCATAAAATTCTGACCGATGTATGCGCCTTTCAACTTCGCATCGTTTAGAAATTAAGGGTAACGGTAACGACATATACCGAAGCAAAACTATCTGTAGATGGAACACAGATGGCATCAATAGTCCTATTTACTACTACTACTAATAGCGATAATATAAGTGATTGTACTACGATAACTTATTAACGTTTCATATTGATTGTGTATGAATATCTTTGCACTTGTTGGCTAAGCCTAAAGTGTTTCAGTAACTGACAATCAACACCACTACATTAAGACATTTTTTGTAAAAATCTTTACAAATGAAATGTTTGTTTTCACTGCGAAACTTCAGATATTGTTATAGCTTATTCATGCTCTAAGCTAACCTTGGAATGGTTACACCAGCTTAACAAAATTTGTTTTACAGCGAAGCTGTACATGGATAGGGTTCCCTATATTTTTCGTGTGCGTCAACAAAAACTATCATCATCAATGGCTCATACCCCCGTAAGCACTCAAAACCCCGTAAGTAAGCAAAAAAAAAAACAAACAAAATGGCTCACGCAAAAGCTACAAGCACTCAGTAAAGTAAAGCGAAGAGTGCTAAATTTTCTTCTAATCACTGATACAACATGGAGAACAGCATATTGAAAACTGTCACGTCAATGGCTCATACCCTCGGAAGCAAGCAAAGAAAATAGCCCCGTAAGGTTCTTGGCTACTCAGTTTGCCTGGGTTAGTTGCGATGACACTGCGTTTGTGGTACGTAAAGTGACATAGCACGAAGGCATTGATAAGCCTATTTCTATGCACAACTGGCCCAAAGCGGAGTGAGACAAGCTCAACGCTCTCATCCGCAAAGTGGTCAAGAGGGCTCTCGGGCTACCCATCAGGACCCATACCGAGGATCTTCTCAAGCTGGGGGTGCATAACACTGCCGAGGAGATTGCCGGGGCCCAAGAACGTGCGCAACTCACTCGCCTGAGCACCACAGCGGCAGGTAAACACATCCTCGAAGAGTTGGGTTACCACCCTGCGGGATTCCCGATGGTCAGTACCCCGATCCCTAGGTGCATTCGAGACAAGTTCGAAGTGGCCCCTGTGCCCCGAAACGTCCATCCCGTCCATAACGAGGGCAGACGCAAGGCCAGAGCAGCGGCCATCCTCAAACAGATAAAGCAACGAGACATTAGAGCAAGCTTCGTCGACGCCGCGGAGTACAGCGATCGGAAGACCTTTGCCATCGTAGTGGTCGACTCCAGCGGCAAGATTTCTAATTGCGCCTCCATTCGCACTTCAGACCCCGGAGTCGCCGAGCAAGCCGCCATCGCCCTCGCCCTGCTAGACGGTCGTGGGTCCGAGATATATAGCGATTCCAAAATGGCAGTTAGGGCTTTTCAGAAGGGTTGCATTGCCAAGCAAGCTGCTCGTCTTCTTAGCAACTCGAATTGATATGCTCTCACGCATCATTCAATCCACTGGTTTCCAGCTCACGTAGGGTCGGTCGAGGGTGCTCCCCAGAACCTGAATGAGTCTGCTCACGAGGCTGCGCGTGACCTCACCGACCGCGCTTCCTCTGCAAGAAGCACCGACTCCCCTCCTCCCTACGGCCACAGGGATGCTCCCGCTACTCACAACGAGATTATTAAATTCTTCTACATGTCTAGAAGGGTCTTTCCACCCCCACAGCCCAGGTTGAATAGGGCGCAAGCCGTTTCTCTTAGGCTTCTGCAGACTAGTACGTATCCGTGTCTGTCCGTTCTCCACGAGGCTTACCCGGACGTGTATCGCGACGACACCTGCCCCTCCTGCGGGCAGACCTCTACTCTAGCGCACATGCTGTGGGAGTGCGGGTCGACATACCCTAAGTTTATCAAGGAGGAGTGGGACTCGCTTCTGCGTAGCCCCGCTCTGGAAAAGCAAATCCTGGCTGTCCGGCGTGCCCGCGACCGGGCCGGTGGGCTAGACCTGCCGGTCCCGACGTGGGACTAGCCGGGTGTGCGACGAGTTCGCGTCCTCGCCGGACCTACAATAAATGTTTCTTCACTCACTCACTCACTGCGTTTGTGGTCGTTGTCGGTGATTGCAATGTGGATGTGTCGGGACCGAAAAGGGAGTGAAGATTTCAATGTAGACATTTCAAAACCAGACAAGAAATTGTTCCCTCAGTTTGTGCTAGAAAAGTTTGGTTTGGATTATTATTATTATTATTATTATTATTATTATTATTATTATTTGTTTTGAACACATACACACCATTAACAAGAGAGGGAAAGCGAGGAGCAGGCTGGCAACTGCCACCGGAAGGGGCACAACGCCTGCCTACTCTTCAGAACGGAGGTGACAGCAACACAGAAATGGAAGATAGGAAGGAGGGGAGGAAAGAGGAAAGGAAGAGCAACAGGACAAATCTAAAGACTAAAGTAGAACACAGTACAGATCACACACAGTAGGGCCGGTCACTGAAGGTCCCGCTACTACAGAATGTTGAATAGATTAATTTGGACACTACAAACGTGAACCTAAGTTAGCTAACTCTAGGAAAGTAAGTAGGGCGCGATGAGCCTGATCACGTTTAGACGCACAACCACTGGGGTATAAACACTCGTCGAGTGTCGTACACCGCAAGCCAAAGAGATGATAGTTTCTCACTAGTGACATGCGCTGCGCACTGAAAGCGGGACACTCAAATATAAGGTGCTGAAGTGTCTCGCAGCAGCCACAAGACGTACACAATGAACTTGCCACACGTTCTTGTCTGTATAAACGTTCGTGCACGTTCACGCAGCCAACCCTCAGCTTGAGTAGTTGTGCTCTAGCGCGACGAGGCAAGCCTCGAACCGAACACGGAGCGGGAACGTTCCATTTGCTACGCGCTGGTCTGGATGCTGCTTGAGTAGATGGCGATGAATCAGCAGACCGGCGTCATCAAGTTTGCACAAAATTTCTTGGCAGTCACAGTTGTTATGAGCGCAAGCTGAAGCGAGCCGATCAGCCTCTTCATTTCCGGCGATTCCTACGTGTGAAGGTATCCATTGAGCAACGAGAGATACTCCACGTGATGAAATTTTGCTCGCAGAGTGAGTCATGCTGCGCGCAAGTGGACAATCAATCTCACTGCGTTGTAACCTGCTAAGGGCAGCACGGGAGTGCGCAAAGATGGCAACGTTCGATGTAGCTAGCTCCTCTTGCACGTATCGCAGTGCAACATTAATCGCTGCTAGCTCCGCAGTTGTTGACGAAGCTGGATGAGGTATTTGAAAGATACGCCGTACTTGAGTTGAACTGAGGTTAAACAGCGCGAAAAAGACGTGGACACAAGGAAACAAATACCACAGACAAGCGCTGACTGCCAAGTGGGCAGTCAGTTGAAGGGCAGAAAAAAGCCGCAGAGGTAGTACCTTGGCCGTCGCTGTGTACAGATGCATCTGTGAATATTTGAAGATAATCTGGAAGCTTTTCGAACATGTGAGACTGAGCCAATTGGAATATTGCCGAAACAGGCATATCAGACATTTTGTGCATGTCAGCGATTGTGAGGCAAATGGGGAATACGTGTTTCGTTGTATCTTTTGGAGGCGGAGGCGTACCTCGAGCAGCATGTTGAGAAATGTCAGTGATATTCATAAATAATGTCGCCATTTTTCCCATGCGAGATAACGGACGGTGAATGAGACGATCAAGTAGCGAATGACCATTCGATGCGCGGTGCAGACGCTCAATATGATATAGAGCTCCCTGGTCTGCTTGCAGCCTCAGGGGTAACTGATGCGTTTCAGTGAGCAATGGAATAGATTGCGCCTCACGAGGTAATCCAAGCATTAGTCGAAGGGCAACGTGATGATCTCGCTCCAGTTGAGCCATCAAACTAGGTGGTATGTTCAGGACTGGTAATGCGTACATCATGTCTGAGAGTACAGATGACTGGCACACCTGGAGGGTCGTTGTTTGGTCGCAGCCAGGACCTCTAGGAGTCAAGGCGGCCACATACTTAAGGAGGGAGTGCGATTTGCGTCATACAGATTTAACGGCAGGACGCCAAGAGATGCGATCACCCACAATTAACCTCAAATAGCGGCGTTGTCGCACCCACTTTATAGGCGTTTTGTCAAGATACAGTCGGCTCATTTTTCGACGAGCGCGTTGTTTAGGGTGATATGCTATTTCAGCCGACTTAGCAGGTGAAATGAGCAGGCCAACTTCACCCAAGTACTCCGAAGTAGCGTTTAGAGCTCTTTGCAAACCTGCACGAAGCCGCGGACCAAGGTGCGAAGGGCCGCTTATCCACAGAGCAATGTCATCTGCGTAGACAGCTATGCTCACAGGGAAGTCACTGTCCCGAGGCAAACGACTTGGAATCGCGGCGAGTGCCGCGTTAAACAAAAGCGGCGATAATACGCTGCCCTCTGGGACAACGCACTTCGCATTTCGGTATTCACTAATTACTCCTCCGACACTCATTTTCATCCGGCCCTCCGACAAAAATTATGCACAAAGTGGAGCAGACGACCCGAAATTCCCGCGGTTGCAAGAGCGAAAATAATCGCCTTATGCGGAACTGAATCGAAAGCTTGCTGTATGTCAAGGACGAGCCTGTAGGCGGAATGCTTGTTTCCTTTAGCAAATTCGAGCGCGGAGACCTGGTCTGATATGCTGTCCAGAGCTGAACGGCGGCGACGAAAGCCACTCATGACACCAGGGAACAAATTCAGCTCATCTAGCCTGACATCTAAGCGAAACAAGATCATTCGCTTCATTAACTTGATGACATTGGAAGTTTGGGATATTGGCTGGTAGGACTTGAGGTGCCTTGCAGGACGCGCGGGCTTTAAAATTGGTACCACCATGGACGATTTCCATTCAGCAGGGATTACAGCGGTTGTCCATATTTCAATATACTCGTCCAATATACGGTCATGAAAACTCTTATCAACTTTCCGCAGTGCTTCATACGTCACACCATCTTCGCCTGGAGGAGTGCAGTGTTTGGAGAGGCTCAACGCGTGTCGCAGCTCCTCAAGAGTGAAATGTGCCTCGTCCATCTGGCAGGCTGGACATTAGGAAGCGGTTAAGGTGCTGTGACTTGTCAAAGAAAGAAAGTCGCTATTAGTGGTGTCACTGCATTCAGGAGAGACGAAAATGTCTGCAAATGCCTCCGCTATTACTTTTGGTGAATGGTCAGTCGCTATGCTCAATGCAGCCGTAGAATTCTTGCAGATTTCAGGAGTGCGAAGAGCCTTCAGTATGCGCATACACTTCCAAAACCACTTCCAGTATGCAACGAACTACATACAGCTTCCTAGCTCTTGCGACGAAGCTGTTTTGTATGCCGCCGTATGGCTGCGTCAATGCGATTATATATAGTCCAGTCGGTGCGTCGTTTAGAGCGCTGTGCCCGCGTCTATAAGCGCGCCGTCGACATGCGTGGAGCCGCAAAAGCTTTAGATCGGAATTCGGTTTGCCGATACTCCGTCGTCGTTGTACTGTAGCTTCTCGAAAGCACTAACTCATAAATTTAAACAGGTTGTCTTGATATCGTGCCTCTATCAGCTGACGGAACTTGCCCGACTTCGTCACTGTATAAACGACATCCTGGCGACCCTCAGTATGTGTTGGTGTTAACCAAATGCGTAGGTGATCTGAGCCCCACGGGTCAGGTTTACATGACCAGGCTAAGCACACATTTCTCGTTGATATCGCAAATTTTATGGTGGAATGCTCCTTTCCTCTACCTATATATGTAGGTGAACCGTCATTCGGTATTCGCAAATCGTTCTTGATAATGATCTCGTTAGTCTCTGTCCCACGATTGTCTTGGGGACGGCTACACCATCGTGGATGGTGTGCATTAAAATCTCCGCATAACAAACGATGCACAACACCGAGACACTAAGCACTCAAGTAGTGAGGTATCGGAAGAAGGTGTAGGCCTGTTGTATATGCTTGCCACCATCGTAGACACACCTCTGAGGCTCACAGTAACAGCTGCACACCCAAACTCATCGTTACAGATGCCGTCTGCGTCAAGAACCGCGAAATCCAAGTCAGCACGCACGTACACTGATGCTTTTGAAGCATTGCCCGTATGCGCGACGTCCACACACTGGAAAGAGCAACAAGCTGGTTCCGCTCATCGAGTGTTACTGCGGACGCCCACGAAGCCTGGCAATCGTTATTTGTCTTTCCTTACGTTAGTTTCCTGAAGCGCTATAACGTCTGGTGGAGTCTTCATAGCGATGAGTCGAAGGACTAAATCAGCGTGCCGCGGTCGCATCTACCTGACATTCCATTGCAGCACAAAGGGGCGAGACTGCTAACAACTGTTAAAATTGTTTCCGGTAAAACGTCTAGTGAAGGCCGTCGAGGACTGGAACGGGGGCCTCCAAAAGTTGCTCTGCTGCTGACGCTGCTGGTGTCTGGCGACCAGCGATTAGAGATCTGATGACGTTGACAAGCATCTTCAGAAGATTGACAAGTTGCACATCGTCATTGGCTGATACCGGTTTAGGTATTGTGTTTGCAGTGCTTTCCACTGTGGTCGAACTCTTTGCAGATACTTGTTCCGACGATTTCGATGGCAGCGCTGGCCACCATGTGTCTGTGAGGCAGAAAGTCCGCCCCCCTACTTTCCGATGCGTTGTGCCTTTGTCATTCTTTGAACGCGCTGCTTTTAGTCGCTGGGGCAGCACTACGGTGACGGGAGTTTTCATCTCCTGCTGCCTTCTTTTTGGCTTTCTCATTTAGTGCCTTTAGTTCATTCTTCAATGAGAAACTTCGTTTATCCATTGCAAAATGTTCACCATTACAGTTAGGGCACCGATATGCCCGACTTTCACAGGAATCCACATGGTGATTCCCACCGCATCTGGTACACACCAGATCTCTAGTGCAAAAGTCCTGAACATGATCAATCTTAAAACACTTATGACATTGCAAAGGCCGTGACACGAAAGATCGAACAGGATAGCGCACAAGTCCAGCCTTTTGTATGACTAGGCAGCTTTCCAGAGGCGAAAAGTATCTTCATACACTTTGACGAGCCCAGCCTTCGAACGCTAATTATTTTGTATGGTGGCGTGCAAGCGATCATGTTCTTAAAAACGTCGTCTTTGAGATCCAAGTCCACATCAGATTCGACACCAGCTGCTGTATTTGTACCCTGTGGTATGTAGGGACGTGTACGGACCCCAGAGATTTCAGGCAAACCAAGTAGAGTTTGCAGCATCTTGTCATCAGTTGTGGCAACACCAATGACATTTTTCCTGGGGTTCACGCGAAGCTCTTGGATTAGTCCAGCGGCAAGTTTGAAGAAGAAATCGTTAAGTTTCTGTCGAGAGATAGCATTCAGGCTTACCATCGCGTTGATGGGCATGAAAGCTACTGTCGTAGTCTTGATGGCGCTGTATATGATAGTCCCTTCACTTGAGGACGATGCCGGAGACGTTCGTCTTGGACGGCGGTGCTTGACAGGTATGAAAGCATCCGAATCTTCCGATCTTGAGTCAGAAAGCTCGGAATCAGCAGTGTCCTACTGACGAACCGAGCCGCTTCCAAGCCGCGGGCGGTCTATGCTGACCGCCAGACGAGTCCAAGACCATATATTCCATGGCAAGCTCCGCGACGAGGATCTCCCAGCAGAGTAGGTTCAGGGTTCAGCACAAACGTCGTTGCCTGTTACTGATGCACGAAAATATTATAAATAAAGAAAATTGCAGCACCAGAAGAAAACCAGCAACCGAGCACAAAAACTTTCCAGTCATCCCGGTTTTAAGTGCCACACCAATTCAAATTACTCAACTACTCAACTACGGTCATGTATAGATTTAACTTTGACCAAGATTCGGTCTAAGGTTGTGACCGAACCAGTCACAGTAATCACAAAGCTACCGTCATGGCCATTACCAAATGATGAAAATAAATACGTTTACCCTTGTCTAACGCTGTTTGATATGCTACAGCTTCGCTGGTCATCCACCTTTAGAGAGTGGAATGGCTCCTCAATTTTATTTTCTATATTTTCACATATAAAATTTCAACTTGACATTTGTTGCAGTGCAGTGACAGATATTTATAACGCCTTTTCTCTTTTTAGTTCTAACTGAGCAATGAGATTTGTGAAGTGATGCCTACTTTTTTTCCCTTCAGTCCACCTCCCCCGTGTGGTGTTATGCTTTCTAAGCGATTGAGAACCAACAGTCTGCTCGTACTTCTGTTCAAAGAATGCCCATACTATGTTCCATAGTTACTTCAGAAAGTGGCGTAGTGGAGCTTTGTCGTAGCCTCTAGAATTTTAGTTACTGTTCCAAAACTGCGTTTCCAACTCCAGCTGTTTGGAATCATGACAGCGATTTTGTGGCGATGTCATTTTTGATGTTACCTCCTTTAGGGCTTTTAGCGCTTCGTCACTGGTCAGAATGACGCTGTGCCCGCGTTATCATAGGATCACTTTGCCGTGAATGGTGGATGATAAGAGTGGCATAAAATTGAGCGGAATTAAGGCATCGCTGCAAAATCGCGGCGCATACCATACGACCTCATACTAAAGGCAGGAAAAGCTCGACCGTGTAATAACTCCGCTGCCATGGTGACAGAGGGGTATCCGTCTGCAGTGATAGGTGAGGCTTGCACTGCGAGAATGCAGTGAGCTATAATGGTTACCACAGTCTGCGTAGTGCGTGACTGGGAATAAACTTGAAACGTTCGCCAAGTTAATGTTACAGTGGTTACTTGAGTTAAGTCGCGTAATGTTGTACAGTCGATGGCACAATATCGATGTATTCCTTTTTGCCCCAGCTACTTAGTTAGTGAACCTATGATTGGACAAGCGGCTGTGAGAGTAACGTCGCGTACCATGCCAGAATGATGGACTCCAACGGACGATGGGTGTGTGCTGTGATATGTGCTCTCTCTCCCTCTCCCCCTTCCCCATCTTTAATCTCCCCCATCCCTCTCCCATGTGTAGGGTAGCAAACCGGTTAAGCCATACTGGTTAACCTCCCTACCATTCCTTCTCCACTTTTTCCTTCCTTCCTTCCTATGATCGATAGTATCGATAGCAGTACAGATAGTTATGCATCACCACAGCGAAGGAAGCCTTCCAGAAAGTATAAGTACGGGTGAAGCCGTACTTATATGTTATACTTATAAGTATGTTAGGAAGCCGACGCGAATTGAACATTTGTAGCTAATGGCGAGTTCATAACAAATCAGCGTTTAAAACGGGTCGAAAGCCCTTATTTGCAGCACGCTGGCGGGAACACTTTTGGCGTATGTTCAGTGTGATACCGAAACCATGTGCGCCGAGAGGGCGCATAAACACGCCTTAATGTTACAGTGTGGAGGGACACAAGGCGCACATACTTCTTTATATAACCAAGTGTACGTGGACTCAACGAACTTCAACGGACAGTGAAATAATGAAAATGAGTGTAACCTTACAATTATGCTATGATCTACACAAAAAGCTAAACAAGCAATATAGTTGGGGCACGTTCTATTGGCATCTATTCGTTAGTTACAGAGATAGCCGCTGGAGAACATGGAGAAGTGAGAGGGAACTTGTCCAAGCTGTTCGTTCCCGATCAAGTCAACCATGACAAAAATAAATGCATTGATTCTTCCAAGTTCAGCCCTCATGGAGGACGGCTTATGACTGAGAAGGTACGTTGTTTACGTTTGTGACCTAGTTACATAATACGCATTCTGGCATTCGGTTGCATAAGTTGCATCGTGCACCCGCACAAGATTTCAGATAAGATACGTGTCAACCTGCGGCCCGAGGCTTCCAAATTAATGCAGCTGTAGGTAGGGCTGTTCCATAGAACGATTAACCTTCCGATTAATCGATTATATCCTTAATCGCCACTATTTTCTTTAGATGACGATTAATCAGTTAAGCTCACATGACTCTGTTTCTCCCAAGAGCTAAACACCGAGAAATGCAACGGGGTCCGACTACGCCCACACATGCGCGCTGCGCTTGGGGCAAAATGTGTCAAAACGTTTCATTTTCCTATTCTGCATTTTGTGCGCCGTTCTTTATTGGCCAGCAAAGAGGTTAAAACCAGCGGTATCTAATACTTTCCTTCGAGGCTTGAACGAGGCAGGAGGTGTGGTGCAGAAAGAAACCTTTTTTACTTTTTGACAGAGAACTTACGATAGGTGCATTAAGATCGCCGGCAAAAAAAGAGCATGTACTCGTCGCCACGCTTGCAAAACTGAATGTACATTTGCGCAGAGTGTCGTTCAAGTAATAATAAAGGCACATGTCGATTCAAATAGCCCGGCTTTTTTTTCTTCAGTGTGCGTGCAACCTGGCAAATCACTGGGTTTGATCTTTTTTTCGCCTAAACCCACAAATGCGATTATTATTTTATTATTAATTATTATTATCTTTAATCGGGGTACAATTTTTAATCGGCGTCAAGCCTGTTGGTAGCAGCTATGTCGTATCCTGCGCTTTCATGATGAAAAATTAATTAAAGCGTGCGATGCGGACAAAATCGCGACCCCTTGTTTCCTGCTCGATGGAGATGAAACCTAAGATGTCATCTCACGGTAATTAAAAATAGCAGGGTATACCAAGTGGTTATTGTGAGCCTGAACTATGACGATTGCTCACTTCTGGAGCAGCGGCACCCGACTTTGGAGATTTAGGGACTGAAGGAGCTGCAAAGGCTGTACAAAATGTAGAGAATATGTAGATTATGCCAAAACAAACAAAAAAGATTGCATGAAAAAAAACTGACTAAAGTTTAACTAAGTAATAGAAAGCATCGTTTAAAAGCATCAGTGTGAGGATGTTTCTTTCTCTAAAATTTAGTATCAAAACAATCAACACCGTGAAACATTTTTCGGGCTCTCCTGGTAAGACCTTAAAAAAAACTGATGCCGTGATGTTACCTGTAAGTTTTCACCGCATCTTGCACTGTTGCACGAAAGGCTTGTGTCCTGGTATTTTCACCTCCACCAGGAAAAGAAAGAGCAAATACATGAGTACCAGTTCCGAGCAAAATACCATCGGCAGTTCATGACACTGTTGAAGAGGTGCTTCATTTGCATCACTAGAAACAAGGTGGGTGTGAGTTTTTTATCCTACAAGCAAAAACCTTTCGTAAGTTTTCTTTGTTACGTCATTAACCGCAAGTATATAAACCAGGACAATGCAACATCTGAACTTAAACAGAAAAAAAAAGAAAATTTATTTATTAACCCGTTCTTGTTTTCTTGCGATTCAAAAATCATTCTTAGTATTCAGTGTCGATGTGACTAACAAACACGGTCTTGATCATTGTGGCATAAAATGGCTATGTTAAATTGCGTGACATTTCTTAACGTTATCAGTATTAAATGATGAGTAGGAAATATGGGACAACTTCTATCTGGCTGTGCCTGTGACCAGAACGCTGCGCTCGGTTTCCCGAGCCTCAAAACGTTTGCAGTAAATTTGCATTGGAATATTAGGAGCCAAAATTACAAAGCTTTTCGACCCGTCGCTTTTTCTATAACATGTTGAGGCTGTTCCGAATAATTTTAGCTTAACAGCTCTTGTGAATACGGCCCCGATCCTAAAGCTATTTATACCTTAGGAAATCCAACAGCGTCGTTTTGTAACAATCGTATTCGCATAATACCAAATTTCTTTAACACCCGTCGAGTATTAGACAGTCTATCATAAACAAAGAAGTGTGCACTGTTCAGTGTAGGAAAAGTCACGGACCTTGTCGACCATTGTAAAATAAGTTCTGTACGAGTCTTCACTTAAATAATGAGCAGTAATATCGAAACAAACCTCAGGTCTACGCCGCTGCTTAAACAGTGCACCTCGACTGCGTAACCACAGCGCTTCTGGGACACAAACACAGGCCCATTTTGTGTGAATGGCGACACTAAGGTTGCTCGAACTCCTTGACCAGCACGACCGAGAACTTTGTCGCACTCGGCGACACCT
Source organism: Dermacentor albipictus (assembly GCF_038994185.2). Taxonomy (NCBI): domain Eukaryota; kingdom Metazoa; phylum Arthropoda; class Arachnida; order Ixodida; family Ixodidae; genus Dermacentor; species Dermacentor albipictus. Next base: position 165,326,548 of record NC_091824.1, on the reverse strand, counting down.
TTGTCTCGCCCGTAATGGCCCAAAGCAGAGACTGCATTTTGATGTAAATAAACGTGCTTCCCATCTGTCAATCAATGCGAGGGAGGTTCACAGGTGGAATAGCACAAATGCAACCCGTTTGTATTTTAACACAACAATACCTTCACATAAGCCCAAATATTATTCGTCTTTCTTTACTTTTAACTTGGCCTCGTGACAATTTGCGTTACACTATGCTATTATCACGTCGTTGTGAGCATGACAAACTGCCCCTGCAATAAATGCAAAGTACACGAGTGTGACTTAGCGTCGCCCTTCCTTTTCTGATGCAGGTTACCACTCTCGTCCGCATAGCGGCATCTTTGTTCTTCGCTTTCCTGTTGTCCATCTTGTACTATGGTTGTGGAAACAGGGCCGCTCAGATTCAGGACACGGCTGCCTTGTTTGTTGTCACTACGTTCATGATACTGCTGGGATTCGTAAGCAGCACCGTACTCATACGTGAGCACAACGTGATGACCTCTCTTCTGGGAAACAATCTCGCGTTTAGTTTCTGAAATCTGCCGCTTCAGCATGCATGAAGTGATAGAATCTGAATGGTGATAAAAAGCGAAATACTGGTTTCATCGTAATATGATGCCCCTGAGCTTGCTTGCAGCGCCTTAATATTAAGCTGTTGTGGGATAGCATTCACACTACCCTGGTGGCACCAATGGCTAAAGTTGGAAGCTTTGCATAATTTCGACTTGTTGCACTGGGCTGCCAAATCACGTGTCCTTTGGACTATCTCTTTCGCATGCAGCACCTTCCCACCTCTAGTCACGGCGGCTCTCTAAAGATCGTGCGTTCCACAGCGTAGTGTCGAACAGTCTGTGCCGCAACCCAGCGATGTAGTAAAAGCTAGCTGCCATAACTCTCTGCCAAGAGTGCTTCGTGCACATGTTATGTGGTCTGTTAGGTGACTATCAGAGAAGGAACATGGATAAAACAACTGTACAGAGCATTGCGCTTATATAACAATAAAACAAATCCTCTTCTACAGTTCACCCATCACGACTATATGGCACTCTGCAAAGCGTGAAGCATTGGATTCGATTTCTGGCGGCCGTGAAAAGTGCAACACAGCGAGTCAGAACGGACAAACACCGGTGCACTTGATATTAGGTGCACAATAATGAACCACAGGTTGTCAAAAATTAAGCAGAAGTTACGGCATCTTTGATATATCCAACGTCCTGCATCGTGGCGTTAGATGCCATCAATTATTATTTTACACAGTTCTTCAATGTAATTTTACGTCACCTAACAGCTCCTACGTTGTAAATGTGATGCTGAAGATATCTGGCTGTGCGCTACGGAACCTTGTTCCCAAGAATGAACATGAATAATAATAATAAAGAAAAACAACCTTCTAAGGTTTTAAGGGGCCGAAGCTACGATCTGATCTTGAGGTGCGCGTCCAGATTAATTTTGACTACCTGGAAATCATTAACATGCCCCTTCTACACAAATCTTGTACACTGCACGGTACACGGGCGTTTTTGCATCCGCCTCCATCGAAATGCGGTCGCCGGGGCCGCGATAATAACTCGCGACTTCGTGTGGCTAGCCAACGCCGTACCCAGAAGCCCTTATGGCCTGTATTGACCCTTTCTCCGGCCATGCCGTCGGCACTTGCATGTCTGATCACGTGATGAAGCGTCCATTGCTTGCCTCATTTGCCACCGCTGCCTCTGTGTTTACAATGGTTGTGTATGATGCCGGAGCGGCTTCGCAAACCTCTGTTTCGCAAGATATAATAGACGGTGATTGGGTGAATGACACGAAGCTTTGGCCACAGCCTCAGAGAACTTGTAAAAGCGCTTTCGGAGCAGATTAAGCTATGTCCAAATGGCGCGAGCAGCGTATATGGTGCTTGTTCTAAAAGCAGGGCTAAATATCTGTTCCACGCTATTCAAACTTCCCGCTTATGAATTGAATCAGGATAAGCGTGTTTTGCTCTTATTTCTTTGTTTGACAAACACTGAAGCAGCGGCTTGTCACCTTTCCGACTCAGTAAACTTTCTCGGTGCGGTCACCATCTGATTGTTTTCTGCTTGACCACTCGCTCATTTCCGATAGATTTGTGCTTACTGCGCCCACTCACTTATTCTTGATACGTTAGTGACAGAGTGGGCGTAAGCTTGCGTGCCTGTTGCGGTAGATGTGTGTAGATAACGTGTGTGAAACTTACTACGATGGGAAGCGGCACCACTCCTTTTGTCATTGTTTAACGAGCGGTACACACTCTTGCCGACGTTCCGAAGTTGAAGTCCTTTCTTTGGAGGTTAGCGATACAACGATGGCGGATGAGTGAAGTCTTTTATCCTTGGAGAAAGTAGTGCCCCGTCAAGGGCGGGCAGAACAGGTTATTCTTATGTAGAAGCGATCCGTGAGCTAGGTCACACAGATTCATCCCATTCCTTCATATGCCACTCAATATTTTCGCAGCCAGCTTCTACGCAAGTCTTCAATCCACCGCTCGACACATTGCAGCACACTTGGAGCATAGTGAGCTAGTGAAAACTCGCATTTCCAACAGCTGATCACACAGAAGCAAAGTAGAAGCGGTAACAGTTTCGTATGCGTGTGCTGTCGCTGAGCTGACGTGTGGCGCGTCGCCGAAAGCGCGATCTCGTTTCTACGGAACGAACTGCTTCGCGAAAAGGATCAATAGCAAGAATAAGCATTGCTTAAGCACTGCACTACAAAGAAACAACATGGTGCTGTAATACTGTCCCTAAAAACAAAGATGTGATTCTTTTCACACTTAGCGGCTATATGGCGTTGCGCTGCTAATCTCGAGGTCGCGGTTTCAATTCCGGACCACGGTGGCCGCATTTCGATAGGGGAGAATTGCAAAAAACGCTCGTGTACCATGCGTTCGGCGCAAGCTGAGAACACCAGGTGGTCAAACTTCTTAATTTAGAGTCCCCCACCACGGCGTGCCTCTTAAGCAGACTGTGGTTTTGGCTCGTAAAACCCAAGAATTCATTTATGTTTTTTGTTTCTGAAGCTGACAATGCCTTCGCGTAAATTATTATAGCGCAGCATGAAAGTTGTAATTCTATTGAGGACGTGGAGATTTATATATGGCTTAACTGGTAGTACCTTAAATATGGCTTACACTACGGCCAGAACAGCATGCGTGCCACGTGATGGTTATGAGTGTAAAAAGAATGAATACGAAGACGAAATAAGGAGTATGAACAGACTTGACAAGGCGCAGAGCGGCATCACAATGTTGCTAGTGCATGCATCCATCTCCTCTTTCATCTTGTTGTCTTCGTGTGACAGTTTAAATCACGGTTCTTGACTTAGTAGTAAGAAATTTCTTAATATTATTGTTCGTTGGGTAAGGTATAGGCTGTTGGAAATTTCTGAGCGATAGTGTTACAAACTACAAGTCAACCGACAACATTCCAATCGATCGTTTAACAGGAAGGGGCCAAAGTTATGGCATCCTAAGAGGTAAAGGTAAGCGGTAACTGCACATAAATTGTGTCTTCGAAATAAAATATCTGGTTGAAAGTGCGCGTTCAGGTTGACAGCCCCCTGTGTGTGTCGCAATACACCTATGAGCATTTCGCGCTGACACACGCACTGCAGGATATATAAGCCTTTTTATGTCAACCTATAGTTTTCAGTAGCTACTAACAAATCACTAAAGAAATTACGTCCTGCACGCGTCATTATTTTATATTATTTTACATCATTACATTAAGTATAATGTATTTATTACAGGTACATTATGGTTATGCTTTTGTTGCCGTTATTATTTAGTTGCATATTTTCCCTTCTTTAAGTAGATAACATTATTTTGTCACTTATTTTACATTGTCTTAAGCAGTCGATAATTTCGATAATGTATTCATTGCCAATTGCGCTCATTGGGCAAGATGAGGACAGGGATTGCCTTATACTTTCTATTTCTCCTCCATAGTGGCCCTTGGTATATCATGACAGGCGTTATATACTACACAAACGACAATAAGAATTACCAGAGTGTAGGGCAAAAAGAACAAATTTTCGTGTTCTTTTTTCTGCGTGTATTTCCCTACTGCATAGAGGCCTGTGCATTCCTCGCATAGTTGTGGAGATAAATCAAGCACACGATTGCATTTTCTTGTTGCGGATTCAATTTCAGTTCCTTTGGAGATTGACGTTGTCATGCGAGAGCAAAGAAACAGGTGGTACGACCCAAGTTTGTACTACGTTGCAAGAATAATCGCCGAAGTACCAGTTACGGTACGTACTGTACTTACAAAAGCGCTTGCTTTATGCATCTTTATTAATTCTGCATTTCGCATGTACATCCCTTCAGGAAGAAGTAAAGGAAAATGAAATGATCTGAATGTGGGATTGGTTAACCTGTAGGACTTCAATACCACATGATAAAACATTCTTACCCTAAACACACATAGTATAGAAAACACTGTAGTATAACGAAAAAAAAATGCATACGGGTAATTGCTTACACCTTGTTTTTGGTCAAGCAACATAGCAACGAGATCACCTAGGCGGTTAGAATAAAAATAACGAAGCTAATAAAAAATTGATCTCCAATCGACGCTGTGAAGGTGGCTTGACAGCGAAGCTGTAAACGACTAGAACGAGTACCCATTGCGACGTAGGTTGAAATTATTCACGTGGCGACATTCACAAGTACTTTAACTAATTACTAGCCCGAGGCATTTCGCCAGCCTGCGACTTGCGTCGCTACCTCGCGCACCTACAAAGAGTGTTCTAGAGAGAAGAGAAATTTGCCGTGCCTCGCATGCACGTTGCTCTTCAGGAGTCCTCACTATGAGTGGCTTTCCGATAGCACTGTCACAACCCAAGTCAGTTGTGTTATGATAGTGCTATGGCGTGTCACAACACAACAGTCAGGCGGGTTCTTTAACGTACGAAAGTGCAGTTACTTCACTCCCTGCTTCGTGTGCTGCAGTCAAGCTGCCGCCGCCGCGGAAGCTCGTGCCACAGTATTGTTTACCGCGAAATGTATTGGAGGAGCACTACGTCCTTCGCATTGTATGTAGGCGCAGGGGCGTGTTATCGTCAGTTATGTGGATCGAATGTGTAGCGACCGTCCGTCACTTCGCTGTCCTCGCCATCGGGGTTATTGCCCCCTGCTCGAACCGAAGTGGCTGTCCGACTGGGTGCCACCACTGCCATTCGGCAAACCTACTTTTACTCTTGAATAAAGCCAGTTGATTCTCCATTCTCAAGCTGTCAAAACGTGTGTTACTTGTCTCCGCCTAACCGAGCTCCCTACAAGTGATCACCCAGGACACTTACGCTTTTTTTTAACACTAGCCATGGACGACGCTGCTCCTACTCTTGCTGACAGAGATGACGCTACGACTACGTCTCCTGTAATGGCTGCAGAGCTTCAGCTTCCCAGCCTTTGGCCCAAGGATCCCTGAGCTTGGTCTATGCAAGTAGAGGCCCGTTTTCTGCTGCGGCGCATCGCTTCACAGACAGCAAGGTACCAGCAAGTCGTCGCCGCGCTACCCTCCGACATGGCCGATGGCATAGACGACTTACTAGCGGGTACGCCTTCAGCCACAGCATACGACGACTTGAAACTCAAGGTCCTGCAGCGCCTCGAGCCATCGCAACAGAGTAGGCTCCAACAGTTCACCTCCGAGGAACTCAGCGACCAACGACCGTCACAACTCCTGCAACGGTTGCGTCATTTGCTGGGTGGCCACTCCGCAAACGAGAGCCAGCTTCCAATTTTGCGCAAGCTGTTCTTGCAAGGCCTCCCACAGTCCGCACGCATGGTGCTGGCGAGTTCCGGCGAGAGGAGTCTCGATCGGCTAGCTGCACTCGCTGACCGCATATGCGTCTGCTCGTCTGCGGCACAGCTACCTATCACCGCTGCGAGAGTGTCAGAGCCAGGAGAACGACTCTCGCGCCTGGAGGAAACAGTCGATCGCCTTACCAGTGCACTGGAGAAGCTGATGACTGATGGCGACACTGGCGACCAACTTCGGCGCAACCATTCGGCTTCAGTCTCGCAGCGCACCTAGAGACTGGCCGCGGCAGTTGTGCTGGTACAACCATCGCTTTCGCGAACGAGCAAGCCGCTGCACCCAGCCATGGACGGGAAACGCACCGGCCAATCGCTAACGGCAGTATGCGACAACGGTCCTCTCGCAAGCCGCCTATTCTTCGTAGTCGATCGCATCACCGGTACCCGCCTCCTCGTCGACGCAGGAGAAGAGCTGTGTATCATTTACGCCACGGCCGCAAATAGCCGACGCGGCAAGTCCAGATCCACCCTCCACGCAGTGAACAGCACTGCCATCGCGTCGTATGGGCTCCGGTCAATAACGCTGGACATCGGACTCCGGCGCGTGCGCAAATGGGTGTTTGTGATCACCGACGTCAGCTTTGCCATACTGGGAGCGGACTTCCTCAGCCATTTCAATTAACCTAAATATGAGTGTTCGGGATCGGCGCCTAAAGGATGACGTCACATCTCTCGATGTATTTGGCCTGCAGTCCAACCTCACCTCATCTGGCATGCGCAGGTTCGGCCGGCCTCACGTGCGACAAGATACTTGCTGAGTACCTTGGCTTTTTCACTCGTTTTCGTAGTCAGAGGTTGGAACACAGGTGCTCCCGCAAAGGGCACGCCTTCTCGCGTTGCGGGGTGAATTTTCGACACCAAACGCCAGCGGTCGTAGCTCAATGAGATGTACGTGCTGTGTACCTACACCGCCGCTAGAGATGTACTGGCTAACAGCTCCGTTCCTTACGATATTATGCAATGAATTAACAACCACTGCCTAAATAGTCTCACTACAAGAAATATATGCCATCGAGAACATAACTCCTTTAAAAAGCGAATAGCTCTCTTAAGGCCGTTCGGCTATTCGCTTGCATTTACAATCATCGTCGATGGATTCCGCACAGATCTTTTTTCTGAGTTTTCAGTGTTTGCTACACTTCTGCTCTATAGTTGCTTATATAATACAAATTGACTATGCCACTTTCAAAACTCTTGTGTAAGATCTGTTGCATCTGCAATTTTTTTTTATCTACCACGCGCACTTTTCTTGCGTTGGCGCTTATACTTTCTTATGTTAAGATCTTTTGATGGGCAGGTTCTTATTTTTAGAAATAAAGAATTTCACACAAAGCGCAAAGAAATCGACTGTAGTGTGAGATTTTCAGCAAAGCGAATGAAATAAGCAATGAAAATAGATTAGTCGAGGAAAGCTCTAACACGCTGTATATATAGCCTGCTCTAACCCGATACTTGACAGACGCGTCAAAGACTCACAAGCACTGCGTATACACGAACGCATGTTGTTTAGTCCGAACAGTTAAGGCAACAAAAAAGCAAAGTAGAACTTTTCTTTATTAGTCTCATCGTATACGCGACTGCGCTTGCAGGAAACAAAACGTGCCCTCAACAAAGCAATGGTCGTTGCTCACTTAGCTGCGTTCAGCTACGGGATAAAGCGTTGAAACAACCTTCGCGCCCTTGTGATCCCACCGACATACGACGTTGGGCGACCGCCTGTTTGGCGATCTTGGTGCGAAGCATGCTGGGCCGGCTCGGCCAACCTTTGGGCTTCGTTACAGTCAGACTTCGAAGTGAACAATATAGCTTCCCTGCGTTGTCATCGACTCTTAGCCATTCTCAATTTGGCCGCTTCTCTCTCTGCAGAGTCTGTCAAATGTTCCAGCAGTGCCCTATTCCTGAAGTGCAGAGGCCTGAATTATCCTTTATAGCCCTCCTGTGTATCATCCCGCGTGCATGCAATCTTCAATCTCTCCCTCTTTCCTCTTTCTGTTCACCCTTTCTTTTACCCACACTCTTAGGTAGTAAAGCGGACGCTGGTCTGCTTCTGGCTGACCTTCTAGTCTTCTCCCTCTCTCTCTCTACAGCGTGGTAAAGAGTTTAGTAGCAGTAGCGGTCCCGATACACCCTCTACGGGATTATACTCTTCCTCTTACACCTTGCATACATGCACAGAATTTGGATGCAAATTTGTTCGGTCCTTGCACCACCGCTACGCGTATGATTAAAGAAAGTATTTACTGCGGTGGGTGTTAATTCTGTGAGAGAAATGATAAAAAACGTCATTACCAAACTTAACAAACACGCATTTTGTTAGAGTGTCTCAGAATTCGTTGTATGTAATTTGTTTACAGATCGTCTGTCCTCTCATGATGATTTCCATCACCCATTGGAGCACTTTTCAGCCTATGGAGTTGTCCCGGATCGCCATCATTGCACTTTTCGCTGTCCAGATGTCCTCAACCAGTTCAAGCATTGGTTACATTTGCTCGGCACCTCTGAACCCTGAGGTAAATGCCCGAGAGGAGATGCTGAGTAAGCTCGAAATTCGAATGGTGCTCTTATCTAATATAACAGTCACATGTGCAAGCTTGGCCCTTTTTGCTGTACACGTAACTCCTTAAGTGGCAATATCCCCTCTGTGACACAAGATTGGAAAATTTCGACAGTAGCTAAATGGTCACAGTTACTGATTTCTTGTTCTGGTGTGCGCAAAGCATAAGATGAAATCAATAAATCAGAGCCACACATAAGGAGAAGTCAGGGGCTTGAAGAAGCCTTTCATGCGTTGCGTGATAAAAAAAAAATGACTTGATTTTTTGAAGCTTCAGTTCTTTATGCTGAGTTACACTGACGTAAAACTTTAGTTTAGGAAGAAAAGCACCGTGTACTGTAAAGAACTTGTAGAAATACTTTTTTGACATCGAAAAGATATGGCGGATCCAACGAGCACGCGAGAATCTGGCTTAGGCGAAGGTTCCTTTAGTCCATTCAATTAAATGCTTTGCAAAGAGGTACGTTCTGCACACAGCTGTATTTGATTTCCAACTTGTCTAGTTGTTCACACCTTCTGCAATGATGCAAACGCAAGTTCACGTAGTCGAATGGTATGCGTGGTTGCTGCAGCAATGACTTGCAGGATGATACGACGGTTTGCGAGGGGTGAAGAAGCATCGTAAGAAGAGTACTAAACAAAGTGAAACAAAGAAAACTCTTCTTTAATGAAAATTGGAAATTTCGCCGTAAAGCAAAGAATTGAAAGAGATTGCGACATTTGGCGTTGCAGTTCAGGGGTCTCAGAGCACTGGCGGAGTGAGGAGCGCCGCTAACAGCATTGTAGGCATCGCATCTCGGCTACGGTAGATCTAGCTCGCTGCTGCACGAGATACCCGCCGCGGTTGCTCAGTGGCTATGGTGTTAGGCTGCTGAGCACGAGGTCGCGGGATCGAATCCCGGCCACGGCGGCCGCATTTCGATGGGGGCGAAATGCGAAAACACCCGTGTACTTAGATTTAGGTGCACGTTAAAGAACCCCAGGTGGTCGAAATTTCCGGAGTCCTCCACTACGGCGTGCCTCATAATCAGAAAGTGGTTTCGGCACGTAAAACCCCATAATCTGCTGCACGAGATGGGACAGAACGAAAACCGCCGGCGTTTGTCAGCGCCAGAAAAAAGGATTATTTAGTTTACTGTCTGTAACACTCAGACCAGTGTATGCAGAACCACGTTTTGTGTTCGCAACTGCTCAGAAGGAGCGCTAAAGGCTAAACCACAAGGAACAAATTTTCAACAGATTTGTGGCATCCGCGCCGGCCGGTGGGTGGCACGCGGCATTGATGCTCAACGAGTTATATATATGGCTATATATAAGTTATATATAAGCTTGGTACAATATCGCCAGATTCCCTTAAAGACCTCGATTTTAGCAGGACAATTTTACAAAAATCTTTCGCAACCAGAACAGTTGTTCTTACTTCATAAAGATTTCTTATAGTTTTGAAACTTCTTAAAAACGTTACTTGCGCCGGAAACGTTCGGCACCCCAGAAGTGGCCACCTCGGCCCACATCACATCCCTTTTTTACCTATTTTTGTGTCGCGGCTTCCACAGGTCTGGTCATGCCTCCACGCAGGAAATAAGCACATCATTGTCGATGATGCCGTACAACGTCGCACTGTTCGCCACGACCAGAGCACACAAGCTGTGTACAAGGAAGGAATCAGCTGATACACTAGTCACGTGGACAAGGCCCTGTGCCTCGCGGTCGACAAAACCAGAAAATCGGGTATCCGAGCTAACCTATATGGCGTGGCGCGCTGTCTCGGGGGTCACAGTTTGCTTGCCTGTTGCTTCGACCGCCACTTTCGCCTGTGGCGAAAAAATTTGGCATGGCCTAGAGTGACTGTATATGGCTCCCGCAGGGAGCCAGAGTTGGCCTTCTGTTTCCCACGTGCCGCTCCGTTGCCATTGGCCAAGCGCAGTCACGTGGAACTGTGGTCCCTTGCGGCATTTCTCTGCTATGATAATCCTGCACCCAAAACATGCGAGTAGCCGCTGCTCAACCCTCCGATTGTGAGGACGCGTCGGACAGTATCGGGGATAGAGGTGATCTGCAAGAGGCCCGTGTACTCTACGATCAAAGTGCGTGCTCAACGTCCCCAGGTGGCCTAAATTAAATTATCCGGAGCCATCCACTACGACCTCCATTCTAGCTTTAGTTGCTTCGGAAGGTTAAAATAGTCAAACGCCATAAACCAAATCAATACATGCGTGTGAACACTGAAGCTAAACGACTGAATTCGCAAGCCTTGTGGGGCCGCCTCCATCCCCCGAAGCGGAGTCGGGCAGATACGGTGTTCCACGAACTCGGAGGTAGAAGACAAGCGCGCAAGCCGAACGTGTGACTCGTTCTTGAAGGAGGAAATGACAGATGCATAACCACATGACTACAGCCAACGTTCGTTGTTTCACCTATCCAAAGCTCCCGGCGCTCGTCCCACCGGCGAAAGCGCCGATGGAACGAGCGTTCTCCGAGGCGGTAGCATGCAGTGGCATAGGTTGCATAGGTTACGGTGGACCGTCGCCAACAGCGGCGATGCTGTGTTGTGATAACGTTGCGGGAAATGCTTTAACCTGGACGACTGCTCCGTCGACAGGGCTCGGAGCGCTCAGAGCCCCCGAAGATGTAGGAGAGCGACCGAAAAAAAAAAAAAATGCCGAACGCAAGGCGCTCACCCTCTTTCAACCAGCCGAAGACGACGAAGCTCGCTAGAGTGGTCTAGAGCACTCCGAAACGGCCAGGTGAAGATGCCATTCGTGAGCCTTTCAAAAGCGCTGAGAATGTGCTAATTTCAGGCGGAGCTGACAACGTGACCTGAATGAAGTCGTTGTTATGTCGCAGGCCAGCCGCAGACGCGAGCACTTTCGCCACAAAACAATCTCTTATCAAACAAGGCGAGAACATTCGAAAAATGTCAACTTAAACGCGCTAAAAACGGCGCACAGCATAGACACATACGCAAGCACTTAATTAAAGAGGCAGGCTGACTAGATTCAAAAGACGAGGTAATGCTGAACTAAAAAAAATTAATAATGGGGTTGTAAATGTCAAAATCACGATCTGATTATGAGGCACGCCATAGTGGGGGACTCCAGAAATTTGGACCACCAAGGGTTCTTTAACGTGCCTAAATCTAAGTACACGGGTGTTTTCGCATTTCGCCCACATCTAAATGCGGCCGCCGTTGCCAGAATTCGATCCCGCGACCTCGCGCTCAGCAGCCGAACACTACAGGCACTAAGCAACCACTGCGGGTAGGTAATGAAGAACTGGGGCATTTCCTAAAGCCATACATTTTTTTGCAACCTACTTGAAGTCCCGATCTTGTGCATCCACACTTTGTCTGTTGCGCTCGACGGATGGGTAAAGAAAAAGCCTTTTGCCCTCAGCTTGTCGGTTGCAGCAACCGTGAAGGTGTAGCAGCATGGCATCACAATGAAGTTCTCGTCTTCTCCGCTAACGCATTGGATCAATCCATTCGCACGGCGCTGACCATATATCAATATATTGGCAATATTTATCAATATATATATTGGCAAGAATCAGATGTATGCGTTAAGGGACAAAGCCGGCAATATCATAACTAATATGGATGAGATAGTTCAAGTGGCTGAGGAGTTCTATAGAGATTTATACAGTACCAGTGGCACCTACGACGATAATGGAAGAGAAAATAGTCTAGAGGAATTCGAAATCCCAAAGGTAACGCCGGAAGAAGTAAAGAAAGCCTTAGGAGATATGCAAAGGGGGAAGGCAGCTGGCGAGGATCAGGTAACATCAGATTTGTTGAAGGATGGTGGGCAGATTGTTCTAGAGAAACTGGCCACCTTGTATACGCAATGCCTCATGACCTCGAGCGTACCGGAATCTTGGAAGAACGCTAACATAATCCTAATCCATAAGAAAGGGGACGCCAAAGACTTGAAAAATTACAGACCGATCAGCTTACTGTCCGTTGCCTACAAACTATTCACTAAGGTAATCGCAAATAGAATCAGGAACACCTTAGACTTCTGTCAAGCAAAGGACCAGGCAGGATTCCGTAAAGGCTACTCAACAATAGATCATATTCACACTATCAATCAGGTGATAGAGAAATGTGCGGAATATAACCAACCCTTATATATAGCTTTCATTGATTACGAGAAAGCGTTTGATTCTGTCGAAACCTCAGCAGTCATGGAGGCATTACGGAATCAGGGTGTAGACGAGCCGTATGTAAAAATACTGAAAGATATCTATAGCGGCTCCACAGCCACCGTAGTCCTCCATAAAGAAAGCAACAAAATCCCAATAAAGAAAGGCGTCAGACAGGGAGATACGATCTCTCCAATGCTATTCACAGCGTGCTTACAGGAGGTATTCAGAGACCTGGATTGGGAAGAATTGGGGATAAAAGTTAATGGAGAATACCTTAGTAACTTGCGATTCGCTGATGATATTGCCTTGCTTAGTAACTCAGGGGACCAATTGCAATGCATGCTCACTGACCTGGAGAGGCAAAGCAGAAGAGTGGGTTTAAAAATTAATCTGCAGAAAACTAGAGTAATGTTTAACAGTCTCGGAAGAGAACAGCAATTTACAATAGGCAGCGAGGCACTGGAAGTAGTAAGGGAATACATCTACTTAGGGCAGGTAGTGACGGCAGATCCGGATCATGAGACAGAAATAATCAGAAGAATAAGAATGGGCTGGGGTGCGTTTGGCAGGCAATCTCAGATCATGAACAGCAGGTTGCCATTATCCCTCAAGAGGAAAGTGTATAATAGCTGCGTCTTACCAGTACTCACCTACGGGGCAGAAACCTGGAGGCTTACGAAAAGGGTTCTACTCAAATTGACGACGACGCAACGAGCTATGGAAAGAAGAATGATAGGTGTAACGTTAAGGGATAAGAAAAGGGCAGAGTGGGTGAGGGAACAAACGCGAGTTAATGACATCTTAGTTGAAATGAAGAAAAAGAAATGGGCATGGGCAGGACATGTAATGAGGAGGGAGGATAACCGATGGTCATTAAGGGTTACGGACTGGATCCCAAGGAAAGGGAAGCGTAGCAGGGGGTGGCAGAAAGTTAGGTGGGCGGATGAGATTAAGAAGTTTGCAGGGACAGCATGGCCACAATTAGTACATGACCGGGGTTGTTGGAGAAGTATGGGAGAGGCCTTTGCCCTGCAGTGGGCGTAACCAGGCTGATGATGATGATGATGACCATATATACCTCGAACGCGAGCTGCGATGAAGACAGAGTGTGCCGACTGCTGATATCTTCGTGCGCTGTGTCCTCACCGCTTCGCATTGAAGTAAGATACGCGGACCCGTATACACAAAGTGATCTGCGAAAGGGGCAGCGAGCGGCGTGCTCTGAGACATTTGCGAGCCCTGTGTGCTCGCCGCTTTGTTCGCGTGGAAGTGACAGGCAGCACGAAGGTAAAGCCGTTCGCTGGTACGAGCTCTTGGAGACCTTCTAACCAGACACGTGCGGGCCACGCCTGCGCGTGTCCTTCGTGTCATTGCTCGTTGGGTTCTCATGATCCTACTATATATAGCGCAACTGACCTGCTCTGCCAGGGCGGCTTGCACGAACATGCAATAACGAAAATAATAACGAACTTAAGAATGCGTTCCTAAATGTTTCCTAGACAACTCCTGGTCCATACTAGAACGCGTTCTTAAATTCGTTATTATTTTCGTCATTAAATGTTCGTGCAAGCCGCCCCTGCAACTAGTGGTCCTAGCGTAGCGTTAACTAAGCTATACTTGGTCAACGGCGCAGAGGAAAAACAAGTGTATGAAAGTAAATGAAACAAAATAAACGATGCTCAACGAACCTTTCATCAGAAGTGTACCGTAAGTGCGCTTGTCTTCCCGCTTAATTGTACGCTGTATTTCAACAGGCTTGTTTCACTATGGCTACCCCTTCGTCATTGCATTACATGCTGCTTCCGCGCAGCTGGCTGTAATCGTGGGCCTGGCGTCGGCGGCACCGGTCTTCTTGTTCAGCGGCTTCTTCGTGCAACGCCGGTACCTGCTACCGGCTCTCACGTGGCTTCCGTACTCGACGCCTATATTCTACGCGTACCGAGCTATGATGACTGCGGTATTCGGTGGAGGCCGCAGTCCACTTGAGTGCGACGAACGAGACGCAGACGTACTGTGCGTGCCTGTGGACGGCGCCCAAGTGCTGCACATGCTGGACGCAGAAGACGTGAACTTGGCGGCGTATTCCGGTATTGTGTTGGCTATGGACCTGCTACTGAAGGTTATCGGGTTCGTGCTGCTTAAGTGGAGGCTCAGGCGCAATAGCTGAGAAAACTTTAGCGCTACGAAAATCACGTCTTTGAAGAAGAAGGTATCTAGCAGTTCATATAGGACATTCCATAGGTCACAGGTGAAAAAAAAATAATCTAGTAGCACATGTGCACCATACAGGAAGACGCCGTCAAAGTGTAGCTACAAGGCCTCTCTTCTGAAGATAAATAAAATATCTTTGCAAACAACTTGCAAACTTGCAAATACACACACGCACACGCACACGTGGTTACATCATGCGTACACTTTTTCCATGTTCGCGGGTGGTCAATTTTTCTACAAAAGTGCAGACGCAGCTTCGACGAGCCGAAACCAACAACAACACGGATAATCAGACATGCAATTGTGCGCTGCCTGTTTATTAGTTTTGTTTTGTTTTGATAAAGTCAAAAGTTCTAGCCCTAAAAACGCTTCACGATAACAGCTTCTAGGTTGTTTTACTTTCTTTTCCACGAAGAGGACTGCATAAGCCGCACGTCGGGAGCAATTTAGTTTTCCACTAGGTGCTCGCAAATGCGAAAATCGCACCCGGTGGGCCCATGATAATGAAATTTATGCTGATATTATTATGAAGAAAGAGCACAGCTTAGGAACTTCGACGTATTGCTCTTGATATCACGCTGGTTCTTTAGGAGACTCCGGAGGATTCCAGGCGTCGTTTCTTCATGCTTGATTCGTCACTAAAGCTGTGCTTATCATCAACTTTTTCCAGGCGTGACCCTACACCATGCCTACGACGCGGGGTGTGGCCTGGAATGGTTTGATCCTTTATATGCAACCTTCCAGCACTTACTTTTCCACACACGCTTCGACGTCCGATGTCTGACGTCGACGCTAAACCCGTGAAAATGCTGCGCATCATCATGTGTGCGGGTAACTAGTGCTCTCTCCCTGTCCTTTTTTTCCCTCTTATCACAACTGTAGCCAGCTACCATGCAGTGTAGGGTAACAGACCGGACGTGTGTCGACCTCCCTACCTTTTCTCTCTTCTCTCTCGCTCTGTCTCTGCGTCCAATGTCACTCTCTCCGGATCTTTCCCACTGCCCACTTTAGTGGTCGGCCCTTTACAAAGGCGAAGATCCTAGGTACTGGTTTCACCAACCATCAACACAGAACGCTACGTGAACTCGAATAACTATCATAATGTCAACGAACATGAGAAGGCGGTTATAGAATTAGGGTCGTGCTAATATTAGAAACTCTCGAACAACGAATCGAAATTGAATACTATCCTATTCGATTCGGTCTTCGAATCGCATAGTCACTACTGTCGAAGTTCCACCTAACGAAAGCCGATTTTACGAAGTCCCCTATCTAACGAAGAAATTTCCGTTCTCCGGCAGGTACCCATAGGGTTCAATGCTGTCATCAAAGCGAATGAAGAATACTAACTTGGCCGAACTCGATTTAATGAAGTTCGTCCTGAAATAAATGAGTGAAAAAATCGGTGACTTCTTTCTAATTTTGACACAGACGGATTTTTCTTGGAGCGTGCAATCTAAAGCTATCGCGTTAAAACATCAAGGCGCCATGGTCATAGCCTTAGCTTTATTTTGACGAGGCTGCACGCACCACCCATGCACGGAACAACGGACTCAACACCGCCTCGGTAGCGGTGGGGGTTGCTTTCGTTATTTCATGGTTTGTGCGACAGACTGCCGGATTAGCGGCCAATACGATACCGCGGTAGCTTTTGCGTATCGCTACGTAACAGTTTTAGGTTTTTGTCGATTTTACGAACTTCTAGATTTAACGAAATAATTAGAACGGGTTAATCAATTTGTTATATAGAGTTTCAATTGCATTCATAAGTGCGAATATTTATCGAACATTTGAGAAACTCAGCTGCACCCAATGAAACATAAAATTGGAGCAATGGTATGGTAAATTTTCACCCCGGCGTGCATAGCACAGACAAAAAACATCAGAACTTGCGTAGTGGAGCAGGCTAAATCACCTGGGCAGCCATACGTTACAGGATACACATACAGCCATCATTCACACTGCCTGAAGAGTCCTGTGTGTGCGAAGAAACATCTTGTTAGGTCCTATAATGCGCCATTTGTGCTTTAAATAAACACTTGATGGCGTACTATGTAGTGAAAGAACCTTGCTAGCTTGAGGAATACTAGGATGTGAACATCGTTTCATAATAATTGTGGTAGTGGCAGTTCATTATTCGAAAACCATTCGATTCACTTCTGGCACTAATCAATTTGTATTCGATTCTATCTAAAAAATCCATATTCGCACAACCCTACACCCTATGCAGTTCGCAGTTGCAGAAATTGTTGCAAAATGTCTAGTACGATGTCGCCACATCTGAAATAGGCTTAATGCGGAAAGTAGCACGAGATCCAAGGCAAGGTACCTGTGGTCGCTAAAGGCTACCTGATGTTGATGTGCGTAGTAGGTACGCTTACGAAATTTCAGAAAAAGTTCAGCAATTTGTAGTCTCAAAAAATTCTTAGCTTTCGAGTTCCACCTGGATAGAAAAACCCGGTGACAAGCAGTTATCAGCTCACTAAAGAAAATACTAAAAAAGATAATAGTATAACGAGAATCGCCACTTTGACAAAAGTCGCTGCACGTTTATAGCGGAAAATAGCCTAAATGTGTAAAGAAATTCTGGCGTGCGGTTTTTTTTCACAAACACACCAGCTATAGTGCAACGACAACAACAACAACAACAACAACAACAACAACAACAACAACAACAACAACAACAACAACAACAACAACAACAACAACAACAACAACAACAACAACAACAACAACAACAACAACAACAACAACAACAACAACAACAACAACAGCGCGTGAGTAAAACTTTCGACACACTGCAGGCATTTTGCTGGAATCGTCTTCGCGACACCGCGATGACACTCTGCATTCGTAAAAATCGCATCTCGTTTTTAGCTGTTCTAACGTATACACTCATTATCGGTACTGCCCTCAATTAGCTACCTGACGGCTATAAAATAAAACTCATCCCCAGATGTTGGAGCCTTCAATGAAACTTCGGTTGGGGCTAGTTGGTACATGGTATGTTGAAGGTGAAAAATTCAACGCGACCACCCAGCACAACTCACGAAGAAGAAGCGAGTGCCAGTGAATGTCTCGTCTCTTTTTCGTGGGTTGTCCTGTGTGTTCGCGCTGAATTTTTCACTTTCAAAATGTTGGAATCTTGTCTAAGAACTTGCAACAGCGCGATACACCAGGAGAGAGAGAAATGACAAGGGGATAAAACGTAGGGAGGTCAACCCGGTGAGCGCGCAGTTTGCTGAGCTGCACTCGGGGCAAGAGGAAGGGGGAAGGGAAAGCGGAAAACAGGGAGAGAGAGAGAGAGAGAGAGAGAGAGAGAGAGAGAGAGAGAGAGACGCTCTGCAAGACTATAAAAGGTCATTGGGGCCGATGAACTTTAATGTTAATAGCGTTATTGACCTCCTGGTGAGCAGCACAATATCAATTAAACGTTATCTGAGGTAAGGTGGTGCGTTTAGCCAGTGTTTTTTTAGTATAGCTGATTCTTCTTCCAGAAGGTGCATTCCGACCGAAGAAGATGCTTGTTGGCAACGCTTCCCGCTTCACTTAAGCGCAAATATCGTTCTTAATCGTCGAACTTCGGCCAGGGTACACCGTCGATAGCTTTGGGAACGCTGAAACACACATATACAAAAAGTGAACGTAACTCATACGCACTCAAGTAAGGCTGAATCGCGAGTTACAGTCATGCGAGTTGTGACTGAACTAGGTGACAGGAAACACTGCTTCTACGCAGGCAAGCTCTGCCAGTTGCATTTTAATTTGGAGACGCTGAACACATTCGTCTGTAATGCGCAGCTGAAAGCTTGGGTATTTTTTTGAAGGAGCATACGTCAGTGTGCCTCGCATAGGCAAAGATGAATCTTTCGGCATCGCAGTTTCGACGTTGCATTTGTATTAAAGGGCTTTGCGTTAGAGGAACTTTTCTAATACTGGTCTCTTCGTGGCATTTGTTCTATAACTTTGTTTAACAGAAGTAGAGCGCGGTGTCATGAAGGCCTCGGCAATGATTCTTTTACAAAAATAAGTCTACCCAACAGGACACCCCAAGCACTTTTTTCCAATGAAGCTGATTATACGTTCAAGTTATGTTGATTTGAATGCTAATTATTAGGTTCCTTTAAGAGTGCACCGTGCTGAACACTAACCAGTTAGCCTGTACAGCGTACTGTGGCCGGACACAGCTAAACGCGTATCGCAACGAAGGAACCGGAACGTCACAGATTGTTATCAAAAGCAGAGCTAGGTGACTGAAAAAGAAAGAGAAATGGCCGCTTTCAGGAACGACCCGGCAAATCGATAGCTATAAAAAAGTACGAATCAAGAAAGAAAGACATGACAGTGGCAATTCAATCGCGGAAAATTCGCGCTTTTCTTTTTTCCGCACTTACTAAGAGCATCGCAGAACAACGAGTACAATTAATTACAACATCATATTGTTTGATGACACGATGAAAAGCAGAGTGACAGAGCGATGTCTCCGTGTTTATAAAGGAGTGCAGACGCATTTATGGGTTGCGCAAACTATAACGTACGCTTCCCAGCGTTACTAAAGTGGCGCCAAGAGTATATGACTGCCAAAAAAAACCCCATAAAAATATTTTACTAGGTTTTTTGAAGTTTGATATGTTGGGATTATTGTCAATGGGTAATAACTGTCACATTTACATCGCAATTTCATCCTAATGACAATCGTGCCTACCATCGTCCTGTGCTTTTAGGCAGTGCCAAAGCGGCGTCACGCGAGTTGCACCACTGACAAGCTCCCAACATATATTTATGGAGAATGCTTATCGCGTGGTTGATAAGCGTATTGGGGCTCAACTACAGTCGGGTTCGTCGATTGAGTAGACAGCTTTAGTCGCCGTGTTCTTGGTTTAGGTGAACTCTGTGACTATGCGCACTCACAACTCGCACGCATTACGTAAACAGTGAAAAGGTAAAGCAAGAAAGTAGGGCAGTGGAAATAATCGATCGCGAGAGGTTATTCACGACATATGACGTTCACTACCATGGTACTCAACGATGCGCGTGTTTGAGGACCATGTGGGTGCTCATAACACAAACTGAAAATCGGGAACGGTCTAAAAAATATAAGAGAAGAGAGAAAATAAAAGAAAAATTGAATTCAGCATGATTTGTGTAGGAATATATATGCTCCGTATACATTTTCCTCCGTGTGCGGTTCAAGTACTCAGCCAGCACTGACACAGTTAGAATGAACAAAAGAAAATGGCTGAATGAAATTCAGTTGTCAAAAGTGCGGCTTTTCCTTCGTCAATCTTATTACGCTCGAGCCTTGGTTTATTTGTCCAGAACGATTCATTGTTCGTAGTTTCTTTCCACAAACACGTCAGTGACCTCTGTCCGAATCACATGGGTGGTGGGCACATGTGTTTTGCTAGCTGCCGTGTAGCCTATGTAGGTGGGTAATTCACGGAACGATTCCCATGGTAACTGTGCACTGGTTGATAAATTCATCAGGTTGAACCACTCAAAGCAAGTCGAGGGGCAGTAGGGGTGGGCTCCAGATTAATTTGGTCTACGCGGGGCTCATTAACGTAGACGGAAACTTGAGTAAGCGAGCGTTTTCGCTCATATCAAAATGCGGCCGCAGCGGCCGGGAATCGAACCAGCGACCTAGTGGTCAGCAGCCGTATAGTACATAGCCACTGAGCCGCGATGGCGGGCAATTTTGCAATCCTATTTCCATGCTGTACAAGAAGAAGTTTTTTGTAAGACATGCACTGCTTTCCCAAAGGCCTTCTCGTGCATATGCAGCAGCATGTACTCCCCATGCACATTACGCGCAGAAATTCCCTCAGCCACTGATTAAATTGGGCCAGACTCACCCTGAATGGCTGAACGTGGACACGATGCGTATGAAATTGTTGGTTGCTCTGACGTCGGCTTCAGTGGCATTGACTCTCAAAGCAAACGTGGAGCCCAAGCGTCGCCATGCGTGGGCCGGGCCCATTTTGGCCAGTCAATGAACGAAGGTTGCTGTGACAGTTCGTACACGTACGCCGTCATGCCTGGACGCATGAAGGCCTTGACAAAGTTGACCGTTGGACATGAAAACTGTGCATGGGCCACAATATCTGCGGCCGCGTATACTGCTCCCTGGCCGTCTGAGGCAGCGATGTGTCCGAAATACTTTTCGATTATGGGTTCAATGTTGCTGCTCGATCGCGACGCCATTACCGCCTTCATTAGGAGCACCACACTTCTCTTTCGGATATGTGCTATGTCGTCGTTATCGCTGTTGGCCGCAAGAAGATGTGTTATTACGGAGTCACCTTCTGCTTCGCAAATGCCAGCCAGAAGTTCACGAACGTTCAGTTCATTCCGGTGCAGCTCTGATTCCAGGGAAATGAACGAGCTCTCGATCACCGGAAAGAAATCATCGAACCCGTTCGAGTTGAAACTGGTGGTCGCGTCTAGTATGGCAGCCGATGGCTTCGACCGAAGGCAATGAATGGCTTCTGCAGTAGTGAGCTTCCGGGAACCGTTCTGGTCGCATCCTAGACGTGCCGTGAGCAACGTAGCCCGGTAAGCGGCCTCGGTTTTGGTACTTATGGCAACGGGAGACAAAGGGCTTCCGCTCTGCATGATGGCGCGCCGAAAGAGACCCTTTCTCTGCGGCCACATCAAATGGAACCCAACAGAAATGGAGCCAGCACTCTGGCCCATAAGCGTGATTGCGTCAGGATTTCCGCAAAAGGCCCGCGCATTCGCTTTGACCCAGCGCAGGGCAAGAAGCTGGTCATACAGCCCCATATTGCCGGGCGCATCTTCGGCGCCCATGTCCAGAAACCCAAAAGCATTTAGTCTGTACGCCACTGTTACCACAACCACGTCGCCCCTCACAGCGAGTTCCGAGGCGTCGAAGATCTTCATAGCAATTCCTCCATGGGAGAATGCACCACCGTGAATGTACACAATGACAGGCTTGAGGCGCGAGCGTTTTGGCACGGGGGCAAAGATGTTCAAGAAAAGGCAGTCTTCGGACATGGCATCACCAGATCTGATGGCGAAGTAAGTGTGAAAGCGCGCAGGGAGCTGAGCGCACAGTGGTGGTATCGATGTGGCATTGAGCACCCCTTTCCAATACTTCTTCGACAGAGGCTTTCTGAAGCGAAGATTGCCTGTCGGTGGCTCCGCGTATGGAATCCCCAAGAACGTGCACGCAGGACCAGCTGTCGTCTGAAGAATTGTTCCTCGGACAAGGCCACTTGTGGTGGAGACGACCTTGTGTTGTTTTGTAGCGTAGCATTTTGCTACAACTATGACAAAAATGGCCGGAAGTAGAAGGGTAGTTGCGTTCTGAAAAATATACGAGAAAATAATGTAAGAGCATGAATTCACTTTGCGCAACAGGTCGAGCTCATTACATTGACATTGGTTATATTTCACTTTGGCACTGGGTAAGTAAAGCAACGCAGCAAGGTATACTTCCTTGCTAAGTACATGTATCACTTGGCTTGGGAATTCTTAATTTCATCTCTCGGAGCAACGTCCCAACGCACTGAAAGTTCATGCATGCGCGCATCATATATATTTTCTTAATTTAAGCCAGACGGTTCCTGCTAGCGGCAGATTGCTTTTATAGAGTACTAGAATGGTGTTATATGGCTTCCCATACAGACACAAACTACCTTTTGCGCAGAAGAAATAATGTGGAAGAAAGAATATCAAAGCAAATGAGTTATTTTACCTCAATCAGACAACACAGTAATGAAAGCTCAAGCAAAAATCTATCGGTTAAGCAAGAAAAATAAACAGTGGTGTTGTTTTAGGTGGCGGTAGTAAGGCAGGAACGCCCGTTTGAAATGAAAACAATTCGATAGAGCACATGCATATTCTTTAACAGAACTACATACCTTAGCCATTCAGTGTCCTCTGAGAGTATGCCGTGGTTCTGTTTGCGAGCTCAGTGGTCTCTGAAGGAAAAGAGCGATTTCAAAAAGTGGTGGCGTGCACTGATTGCTTAAATCGGTAAGGAACGATGATTACCTTTTTTTGCATGCAGGTGTAGTATTTAGCACAGTGGTGTAGACGCAGCTGTTGAATATTTACAAATGAATAATCAGTTGAAGGATTCGAATATCCCTCGAGCCATCTGCGAGCATTGACCGCTTGTGAAAAGAAATTGCAATCGTTTCCTCTTTGAGAGGTTTGAGTGCAAATTACTTTGGGCTTTCTTCTGTTCTTACAGCGGCTCTCCATACAAGATTCAAGGTGCCGAAGATATCGATCTCTTAGTACTAGGAAAGCATGAGTGCATGACTGTGAATGCTGATATAGAAGAGAACACTCTTTAATGA
Organism: Dermacentor albipictus; assembly: GCF_038994185.2. NCBI lineage: Eukaryota > Metazoa > Arthropoda > Arachnida > Ixodida > Ixodidae > Dermacentor > Dermacentor albipictus. The sequence continues at coordinate 165,303,471 of NC_091824.1, read as the reverse complement.
AATGCAGAGAATTCGGCTATCGTACATGTAAGTATGCCATAGAAAATATGCCAGGAGCAAATGTGATCATGGTATGTAGACAAATATGATGATGTAGATGTGAATAGAGAAGAGCTCTTCAAGTGAGGCAATGTCTTGGAGAAAATAGAAAAATAACCGCCCAAGCACTCCATATAGATGATCAACAAGCGAAGCTGAAACGTGCAGCAGCGGTGTTTATCCCTGGGTTAATCCCGATGGTTCATTAAACGACGGCTTGGTAGGCTGCTGGATCCTGGGTACGCAGTTGCTGCTTGCGCTCGGCTACACGAACCTGTTCTTGTGCTCGGGCTGCAGAATCGACACGGCTTAGGCGAGCTCGTTCCCGGTTCTGCTCATGGCGTTGCTGATCGAAACCTGCCTGCTCTTCAGATGTACGTATGACGCGCGGTATCCTATTTCGGAGCCGTAGAAAAATTGCTGCGCGCGCGCTCGGCTGCGACGGAGAGCAACGCTGTCACTACTGGCGTAGCCAATCGCGCGCCTCTCTCCCTCTTTTTTATGTACCTCAACTTGCTTTGATCTTGGTTGTGCAAATGAACAAACCAAATTCCGGCAGCAACCGTATCGCGACGACCGCAGAAGCTAGTGCGATTAGCACTCAGGCAAAGTAGCGCCACACCATTTCTTTTTTCGCACATGTCCATGGGGTTGTGCCGGAGAACTTTTCGGCGTACAGGCGACAAACGGATGGACGGGCGGATGGAGGAATCGGCTAGCCATATACAGCTCAGCTGTAAAAAGAAAACTTTGACGCTGCTTTGCAGAAGGAACCACAAGACCAGCTGTAGTGGTTATTAGAAAACAGAGTTCATTCTACTCAAAATACAAGTCATCACGTCTCTGTAAGTTGCACATTCCAGCAAAATGGGTTCCGCTGTTTCTAACGCACCACAGCTATCACACTGTCGATATCTTGTAACTTGGAAATGATGAGAGGCGGCAAATTTATCCGGAGGTCTATAGTCAGGCAAGCATTGTCGAATGCTAGATGAACTGGTTCTTTCCAGTATAGTATATCTCGAGGAACTGTTGCAGGGGTCTTAAGTGACTTTACGAAATGCCACCCGCGCCTGGTGACGATCAAATGTTCATCGAATTCAAAGCGGCTGTGAGTCCACGCAGGACTGAACATTCATAAATCCGTATTGTGTTTGCTGCCAGGAGCACCTCAACAGCCATTGAGGATATCACTTGTTTTCCATTGCTTGTTTTGATTCTTGATCAGAATTCTTCGGTGACGTCTACTTCCATGACGCCTGCAGAGCCGTTGAATAAAGCGGGTGTAACTAGCTGGCTTCGATTTATTATTTAGAACTATTCTCCATATGTTTGACTTGGGCTTGCTTGGATTGAGACGCGAAGAAAATTTTTCAACTGGTTTGTGTACATTTTATCCATTTTATTCGGTGCCTTTTTCTGCGCGCATCTAGCAACTCCAATATCTACTGGCGACTGAGTTCTCCGCGCTTATCTCTCAGTCCTGCTCCGAGGGTTTTCGTATGCGACGTAGCCATTCGAGTATTTCTCCGGTATAACAAGTACATTGGTGCATGCTGCACTGGCACTTGCCGAGGCACACAGGATATCCCCATGCATCTTTATGTCACCACTAGTGTCTTCGATCTTAGGCAAGTCATCCCTATTCGTTTTGCTTTCTTTGTGCTTGAAGTGTCGCCTATCAAACAGGCCGCTGAGAACGGTACAGGTGGGAATGTGGTTGCTGCTGAGGCTCTCAACATCAACAAACCAGGGCACAAGAGGAAGCAGCGAATCGGACACCATATTGATGTTCAACGCACTTGATGTTGAGCCCCGAAAAAAATGCTGGACTACCGCTATTTATACCGTTGAAAGTCACCTGACTGGCAAGGGTGAGCAAACGATGACCTCAGACAGTTGATTTATTACTGCGCTATGGCGGGCGGTGCACGTTGATATCGCCTGTGAGAATGTACGATGCCGAAGTTGTACCTAGGATAGCCTACAGGCGCTGGGCGTGAAATGTGCAGTGAAATGCGACACATTCAGTCAGAATGGTACAGTTAGACATTTCTGTACTTCACAGCAGCCACTACGGTCTCGTTAGATGTGTCATATGTAGGAATCGACGTTTCCGGAGTTAATTTTATGATGAAATTCGGAGTGTTTCGGTGCGTTTAAATTTTTGTATATGGCATATGCTCTATTGAATCGGAATAATTTTGGTTTTATTTATTTATTTCAAATTTAGGTAAATGACGTCTAATACTCTTAAGAACATACTGCTAATGCTGGGAAAACCTTATTCAGCGACTGGTAAGGGAATCATTGCCACTGGTTACAACTTGTAACATGTACAAAGACATATACTTGTCAATGTTTACATTCCCAACTGTGGAACAATCCATCTTGTTCCCTACAAGGAACACAGAAAACTTTCAACGTTCGCGCTAGACACTGCGTATGCTAAGAGAACCAGTGCACAATATGATAGGAGAGCCTATCGTGGGCATACATGCACCAGAACACCAACGGCCCAACAATTTCTTTAACATCCTATTCATGACACTGCAAAAGCCGATATGAGATAATTTGTATGAATTTCTACAACGCACCTCGTTACAAAGGAGATGCTCCTATCATCCATCCAGGAGGGGCCTGCGCGTGTTTATGGTGTGTTCTGACAAAGAGGAAATAAGGTTCTTAAGAGGAAAGCGCTTGTAATGCCATCGAATGGGAGAGTGTAGCGTGGTGAGTAGAGCATTTTCTGTGTTAGCAGAAGCTTGATGTGGGTGAGTTGGTTATGCATACTTGATGAAATGAGCGCTACGAAGACGCGGACGAAAGAACACATGTACGCCTTGTCTGTCGTACATGTGTTCTTTCGTCCGCGTCTTCGTAGCGCTCATTTCATCAAGTATTTTCTGTGTTCTTCTTCTTCTTGGCATGTACTTGCGCTTATACGCACATTTTCTTAGCTAGAAAACTTGTTTTAATTAAATTTCCACATCTCCAGTTTACTTTGTTGCGCTTTGGCGGGTGGCTTCTTCTGATGATGTCACGGATTGTGGTGCTCGCGGCGAAGTGCATTGGCAATCACGAGGAACAAAAGCCATCTTCGAGTATTTTAAGACTGGGTGCGTCAAGATCGGAGTTTTTCGAATAAACAGGCATTCGTAAAAGTGTTACCGGTGATTTTTTGGGGGGTTCTCCTAAATGTATCCAAAAGCGCAGATCTCTAGTCGTAGGACATGTCGCGCATTACAAAAATTAGATCCCAGTGAATAGCAAGAATCACTTGGCCCTTAGTGACGTATTGCAGCGAATGGCGAAGCGAATATCCAGGCAGTCTAAGTCCGCACCTTGCCTAGTTTAAGGCAAAGCTATAACTGCATACTTGTACCTCTTGACATGTTGTCGAAAATCATACAAGTGGGAACGAAGCCCACAGGTGGTTCGTTGAAACATAGTAGGCTGATTGCACATAGCATGCATGCTGGCTCTGACGCAGGTGGCGTTAAAGCCACTGTTGCAATAGTGCAACAAGAACATCAGTTAACCTTAGTATGGTAGGAGCCACACGATATTAAATTCGTAGCGGATGGTGTGCAGAAGATTGTTAGAAAAGTTTCCGTGTGATTTAAATCTTGAAGCTTAATAAATCACTGAATGACTTGCCATCTTATAGCCATATCACATTGCTTAGCGGCGTCAGCAAAGTAATGGAGACCATGGTCTTGCAGAATCTGGTCTGGAACCTTGAAAACAGACATGCATTTGCTTCACAAATCATGGCGGCCGCATTTCGATGGGGGCGAAATGCGAAAACACCCGTGTACTTAGATTTAGGTGCACGTTAAAGAACCTCAGGTGGTCGAAATTTCCGGAGTCCTCCACTACGGCGTGCCTCATAATCAGAAAGTGGTTTTGGCGCGTAAAACCCCATAATTATTAATTATCCTTCACAAATGTCAAGCTTAAGCGTGGTCAGAAGCAGCACTGACAACGTTATTGCTTTGGCAACAGATGCTAAAGAGCAGAAAGCAATGAAGAACATCACCTCTGCCTGCTTTCTTGGCATGAACAGTGCTGACTGTGTCACCCATGAGGCTATCCGGAGAGGGATATGGCAGCAATAGAGACAGCATGGCCGAACGTACACTTGGCGACGCGATTACTTACGCGGAATATTTATTTACCTGTCACCAGATGGAGAAACAACTCGACATTACATTACGTGACGTGTTTCGCAAGGCGGTGTTCTGAGTGCCACCATCTTCAGCATCTGCCTAGTGAGTATCACAAGGGTCTTCCCATTCGGATCTGAGATTTCTTTGTGCACCGACGTCTGCATCTGGGCATAAGGCAGGAATTAGGTTAACCGGACAAGCGTCTGGTTAACCTCCCTGCCTTTCGGTCTTCTATTCCTCTCTCTCTCACTCTCTCTCTGTCCACGCAAAACTGCATACTACACACTCAGGTGTGTCGCGACATCTGGAAAACTGTGGTATAGGTACTTCTTTGAGAAGTGTGCAACTATAGCATTCACCAAGCGTGACGTTTCCCAATATTCGCTGAAGATGTCGGGCTGCGAAATTCGCTACGTGAAGAACTATACGTTCCATGGGCGTAACATGCAACCGTTCCATGTCTTAGACTGCACATGCAAGGCAACTAAAAAGTAAGCTTTCATCTCTTCTGGGCACCCTGCCCATGTTAACGGTCAATACGTGGGGCTTTTCCACCTCGTTCCTCCTGCAGCTTTATTAGTCTTTTTTCATCGGATTGATGCGCTTCAGTCTTCCGGCACTGCCGCCCCTATCCATGACTTACCACGAAAATTTCGAAAGTGCGCAAGCTGTAGGCCCTTCGAGCATGCCTGCGAGTCCTGAAATGCACACTTACAATTGGGAACTCTTTGTGAAGCTCGATGTCTGCCAGTCTCCATTCTGGAGACGCGATAACATGAAGACTCAGAGACGCAGGTTCTTGAGACACAGAGTACATGAAGCGTGTGATTGTCCTTATGTTTGGAAAAATATGCTCTGTTTTTGTGTTAACAATAAATTACTGTAAGTGGTTTGCACTTTTGTGAGAGGAAAAATGTCAGGTCCAAGATTCACAAAATCTAAATTGAGTAAGCGCTCTTTGTGATCGGCTCGCGCTTGTGCGTAATGTGAAGTGATAGAGTGGTCATAACGGAACAACATGAGGTGCACTTGCCCAACGTACATTTTGTAAACCAAGGCTGATGTGTTTAATGAAGCATATTTGTTTGATACATACTTAGCCTCATTGCAGAACACTTGAACAGCAGATATAGATAGCAAGCTGAAATTTCATATTCTAGTGCATGAACATCTTTTACGAAAATTCACACAAGCGGGGGTTACTCTACCTGCTGTTGAGACTCAGGGTAGCGTATAGGCAAGGGATCCTTCGTGCCATGTGGATGAGTACGTCGGGGAGTAGGAGCGAAATAAAAAGGGGGTTTATTTTACAAATATTTACATACTAAAAGAAGTAGTCAGACTCTAGTCAGAGCTCACACATGTCTGCAGACATCAGGATACCTCAGCTCTTCCTCTCTGCACGAAAGGTCCACCTTTAAAATGTTTTCCTTCGCTAGTTCTCTACGCAAGGAAATTCGATGAACTTGTTGCGGCGAACCAGAGGTGTCGTATAGTTCACAGAACTCTGCCTTCGACAACTAACCTTCGAAGCAAGGACGAGGCAATCTGGAGACAGAGTTCGTTCGCACTTCCTCCGCGAAACAGTTCACGGTTGCTACCGCTTCAAGGGAGGCCGGCGGGAGCGGTCGCTTGAAGGACCGCTGATCAGGCCCCATTAAAAATTTAGGTTATACACTGGAAGTTGTTACGTGTCCTCTAGGGAGCGTTCTGCCGAAAATGTTTTCAAATCGGCTCATCAATAGCCGAGATAGAAATATTTCAGTGCCGCGAACCCATGATTTCAGGAGGTGAGCACCACTGCCAAGCGAGACGCTCTCTCCACTCGCCCCTTCTAGCCTGCGCAAGCGAAATTTCTTCCCTGCGTTCTCCCATACTGGACCTCGAGGATCGCGTGACGCATTCGTCACGGGCCCCGCCTTCACTTTATTTTTCTCTTCGCGTTTTTGCAGCGCGGCGCACTTCAGCTGACGGCGTCCCGCGCAAGCTGTTGTGATTAGTCAGTTTTAGTTACACGTACGCAACTTCACGCACGCAAACGTGAAAGCTCTACGTACCATACGCGCACTGCATCTGAAACGCTTTTAGCTAGACGTACGCGACGCACGCCAAAAGCGACCATGTATCGCCATTTATCGCCTGGTATATATACTGCTGTGGAAATTGACATCCAAGACAAATCAAAGCCAAGCCAGTTGAGTTGGATTGGCGCGCAAAACACGCAAAAGTGTGTTCTTGTGCCGATCGGAGCTTCGCAATGCCTATAGAAGTACTATACCGCATGTGTCCTCAAAGGGGTTGCACTCCCTTAAGTCTCGCAACAAATCCAAGCCGTTTTTAGAAAAACGAAGGCGTGGAGCTACCTTGTCAGCGTGTTTGGCAATGATGATCTCGCTTGTTCGACATCTCGCGAGACCGCCGCGCGGAGCTCTCTATGTGCGCAAGGAACGCACGCAAACTTTTGAGTCTCACGTACGTTCGTGAGGCTCACGCAAACCATTTGCGTTCTGCGCAGGTGCACTGCTCACTCGTAAGAGCTCTACGTACGCAAAGCCTTTACGTACGTAAAACTAAAACTATCTATCGTCTCGTTTCGTGCCGCGCACGATTTTCCGCGCTGTGCACGAGGACACCTGACTAGCGGTATAAGTCAGTGCAGCACGAATATCGAGGCAGACACAAGCGGATCACAGAGCATGATCCTGCGCTAAAACACAGTATAAAATGACATAGTTTCGATGTCTGGGCGCTCGACTACACAACGTGGGAACAAGCAGACGAAACGGAAGTGCATCTCTCTTGCTGCGGTGCAAACTAAAACAAAAACATGCAGCCATTCGGTTTGTGTGTTTTATTATTTCTCTAAGCTTTAATTCCTCTATTCAAGCAACATAATACATAAATAACGGATGTTGCCTTAAATAATTCTCGAAGTCACGTGTTACCACGAGCGACATCACAGTGCAAACACGTGTACGTAGGCGCACTACACGTGTAAGTCATCCTCCGGCTTGGAGCGCGGCGGCCGCGAGAAGGGAAACCGGAGCTCAATTTTAACTTCGAGATCTTTCTGCGGCGCGTAGAGATGTAATACTTTGCAGACACGATCGTTATCGCGCAATGTATGCTCTGCGCTTGTCAGCTCAACATGGCCAGACCTGGTGAGGGGTCCTCTAGGAGAACCGCTTGTTTAGCCGTCACAATCGGTGTCGGGCCCTGTTTTCGTCGTCTGGGTGCTGGTGAAGGAGGCTGATTCTGGGGAAGCAGCAAAAGATTGCGCGTGGCCGATTTGAGGCGCAACACTGGCTAATTGGAAAGAATAAACAAGTTTGCCTGCAGAAAATAGTGCGTGATAGTTTTGCACCATGGTAGGATGTTGTGGCTTAATTTAGGCCACCTGGATTTCTTTAACGTTTAACTGCGCGAGTGGTTTTGATTGTGCCCTCAGCCAAATAGAGCTGCTGAATTAGGTAACCAAACCCGTGACCTCGTGCTTATCAGTTGAACGCAAAGGCGGCTGAGCGACTTCGGCGGGCAACGTCGGATACGATCAGTGATTTAACTCAATCGCATCTGCTGGAGTCCTGAAGGCGTACACTAGCTTAGGAAAGAAACATTTGGCATCGACCTGGAATTGACATGTACATGGGCGACCAGTGTCAGTTTTCTTTGTATCTACGTGCTCTGTTACTTACAGCTAAATCTGAATTTTCCCTGTCATACTTAGTAGATTATATGAAGTAACGTTTTCATGCAGATTTATCTGCTTATTTGATTATTTCGTTGTATTAAAGGAGGCGTCTAGCGTGAATAGCTTGTCAGAAGACATGTTGTTGAGGGTCATAGCGGACCATCTTTAGCTTACTACAGCTTCCAGCAGTGCTGATGATGTTGGGTGGTCGGGCATGTTGTCAATTCCTGACTTAACATTAACGAAAACGTTAATCTATTTTATTTTGTTTATGCCACGTATAAGCGCGTCGTACAAACTAAGCGTCCCGGATTTACTTTTTTCTCTGTATATTTTTGTTGCAACTGTTCAAGGTCAGCAGCTGCAACGACAGCAATGAAAATAATAAATAAGCGCTCCCTATCACGCTGAGGCGGGAAAACGCACAAACCTTAACAAGATTGATGCTCATACCAGAAAAACCGACAAAATTTAACACGTGATTTCAGTTGCGGTATGTTTAGTGCGCGCATCTTAACGATCTGTGCAATGGTTGTCTTGATCCTGCTTGCACTGAACAGTAGCCCCGACTAAGTCAGCATGTCGCTTTCCACGGCCTTCAAAAGTATGGCGCGTCAGAATGGTGCTCTAGAACGGCACTTCACTCATACGGCCTCAGTTCTTCCCACATGTCGCACACAGACTGAAGAAGGTGTGTTTGGTTGACGTTGCCTTCCTTTCCAATTTCCATGTAATGTTGTTCTCGACCAAACTTCGGCCAGGGAGTGTTGTCCGGAACATGTGGTACTCTGCAACATAGTCAATTATGATCAATAACTGTTTTCTCACAAGTGCTGCGACAAAGCTCTCCCTCAAAATTTCTAGAATAGTTTGAGGAGCTATACTTATATGTTAAGGTCTACTTGAAATGGAGCAACCTTTATAACTAATGCCCCCGCTAACAGTATAAGATGCAGCCGAACCTCGATGTAGAGATCCTATTACTTCACCAGTTATTAGATACAGCAAACAAAATCTAAGCATTAGCTTGGGCACGCTTTATTCCATAAGTGTTCTGCTATGACGAAAATGAAAATAAAAAATTCGAGGTTAACGCAGTAAACTAGCAGTAAATATCAAATACCTTGCAAAAGTAACGCATAAATGCATGTTTTTTTAGGTCTGAATAATTCGATGTACGAAAGTATTTCTTTTTGTCGCTTCCACTTTTTATGACCAACAAAGGGAGCCCATTTCGTACTCGGTAGAGGCGTTAGTTTGGTATGGTTTCGAATATCCCCTTTTTTCAAATCAATATTTGTTAAGGAAAGCAGACACGAACGTTCATAACAATTTTTATGTCTAGGTTTATAAGAAATATGAGCTGCAGTGCACCAAATAGTGTTCAGATTGCAGGTTTGTAAGAAGTGCGTGTACATTTACGTATTACTTGAGGTTTTCTAATGCTCGAGCTAGTAAGTGGGCGCGCCGCGTCGGTTTCTCCCAACACCATCAAACGACAGCACAACATAATTACTTTGTTTAGCGCGCAAAACAACGGACACATGAGAGATCACAGGACAAGGCCCAACTCTCAACTGACATAATTTTATTGCGTCACTCCTTTATAAAGAGCAGAATCAATTCTGTCACGTGAGTGGGCTCTGGTGACCGTATGTTGGTGGTTCCTGCACATGGGGGGGTGCTCACTGCGCATGTTCTAGATTCTGCACCCTATAAAGGAGTGACGCAACAAAATTATGTCAATTCACAGGAGTGCCTCGTCCTGACGTCTCTCTTGCGTCCGTTGTTTTGCGCTAAACAAAGTAATTATGGATTCGCACCAACTAGCCCGCAACACTTTGTGCTAGGCAGTACAACACTCGCCTCTGCAGTTTCACGCTATAGGATCAGGGTGGCTGAGGTAAAATTGAGCTTAGAAGCAAAGGGGAGATAATATCAATTGTTTTTTTTTATTTTGATCATCGGTCTTCTTTGGTGAATGCGATGCAAAATCCGACCTGCTTAGGAAATTACAACCTGGTATGCTATGTTCATAATTTTGCTACAAATGAGCATGGCATCGATAGTCGCCATAAATCGAGGCCAATTACGAACGTGAAAAGATGAGGAGGTGGGATTTAGGCTTTTTCTGTAGTTACAAAGTCAAGCTTAAGTGCTAGCACCTGCTTTTATCTTGGGCTATTTCGTCACTTGAATGTGGCATGATCGACCATAGCTTGACGTACACTACGACACGCAAATACGCGCATTGAATTAGTGAATGTAGCACACCGATGGCTTACCCGGTATGGATGAACGCAGAAATAATGTGCATGAAGTTCTCCGCGGCTTTGGCGTCGTCCTCAGAGATGTCACTTTCAAGTTTAAATACTGATCCAAGGGCAAACGCAATTTCATCCGCGTGAGTCGGTCGCACCCACTTTGGCCACCCAATATGTGATGGCTGCTGCGAGAACTGGTACATGAAGACAGTCGTGTCTGAGCCGAGAAACCTTTTGGCAAACCCTAACGTAGGGCATCCCAGCTGGCTGTCACCCAGCAGGTCAGCCGCCGCGTGCACAGATTCGATGCCATCGCGGACATTCGAACCACCGAAATAGTGATGGATGATTGACTCCGATTCCCGGTCCAACAGCGTGATCATCATACCTTTAGCGAAAAAAATCATTGTCTTTTTTGTAATGTCGGCCGCATCGGTGTCATCCCGGAACCCCTTAGCCACAAAGTCTAGGAGTCCATCGCCTTCAGCTGAAGAAATGCCGGTCAGTAGCTCGCGCGCATTTAGCTCTCGACTCATCAGTGCTTGTCCTGGTTTTACGGGTATCAGTTCATCTCCAACAACTGGGAAGAAACCATCGAGACCTTGGGTTGTGAAACTGCCAGTTGCATTCAAGATCTCTGCCACATTCTTTGATCGCATGCAATTAATCGTTGTTTTGACACTTCTTGAGTCCTTTCTTGGTGAACCACAACCAAGCATTTCTGCCAGAACACGGGCTCTGTGGCGCGCCTGATCCTTGCTGTTCTCAAGCGTAGTTGTGAAAGGGCTTCCGCTCTGCATGATGGCACGGCGGAACAGACCCTTGCTACCAGGAGACACCAAGTGTACAGCTATAGAATAAGACCCTGCACTCTGACCAACCAACGTTATTTGGTCTGGGTCTCCACCGAAAGCCTTGACGTTGTTTTTTATCCAGAGAAGTGCTAGGAGCTGGTCATGAAGGCCCATGTTACCTGGGGCATCGTCGGTGCCCATGTTAAGAAATCCGAAGGCACCTAGCCGATACGCAACAGTAACGGCGACAACATCTCCTCTGGCCGACAGCTCAGAGGCGTCGTGGAGCTTCATTGAAATACCACCGTACGAAAAGAAACCTCCGTGAATATAAATGACAACAGGCTTCAGGGATGTGCCGTTAGCGGGTGGACTGTAGATATTAAGAAAAAGGCAGTCTTCTGATATGGGTTCGGTGTCCTTAACCAGATAGTAGCTGTTGAAGTTCAACGGTAACTGAGGGCACATTGGTGGCAGAACCGTTGCGCTAAGGACTCCCGCCCATGGCCTTCGTGGTTCTGTTTTCCTGAATCGAATTGTGCCTACCGGTGGTTCCGCATAAGGAATACCCAAAAACGCACGCACTGGTTTAGTTTTTGTGGGGACAACCATTCCTCTCAAGCACCCTGTTGTAGTGTTGACAGTCACGTCGACATATTGCTGTTGGCCTGAGTTTTCTTGGCTACTCAGTTGCAGAAACATGAACAAGATGCAATGGCATGCCGTGCACTTCATTTTCTGTAAAAGATAAGAAAAAAAAAGGATTTAATTGTTATGCATATTCGCGTTTGGCACATTAGTACGGCATCTGTGACGCTTCACAGTTTTTGTGCCAGCTTTAGCGTGGCTCTGACACCTAAGGTCGGATATTGGGCGTGTCATAAATCTAACTATGTCAAATTAAATTACGCCTACTTCCTAGGCAGGGCTTTGGTCGAAAAAAAGTGCCCTTTAAGCGTTGCCAAATAAACTTTTGCCTTTCTACAAAGCAGCAACTCAGTCAGCAGCGAAATAACAGCTAAGATTAAGCGAACTTTATTTGACATTTTTCAAAACTAGATGTTAAATTCATCAGCACAAGGAGGAAGGGCACTATTTGTATATTGCAGTTTAATAAGCACTCATAAAATCTAAGTACAGCTCGATAAACTTGCTGTAAGCCACGTGAAGCGTTTAATATCCACAATTTAATAACAAAGTCATCCCTCCGACAAAACTGTTACGTAAGTCAGTTTGTTCTTCATGAATGTCAGAAAGTACACACGCCAAACAGCAGTGACAAAAAGGAACCAGCCATTAGGCAAGAGCCCTCACCCCGAAAATGAGAGGCGCGAAAGAAACGGCTAAAAGAAAAAGAACAAACGAGAGACGCAGTGAGCTCAGTCGTACTTCTGCCCTTGTGCTTCCGGAATTAATTCCCTGCTACGCCAGTTCTTCGCCATGGAGCACAGTTTACGGTGAACAGGGTGCAGAAATTGCGCTTCGCTTCATGACAGTTAAGTGAACTTGTCGTGATAAACAGGATCATATTCAAAAGTGAACTTTTGAACAGGGCTGCTATATTTCAATGATTACTTTGGCTATATTCTATGTTTTTTTTTATCATGCACCACTAAAGATCGACCGTTCCTCGTGATGATGATGTGGGGGGAGCGCCGCTCAGATCACTGAATAAGCGCGAAACGAAAAACAACTGGAACGAAATCCTTACATTATACCGGTCACGGGTTGCTAAATAAGAGGTTGTTTTGCATCCTAGCAACACTAAAGATTTCGGCAGTACCAATGGCGTTTATAAGATTTTTCCCTTGACGTAGGACTTTAAGACTTATTTCAAACAGATATGATCAATCAATCAATCAATCAATCAATCAATCAATCAATCAATCAATCAATCAATCAATCAATCAATCAATCAATCAATCAATCAATCAATCAATCAATCAATCAATCAATCAATCAATCAAATCAATTTATTTCCTTAAAGAAGGAGGAGTACAGGACTAAAAGCTTGGACAGCTTGACGAGGTCCCGACCCCTTGTAAGTTGGCACAACAGCAAGATGAGAGCCAGTCATACACAAGAAATGAAAAAAAAAGCATCACAATGTAACGGGTAATACAGAGTGAAACAAGACGGCAAGAAATAATCAACACTCATAAATAACAGTGGGGAACAAAATTAGGAGAATAAGAAGGCATGGTCTAGTCTTGCAAATAAATAAGTCGACAAAAACGTTTAATGCGAGAGTTTCGGTTTCTGGAGGGATCAAAATTTTGTCGGTCTAATAGGTTTAAAAGCGAAGGTAATGTATGAGATAAAGATTGCTCATCATAGGAGGTTTTTGGGGTAGGTACGAACCACATTTCTTTATGTCGGGTCTGTCGAATATTTGTATTTTCTCGAAGTTTTGCCAGATGAATTGTATCATCAATGCCAAATTTTACGAAATCTTTGTAGCACGACATCAACCTATAATTGTAAAAACAAAATACAGGAAGAATTTCATATTTAGAAAAAAGTGATTTTGTGGGGTGCGTATAATGAACATCAGCTATGTAACGCACAACTCTTTTTTGTAGCAAATGTAGTTTGTGCAAGTTTGTTACACCAGTTGTACCCCACACCATGACGCAGTACTGCATGACAGATACCACCAGAACATTGTATAGCATTATTTTTACCTTGGTCGGGAGTAAGCGACCCAGACGAGCAGTAACACCAATGTCAGATGACAATTTAGATTGGAGATGATCAACATGCTCATTGCAGGCAAGGTGCTTTGTAAAACGCACCCCAAGGATAATAACGGAATCCACTATCTCTAACTGCTCACTGCCCAGACACAAATTCATATTAGTTGTCAACTTTCCTCTATGCGCGTACAAGATAACTTTGGTTTTCTTAGGGTTGATTTTTAAGCAGTTTATCACGGACCACCGTTCTAAGCCAGACAGCGTCTTATTAGCCTTTATTTCTATATCTGTTTCCACGTTGCCTGTATAAAAACGGTTGTGTCGTCGGCATACGAAACGAATGTAGCGTTATCTGTACAGCGTACAGTGTCGTTTATATAAATCAAAAATAAAAGTGGGCCCAAAATGCTGCCTTGCGGCACACCAGTGATAACTGGCTTCCTTGAAGATATTGTGTTATTGGCTTCTACGAACTGTGATCTGTGGGACAGATAAGATCTCATAAGCGAGTGGGCGGTTCCACGTACACCATACATTTCGAATTTGTTAAGAAGGATGGAATGATTAATTAAATCAAAAGCCTTAGAGAAATCTATGTATATGCCTAGTGCCATATGCTTCCGGCTGAATGCATCTAAAATTATTTCTTTTTGGCTCAGGAGGGCTGTTTCCGTAGAGCGGTGCTTTCTAAAACCATGTTGAAAGTCTGCAATCAAATGGTGACGGTTAAAGAATGAGAGTAATCGCGCATGCATTATTTTCTCAATGCTCTTAGAAAATACCGGAATTATTGATATAGGCCGATAATTATTTAATGCTGTTTTATCACCGCGCTTGAAGACGGGAACAACGCGCGTAATTTGCATTCTCTTAGGAAAGGCACCTGTTGATAATATTAGCTTATAAACATGGGCTAGAATAGGGCTTATAATATCGAGCGCATACTTTATAGGGCGAATCTGGATACCATCGGTATCTAGTGACTTGCTGTTGCTTGTAGCTCTAATAGACGAAAAAACTTCAGGAGAAGTAGTTGGAGCAAGGAAAAGCGATGCTCCATTTCTGTTTTTTATTTTTATTTATTTATTTATTAATCATACCCTCAGGGCCATTACGGCATTATAGAGGGGGGTGGTTACAAGCAAAAACGGGTAAATTCAACAAACAGGAGTTATTAGTGCAGAAAATTATGTATATGAATATGTATAAACAAAACTATTTAACAAATGGCACCTAGATATACAATGTTAGCTAAGGCATTTGTGAGTACAGGTTGAACAATATGAAAAAAAAGGTTCCTAGTTATACAATGTTAGCTATGACATTCTTGAATAATTGGTGATCTGCGATAGTGGCTATCGAGGCGGGGAGGTGATTCCACTCATTGGAAGTGCGTGGTACAAATTACTGCAAAAAAGCGTTCGATCTGCAAAATGAAATGTCAACCTTATGAATGTGGTCTAGTCTGGGTGATAC
Source organism: Dermacentor albipictus (assembly GCF_038994185.2). Taxonomy (NCBI): domain Eukaryota; kingdom Metazoa; phylum Arthropoda; class Arachnida; order Ixodida; family Ixodidae; genus Dermacentor; species Dermacentor albipictus. Next base: position 165,288,339 of record NC_091824.1, on the reverse strand, counting down.
ATACGGAGGCGGAGAAATAAGTTTGTTGCGTAGCAGCGGGTGATGAAATAATTTATGAAAAAGGCACAAACGGAACAATTTTCGACGTGATAACAAGGACGGTAGGTTGAGGCTAGATTTCATGGCACTGATACTCGCGGTTCTATTATAGTTAGAAAGAATGAAACGAGTAGAGTTATTCTGAACCATTTCTAGTGAGTGTATTAGGTTTACTTGACCTGGATCCCAGATTGAAGCAGCGTACTCAAGTTTAGGTCGCATTAGAGTTTTATAGAGGATTAATTTTAAGGAAGAAGGTGCTTTGGAAAAGTTGCGTCGTAAGTAACCTAGCATTCTGTTAGCGTTACTTATTATATAGGTGATGTGAGTATTCCAAGTAAGATCAGAGGTGATGTGAAGGCCAAGGTACTTGTAAGTTGTTACCAATTCTAATGGAGTGTTATTAAGGGAGTACACAGGTGGTTCACTGGTAGTACGAGATACACGCATGAATTTACACTTGTTAACATTTAGTTCCATTAACCATGAATTGCACCATGCAGAAATGGCGTTAAGGTCAGCTTGAAGCCTGGTAACATCCTCGTCGCGAGTTATTTCGGTGTAAATTACGCAGTCGTCAGCAAATAGGTGAATTTGAGATGAAACACAGGAAGGTAAGTCGTTAATATATATGAGAAATAGGAGGGATCCAAGCACGGAGCCTTGTGGTACACCTGAATAAACAGGACTCAGATTAGATGTTGCTTCGTTAGCTGAAACGAACTGTGAACGGTTAGTGAGGAAAACTTCAAGCCAGTACAGAATTTTAGGCTCAAGGTTTAGTTGTCGCAGTTTGTAGATTAATAAGCTATGGCACACTTTATCGAACGCTTTTGCGAAGTCCAAAAAAATTAGATCTGCAACTGAAGAGTGGTCAAGCAATAGGTTTAGTTTATGCGTGAATGATACTAGTTGGGTGTCACATGAGTATGTTTTGCGGAAGCCGTGTTGAAACTCAGAAAAAAAGGAGTTTTCTTCTAAGAAGTTGGCGATATGAGAAGACAGAACATGCTCGATAATTTTGCATGGTATACTCGTTAAGGAAATAGGCCGATAGTTCAGTGGGGAATGTTTAGTACCTGTTTTGTAGAGTGGAATCACCTTCCCCACCTTCCAATCAGCAGGCAGTGAACCATTGTCAAGTGATTGCTGGAAAATCTTTGCAAGAATAATGGAACAATATGTGCTAGTGTTTTTTAGAAACTTAGCGTTAATTAAGTCACAGCCAGGAGCGGATGAGAGTTTCAATGAGGCGATTATTTTTTCTATGCCAACGGGTTCGATTATTAAAGGGTGCATTGCGGCGTAGTCGTAAGATAGTGTAGTTGGGCGTGTTACATGAGCGTGTTTAGAAAAGTTACGCGCAAAAACGTCATTTAATACAGATGCGCAATCGGCAGGGGCAATTCCAGTATCGGTGCTATCAACAAGGGTTATGGCGTCGTCATGTTTTGGGTTAATAGTGCGCCAGAACTTTTTCGTATCAGTAGTTAGCATGGAAGGCAATGTGTTATTTAAAAAGTAATCTTTAGCTTGTTTAAGCGCTGTTATGTAGTTATATGTAGCGTGTTTGTAAGCTGCCCATCTTTGAGCGTTTCCAGATGTTTTGGCTAGTCTGTACGAACGTTTCTTTTTGTTCGAAAGGCGCTTAATGTGGGTGTTGTACCAGGGAGCGTTATCATTACAGGAAAAAGTGTAGGTAGGGATAAATTTTTTTGTTAGTTCACGAATTTTAGTAACAAACATATTCCAGTTCATTTGAACGCTGCGGTTATCGAAATCAGTCAGGAAAGTATCAAGGAATATACAGAGCTCGTCGTTAATTGATTCAAAGTCAGCTTTCTTATAGTCGTGAATTGTCTTGATCTTTTTTTCTGATTTCGGTCGTGAAATGTTGATGTTGAAATGGATAAGGGAGTGATCGCTTAAGGATGGTAAGTAAGTAATGTTCGAAATAAAATCGGGTCGTGTTGTTAACAGAAGGTCAAGGGTGTTAGCGACTTGTGGTGTGATTCTGGTGGACTGGGTTATCAGTTGATTGAAAGAAAACAGTGCGCACGAGTCAAGAAAATCTTTTGCTAACGCGGAGAATGGTTGTATCACGATGGGTTCACTATGCCAGACTATGTTTGGAATGTTGAAATCACCTAGTAGAAACAAGGGTAAGGAAGGATAGCGAGCTACGACGATATTAATTGTGTCTTGTAATTCGTTAGCAAAAGAGGCAACGTCAGTAGGAGCGCGATAACATACGCCCATTATAATTTTTACGTAGTTTATTTCGATAATTGCCCAGACTATCTCCAAGTTAGTAGCCATAGTAATGGGTTGAGAGTGTAGGTGTTTATTAATTGCCAGAAGAACACCACCACCTTGACGCAACGTGCGGTCGCAGCGATAAACTGAGTAGCCATGGGCGGTAGAGAAGATTTCGTGGTCTCTAATATGTGGGTGCAGCCAAGTTTCGGTAAGAGCAATAATATCTGGGTTAAACGTGTCGACCGTGGAAGTGAATGAGTCGTGTTTGTTCTTGATGCTCAAAACTAGGTAGAAACTAGGTAGAAACTGAGCGTAGTTAGTGAGGCTATGTTCTAGGTCCTGTTGCGGTGCTAGAGTAAAGACTTCATTAAATGCATTTGGTACTGCATCTCCAAAAATTTGTTGCCCATCATGTTCCAATATATCAGGAATAGCTGAGTAAGAGTTAGGCTGTAACAAGGCATTCAATTTGCGCCAAAGTACATCACTTCGTTGATTAGCAGGGTCACTAAATATTCCTAAAAAATAAGCATCTTTGGCAGTTCTAAGTTTTTGTTAAACTGTTTCTGTATTTCTTAAACGCCTTAAGCAAGGCTTCATCCCTAGATTTCACAAATTTGGCATATAAAACATGTTTTTGTTTAATCATGTCAAGAAGCTCAGGGGTCAGCCAAGGTTTCCGCGCTTTAGGTGGCCTCGTAATTTTTTTGCATGGGAAATGCGTATCATACAATGGTTTAAAAATATTAATAAAAGCGGAATATGCAGAGTCGCTGTCTTGTGCACAATAAACGCTGTCCCAAGTTTGCTGAGCAATGGCATGGCGAAAAGCCTCCAGATTTGATGGCGTAATTGACTGAATATAAACTGGTTCTTTAGTTTTTTGAGTTACACGATTGATTTTACTCACTAGCAGAATAATGCCTAGATGGTCACTGATATCAGTGTACAGAACGTCGGCCTCTAATGAATGAATATTTATATTTGATATGAACACATCTAATAAGGAGGCGCTGTCAACAGTTATACGTGTTGCTGTAGAAATTGTATTTGAAAAACCGCAAGTTGTAATTAGAGTCTGGAAATGATTTTGCAGCGGAGAAGATGACAGCATGTTTATATTGACGTCACCACCTAAAACAAGATTCATTTTTTTCTTCTGTTGCATAACTGAAAAGCTTTTCAACGAAAGCAAGAAAGCGGGTCGCATCACCTGATGGTGGTCTGTACGCAACAGAGAACAAGTTTGTATGGTTTTGTAGTGTCAGTACCTCATAATCGGAAGTTATACCAGTGAACTCGTCGACTGGTTCAGCAAAAATATTATCTTTGTGCAAAAGCGCTACACCGCCCCCTCGCTTATCCTGTCGGCTACAGAAGAACGACTGATAACCAGATAGCTGGAACAATTGTGATGTGGGCGTTAACCACGTTTCGGTTAACATTATGACAGTAATCGGTATTCCGAAGCTGTGTATTAACATGGTAAGTTCATCCGTCATATTTGCGAGCGATCGAACATTTTGATGAAAAAATGTCATTGCTGGTTGCTTATCTGATATAAGATCCTTTACCTCGGATGGTACATAGCCCATATTTTAGATAAGCTACCAGAAAAAAATGGACCCAACTGTTGTTCCTACGCCATCTTCTGCAAGTCATCAAGATGGCAAATGGCGACAATGGGGCTGCCGTCTGATTTCCGGGCGAAAATCTTGCCATTGCGATACCAGGCATATTTCCAGCCGAGTTCTTTCTTTTTGCTGTTCAGCGCTACAAACAAGCGTTTCATGGGAGGAGATAAGTGTTTATTGATATAAATCGGAGTGCTGGGCTCCAGCTGAATATCTTCTGTTGTCAGCTGTTTTTTCCTTGCTTTCTCTAGGAAAGAATCGCGCTTGGCCCTGTGTCTGAACTGCACCACAATATTAGGGCAATTAGCGTTACCGCTTGTCCTAATTCGGTGGCAAACTTGAGCATCAGAATCTTCGAAAGGTACATCAAGCGCACCTGCAAGTTTTCTGGTTATATCCAGGGTGTTTTCTTTTGGCTTCGTTGGTACACCTTTGATTTCTATGTTGAAACCCCTGGTATGCTGGTCATTTTGCATGAGCCTTACTTCATGATCCTTGAGTTTTGCGAGCAGGGCAGCTCGGTCCTTTTCCAGACCCTCGACTGTGTTCCTTATATCAGAGTTTTCATTTTTCAGCTCACTCACAGATGTTTTCATTTCCTCATAGTTCTTGTTCGCAAATTCCAAGAATCCCTTCATTTCTCTAATTTCTTTCCTTAAGTCTCTTTCCAGGCATTCGCGCAGTTCTCTAAATTCATTCTTCAACTCGCGTTTAAGTTCTTCGAAAAGTTTAGATAGCTCTTGCTTGCCTGTCATTGCTACCAGAGCGCGGGACAAAACGGAGATAAGCGAACAAGAACGCGAGATAAATAACGGAAATAACAGTAACAGGAATGTGGCAGCAATGTGGCATGAACAGGAATGTGGCAGCAGTAGCTACGGCTGAATGTGCATCCCACTATTTAGGAGGGGCATAAAAATCACCAACCTGTACAGGCGGAAAGAAGTGGTTCAGTATGCGTGCACGTAGCCGTAACCGTTGCTGCCAACTGATGCGAACGTGCCTCTTGCAGGGCTTTTAAACCAAAGGGCTTGGGGTTCCGCGCAGGCGCACTGCGGCAGATGGTAGGCGGCAGACACGGCCACTGTCAAGATGCTTTTTCTTGGGGCGATAAGTGGCACAGCCTAGGTAGATGAAGTCTTCTTGGCGGCAGTTCCTTGCAGCTGTGATCTGTACAGGCGGAAAGAAGTGGTTCAGTATGCGTGCACGTAGCCGTAACCGCTGCTGCCAACTGATGCGAACGTGCTTCTTGCAGGGCTTTTAAATCAAGGGGCTTGGGGTCCCGCGCAGGCGCGCTGCGGTAGACGGTAGGCGGCAGACACAAGGTCGATTCAAATAGGTCGCGAAGCTTCGGGCGAAAAGCGGTTCAGTACAGATTGTCACCGACATCAGCATGGGGGGTTATGGGAGAAGCTATTGAAGCGCGACTATGGAGGGAACAGACATTGGGAAAGAAAAACGCGTTTTTTAATTCAAACGAGACACAGATTCATTCAACGAAAATAAAATTCCTAGTCAATGTTATATATTCGTGACGAGTTAAGAAAATACAAGTTTAATTTTATTATTATTAATAAATGCACTTCTTTTCAGCGCCTATCGCTACAGGGGCCGTTGACTCCACTATCACTCGCAATGCAATGCACGTCTTGAAATGGGCAGAAAGGCGCACTCGTAAAGGTCACCTGTTGACATACGCCCCCCTCACAGTTTGTGCTTTCTTGCTTGTCGAAGTTTGTCTGAATTTGGTGGCGCGGGTAGCTTCATCGCTTCTTAATCTGATCAGTCAAAAGTAGTGAGTTACGACTGCCAGATAATTGTGTAGTTGTTTTCGTGCGACTGCGCTGGCCGACGGGCTTGGCATCCGACAATAGGATCAGCACTCTACACCTAAAGCTTTCGTCGGCCTCCAAAGAAAATATGTTCTGTGCAGGGATGCGATTTCGACAACCATATGGCTGGCCTTTTCCTGCATCGCTTTCCACGCTGAAAGCTCAGAACGCCCATCAAATCGAATGGCGGGGCATTTGAATATATAGCTCCAAAGGAAGGACAACAAAACAAATTTCGCGCCTTCAAAAACAAAATGACGTCACTTCTGCTTTTAACGGACATGGTGTCACATTATTTTTTCTTCCGCCGGAAGTGTTCCCACCACATACAGATGGCGCTAAGCCCCATGAACCGCAGATGGACCGCCATGTTTTGAACGTATGGGCTCCTATGGAAGCTTCGCTACCAGGTATATTTACCTTGGCAGACACGGCCACTGGCAAGATGCTTTTTCTTGGGGCGATAAGTGGCGCAGCCTGGGTAGATGAAGTCTTCTTGCCGGCAGTTTCTTGCAGCTGTGATCTGTACAGGCGGAAAGAAGTGGTTCAGTATGCGTGCACGTAGCCGTAACCGCTGCTGCCAACTGCTATACAGCAGCATCGGCTATACAGCAGCATGTAAATGTAAACACTGAAATGAGATAAGGTAATTGCTTCGAATACCCAAGGAATAAAGCGAGCATTACCCTGACGTGAATGTGAGGCACCTCTTTTCTGTATACGAGCCTGTGTTGAGGACACAACCTGCACCCGTGTGTCCGAATCGTTGGCGAAATGTCTCAGACGTTGCAGCCAGAAGTCATATGGGGAGAACCTTACCTCACACAATCACCGCGTTGGTTTGATGACCAAATTAATCAGGGTACGCTGCTGTCCGGTTCAGTGGCTTGTTCACAGTCAAACGGAGACTAGAGGAAATGGCATGGTTCCCTTCGGAGACAGCGGTGCTGTGCTCGGTAGCCGTGTGTTTGTTTCCGTCCTCCCCCGAGGCCTTGATAATGTTTTTTTGCTTCGCTGCCTTCGAACAGCGTTAGCTCACTACAGAACGAAGTCTTGTAATGATGCCATGCAATCACATAACGTCGCAACTCCACGCCTTAATGTATCCGAAGAACCAGGAAATGAGGGAAGAGGTATCCAAGGACATCTTTATTTTTCCAACCGAGCTAGACTGAATCAACGGAAAGAGTGACGTCGGATTGTTTTCACCTTGCTGCTACGCAGGTGCCTGTAGCGGGGGAGAGAACTGAATGCCACCAGTGGAGGGGTTGTACGAACTTTGTAGGTGCGGCACGTAAAGGAACTTGCGCGGAAGCTCTTCGGCTGCGGCTACGCAATTGCACGTGGTGTTTTCACAATATAGTAGTTTCGTAGTTGCTTTCCTTTTTTTTTTAATTTATTGTCGCACTACCAGTTCTTGTTTGTTTCTTGTTTGCAGTCTTTGGTTATCTTATTTATTAGCTATATATAATTCCCTCCTTACGTATATTTTTATCGCATTAACACTTCTGCACCAAGAGTCGTAACAGTAATTTGCAAATGGCAGAACAGAATAATGAAAACGACAAATCAACGAGAACAGAAAACTAGTAGACGCGACAATGACGAACCCTCTTATTGCGAATAGTTAGCTACAATTTCAAATATAACTTTATAACTTTAGCGTGGATGAAGTGGTTGTATCTGCGATAGTTATTTGTCTGCAAGTAATAAACCGTGCTCTATACCATCAAGGGTACGTTAGCACAAGACACTGCAACAGAGAAAACATAATAGGAACAAGGGAAAATGCTACTATATATCAAATGACTCATAGCAAGGAACCACCCACGCATATATAGCTCCTTGGAACGTACGCGTCCCGGCCATATTCTAGCCTTACTGCGCAACAAGAACCACAGCTAAAATCTCCGAGGTGCAAAAGTAGCGTTTGTGAAGTAATATTTGACTTCCTGTAAGTCGAATACGGATGTAAATAGGGCTGAAAGAAGCACGTAATATTGCGGGCCTTTCTTTGACGCTAGAAAAAAAAAATTATTGTTGCCAGTAGCGAGCAGACTCCTCAGGACCTCAATAAAGTTCTTGACTGAGTGACTGCCAGTATCGAGCAACAGAAACATAAATACGAAATTTTTCATGATGACCTACAGTTTTCTGATTGATAATTCAGCTGTGATGATAATTTTTGCGAATATATTGAATTAATTGTAGTTACTTTTGTATTTGGGCAAAATACAGAAATAGTCTTAAGTGACGGCAAACAACAATACCTCGCATATTTCGTGCATATTTGGCACACGTTGACTGGGACAGCCTTTATAAACCCTATATGCTGACCGACAAGATAGTGCCAGAAAGTGAACTTTTGTTCTGCGTAATAAAAAAAAAAACTTCCTACATAAAACCTGGACATATAACATCGGCTCATAGGTATCTCTAAAGCATACCAACCTCTTAATGGAATGGCGCATTGTATTCAATGAATTCACTGAGTTACTCAATTTTGTTTATTCAGCCATTTGGCATATGCAACTGGGCGCGTGCCTATTCTTTGCTATCTTTCATCCCCCCCCCCCATCCCGCTCCCATGTGTAGGGTAGCAAACCGGTTGAGCTAAAGTGGTTAACCTCCCTGCCTTTCCTTCTCTACTTTTTCCTCCCTTCCTTGGCTAATACTCCAGAATGGCTATGTGGCACGTGCCACTGTGACGCAAAGTGCACATAATCCTTAAATGTAACTAGATATGTGCTGCTCTTCTCTGTGCACACCCCTGTCATCAACATTCTTCTCTGGAGAAACTTGACAGATCGCCTTCGTCCTCATGACGTCGTAGTGCCGACTTCAGACATTGCGCGTTCACCTGATTTGGTGTGTGCATTATCGCACAGATTGTGAGCGGTGTAGTGTATAAACATAACAATTGAATGACATTAGCTTCTGACCTTTGGGCGGAAAACACACACACAATGCGCGAGGTTACATGCTGCATCGGATAAAAATAAAGGCAATTGTACACATCGTCATTCATTCATTCATTCATTCATTCATTCATTCATTCATTCATTCATTCATTCATTCATTCATTCATTCATTCATTCATTCATTCAAATAACTTTATTGAGTGCCCTGCGATTTGGTGGGGTGGGCCTGGACGCCACCCAGGTTTCGTTAGTTGTATACGATTTAATACACACCTCTACTAAAGCTTTGCTCAACATAGGTTCGAACATGCGCATTGGATCTGAATATTTAAAAAAAAAATTTAGAATACGTTCACTTGGCCGCTCAATCACACATTGTTCCGTTTGCCCCATGTAAGCTTTTTCACACTTCATGAGTGTGGAATAAACAACTTCAGTCGAGCAATAAATGATGGCAGAGTCGTGCCTCATGCTTGGTCTTCGGGTTTGCACTGAAAGCGAACGAGAGTGCGAAACAAGACGTGAATGATGAAACAGAAAACAAGGGTCTGAAGCGTCGGTTCCCATTCGATAACCATGACCACACGTAAACCACTTTCGTGGACTTCTTGAGTGGAATGACTCTATGATGTTGGCTATTCGTGAAACGCCAAATTAAGGCTACAAATCGCGTCTGCTCGTCAAGTTGTAAATGTGTTCTGTATGTTTTCGCCATGTAGGGATTTCAAAACTTCAATCGAGTATACTAGCTGAAGTGACCTATCAGAATAAGACGCGCAAGGATTATTTACCTTCTAGGTTTGACAGGTTCTCGCAGCACCTATGGCTGGCAGTGTACTCGTACGTCTCTGCAGTGTACAGGGGCACTGAATAGAAATGTGAAAGCCGGATCACGTGATCTGAAACCATTGCCGTGCTTTCTATACGTGTCGCTTAAGAAAGCCTGAGCTCAAATGTGGCTAGATTCTAGAGTTAGATATTGCGCCCAAGCACAGATTTTGAAAGCAGCAGGTAGAAGTCGCGGTAAGGCTCTCAGATTGCATTCTCGGGCGTCCGTATTTTCTTAGGATAGTCCTCGACAGAGGCCATGCTAACCATTAAAATGTAAAAGAAGAGTGGCAAGAAAGGCAAACATGCATTCTACTAGTAAATATTCGGCAGTTGCATAAGCAGCCTGTGCGCTTTTCTCAATGGTACATTGAGATTGTAAAATACCGCAGTTTCGCGCAGTTTAATAGTCAATGGCAAGCAGTCCGGAGTTGCATCGCAGCTACATTATTCTTTCGGAAGACGCGTTCGCAGAGCTGGCATATGTATCAATATGCTTAGAAACGAGCTTCCTACACCTGATGTAGCTTTGCCTTCTCGAGGACGATATAGGTATGAATATCGGGGGCATTAAGCCAACTTTTCTGATATTTCCTCGTACACCGACCGACGTTGCTTGGCCACTTTATGTTTACAAAACCTACAAAAGTGTGGAAAAAAGAGTGAGAACATTGAACACCAAACTTCAGGGACTAGATTGATCTGCCTCTTCCTGATAACCTATGCATCCGAAGGCCACCACAGTGTTTCAGACAATGCTGCCAGAGCAGCTTGATAGGCACACATATTGGTTTGTCTTTGCTGTGAATCATGCGTCGATTTCCTTAGATGTGCATAGCTCTGACGAAAATCTGAAAATAACTGTCCATGTCTGCTTGCCTCTTTTAATTCACGCCGCAGTGTATTTAGCGATTCATCCGAGAAAGCTACCCCGTTTCTTGCACAGCTCTCTCTGACTACCATGGGTTTTGCAAAGAACCACATGCGCTAATCAGTACATGAATTACTGCATTGACACAGCCGCTCTATGAGTGGGGCGGTCTTTGACGCAGTTAACTGAAGGCACCAGTGACCGGTTCGGTCTAACGGCAGCGATGTTATCAGATTGTTGAAGAAGCTAACGCTCTCAAAGGAACAACGATCCATTTTAATTTTTATGAAGTTCTTGCCAGATTAAGTGCTGTTTACTTAGTACTTTGGAAGCATCCTCGAAACTCTAAGGCCAAACCAAAAGCCCGTGAAAGCGCTCTAAGAAGCGAACTGCACAAACACGCTGTTTTAATTTATATGCACGTCTACCGTGATTATCTCCACTTCATACCAAGAACTGAAGAACATCTTGGCTTTCGCTACAAACTTTTTTCCTCCTAGTTTTTTATTCTTCTAACAATTTCGTCTCATTTGCACATGGCTTGTTGCTTTCGATTAGTGTTTTTTTTGTGCGCGCGTGTGTCTACGTTGTCTACAAGCTAGACCTTTCTCAACTCACAGACTTCATGACTTTCCTCGGCGGTGCCTTACAAATTAGACTTGAGAGTATCTAGTTTCTGCTTGTCATCACCATTTCCCATTATTACTTTAGGATCGGCAAAAAATCAGGTTTGTTGCCTAAACATTTTGACACGAACAGGTTTCTTGTGGAAGCACGTACAAACATTACATTTTTACCGCCACAATATATTCAAAATCAAGCCACCTGCACCATTACTAGAAGTTCTATCTGCTCCTAAGTAGACTACCCTATACCACGTGATAAAAAGAGAATCGCGCAGAAACTTCTCTGGGAATTGTCAAAGTATGTGTAAGCATTGTACCACCAATATAAATGACAGCACTGGGGCGACGCGAACTGCTACAGGCGGCAGTGCAAGGAAACTATTGCAGCTGGTAGCGCCAGGTGCACCGACGACATTCCGATCAGCATAAGCCGTCATCGCTCTGTAGCGCCGAATCCATCCGCGCAGAACCATCATCAACTGTGACCAACCGTATTCCGGTGGCTGCGTATCGCGTGTCGCCGCGCGGACCGCTGTCTTGAAAGCGACCTGCGATTAGGGTCACAGTGCGGCGAGTGCTGATAGCTTCGTGCGCCCTGTGTTCTCGCCGCTTAGTTCGCGTTGAAGCGAGAGGCAGCACGAAGGTCGGTTAGCTCACTGCTGTGGGCCATGTCTTGAAAGCGGTCGCCTTACGTGACGGACGGACGGATGGACGGACGTCTTTCCTCGTTGGGTAGGCATAGAAATGCTTACGCATTTAAAAGATTTTCTCAGTATAGCGATTGTACCTTTTCACTCTTGTTCTTCTCTCCAATTTTTTTTCTACAACTGATCACATGTGCGACGGTAAAAGCAGCCGACACAGCGGAAGAAATTGCCGTGGCGCTGGCCGCAGCAGAAGTATATAGGACAGGCAGGCCTCTAAACATCTTAACAGACTCGAAGGAAGCGTGCAGAAATTACACGAGGGGCAGGCTTAGCAAAGCCACCCTCAGAATTCTTGGCGGAGCCAACTTCGCCGAGAGGAACGTTACGCACAAGTTAATCTGGATTCCGGCCCACGCAGGCATAGAGGGTAACGAAAGGGCAGACAGCCTAGCTCGAGAGACCACGTTCCGAGCAGAGCAGTCGCACGCTCCGGAGTATCACCCACACACTTGTGAAGGAGGATACACAAAAATCTTAAACTTATACAGAGGGACGAGAGCCAAATGTCCCCCACCGCACAAAACTCTAACGCAGGAGGAAGCAACGAGTTGGCGCAGATTGCAGACAAACTCCTTCCCAAATTTATACATCCTAAACAAAATGTACCCAACATAATACAGAGACACCTGCCCATGGTGCGGGGCCAAACCCACACTATATCATGTCACATGGGAATGTAAACAAAATCAATCATTCCACCAACACAATAACCCGAGTGCGGAGCAATGGGAGAGTCGGCTTACCAGCTGCGAGCTCACGGTCCAAAGGGCCTTAGTGCAGCACGCTAGTGAGGTAGCTAGGCTCAGTGGAGCCCTGGAATAGGGGCCCACCCTTGCCGGAAGAGGCTCCAAGTCGCCGGCGCCCCTGACGACGACCGAGACCTCGAGACGCTAAATCCTTGAAGGAACCAAATAAAGTTTTTTTTTCTCTCTCTCTCTCTATACAACTTAGTAACAACTCAGCTATTATACAACTGTACACATCTCAACTTACTAATTCCTACGATATTTTTTATAGCAGTCCTACGAAATTTCGTAGAAAAAGTTTGCTTGCGATGGCAATTACACGAACACTTCCGATGAATTTTCGACGTCGTCGTCGGCGGTGGCAGCGTCGCCTTGAGTTTCCGTATAAAGTCAGAGTGGGATAATAAAATCCTATCGCGCTTCACGCGCCATAAGGTGTAGGTGCGAGAGAAAGCGTGCGGCGTTGAGCTGAGGAGGATGGTGGCTGGATGAGCGCCCAGTGTTGGATGTCATGCGACAAAAACACGTGCAATGGGGGAGGGGTGGTGAACGCGCTGTAACATGACCAAGTGCGCGCTATGGAAGCTGGTGAACTTGCATCTCGTCCGCCAGCCCAGTCATGGCTGCGCATGGTTGTCCGCGTGGCTGAGTACGCGTGCACAACCCTCGCCCTGTCCTGGCGGTAATCTACCGTGGGTGCAAAGGTAAAAGGGTTTGTCGAGATGGCTGGTGGCTGCGTGGGCGCTGCCTTAACGCATGCCTAGTACTCGAGGTCTCGTCATCGCTAACTTCGGAGATGCGTTGAAGCATAAGATAACAGAAGTGTTCGCCCCCTTCTCTTCTCACTCATCATTACACCAACGTAGTGACAGTGAGTGTTCGCAGTGATCGAGTAACATCTCTTCATGTCAGCCCATGCGCGCATGAGACATGCTTGTTGATCTAAATAGAGAGCGAATATTTGCTGCAATTTATACGGCTGATAAATATTACGAGCCTTACTTCATGTAGTTGTATAATTCTTTGATTCTTTACCATGGCTGAAATTCTTCGTCTCTCGGGTGAAACTGCGACTTTTTAAAGATTTCTTATAGCTCACACTAATTAAAATCAAACGATTTAAACATACGCACCAATAATAAAGCGGAATAATTTACCGAAGTCCATAAAATCATTTTCATCGTTTTCGTCTTTTAAATCCAACCTTAGAATAGTTCTGGCAATAAATTCTCCTACATTGATTTCTTCATATCACACTGTATTGTATATTACGTGTAATGATTATGGCAGTTATATGTGAAGCTTCTGTCGCGTTACATTTTATTTTTCTTAATTTACGAAAATGCCAGTTATGCTTTCGAATACTTCTTAGTTTTGAATTTATATTGTTACTTGATTATTATTCTTAATACGTGTTGCGTTGCTCATAATGTATTAGTTCTTCGTAATTCCTGCTGTCCCAGTGGAATCCTTGAGTTTGGGGCATTTTCCTGTGTTTTTCATCACCAATGTGTTTCATTTGGAAACAAATAAAATAATCCCTCATTCTTGAATGAAAACCGAGAAAGAGACATACACAGTGCTGTGGTGTGTCCTTTCCTTTGTCTTCTTTATTTGTTTCTTGCGCAACTGATTTCCGTTTATCGCCTGTCTTCGATGTAGTTTTGATGGCTCTTTCTTTTTCTCTCCTCTTGTCAACTCTTATACACTTTCTCCAGCATAAGGTAGCAAACCAGATATATCCCCTGCTTAAATTTCCTGTCTTTCTTTAGTTTTTCTTGCTCTGGTTGTCTCCTAGCCGATGCCTTATTCTAGAAAATTACCAAGGTTGATCCAAATCGCACGCAAAAAGGGCCCTGAAACACTTTTTAAACATTGTAAGAAAACATAGCCGATCTGTTAACGAGGCCCTGCGAACATGCAACCGAAATATTACTGCATTGCATACAGTAGGGAATATACAATCTTGTGTAAAACACAGCGGAACATCGCTTGCCTTCCCTTCCGCAATACCGCCACATCAACAGCAGCCGGCCCACCAACGCTATCTTCTGATTTAGTTACGGCGAGAGCCTTCTCAGTTACACATAATAGATAATTTTTAGTTAAATAAATGAAAAATATTTACGTCTACTATCTCAAAAAAAAACAAAAAAATCATTTCATTTTTGCACTGCGCGTAGCTGCACGAGCTGCGCGTAGCCTTCGGGGTGGCAGCGGCGAGCGGCGAAGCGCGTAGCCTATCGCGGTCGCCACGGGGTGCCTCGATGAAGCCTTTCACCACCGTGACACTCAACTTTTGCCGAGGCTTTGCCTTGTCTTCTCCGCTGTGTAGCTTCCAGCGTGCTATCGGAGACGAAAAGACAGAGGCAGCCTGGCATCGCTGCGATAACTGAACTTATGGTTGAAGGATTCGAAAAATTTGTTCGGCATGTGATTCGTGAGACGACGTCCTTTAATAGTGAGTAGGGGTGTGCAAATAGTGATGGTTGAGACTGAATCGAATACGAATCGAATAGTGCCAGATACGAATCGGATCGAATCTCATATTGGATAGTTTTCGAACAGTTTTCGAATAATGAATATCCGTTATACCGATTAATATAAAGCGATGTTCACATCCTGGTATTCCTGAAGGTTACCAAGGTTGTGTCACTACATAGTAAGTGATGTAGCGCTGTTTGCTAAAAGCACGAATAGAAAACTAGCATTAAACAACTTCTTTCTTCGCATGCACAGGACTCCCCAAGAAGCTCGGATGATCGCTGTGTAGTCTCTAAGGTATGGCTACCTAAGCAACGTAGCCTGCTCTACTACGCAGGTTCTCATGTTTTATGTTTGCACTGTGCCTACGGGGGTAAAAATTTACAGTAATTTTGCAAAAATGTAATGTTTAATTGGGCGCAGTTGACATTCTGAAATATTTGAAAAGTATTCGCGAAATATTTGTATTTACAAATGGTCATTATCTGATTCGAAAACCAAATCGAGTAGGACACTATTCGAGTCGTTATTGAAAAATTTCGAATATTCGCACACATTTAATAGTAAGGTCATTCTACGATTAGGTAGAAAAGCGTTTTCAGGGTCCGTTTAATGGCATGTTTTCATGCTTTCTTCGCTGCCCGTTTTCCTGTTTGTTATCCCCTGTCCAGGGCTCGGTACATTGCAGGGCATGGACCACATATTCAACAGAAAAGCGCGAACACGTCTCTGTAAAGAAAGGGAATCGCCCATTTCTATGTTTACAGCATACGCATATATTGTATAGAAGAAAAGAGAACATAAATGATAATGATGCAAAGGGAAGGTCTGCTTCGTCTTTTTTATACATGAGGAATTTAATTGAACATCATTAATTGCAGAAGGAAAATGTTGGGGAAAAAGGTGCGTAGGGGCCCTAATCCAGTGCTCTACTGGCCTCAGCAGCCCACCATGCTTGGTCGAGGAATGCCACTTCGGCCTCTTTTTCTTCGCTGCCGAACCAGGTGTCCCAAATCTCCGTTCTGATTTTTTTTTCTCCAATGGAATGTGAGGCGTATTGATTTTGATTTGCCTGAGATCGCATTCCCTCGGAATGCGGCCGAGAGTTGGCTGGCCTCCGCACCACGGTCAAGTGGCCCCGTTTGCGGTGGGGTGGATGGCATGATTTAACCGCAGGCCCGGTTATATATTTGTCTGCAGGCGGCGCATATCATACACTTCCCTTACATATTTAGCTGAAGGTGTGGCGGGCAGTAGAGTTTTCTTTCTCGACGCTTGTGTTCTAGAACATTCCGGGGCGGGTGTGGTGCCTGGGTTCGGAATACGGGGGACAGCTGCTCGGTGAGTTGCACTGCACTGTGCGCTCTGCCGCTGCCTGTGGCTGCGATGTGTCCCGGGTACGATGTGAGCTTGTGCTCCTGGTTTAGTGTTGCACCTAAGAGTCCGGCGACACGCACAGGAACGAAGTCGCTGGTAAAATAATGGCGGCTGTGGAGTTATTGGCGCAGAGAGTACCTCAGTTACTTCATTTATATAATGAAAAAAGATATATAAATAAAAATAAATAAATACATAAATAAATAAACAAACAAACTATTGATCGTGTCCAGGAACAACAATAAGGTCATAATGCTGACACATGCATAAATTAGAAAATAACTGCAGATGAATATAAGTAAAAAAACAACAAAAACATTTTTGAAAAGAAGGGTATACATACAACAAGGCGCAAGGTGAATGCAAAAATAAAAAGGAGGAGAAGGGCAGTGGAAGGCTGTGTGAAACTATGACACCACAATGCAAAGCTTGGAAAATAACAATGATAGCGTGTTATGAATAATATGAAGATCTTGAAAATAAGCGTTATAAAGATACTGTATTCTGTGGACGGTCGAGTGTTATTGATGACAAGCAGGAACATGGAAAGGCCTAATTTCTCTGGTGATCTTGCTAGGAATACGAAACATGATATAGCTGAAGAGTTCAGGGCAGGTTAGGACACTATGAAAGAGTTTGAAAAGAAACAGAAAGTCAGCGCGATTACATCGGTAGCAAAGTAAGCACAGTTACAATAATCCAACAGTGCTGGAACAAGGTCCAGTGTCCGTGTTAGCAAAACAGCGATGACATATGCTTAGAAACATCTTCTGGGCCGGATCTATAATGTCACTGGTGGATCTAGAAATGACATTCCAGGCGACCGACGCATATTCGAGATGAGGAAGACCGGTCGTTGTTTACAACATGCGGAATGGTGCAGCAGAATTCAATTACCTCGATAGTCTGCAAACAGAGCCAAGAGAGCGCATATACCGTACTGCAACGCGTTTTGTGTGCGCAGAAAAGTGTGAGGTTGCACCAAAAAGTACACTGAGATCATCGAACTCATAGACCTTACACAACGGTACAGAATGCTTGCTGTTTTG
Organism: Dermacentor albipictus; assembly: GCF_038994185.2. NCBI lineage: Eukaryota > Metazoa > Arthropoda > Arachnida > Ixodida > Ixodidae > Dermacentor > Dermacentor albipictus. The sequence continues at coordinate 165,270,966 of NC_091824.1, read as the reverse complement.
CGTGTGAAAGTCAAGACTTCACTTTTAGTAGCATTCAAGGTGACGTTATTATCATTCCACCATTTAGAAAAAGAAAACATGTCAGACTGTGGGGTGCGACAGTGATCAAAAGTGGGCATTTTTCTTACAAATCTTGATGTCATCGGCATATAGAAGAAAAGAAAAATTCCAAATATCGGAAGCAATGGCATTAATAAAAATTAAAAAGAAGAAGTGGTTCTAATACTGATCGCTGAGGGACGCCGCTAATTGCCATGTAAAAAGAAGACGTTTGGCCTTTGACGATAATATAACATGATCTATCAAGGAGATAACTGTGCAAGAGATTTACGATTAACGAGTTAACAATAAAGTGAGTAAGCTTAATCAGGAGCACTGAGTGGCGACTACATCCAATGCTTTGCTGAGGTCACACTAAAAGGCAATATGTTTTGAAGAGCAAGCTGAAAAATCTTAGACGCGCCACAGAGAAGAGAAATCGGGTGATAATCCGAGACATATGGTTTGCAGCCAGTCTTGAAAACAAGAAAAACATGACAAATTTTCTACATGTGAGGGAAGCTGGAAGTATTCAAAGAGTTACCTGAATATAGATGCTTATACTGGGGTGAATATGCAGCCGTCGGCTTTTAGTACTGCGGAAGGGACACCAAAGGGCCGCAGGAGAGTAAAGGCTTTAAGCGCTTAAGTAATTCGTTAATGAGCTTTTTCTCTAACAGCGCAGCAATAGATGTAGGAAACGTCTTCCGCTATATATACTGACTAACGCCAGAGTTGAAATCTGAAGCATTATAGTGTAAGGTTGAGCAAGTGGCAGCAAAACATTTCGCGAGGGCTTGGATATCCACTCCTACATATAGTCGATCGGACGAAAGAACCTTCCTCGTTTAAACGATTGACCACGATTCCACGATTGACCTATATGCTTGCGCATATAGGTCAATAATAATAATAATAATAATAATAATAATAATAATAATAATAATAATAATAATAATAATAATAATAATAATAATAATAATAATAATAATAAGTAGAATGACAAAGCAAAAAGAAAGAAAGAGAGGAAGCTCTCTATTGAAATGCGGGGAATTACGCCAGAGCATATGCTACTCTGCATAGAGAAGATCGGGGAGAGAAAAGGCATGTGCGACAGGAAAAAAGAAATTGATCATTGTGTGCACCGGTGAGGCAAAGGTGATGGTGCTGATGTCAACTGGCCATATCTTGTCAATTTAGCGAATGTCTTCAAGGAATATGAAAATTAATTTCAAAGCTTCACGTTGCTTTGAAGAAGGCGTAGGATATAGTTTTATTACTTGGATCTAGCACCCGGCGTGGTTGCTTAGTGGCTATTGCATTGGAATGCTAAGCAGGAGATAGCGGGACCGAATCCTGGCCACGGCGGGCGGATTTCGATGTGGGCGAAATGCGAGAACATCCGTGTACTTACATTTAGGTGCACGTTAAAGAACCCGAGGTGGTCTAAATTATTGCGGAGACCTAAACTACGGCATGCCTCGTAATCAGATCGTGGTTTGTTCACGTAAAACCCCATATACTAAGTAATTAATTAGATTTAGTGGTTCTTGGGACGAAGAGCCCATTCAAATGAAATAAGAAGTTCTCTGGTCTCTGTAATCTGAACATTCCACCAAAATGATCATACTTGCCTCTTGCCCTAGCACTAAACGACTGATAGAGAGAAGAACGGCCTGGCGGATGGCGCGGAAACTTCAACTGATTTATTAGTGTCCGGTCGCGTACATATATATATAGGGCAAGGATGAGATTGAAGTAAACGTGCGAAAAGGCAAATTAAGCATTATGCACATCCAACGCGCATCTTGGAATCTGTGCGAAGAGAAGCTTTAGTGAGGCGGTTAACTAAACGCTATAAATTTGCCCGCTTTATTCCTGCGTCTCTGGCGTAAAGAATGATGGCGCGAGCGCGCGTGCTCCCGCCGATGCGCCATACTTACGTGATCCGATCCGACAGATCGCAGGATTTATGGCTCATTATGAACCAAAGAAATTTCAATTTTTACATCTGTAATTGCCATCTGTATAGCTAAACGAAGCTGGCATTTATTTGGTAAAGAATGAAATCTAAGGAAACTAAGCCTATACATTCATGAAACCTAGAGCCTGTCGAACTGGCTCGTGCGAGCATCAGCGATCGTCATGTGTCCACATTTCTTTTTTGTTTCTTCTTCATGTTTTGTTTTCACGCTCTTCAATCTCATTTTTACCCTATGTACTACATTTTTACGTGATCGCGCATTAATAATCCGGTTGAAGTTTGGACTCCACCTACCTGTCTGTTATTTTCGGTTCCAGTCTTTTCAAACTACATAGCGCACGAAGAAAGTACGAACAGTCACCAACTAGCCTCTTTCACAGCCATTTTCAAGAAAATTCGATTGTGCGTTTATAACACACCACAGCTATCACAGTGCGAATTTGTCATCCGTCCAAGGCGACATAGGTAGCCATTTGTGGATGTGGCGTTCAGAATAAGTCATTGATAAAAGGACTCAAGGTGATAACTCCGCCACGGGGAGTTCACTTGATGTCTGTCCGCGTCACTAACCCAGCCATTGGCGCAAAGTCCCTCCCCGTAATAAATGGTAGGCATAGGCCCCAAGCACGTAGCTTAATTCCTGCTCCCCCAACCATAAAGAGGACATGCGCTTCACCTCGTGCGTAAGTGAACAGGAATACTTATCACGAACGCTGATCGAACAAGTCAATGAACGCATGATCTGGCTTTGCTTTCTTTCGTTTTGCGTACTCGAACGTGTCAGTGCCGAAGTGGCGACATACCACCTGCGCTTAACATAGGCGCAGCGCACTTTGCGAGCAATTCCCCTGAAAAGCGCCTAAATCAATGCGCGGCACGCCCGTTGTCTTCATTTTGCACACATCGACTCTTGGAAACCGTGCGGTATCTGAACCTTGGGCGCTGCCCGCCACGGTAGTTCGGCGGCTACGGCGTTGAGCTGCTGAGATCAAGGTCGTGGGATAAATCTCGGCAGCTGCGGGCGCTTTCCAATGGGGGCGGGGTGCAAATACGATCGTACGCTTAGATTTAGGTGCGCGTTAATGTCCCCCGGGTGGACAAACCTAATCCGCGGTGTCCCGCTACGGCATGCCTAATTATCAGATCGTGGTTTTGGCACGTGAGGCCTCAGAATTATCAACCTTGGACGCTATTCTGGCTCTTCTTGACGATGTAAAAATTAAAGAAAAAGTTTCCTGAGGATCGCTTAAGCGCCATCGTTGCAATTTCCCTGTAGGCCGGCAGACCGCTGTTCTGAAATGTGTGGGCAATCGCACTACGTCCCACGAGAAATCAATTGCGGATAATGGAAACCTCGCTTGAACGCGCAACAATTGGTTAGCGAATTTTTATTAGTAACCAAATACTTGTCCGAGGAGCGAGGTTTATAGATAACGTATGCGGTACAAGACGATGCATCGGAGTTGAGCACAGCTGTCTCATACGAACATTCTGACGTACATAGCTGCCAGAAAACAAATTCTCACCAAGTTCTTTCACACAGTGCCGCGCAGATTCATCACTCACACCATTTCCCACTATGAAATAAAGACGTGAGCTATATTCATGAAGTGATACTCATTACTTAATCGAAGGATCAACAACAGTGATCTGATTCACTGCTCATGTCGTCGCACAAATTAGAACACTAGAATATTGCTCAGCTGCAGTGTAGGTCACGGTTCGCCATGCGGTGATCTAGCGGGAAAAATGAGCAGATGGGCAAAATGTATTGCAATATTTATATGCTACACGACGCCCAGAAAGCGACATATCTATTACACAAATTTGGAAATTGTTGCTCTGTTGAAGCACAGTGTATTGCTGAAATCGCACCCATGTCGTTTCGTTAAAGCTATGCACCAACTTGACCAAGATTATACTCTGCTATGTCCATACGACTCGCTCCACAAGGTTTTCAAAGTTCGCGCATCTCGACATAAAGTCCGAACGTAGACAATACGACGTTCCGATGACAATGACGTCGTCGTTTATAGCTGGCACCCATTGTGCTAAGTTCCGTGTTTGCGTTACTGACGCTGTTGTTATATAAACGTAAGCGAAGAAACCCATGTATGATACCCGCTGTGGAGGACTGTGGAGGACTGTCAGGTGGATCATTCAAAACAATAAGTACACTTCTAGGGCTGTAAACTAGTACAAGTAGACGGTACGGGAACAGCGAAAAGGCACGTTAACATGCGAAGAAAAGCAACAAAAAATTACCAACCCTTCCCCTTCCGGAAAATGGGGATAAGCGAAGCTTGTCCTGCGTGCACCTGACCTTCGTCACGGTTAAGCAACCCACAGGTAACGCTGCCGGATTGCTTCAGCCGCCCGCTCCCTTAGCTCGGGATATTCTCGTAACTGTCGGATTGCCTGGGCTCGGGCGGCTCTAACGGCTGGATCGACGTGCCGATGGCGAGCCCTTTCCGGCGAGTTCTCAACCACCGTTCGTCGAAGGCTGCCAGTTCCTCGAGGGAACGCAGAACGCATAGCCATCCCATACGTCTTCTGAGAATGAACTTAACGGAAATGAAGCCGGCGACGCGCGCGTGACACCCTTTCCTGTCATTTCCCTCCCCGGCGGAAGCGAAACGGCTCTGATTGGTTGCGTGCGTGGCGCGAGCGCGCGCCTGTGCAGCTGAAATCCTTGCTAATCACTTACGCTCCGACGCCGGCGCAGCTGTCAACTCATCAAACCGCCCCTCCCCGCAGCTGCCCTGCTCTGGGAGCAACTGGGGTTTTGCGTGATCACAACGCCACCGAAACTTGTGAGCCAAGACAAGCTTCGCTTGAAAATAAATCGAGAAGCGCCGATGGAACACATATAAGCGAACGCGTTCGCACGCACGCAAGCAGGCACATGCACACAACCTAAATATCTAAACGTACAGGGTGTCGCAGCTAACTTTAGCCAGAGTTAAAATATGTGCGAGTACCACGTAGGTGGACAGAACCAAGGTGATGTTGTTTGCCGCCGCTTGAAGCTCCATAAAATATTTGTTTCATTCTGCCTAATTAGATAATAAGTCCTAATTAATTAATGAACTTCTCAAATATTATAATTAGATGAAAAGTGTCAATGAGAAAATTGTAGGCCACATCGCCAATTCTCGATGCAGCTTTTTGTTGCTCGACACGTGCTAGATGTAGGTGTTTTTCCGAGCGTGAAAGAAGCCAGCAAATGCACGCAAAATTGCTGCGCGACTGACCACTCGAGGCACGTTGCGTGTATTCGCCAGCTTCTTTCACGCTTGGTAAAGCACGTTTATCTAGCACGTATTGAGCGACAGAAAACTGTATCGGAAACTTTTCATGTCGCTCTACAACTTTCTCATTGACACTTTTCATCTAATTATTATATTTGAGAAGTTAATTAATTAATTAAGACATTATCTAATTAGGCGGAATGAAAAAAAATAGGTATCTCCAAGCGACGGCAAACAACATTACCTTGCTTCCGTCCAGCTACGTGGCATTTGCATATTTTTAAACTCTGGCTAAAGTTAGCTGGGACACCATGTATATAGGGTTCTTCATTCTCGGGTAAAATTGAATTATTTTCGATTTTAGCGCACCCAACAAGTTTTATGGAAATCGGATTTCCCCCCTAAGTTTAGCCTTCCATAAACGATAATAATAAATGCCCCCTTTTCGTGATCGAGTGGTCAAGTTCAATTTCAAATTATTCAGATTAGTATAACATGGATATGTTATGTGTAAAGACTCAAACGAAGACCGGCGTTAAGGGAACGAAAGCACGTTGTCATTTTTAATAGCCGCGTTTACATAAATACGAGAATGGCGTATTGCATCACATTTCCTGTAGGTTGTATATATGTAAACCGCGGAAACGCACTATAACGCAGCGATGACGTTGCTCTGCATTGCTAACAATAGCTGTTACGATGATAGCATGTTTACCCAACTACGTTACGTTTAGAGAAGTGCGACTAATTCGTCTAGTCGGTATTCAGTTAATTTCCTTGCAAGAGCGTATATTTGTATCCAGTAAACCTGGACAACTCACAAGAACGAAATGCCCGACAGGCCTATAGGGTGGGATCACAAGTGCTTCCAATGCATTTGATAGCGTTTGTTAAGAAGAGCTTGTCAGATAAAAAAGAAAACTACGACATTTCCTGTGAAGCATACCTGTGTACATTACTCCTTGCATTCTCTTTCTGTTAGCATAGGGCAGAGAACAAAGTAAAGAAGAGATCAACAAACCTGTCACAATTTGTTTTTTTTTTAGTCCAGTTTCCTTTAAATTTAGTAATATTGCTTGACATCAAAGATTTGCAGAGCTGAGTTTGTCCCATACTTTTTGAGCAGCTGTCTTGTTTTTGCTATTACGTGTTCTTGTCTGTGATTTTGCTTGATTAAATAGAAGGTTTCTGTCCGAAAGGTAACCATTGCTTGTGTCAATTGCTTGTAAAAGTTACCAGAAAAATTGTGATCGTAGTGCTGCCAGACAACAAAACATACCGATTTCTCCCCGCCTTTCCTCTTCAAAAATAACACCCGATTTTTACCCCCAAAATAATATAACGTGAATACCGAAGACGAAGGACTCTGAATATGTAGTATCTCAGAGAACAATCATAGAAGGTAACAACTATACCAGTCGGGTCCTAACATTTATCCAAGCTTACCCCCGTTAGCTAGATAGAGCTATATTGCAGCATGTCAAAGAAACTTCATCGCGTAGTACGTTACGGCATGGATAACAAAATATAAAGCGTGATGTAGCAATGCAGACATGAGCATGCGCAGCATGAGCATGCGTTCTCGGCTCCAAGGGCTGCAAGAAACGCGTGTTTATCGCTTTGCGTACGTATGCAACCTTGACAGCGCGCAAAAAGAAGGAGATTTTGATGCCCTGTGTCGCCGTACGCGTGCACAAGGGCGCACACAGGGACGCCGACATGGCCATCGACCGCGTGCGGATCTCCTTGTTCCTCGTGCGCCTCGTGTATGACCTCTGAAAACGCAAGGATGCATACGTGTTTTCGGAAGGCGCATGCCAATTTTGTTCACAAAAACTGTCTCATTTGTTATCGAACTTGGTAACTAATAAAAAAAGAAAATGTGGACCTAACGCACTGTGGGAATTGATGTGGGCGAAGCTTTGTCTGCTGTTTGCGTTCATTGTCGTTATTTGGCGGTAATATAATGACGGCCTACGACAGTCGTGACAGGATGTGAAATGTTACCTTGCCTGCTCCGCTTGTGTTTGTTGTTCTTGCTCCGTTCGACGTTTTATGCGAGCCTTCGTCTTGTCGGCACTAAGTGCGCGCTTCGGCGTCATTCTGGGTTGTAGCGTTGTAGCTCACAAAACTGCCTCTCCTCTCTCTCTATCCCCTCGCTAAAATTCTCCCCGCCTCCTCCCTCTACTGTCGCTGTTGTTGCGGGTGAGCACGGAGACAGGCGCGGCCACTCCTGCGCAGCATTTTTATATATCCTCCTTGGTCATGCCTAGTCAGGCGTCCAGAGGGCAATGTGCATATGCGAAGCGTCATAAATATTGACACGAGCTTCTCTGGTCGTCCATGTGGGTCGTCTTCATGCCACACTCTTGTCATGTACTAACGCGATAGCGTTAACGTGTCGCAGAAAATGCGGTGTCGACGCCGTGGGCGTCGCTTGGCGAACAATCATTCTGAACCACAACCGCGTGGGCCCTCCACGTGGCGCAGAACTTGCCTTACGTTCTTTACAAAGTTATTCCTGGCAATCTTGAGAATGAGAGCTCATAACCAAATGTTATGAAACTAAACACCAATAGCGCATGCCTTTTACGTTTTTGTGACATGGCCCCGTCTCGACCACGATAGCGGCGTGACGGACAGCAGCAGCCGCAGCAGCATTGGAAAAGTCGAAGGAAGAGGCAAAGAAAGCTTCGCTTTAAACGCATTAAAACGCAAGCGTTGCATGCGAGTACGGCGAAACACACAGGCAGTCACTGTTGAAGTACCAGTTGGGAAATGACAGGAAAAAGTTTTTATATGCGTGGTCTTGTGTACCCAGACATGAATTTGTTAACGGATGATAGCAACTTATGCACTTTAGAATGACGTAATGACTTGATTGAATTATTAATATAGAACGGTTTTAAAATATTACGCGTACGACACCTCTTGGTTATATACCTAATCTTTCACATTGATTTTTTTGCTTGAATGTCAATTTCTTGGTCCTGTGAAGGTTTCGTCTCTATCAGTATCGAACCTTATATTGTATTTAGCAGAATTAAAACCAGTGAAACGTTGTCGAGCATTGAGATCAATTACAGTGAAGGAGAATAGATTGCCACCACGCTGTCGTGCAAACTACGGCAAGCAAAAAATTACTATGATGACAATTACAGCTGAGCTACGAAGTGTTGTGCGCAAGTATTCACACTGAAATTCATTACGCTTTTATGATAGCTGCTTGGCTGTGGCAGTTTTCACTCGCACTAGGCAAAAGGACTACATCCAGTACTGTCTGTTCAAAGGGGGGAGGAGGAATACAACATGGTCAGTCCTTTGAATACACGTAAAAAGGTATATATTGTATGACTAACGTGTGCCTTTCCTTCTTCGAAGAATTTTTTTTTTTTGTGTAGCAATCATAGATTTGGGTACATTGTGAATAGTGGTTGTTTTTTTTGCGAATAAATCACGTTACGTTGCTTGTAATATGCGAAAAAAACCCTAAAAATAATCAGGCACGTTTTGCGACAGTCGCTATACACAATGTTAAAAGCGGCTACTAGAAATTTTTCTAGTTTTTTTTTTGTGAAACAGTCAATCAGCCTAGTTTAGCACGTCTTATCGGCCAACAACGTGAACCACGGGTACACTTTATTCACCGATTTGTAGTCAACAATGAAACTTCATAAAGTTTTCGATTTCGTTGCCAACTACGCGGCGTTCTCGGGCACACTATCTCGTAAATAAATATTCAAGTATTACGATTATAAAGATGTTATTTGTGACGAGTTGGAGCCCATTCTTAGCATGATACAACAAATGACTGCCAACACCCTATTACAATGTGGCACTTCTGGCACGTAATTCCGGTAAATAAGCTGCGAATTAACGCTGTTATTTCGACCGCGGTGCTTCCGCATTCTTCGCGCGTAATGCATGTTTTATTGTTCGATGTTAAGATTTAAAACGCGTCTGAAATGACACTCTAGTTGAATTTTAATGTCCTGGAAACTTATACATGCTGCTTATGCCATCGGACCAGCGTCCCTACAGACATCTCTCGTGGCTCTTTAAAAACAGTGCTAATTTCTAAAGAACCTTCTCTTTCCATGCTGTTCTAACATGTATGCGTAACCTAACGCCTCCGGTAACTGTAAAATTATTCAGTAAGCTCTTATTGCCACGCACTTCCGTAAAATATAGTACGTAATATTTTGGCGTGCGCACCATTACCCTTCCACATTTTATCCCTTCTCCGCATCTTTCATCGCCCCATCCCGCTCCCATGTGTAGGGTAGCAAACCGGTTAACCAAAACTGGTTAACCTCCCTGCCTTCCTTCTCCACTTTTTCCTTCCTTTCTTTACCATTCTACAAATGGAGACAAAGACTACTGAAAATGATCGCGCACAAAACTCGCGTCCAACATACATTGTTGCCCGACACATAAGGACCCCTCTTATGGTATGAAGGCCCAAGAGCGTAACAAGGTCAAAAGGCACGTCAAGTTTGTCATCAACCAGTACGTAGCCAATTGTTCGTGCATTTACCGGTGACTTATATTGCAGAGTTTACTGCGAAAAAAGAAGAAAGAAAGGAAAAAAAAAACCCCGCTGATAAAAGCCATCTTGGCAAGCTAAAAAAAAAGAAACATTCGCAGTTCCGCCCGAAAGGCGAAGCACCGATTGGCATAGCAAATTAGTAGATACCTGTAGGAAGTAACGATAGTAGATTTATCAGCAGAATAAACTTGTAAACATTCGCTTACTAACTAAATTAACAATGATAGAATATGTACGTGTGACTCAACGAGTACGCAGAAAGAAACATGCCCAGAGAGATGGCGCTGTCTTTGTGTGTCTGCTTCTTTCTACGTCCTTGTTCAGTCGTGCTTACACACTCTATCATGCATTCAAACCAACCAGCACGCCAACGTGTTTTAACTTAATTATACAGCACGGTGTCACGCGCGCACAGGTAAACATGAACACATCTAGCTCGAAAAGCGCGGATACTCGCTGTCAAAATTCTGGAGTGAGGAATCGCGTCAGCAGCAAGTGAATTGACCTTCATGCATCTCTCGCTACAACGCGAAAGACACGTAAAAAGCACAGCGCATACGAGGCTACCGGCACTACGCGCACTCCCAGCCCCACTCGCAGTGTAGGGTAGCAAACCGGATGCTGTTCTGGTTGACCTCCCTGCCTTTCCTACCCTAGTTTTCTCTCTCTCTCTGAAACATTGCAGATCGCTTTGAAGATGAGGCACGCGTGGGCGCGCACTTTGGCCATGTCGTAGATCTCTTTCAAGGCACACGAGTGCCGGCAACGCGTCCCTACGGCTTCCTCCAAAGGCGTCTGCTATGACGCCCGCGATTTGCGTGGCCGATGCCGTAGTAGACGCCGCGGTTGCCTCCATTCTGTGCGGAGCTGCTGGCAAGGAGGACATCGAGACTCCCTGGCCCCTGGCAGTCACCGGAGAAGAACGCCCCTCCTCCCTCACCTGACGCCCCTGCCTCGCGCACGACAGGAGAGGGCATGCTATCCTGGCCGCGTGCCCCGCTCGCACACGCGAGATTGCACCGCGTTCGCCGGCTCACCCTCACAGGCTTTCACTCATACGGAACCTCAAGGTTGACGACGACGACCACAGCGACGCAACGGCGACGCCAGAAATGGCAGAAATGTGCCTGGACTGGACTAATTGCTATCGCAATACAAAAAAATTGGTTCATTTGTCTCAGTCGAGTGGTCAGTGTGCCTCGTTTCTAACAATTACGTTCCGTATAGTGGATTCGAATTCAGTGGATGTCTTTAGAAACTCGTTGCTCTCTAATGCTTTCCTCCCTATCTAATTTTGTGTTTCTAAATTAAAATGAAATCAGAATTTTTGGTCTAGAAAAACTATATTTTATCAACAAATATTTTTTTGCATCTGCTGCAATATTCTACGGCACGAGAGGGTAGGGAAGAACAAGAAGGGGCACGGCGTTAAGGCACGCAGCGCCGCAGTTCACGAGCAGTTGTTGAGTGCATATTGCTTTCAAATCACACAGGAAGCTCGCACCTGCTTTCGTATATCAATGCCCTTTATTAAATTTCTTTATTCAGGGATCTAATTACCTTAGGAGAGGAAGTGCAGGCGGAGTGAGGTTAATCATAAGGACTAACCCTTTCCCACATATCACACGTAGAATAGAGCAAATTCTTTCCGGGAAAATTTCCTTGCTTTTGGATGTTCATGTATCGTTGCTGCTGATCAAATTTCGGCCACGAAGTTCTGTCCTGGACCCGTGGAACTCTGCAACACACAGAACAACAGACATTTACATCGGCAAAGTCATTATTTATAGTAATGAGTGCATTAATGCGTGTTGTGTAGTGGCGCAAGGGCCAGGTATGGCTAAAGAGCGCCATGCCAGTCATTATTTATAGTATGTGATACAGGTGGTCTGCTGTGGTGTAGTTAACATTTCATCTATATTCTGCTATACAAAGGCAGACAGGAATACAGTATTACATATTAAAAATAGGAGGAAAGATAGCGGTTACATTGCACAAAAAGAGGATATCAGCCTGACATGAGAAGTTACGGGTAGCGATTCGGCATCGAATAGAGACGAACGCAAGAAGAAGGTCGGTCAAGACAGATTTGTTGGCAATGCACAAAATTATATTTTCCATTTAAGAAAGCCCGCGCTGTGTGAGCATATGTAACGGCTCTGCGAAAGCTTATATTGACCCGTCAGTGGGCTCACGGCCATCGGCAGCACCAACACATGCATGGAGGCGTGAGCGCGCCAGGCTGAGTGCACGATGCCACCTGTATACAATCGCATAAAGGACGCCAGAAGTGCCTCACCTCGACAGTGTTCTCTCACAGGCTGTTATCCTTGCGCAGTGCGTACACAACCTTCATATAGCAACCTACAGTGTCTCGTAAGCGTAGGAATATTAATGCAGAAAATGTGCGACTCACCCTGTGCGGCTAAAGGTAGAAATGATATGCATGAAGTTTTCGGCGGCTCTGACATCGTCCAGTGAGATCTCTGGATCCAGCTTGAATATTGACCCTAACGCGAACGCGATTTCGTCCGTGTGAGTGGGGCGAACCCACTTCGGCCAGTTCACCCTGGATGGTTGTTGTGAAAACTTGTACATAAACACTCTCGTGTCGGGGTTCACGAATCTTTTGGCAAAGCCCACCGTCGGGCACCCGAGCTGGCTGTCGCCGATGAGGTCTGCCGCTGCGTGAAGTGCATCGGTTCCGCCTTGTACGCGCGAGCCGTTAAAGTAGCGGTCTATTGCTCGCTTGGAATCGAACCCCAAGAGCGTTATCATTGTCCCTCTCGCAACGAAAATCATGGAATCTTTCCTGACTTCTTGGGCGTCGTTGGTATTGTAGAATTTTTTTGCCATAAAGTGAATGAGTCCATCTCCTTCGGCTTCTGATATGCCGGCCAGTAGCTCGCGAGCGTTCAGCTTCCCGCTTCTCAAAGCATCTCCGGGCTTCCCGGGTATAAGGTCGTCGCCTATTACCGGGAAGAAGCCGTCTAGGCCTTCGATGGTGAAGCTTGCCGTCGCGTTCAGTATGGAAGCAACGTCCTTGGAGCGCAGACACTTGAGCATTGCATCCGCACCACCACCTTGCATCATCATCATTGCCGAAGGGCAGTCCAGAGCTCTCGCCAGCTCGCCCGCTCCGAAGGCTGCGTCCTTCTTTCGGTTCACGAGCGTGCTCGTGAAGGGGCTTCCACTTTGCATAATTGCTCGCCGGAAGAGGCCTTTGCTTTTGGGAGATATCAAGTGAATGCCAACGGAGAAAGCTCCTGCACTCTGACCAATGAGAGTAATGCGGTCAGCATCTCCACCAAAAGCATTGGCGTTGCTTTTTATCCAGCGCAGCGCGAGAATCTGGTCATGAAGGCCCATGTTACCAGGTGCGTCTTCGGTGCCAACGCTCAGAAATCCAAGCGCGCCAAGTCTGTACGCAATGGTAACGACAACAAGGTCTTCTCTGGCCGATAGTTCTGAGGCGTCATGAAGCTTCATCGAGATTCCACCGTATGAAAAGAAGCCTCCGTGAATATAAACGACAACGGGCTTCAGTGATCCTTTGTGGTTGATAGGAGCAAACACGTTAATGAAAAGACAGTCTTCCGAAATGCGATCGCTATTCTTGACTAAGTAGTAGTTATTGAACTGTATAGGTAGCTGAGGGCACATTGGCGGAAACGTAGTGGCATCGAATACTCCATTCCAGGGTTTTTTCTGTTGTGGTTTCTTGAAACGGGCAGAGCCTACTGGTGGCTCAGCGAAAGGAACTCCCAGGAAGGCACGTACAGGCCCGGCTGTTGTAGGGACAAGTATACCTCTCAGGCGTCCTGCGGTTGTTGAGACAGTCAAGTCCGAGTCTCGCTGGCAGCTTACGCCCGACAAAACCAGGAAAACGAGCGGCCACGCAGTCGACCACATTTTCTGTAATGGAAATATTAGAAATGTGTCAGAAGCTGAGATCTGGCATTGCTGAACGTATCAGCAGCGCTCACTTTTCTGCATATAATGCCCGCATTCCTTATGGTGCGAAAACTGGCAAGCTTCAGGCAAAACCATGTTTTCAATAGTTTGACCATGCCATGAAGCTGCCCCATATCTTCGATGGAGAGCTACGCTGCCTAAAAGCAGAGTCAGTAGCCCAGGAAAATTAAGTCTGCTCTACTGCGGCAGACACTGCTCACCTGGTCTTCAGAATGCTTATACAACAGAACCTTATTTTGTTTAGACAACCTTACATATCCCAAATTCACTGTATTTCCTGGGCAAGCGAAAATGCCCTGTTAAATTTGTTTACAATCTCAATAAGCTCAAAATATACGTGTTTGTCACCAGAAAAAAGCAAAAGATACACACCGTTGCGAATATATGCTGGTGGCGAGCGCAAAACTGCACAAGCGACAACGAAAGGAAGTAATGCTGTATCCATAACTTGCTGCGCGGTGTTGTTGGAACCATAATGTAATGGCTAGCATTGTAGGTTCCTCACCGCCTTTCTCGTTTTTTTACGCCATCATTTTGCCTTATTTTGCCGTTAAACCTTGTAGTCATTTTGCCAAAATAAAGAAACAAAGAGAAATAAACAAATAAATAATGAAGGACCGGCGCATCTTCTAAGATTTAGTTGGCTATTTAGGTATTTACAATATACCGGAGGGTCTACTATTATGGAAAACGATTTTCTTAAAATAGGATTTCACTGATGCTTTGAAGCTTTTTTAATATCACACTTTCAGCGCAGCGGGCACTGTATAGTCCAGTACCCGTCGTAGTCCATTCACTAAATAACAAATAATAATTATTTACCTTTATAATTACTGGTTTTCGCGCCAACGTTGCTATGCAAGCATTGGAGGAGGAAGGCCGTAGAAAGCAAGAATAATTTATGCGGTTTTAAAAGTGCTACACTGTGTTACGATATTCGTCGCATTCTTTTCCTGCTTCGACCCCGAAACTTTGCGCACGAAGAGTGGCAAAACAAATTGCTCACGTGATGCTTTCGCCCTGTCGTCTTTTGCTTATGCCAACGGATTGAACACATGTGCACTCCTACTATATTTATTTGTCAGCCCTCCCGAACTCTACTGAAAGTAGTTGCTGGGTGCTGCTGCTGTCTTACCGGATAGCCCATGCTTAATGTAATGAATTGCATGCCGGATGGTTGGACCAAACCTCGGTCGCCCAGGCCTGATGCTCTATCATGTGATCACCGCGTGTGTCACAGACCGTAGCACGGGTGCGCGAGGGCACAGGCGCGCCCACACGAGCAGGTGCGAAGGGGGATGCGTTTGGACAGCGTGTGACGTGGGCGATCCGGTTTTGGCGAGCGCCTTCGGTATGACTGCACAAATACAGTCACATAATACAGGAACTAACACCACTTTCAGCGTAATTCATGCATTTAAGCAAAGCCTCACCGTACGTAGATTTCAACAGGGTGTGTTGGATATGCCGCAGTTTTTCTTCTGATGATCATGTCTAGGCTACCTAGCGTCTTTTGCGGTACAAACGCGCGAGGACAAATTTGACGCCTCAGCAGGTCATCGCAGCCAACTGCTATACGTCAAGAACAACATCGATGACAAAACAGCTCTTCGAAAGCGCTGTTTGCGCGTCATGTTTCGGTATCGGAGTAACAAAAGGTGAATTTTAGCAAACGAAGTTAGAAGTGAGAAGCGAGCAACATGGTGTGCGTATTTTCCGATAACCTTTGAAAGTAGTGTATGTCTATCACACAAGTGTCCATGGCATGATTATGCTATTGTGGTCAGTCTTGAGCGCTTAAAATTTTCAGCGTGATACCAGCTTATCAACACACTTATGAGCTGTTAGCAAACAGTGCACCTTGAAATAGCGTGTCGCAACCATAGCACAATAGGACGACCTAGTCCTGTCGTTGAAGTGTATAGGCAAGCTCACCTGAAAAATGCGTGTCGATGAGGTCATGGTTAAATTGACGCTGACGAGACGTAGTTCATCTAGTCGCACTTAAACAAGTTAACACGTGAGAAAACCAATGGCTTCTCCACATCAGACGGCTTTGTGCTGCGGTCACACCTCTCGAAGCGTAGGGGACGACTGGTGCGGCTCAGCGTACCACGCCGTTCAAACGTTCCTAGAGTTGCGTGAGGCGGCTTATTAAAGGCGAGTTTTCCTGTAACGACTTCCTTCAACACAACGATATCCCAACCAAAATATTTTTAAAAGAACAAAGAGCCATCGACTTTTCGGCTTGACTCCAACCCCAGACGACGCGTTGAAGACTAAATAGCTATGCCTCGCGGTAATGTTGCATACAAAGCCGGACGTGAAGCGGCGTCTGTTTGGCGGTCGAACAAGTCATTCTATTCTTAGAGCCGGAGAAGCAACGGTGCCTCCTCTCACGTAGGCTAACTTGCACCTTGAAGAGCGATGAGGCAAGGCCACGTGAGGCTGCCAGACGGCGCATTTCGGAAATTGATCGGAAGCCATCATCGTTATATTGGTCTACGACTATCTCCGTAGACCACAAACAACGAAAGACTCAGAGCCACTCTGTGTCTCTGTACACTCATATGGTAAACGCGAAAGCTAGAGATATAAGCCCAAATTTCTGTTTCTTAAATTAAAGAAAAAAACCTCTATTAGCGGCCGGGACGTTTGCATAATTCATTGCTTGCGAAAAGGCGGCAAACGTTCCATTCCCCACGACAACCCTGGCTTTCCAGCTGCGTCTGATTTCATGCCATCGAAATGTGAGTGCCATTTTTACTTAAAGTCGAGCGAGATGCATTTAGTTTTCGGCTGCCCGGGGGAGACAGCGAGAAGTGGTAATGCGCAACAAGATACGCCAAAAAGATGCACCCGGCGGCCGAGCTCCACTCCAAGTCAGGCATATGCGCTGAAGGCGGCGATATTAAAAAGCAGGTGTCTGCATGTTCCACCTCGGCACGCAATGGAGATGCGTCAAAGTCCGCGAGGACGGTGGTTGGAGCCTTTGTCACCCCGCCACTGATAAAGTGCGATTGCATGGCGCAAGCACCGGGATTCAAACCACGTTTAGCATGCTGCTTCGGAGGAATGTGTGTTCATTTTCACGTCGAGCTGGGGCCCAACTAGCTTTCCAACGTCTCTCTCTCTCTCTCTCTCTCTCTCTCTCTCTCTCTCTCTCTCTCTCTCTCTCTCTATATATATATATATATATATATATATATATATATATATATATATATATATATATATATATATATAGTCATATAATGAGAAGCCAACAAACACTGACACCAAGTACAACATAGGGGAAATTGCATGTGCTTAATAGTTGAAATAAAGTAATGATAAATTAATGGGAATTAAAGTGGATGAAAAAACAACTTGCCGCAGATGGGAACCGAACCCACAACCTTCGCATGTCGCGTGCGATGCTCCACAAATTGAGCTACCGCGGCGGCGTTTCCCCATCCACTTTCTTAGGTATTTATGTGTACTAGTAGTACTAGTACACATAAATACTGTACTAGTACTAGTACTAGTACTAGTACCTTTGCGTCACTGCAGAACAAAGGCGGCCTCTCCCTGCGATCTCCAATTCACCAAAAACCCCTGTCTTACGCTAGGTGAACCCAATATGCACGTGCGAATTTACTAATTTCATCAGCCCAACGTTTTTCTGCCATCCTCGACTGCGCTTCCTTTCCCTCGGCACCCATTCTGTAATCGTAATGGTCCACCAATTATCTACCCTGCGCATTACATGGCCTGTCCAGCTCCATTCTTTTCTCTTAATGCCAACTAAAATATCGGCTATCTCCGTTTTCTCTCTGATCCACCACCGCTCTCTTTCTGTCTCTGAACGATACGCCCAATTGTTTTCGTTCAGTCGCTCTTTGCGCGGCTCTTAACTTGTTCTAGAGCTTATTTTCTAACTTCCAAGTTTCTGCCCCATATGTTAGCATCATTCTAATGTAATGATTGCACGCTTTTGTTTTTAACGACAGTGGCAAGCTCCTTGTCAGGATTGGTGATGCCTGCTGTATGCACTCCAGTTCATTTTTATTATTCTGTACATTTGCTTCTCATGATCAGGGTCCCCTGTGAGTAATTAATTGACTAGATAAACATGCTCCTGCACAGACTCTAGAGTTTGACTGGTGGTCCTGCATCCTTTCCCTCTTGTTAGGCTATTGTACGTTATCTTTGTCTTACGCATATTAATCTTCAACCCCTCTCTTGGACTTTCTCGCTTAAGGTCATGAATCATTTGTCGTTATTCATCCCTTGTGTTGCTGAACGGGACCATGTCATCTGTAAACCGAAGGTTGGTGAGATATTCGCCATTGATCCTCACTCCTAAGCCTTACCAAGCTAATAGCTTGAATACTTCTAAGCACGCAGTGAATGTTATTGGAGAGATTGTGTCTCATTGCGTGACCCCTTTTTTGACAGACAACTTTCTACTCTCCTTGTGGAGAAGCAAGGTAGCTGGGAAATATTTGCAGATATTTCCCAGCGCTCTTGTGCGCAAAACAAACAGGGACAAAGAAATGAAGCAACACAAGGACGAGCGCTTTCTAACAAGTGGTTTTATTTTCGAAGAACCACCTGCTTAAATACCCACAGATTTGCGTGATCCATTCAGCAGAACACGCAAATAGCCCATATTAGCGCAGCTGTTAGAAAGCGCTCGTCCTTTTGTTGCTCCTTTTCTTTGTCCCGGTTTGTTTTGCGCACAAAAAGTTTGTTAAAAAATGAACCGGTTCCAACTAGGCCGATTCGCAGTTATGCTTATTTCCCAAGGTATGCACGTATGCCTCCTGTACTCCTTGATTACGTAATGTCTCTATGACTGCTGGTATCTCCACCGTATCAAATGTCTTTTCATTATCTATGAAAGGCATATATCGGCGTTGATTGTATGATATATATATATATATATATATATATATATATATATATATATATATATATATATATATATATATATATATATATATATATATAGCGTGGAGACGCTCGACTCTCACGCGTCCCCTGAAGATGTTTTCCCTGCATAGCGTTCGTGTCTCCTGTAATCCGGCTTCTCCGCGTAGCTACGCGCCGGTAGCGTCGGTGCATAGTTATAGCATATTACGAGCGATGGCGTGAGTGTTGCGCTACTAACGCCACCTAAGGGTGGGGTTAGTCGGGCGCAAAAGAGAGTAGGCTGGTGCTTTTTGGCTTGGGATCGGCAAGCTTCGTGGAGGTTTCGCTCACTCGCCCACGGTTTGCGAGAGCGTCCTGCGTAAGCCTTGCATAGAAATGGACGAACACAATCGTTCGAACGCGCCACCGTTCGCGTGACCGTATGCACGAATGATTAGGCGTTGGTTTCCAGCATGGGGGCGAACATATTTGCTCGGTATCCGGCCGCGGTTATTCTGACGTCCCCACTTTGTCGCGCGTACATCCGCATGTTCTATGGGTAGTAATTTGGCTAGGGGGCATTAGCGTATGAAAGGTGCAAAAAATGCCCTGTTGATTGCGTACACTACTCTGCGGTCCTTCCTTTGTCCCAAGAGCCCGTTTGAGACCCCACAATTATATATGTATGATGAATCAACTTCTGAAATGTTATAATTAGATGAAAAGCGTGAATGAGAAAATTATAGAGAGACATGAAAAGCTCGCGATTAGAGCTTCGTGTTGCTTCCTGCATAAAATTGTTGGTCCGAGCATGACAGAAGCTCGCGAATACATGCAAAGTGCCTCGAACGGCCGTGCGACTGGCCGTTCGAGATATTTTGCATGTAGTCGCGGCTTCTGTCATGCTCGGACCAACACTTTTATGCGGCGTTGACAGAACTAGCCTTTCTGCTTGTCACCATTAGAACTCGAGATTTGTCGTAGCTGCATTAGTAGTTAACGCTTATCGGGACTACCGAAAAAAGAGTACTGAAAGCAACTTTACCCGACAGTTCAATGACGACCACCAGCGTGAAGCTGCGACACTGCAGGAGTTTAAAAGTCGAGAATCGCGTGCTGAAGAGGTCACCGCAAGTCTGCCACCCAAGCAAAATTAACGGCGGGGAGAGGGACCCTGCGGCTACTATGATGCATGAACAGGGCAAGATTGTTGATGGTGACGCTGGGTTTTATATATCTGTTGATTTTTTTTATTTCTTGCTTTTCTCTGCCACAGCGTGATGTTAAGAATAAGGTCTGATTATATTTGTGTTAGAATATCAAATGCACTCACTCGTAATTCCTGCGCAGGAAGATCACCAAGTGAGCACTGTCTTCTTGCTAGATTTATTTTCCAAAACCTTCCTATTCGGTATATTCGACAGAACTGCAGGGTCGCAAAGCAAAAAATGCAGTTATACGTCACGTTGTGACGTAAAAGAAATATCTGAACTAAATATCCAGCTATAGCAAAGAAAGAAAGGGCAGGTTTATCTGCAAGATTATGTTCGCTGAGCAATAAAACAAATTTTCCCGTACAAATGAAAGCCTAAGGAAGTACACCAAATTTCCGGAAGGTAAAGGCACGACGCTGATGTCTGTCATGGCGCAGCACTAGAGCATAGAAACTGCCCACAATTAAAAAAAGAGGCATTTGCATTTCTTTTCGTAGCAGGACGATGGCTTCGTACCGTGGCCCACACTCACACGATACATTCCGAGAACACAGCGGTACCCGAGTTCTCTCGCTTCCCCTCACAATCGGCGTCACCTATTGAGTTGCGTGCCATGCTCAACATGAATGAATGCACCAGCACTTAATTTTCCCTGCTTTCTTAAGCACAATGACATAGCAACAAAACGGACTTCATTTCCTTTTCATTTTCCTTTTTATTTTTCTTTAGTTTATTTTTTTAGATGACGTCCTAGGTTAAGTGTACATAAAAAGGACAGAGCGTGCCGCCCATCAAACCCTAACGACACTAAGCAGGGCATGTTCAAACAGGATCGTTGTGGCTCAGAAAATTTGTTACCTCGGCGTGATGAATATTTCTGTTCCTTATTGTACCTTTCACAACCTTAATTTTTATTGCAGGGACTTATATTGCAAACACATAGGTGTCGATGCACTTTCCGGTGCATGCCGTGGGAAGATGCCAAGCAGGTCCACAGCAGTTCTGGTTCTGCTTTTCAGTTTTCAAGCAGTTCTGGTTCTGGGGTACTGGTTCTGCTTGACGCACGCTGCATGCAACAGCGAATGAAACAACTTAGGAGCAAGCTCCCTGTTTATACCAACGCGCTTGTTGATTTTTTTTTAGATTAAGGTACAGCTCCTGGGCACATAGCAGATCTAAAATTTGCGTTTTGTACAAAATATTTCTCGAAAAGAAAATGAAGACGAACAAACAAATGCGTATTACTTTCCCCATTTTCAACGGATTATAAAACTTGAGAAGTAGCTAACAATCGCTGAATTGAATTTTAGGCGTAAGACCTCTTTTCAACAATACTTCGATTTGGGCGAGTTCGTTCTTCTTGGTAGTGTTTCAGTCTCATGTTGATTTGTTACATGGTGCATACTTTTGTGCCTTACAAGAAAGTTCCGGTGCCGCTTTAGTTGGCGAAAAATTTCTTTCCGGAAAAAGTGCAATGACTTTCAGTGTTATAGGGAAGCGCCTGAATTTCTTAGAAAGAAATCGCAAATGGTCGAGCTCCACGGCTGGTATAACTGGCCCGAAATGACCAATAAATAAGGCCTGCTAACGAGTATTTGCGTAACTGAGTTCATCTCATGGCTTTCGAATAGCTCTCTTTTCCATTACATGGGCCCATTAGGAATTTCGCATCTTTAAATACGTTCGGGATCAAGAAACAGTCATTGCATGTGTCGATCTTTGGTGAAAGTCACCAGACAAAACCTGTAGTTTGGGCTGGCAGACAGAGAAATCTCCGAATTAGGAAAAAAATATATAAAATAAGGAAACGAATGATTCTGTACCTATAGATGCGTTCGAATATTTACTTTAAAATATTGAAAGGAAACCTTAACTTCTCAGCCCGCATTCAAACCCACAAAGGCGTTTCGCTATAATGTTCCCTCCCTTTTAAACGTATTTCGTCTCGGTGGCTATTATACACCCACTATGATGGCGATATAAATTTTGCACTATATGTAAGACATAGTGCTCCGGAGTGCCTGCATACTTAATTTACTGGAAATGCGGCAATTAGCATTCACACACATTCACGCTCTCAAGATTGCCTAAACATTTTGCCGCCTTACTTCTTCCAATTTCAAAAAAGAAGTTGTTCGTTCAGTGCGACGAGATCATTGGGGAAACCTATCTTGCCTCCTGAAACGGTTGAAAATCAGCAGAAAATAAGTATTCCATACTTACTGCCAGTGACTGCAATTAGGCCAGGAACGTAAAAGTTTTTTCACTCGTCAACTTAATACGTCCCCCCCCCCCCCTCCCCACCCCTTTATACTGGAAGTGAATTTGGTGTCATGCACATCGATCCTAGGGCACTTGGAAGCAACGAATAACGGCCGACTCACGCTCTCCAGCACTTTCTGAAGCAATTTTATGATTTAACAACCCACATTCAACTTGGCATGCTCATTGGCCATATTGCCCTGCCCCTTCCCTCCCCAATTTTTAACAATTTTGGTCTGCGAAAACAATTACTGTTCTCTCGGGACAGTAGGATAACTTATGTGCCGTTGGTGAACACCAACGCGTGTATTCTCCGAACGCGTGTATTTCTTTTGTCTGTCTGTGTTTCAGTGGGAAGATCACTGCACACTTTATAAACAAGTACTGACGAAATTGCCTAACTGCGCACGCCGGATAACTATAGGACGTGAAAACCAGAACTTAAAGGAGTAGGCAGTGGGCACTCTGCCAACCAGTGTGAAGTTACAGGTGCTTTTCAGCTAGCAGTTCATGCAACTGAACCAGGATGTCGCCTTCAGTGTGGTGTGTTGGAACTGGAGATTAATCAAAGGGCTGTTGGAAGTACTACTGGGAGGGTGCACAAGGAACAACCTCAAATGAACCAGTAGAAAGAGACGCAGGCTGGGCGTTTTTCGAAGTGGAAGAAGGTCAGAGCAAAATTTGCTTAGAAAAACGACTGAGGAGTATGAACGAAAGCAGATGGGCGACCAAGTTATTTATTCGCGTCCAATAAGAAAACGCTGATTCAAAGGGGAGGAAGACAGGCCGGTACTGAACAGAAAGTACTACGCTAACGGGACAAATAGTAGCAGAGGTTGAAGGTTGAGCTTGAGATACAGGGGCAGTATACGGGGCAGGCGCAATGAAGAATTGTGCGGAAACCATCGATAATAATTGTGGATGTAAACGGATAAAACGAACGAAAGAACTAACGAATGAACGAATGAACGAAAGAGATAAAGAAAGAAAGGTTAGAAAGAGCGAGCAAGCTAACGAGTGAACCAATGTTTTCATTATCGAGTCCGACCATCGACCAACCACGAGAACGCCGAAAGCACCAAAGAAAGCTATTCGCTTTAAAAGCCAGCTGTGCAACTACATTCAATAGTAAAGAATGAATTTGGACGGGGGAAGCTCTATGGTAGTTCAAAGAGCCGTACCGTACCCTTCAACTCTAGAACAGTGCGTCTGATCACACGGAGTTCTAGAGAAAATTTTGAGGTGAAGGCATTGGTAAAATGCGGAGCCGGCTTCTGTCGGAAAAATGCCTGTAAAAATATAATTCGGCAGTACGGGTTGGCAAACAACAGCAAAAACAACAACAAAAAGAGAACTGATTGCGTCAAATTGACCATGGAACATCGCGATATACGTTATGTTGAGGCTACGGCAGAAATGGGAAGGTGGCCGGAGGACTACTCTGGGCGTCGCTTTTCTTCCAACACTTTAAGTGCGATTCTGCATATAACATCTACGTAACATAATCATGTCGAGTAAGGAGAGCACAAATATACTGTCCATATTTCCCAAAATTAGGCCTACAAGATTTAATTTGTATCCTGGAGCCTTCTATTCCTGAAATTTGGTTTATTGGACTTCAGCGTATAGTCGCGTGTGCTTGCTCGCGCTTACCGGTTTCAGTGGACGCCGCTTGTGAATAAACAGTCAAATTCACTCGAGATTATATAGAGTCATCCTAGAATAAAATTTTGTGGACTGAAAAAAAGAAACACACGGAATCATACGGGATTTTAACATACTTGAACTCATCCAGTCTGACACAAACTGATATTCATTGTGACTAACTGCGATGTTGACTTAGTTCTACATGAACTCACTTTATGGACTCAAAATCAGACTTGCACCGACTCGCTGAGTTTATAACGTGCAGTCCTTGTTTACTTTTACAAGCTTCAACGCTCTTTTTCCTATGTGGGTGTCTGTGAATCACTGGGTTTTACCGAGCCTATCGACTTATCGAAGAGTTCACCGATATACGCAATCTTAGGGAGTAGTATGCAGTATAAGAGAGAGAGATAAAGAGAGGAGAATTTATTGTGGAAACGCAGAGTCTGTGCATATGCGATACAATCTAATGCCTTGAACTCGCATGCGGTCCCCTCTGTAATTTTCAGACTGGCTGGTCCTCTGTTTACTGATTGTTCCTCATCTGAACGGGTGAAGGTGGGAGCGTTGGCGATGCGGGTACCATCGTTGAAATGCCCAGTAATACAGATGTACTCTCTGGCGCCTCAATATAGCAGCCATGTATCTCGCTCAGAGCGCTGAGATCCGATGACAGCATACAAATGATTCATCCATGTGGCGTCTTAAGGCGCGCATGCAGATGAAAGGTCACCGTCTCACGACAGCAGTGCTAGCAGCACACTACATTCATTGCAATTAAATGTGTGAGTGTCCAATGGACCTTACATGCGGTTCACACAAACAGATGACCAAGAACGGGTTTACTTACCGTTTCTTCTGGGCTAAGAGCGCCGTGGAGTCACCGGTGTATTGAACAGTAACCTGTCTTGGAGCTGTGCCGGAAGATGGCTGGGAACATCGACTTTAACGACACCTGATGCGACGAAGCTGATCACAGAAGTTCTCAGGAGGTGCCATTCTAGGACTCGTTAGTGTTGCCAGGCAACAGTTCAGCTTATTTGAAGAGAGCCCATTCGCCACGCGTGCGATGCTGCAGCACGTAGATCTGGTTAGTGATTCTCGTTACTGCTACGGGCGCCCCGCTTCAGGGCTATCGCGTCTCAATGACGCACCGGTGTCCTTCGAGCAATTTTCTCGCTATACGGGGCGTTAAGAACTTCGGCGAGGAGACAAAGAAAGGAGAACTGCCCTTCGCCGTCTTTTGCAAACTCTGGGGTTTTTCCTCAAATGAGCATTCGGGTGTAAGCCCATAAGGGCTGGCAAGGTTACGAAGGGTCCGGCACTGAAATGCGCGAACATTGTTCGCACATACATTGCTCTTCTTCACTCATTCATCGATTTCCAGCCAAGTTCGTTATCACGTTATCAGAAAAATGCACGCTCAGATAGTCCTTCAGGGAGCCGCTCAGATTTCGTTAGTGATACGTCGCTTATGTTTTTGAATACTTGCACGTTGTGCCAGTAAAGAAACGTCAGAGCATTTGCGCTCATGGAGGACCAGCCTCCGGAGTTTATTATGACACTTGATGTAAAAAGAGATCATATAAATGTTGGTCAGCGCTGCAGTCAGCAGTACGTCATTGTATCCAGGCCCGCAGCTAGTCGTTTCTTGCACGACCGTCTGCTTTGCTGTAAGTAAACGAGAGTTGTAAGAAAATGGACTTACCGACTTAACAATTAAAAAAAAAGATGAAGTCACTGCAGAGAGGCCTTCGTGGTAAAGACGGCCTGTTATGACGAAGCACTTAAACAATAGTTCCAAGAACGCATGAATAAGCCTTGTAATCATAATTATGCTTGTTACACTTGTTTTCGTCAATGGGTTTCTTCATTAAGCAGCTCCAAAATTATAATTGTTCATGGTCACAACGGAAGAACCCAAATACTGCATCGACTGCTACACAAAAAGACTCTAGCAGAAGGACGGATTCTATTATTGCATTTTCACGTTTTCGACACGTACGGCTTTTTATACAAGAGTAAGCTGACATAAATGAATACATGAATGACGACGATAGCCTAATCTAGATAGCAAGATAAACAGTAATAATGTCTCGCCTCGCATGACTGTTTACGTAAAATTCTCTAAAGCAACACAGGAAACGAACAATCCAGTGACACTCATGAGTTCCAGTACATAATGTAGAGATCTCATAATGTGCCACGTGTACCAAGTACATTATTTGCATACGCACGTAAGGCTATAAAGAGTAAAATTGGGAGCGTCGCAATGTGTTGACATTGTGATGGAGCTTTCGCATTTTGTGAGCTTCTGGTTTGCACATGCACGTAACATGGGGCGAATTAAAAATGCAGTCCTGACAATTAACCAGTGCGCTCATATATGCAGTGATACTCTATGTACACAAAAGATGGAGCTTTTTTCCAGATTCGACAACCACTTGAGAGTTGATACATTGCTCAACAATTTGCATTAAACCTTTAGAAGGCCATGTGCACAGATGCGTAACATTGCAACATCCGTATATCTGCATTCATTAAAAATTCTAGCAATGAGCAAAACCTGAGCAAATGTTGCCATTCATCATTATCGCCATCGTCATCACCTATTTTTTGTGCACTGTGGATAGAAGACCACTTTCAGCGATGTCCAATTAACCTTCCTTCCATCGCCCGACTCCATGGATCCTGTACCTGTTAATTTCACGATCTAATAAATTGATCTTATATTATGCCGCTTTCGACAGCATTTTCTTTGGCGAGTACCCATTCTCGCACTAGAATGCGCCACTGGCTGTATGCCCTGCCCGGGGCCTGCCCAACTCCATTTATTTGTATTAATCTAAACTAGAATATCCCGCTACTCGGCACAGTGGCTTAGTGGCTGTGGCGTTGTGCAGCTGAGGACGCGGGTTTGGTTCCCGACCATTGCGGCTGCACTTCGGTTGGGGCACAATGCAAATGCACTAGTGCACCATGCTTTGCATTTTTTTACGTTAAAGAACCACAGGCAGTAAACATTAAAGCCAAGTCCCGCACTACGGTGTCCTTCATAATCCAATTTACAGTTCTAGGAGGTTCATTCTCAACTTTATTTAAGAATATACTGCCGTACACACTGTCACCTTCCTGTCTTCTAACGTTACTGTCACATTCTTTTTTCGAAGGCAGTCGCGCGATGCTCAATTTCCTCTCTCAACATTTTTCGTCATCCTACAAGATTCGGCCACATTGGTTAACGCTGGAATAATGCAGTGATCAAAAACTGTTTTTTGGAGGATATCGGCAAGCTGCCGTCACTACTTCTGAATGCCTGTCATATGCGTTCAAATTCATCTGTACTTTTTTGGAATTTTTTTTTTTCGTGATACTAGTCACCTCTGCCTCCATGGTGTAGATAAATGCGTTGCTTTGCTGTTTCAAGGCGATGGCTACTAATCACAAAAACCACTTTTCTTGTGGCGCCACTGAATTTAGTTTCAAGCATATTATTCTACTGAGATATTCTTAAACTATGCTGTTTCTGGCCGCTATCATGTTTGTAAGACATCTCCAGTGTCGTTGAACACAGCAATGTCATCTGAAAACTGCAGGTCTTTGAGGTATTGTTTATTAACGCTTACGCCTAACCATTATCAACCTAGGATACTTTCTGACAAACATGCAGTCTCTAATAACGGAGAGATTATTTCTCCGTGGCTGGCACCATTTTTAACCGGCATTCGTTGATCGATACTGTCGTTGTTATACCGTCGAGTTGTGTTCGACTTCTGGTAACACCATGGACAACTGACCTCCATGTGATACTTACACCTCGCGGATCTTTTGAGCTGAAAAATAATTTTGTTTATCTTAGAAACATGTCCTTCTTTAAATCTCGCCACCTTCTCTGTTACTTCAGGAAGGAGAGCACATTTCTCATTTCGAAGTTTATCAAAGTTTACCTCGAAGTTTATCGAAGTTTATCTCCAAATTTATCGAAGTTTTGTCATGTCGAAGTTTATGCGGAAGACATCCAAAATATTTAGCAGCTCAAATTTGTCTCTCATTTTTTTCTTCTATTAAAATGCAATCTTGTTGCTATTTATAATGCACTTCTCCCACCGCATTTTATATAAATTTCTACGGGCAAGCTAAGCAAAAAAATAAAAGATGATCCAATGCACATGTTGGAATATGTGAAGCGATGCATTAGTAAAGCGTGGATAATTGAAAGCTTTACAACTAACCGCGATGCATATAATTTTGTTTAAATACATCCAATTCATTACGCGTGCAGTCTCATGCGATGTTTAGGTCCACCCAACATAAAAATAATAACTTAATTTTTTATGTCTATGCAAATAATTATTTACAAGCTATGCCGAAATAAAAACGCTAAATCAGGTGGACACAGAATGTGAGACGCCTACGCAGCGATGTCATGAGGACGTAGGCGCTGCATAATACTTGTCGAGGAAGGCATGGTGATGACAGGTGTGTGGCCCAGTCAAGTAGGACACCTATTCAGCAACATTTAAGGATTATGTAACACTTGAAGAAACAAGTCCACTTGTCGAAACGTAGGCTCCTGCTTTCACCTTGTTCTAATTTTGCTCATCGTCTTCTGTCACCGTGGAACATACCCATTCTGGAGGATTGGCCTAGACACACATCCTATGACACATACCGAATGGCTGAATCAATGAAGATTAGGTAAATCGAAAAATCCGCTGAATATTATTATGCTTTATTATATTAACAGGCTGGTGTGCTTTAGAGATGCCTCTGAGCCGACATGCATGTACAGGTATTGTGCAGGAATTTATTGTTTTCTTGCGCAGAAGAAAGGATCGCCTACTTGCACTACTTCATCCGAAAGCATACAAGCCCGTTCGCTGCTACTTTTATTCGCAGCACATATAACCTTCCTATATAATACTGACAAACATATCCGCCGAGATACTGACCGGCCAAGCAGGCAGCGCCCAGAAGCCACGCCAAACTTTGGAAAGTATAGGCAAATAAAGCTTCGCTTTAAAATCACGCTCTTGTTAGATTTATTGTACGCTGCAATGCTTTTCTAGAAGCGAAAGTCTTCGCCGGTGATTCGCAATCATTCGTGCACTAGAACAGCTCTAAAGCTCACCGTTATACGACCGCAGAGAATCGTAATGGTGATCAACACGACGCTACTGAGAAAACAAACAACTGCTACGAATGTAACGCTTTCTAACCTTAAGTACTCAAATTTAACGTCTTATTAAGCACCTGACGGTGGTGCTTCACGTGAAGACATCTTCCTCTGCATGCAATTAAAGTACGTGAAGGGCTAGTGATGCCAGCTCCTTATTGCGAATAAAGTTTAAGTAAGATGGGCCTCATGTTATCACGCGTTTTGTGTTATTTATGTTCTGAACCAATTTAGTGCATTTACGTTACCAGACTTCCTTTTTTGTTCTTGTTAGCCGTTTTTTTTGTTTAGTGCGGGCTCATATTTAGTATATCTTTGCTCCAGCGCATCTTAAAGGTTATGTATTAAAAATTATCTTGCCTCTCATATCCCCCTGATTCATTCACCTAAATAACGGCTGCTTTCACGTAGAGACAACAACTAAGCATGTTATCTTGTTGCTCCTGTTTTCTGTATTGCTAGTACACTTCAACGGTACATAAACGTCGAGGGCCAAGTTTTTAGAAACAGCCGTTTCGTTGCATCTAGTACGCTGGCACAACGCGTGAAAGAAAGTCAAAGTAAAAGAATAGCGAAAGTATATATGTACAAATTTTATGGAAGTCGGTAAAAATGTCTGTATACTTCATCAACTGCCTTGTCTTGAATTTAGGGCTCTTAAGCAACTTTTTGGGGAGATCCTATCTATGAGTTCAGACGGCGTTTGCATATTGGGCATATTTCATGACCTGTACAAGTAAGGAATACCTTCTGCCCTTTCTCTAATCTATGTGGTTCTGATCGGAAGCACCAATTAGCTGCTAGAAATGCAGAGTTAATAAGGGGGCTGACAGATGGAGTACCACACCATAGAGGTTTAACTGAAGGCATGTGGGGAAATGCGCGCTATTTACGTAACAACCTAAGAAGGCCCCGAGAATCTAATTTTTTTGTTAACAACGCAAGATAGCAGTGGTCGTTGCGCTTCAATGAACAAAACGAAAAAGAACAAGAAAATATATTACCTACCCCCAGATGTACCTATAGTCGCTAGGAACAAAGATAACAGAGAACTCTCGAGTCCGACTACGCGGCTATACTTCTGATGTAGCGTGTTAATTTGATCTATGGAAGGTGGCTGGCACTGTCTATGTACACAGATTAGAACAGTACATCTAAAGGAGCGCTTGTTGTTCCGGCCTTTCACGTTAGCAGATAGGGACGCCATGTCTGCTGCGAGCTTTTGAAATTTTGAATGTTTACAGTAAGCGGGTTGAGCGGGGGGAACTAATTACCAATATTATTTCTTATGTATGTGATATTTAGGACATGTTCGCGGCTTAAATTGCGCCGGCCAATGCTTTGCGTACAGTCCACTGGAGAATAGGGGTTAAGTCTTGAGGGCTTTAGCCCGGAGTCTGCCGTCATTTGCAACAACTGCCTGCCTCTGGCTCGCACCATGACAAAAGAACGCGCGCTCTCTATCCGTGTCCACAGCAACTGCATATACACGTCCTTCATCGCTTGCCCTGTTTATTTCCAGTCTTGTTTATTTCCTTGTATGACGAAGAACTCGTACCGCGTGTTGCTTTGCCTAGTTGCCCTCATTTCTTCCAGGTGGCGACGTTGTCTCCGGTGAGCTGGTTTCCGATGTTTGCTGCCGCCAGACTGTGCTCCTTTCCTGCCAACGACCGGTTCGTCATAGGAAGAAAAAAGTGCGGTCTCGGGTAGTTTCCTGGCCTTAAGCGCAACGAGTGGAATGGGCTAAGGAGTGTTTGGAGTTTCGCGTGCCACGTTCGTCAGTCAGTCCGCACATCAGTCAGTTGTGGCCGCGTTCGCTTGGGAACAGTGCAGCCTTAGCGATAAGCGCGGAGATCCACGCCTGGATGGGGACATATCTGATGGCGTGCTTCAACTTTCACGTTTGGATTCGGGTTACGAAAAAGTTTGCATCTCGAAAAAAAAAAAGGAAAACATAGCTATCGTGCCCGCCGCGGATACTATGCGGTTTTGACGGCCTCTACGAAGTGCGAGGTTGCAAGTTCGAATCGTGGTCACGGCAACCTCATTCACATAGAAGCAGCGTACCTGCATAGATATCTTATGGTGCAGTTAGAGATGGTCAGCTGCTCAAAATTGTTTCGAAAGCATTGTGCTACAGCGCTTCGCATAGCACAGCTGTTGATGTGGGCTATTGAATCCAATAAGTTCTGATATTGCTATTGAAAGTTAATTAGTGGGGAAAATGAATCCTCCTAGACAAAGAGCGTTGTAGCAGCGACACGGGTACACTTCGTTGATTTCACTAATCACTGAACAATCGCATGGATAATTTGTGTACTATAATACGTCTTCTTAGTTTTCCAAGGTCCATGGTCACAGATCTTTTAACAGTGCACAGTAATGCACTGCAATTGAACGTTTTTTTCTCCTGCACCTCTTGTTGGCAGCTGTAACGTAAGGATTTGGTAAAAGTCTGAAATAGATTATGCAAGAAAATAATTTCTCTAAATTTTATCTTGACGGGTGAGGAAATGAGGCACGTCAATGCTAGGGAACGGGTCCGGAGTGTAATAATCGTCAGTTTGAACTCTATGCGAATTTGGCCCTAGTGCTTTAGAACCTATATTTACTTTTTATGTTGACGTTGTATCACTTTCTTTAGTCAGTCTTAGCCAGCCTATATTTTTTTACGTACTGTCTCTGTCTTTTCTTTATTGTTTCTTTTAGCCACCCAATTTTTTATAAGTACTGTTTATCTAAGAGAGAAGGAGCGGTGGGTATCCCCAAATATGCTAACCCCTCCTGCCCGCACATTTAATAAAGAACAACATCCCATCTTTCGCATAATCCAGACGAAAACATGAGTGATGTCAAATACTTGTGTCAAGACGGGTGCAGTGTCAGCATGTTATGCCAGCGACTAGAGGGATAACCTGCCTTGAAGCAAGAATATTCGTATATCAACAAAGAACATTGTACTTACGATTCTTGAAGGGTCGACATAGGGAATACCATTTGATATTAATATTCGAGCCAGTTGGGAAATGATAGTGTGATTCGCTATGCCAATAAACTTACTGAAGCAACAAACAGCGGGTGAACACAAATTTTAATAGGACACTGCGTTCACAATGCTGATTTTGTTCCAACGACGTTGCAGATATATCTCTTAAATGCCGACAAATAATGTGATGAGCTTACATTTTTTTAGATGAACAAGATGAGCCTGGTGGCTAGAGTTCCCCAATATTTAGGTTCCCTGAGAGCGGTGCTAATGAACAGTTAGGAATCCCAGTGCTTATATTAGCTGCTTATAATACAAACGAAAGAATTTTGCATCCTGAAGCGCGTGTATGTTCTGGGTTCATGTGTTTGACAAAATTGCATGACACTATGTAAACAGGTCTCACTAGTCCTACTTTAATAAAATATCTTTAATAGCGCAAGTACATGGGAAGAAAAACACAAAGAAAGGCAGAACTCTCTGTCTTCCATTGCGTTTTTTTTCTTTCCAGGTATTCCGCTATAAAATTATTTTACCACGGTATACCAACAGGCCCAAATCGCTGCGGTTGTGTCTACTTTGATGTAGTTACTTTACAGTGCTAAAAAATAACTTAAAAGATGTCTGTGTCGAGAAGTGGGGCTTATACAAATGCAAGATGTGTGTCACACACAGAATGATACATAAGCAAGAAAATGAGCGGCAATGTGGTCGCTTCAACAGAAGTTGGTCTTCACCCAGTGCTGCATTTTCATCACGCCCTGTCAAGACCAATGATGCTTGCGGAAAAACAGTGCTGATGGTGCCCACAGATTACGATTAGATAAATAAAAACATGCATTGAGTGTGCAAACTGTATGCTTGAGAGATAACAAGATCACGGACAACTTTTGTTGCGATGTGCCCAGTTACTTAGATATTCCATATATATATACTTTTTCATATATCTGTACAGTGTCATGGCACTACATGCGATGCATGTTCACAGCACACAACACACTGTCTCGAGAGCCCAAGCGGTCGTCTACGGAACGAAATAAGTGGTATTTTTTGTAGCAGCTGAGATATAGATGCTTTCTTGCATTGGTGAAGCCCAGAAGTAAGGATAGGATTTCATCGTGTGAAGCACTGACTACCACTAGCAACTATAGGAGAAGACACACCGGACAAGAGCGACAGATCCCAACGTCATAGATTATCTGAGAGACAGCACACTTGTAACATGTTTCTGATTAGATGCCAGAGACTTCTATTACAACATATCCTCGAAGGCGGCTGTTCAGGCTGTTGAGGACGACAATGACTTGCGGCCAGTCGTCCTTATTTGGCGGGTCCTTTCGTGGATGCTAGTTGTGCAAAGCGCATTACAAGGTGAACGAACACCAAACAACAGAATTTCTCGTTATACTTTAGGATAGGGCTTCACTTCATCAAATCAAAGGGCAGTGCTCGCATTTTGTTCGTTCGTTTATTAACTGCACACAGATGGGAAGGTAGGCTACATTAGAGCCGGTAATTTATAAAGACTTGGGAAATTGTGACGACCCATTTACGTACACATTATTACTGCACTCTACATAAGCGGACTAGTTGCCGGGCTTCCAGCATAAAGTTAGACGTGAGCCAAAAAACAAAGAAATCTAGCACACTGATACGAACGGCTATACTTCACAGTGTGGTGCTGCGTCACAGCCTAGCTTAGTTAACTACGAATCCTGTAATTCCGCAACTCCGCACTCGGGCGGAAACGGCGGCAATGTGACGCACACGGGGCAACGCGAAACAGGAAAGACGTGGTGTCCTACTTATTTTTCTCTCATGCTTTTATTTATGCTAAATATAAATTTCAGTGCCAGTACGTGTCGTTGGGTTTGCGTGTTGAAATTTCAGACTTTCAAGCTCTTGTGGGAGAAAACATTTCACCCTTTTGGATATATCGTTACATATCTAGACCTCCGACATTTTCGTCGGATGAGATCGCAAACAGCACACACTCTTTTGCGATCTCACGTTCACAGTGAGACTGCTGCAGTTGCTTACGCGAAAACAAGATGACACATGACTTTCGAAGTACAACTGGTTTCTGTGTAACGCGCTCATGCTTTGAAAAGTAGGCGCTTCCAAAAATGCCTGAATAAGAATCTGTAATCACTGGTGTGAGGAAAAGGCACTGAACATTTGTAAAACTGTTTTAGACGTTGCCGAAAATGTAGCTTTTTATGCAGGACCACAATATGTCTGCCGCTGGGTACACACCCTTCTCATACTTCCCGTGTAGTTTTCGTGTAAGCAGCCATGATAAAAAAAGTAGAACACTCAGCGCATATAATACGAGCAAGTTCAAATTTTCAGACAGTGAATTGAGCCCACGTGGTAGATAACAGGCTAACAGAATAACAATGAATAGCTAACAGTCTTAAAGATAGTCATTCATGACATTTGACATCATGCTTTCACAAGTAAAACAATAACAACTAGGAATGACAAAGGTAAATCTCCTATCAAAGACAAACGAGATTGAGTCATACCTGATGCACGGCACCTCACATGAACAAGACATGGACTTTTCAAGTGCACGCAGGCGACATTTTAAGGAGTGACAATTCTTGGATTTGTCGAAATTCTAAACACGCTGCAATATTTTGTTTTCTTGTTATGTACAAGATAATGATGTAAATATATCTGCACTATTATTGTAAATATTTCTATATAATTTCTGACAGGTACATAACATATTTATTTGTAATATATATATATATATATATATATATAATCTGGAATGATCTCTGGCTGGAGATGTCATGAAGATGCAATCATACAATGTACGCATATCACTGAAACCTCTCCAGTCAGAGCCCACTCATTAGCTATCACAAGAGTGCAATGATATTTGCTATGGTCATCGATGCTTGCTGTAGCAGGCCTTATGGAACACATCTTCATTCGTAAGGACGCACCTTGCCCCAAAATTCACATGCAGGCTGAAGCAAACGCTTCTTGACCACGTTTCCCTCCCGCCGAAGGTCTAGGTACTGCTCTTCGTCATTGAATTTCGGCCAGCTGGTGTTGTCGAGGACTTTTGGCACTCTGGAAGGCAAAGAAGGAAAGATAACACAAAAATGTTAATCCTGCAAACATCGAGTTGGTCATTTTTTTTCTCAAGATGTATAATGCGATAAGGATCACAACTTCTGGTATAGCTACGTCGCGCTGATTACAAATATTGCTGCAAATGCGCCAATGACGCTGTCGCTGGAGAAAGATAAAGCGAGCGGAATGTGCATTAAGATAGTGCGCGTAAAACGAAGGTGCGTCAATGAAAATTATGTGCGAGGTTTTCGACATATGCACGCGACATACACAAGGCTGAATTGATGCATTTATTACTGCACAAAAATGCATTTATCTACGAACCAAGTGCATAGCAAATTGAATTCTCATGCAGATGAGGCTAACCTGGTGACTAAATCGATCCATAGATATGTAGCATAATAATCGACCTGCATGGCGATCGCTAGAGGTCTTATGAAAAATGTGCAACTTATGATAACGTGTAAATGACTACAGAAATGACGGCTGTTTGGAAGCGTCAAATTTATTTTAAACCAGCCTTTAATTTTGTCGACAGGCAAAACTAAAATAAAGATAGGTGCAATTTTGCAGATAATATCCCTAGAATGGCACGAGGTTCGGCACTGAGGTAAAATTGCTCTCTCAGCCTAAAACGGCTTAAGTGTTACAAAGCTGAGAAAAATAAGCGCAAGTTGGTCGCGTGATTAGTCTTGCTATTTGCGTATGTGCGATGCTTCCTCATAGTAAACATGTCGCTCATACACTACTGGAATATTACTACATTTGCTTTTATGATGGGGTTGCAATAGTGGTTGAATACGTTCACGCGAGACAAATACGTGAAAACTCCAGGTTGTGAATCTAAGTACTGAGATATTTCTGCATACTTTGCATTGACAATCGTCGATCACCGGTAATTTCACGAAATTAGTGCGTTATTGAATATAGGTTAGTGGATAGCTACACATTGAAGGTCATTAACAAATAACATATTTCCGGTGTATTGCCCGCGTACCATCCGATGGCATTGGTGTGTCCATTCTACGCTACGAGGTGACTACGCAGTGCACCGGCTACATGTATTCCTCGTGGTTACCAACTGAAGAGTAAATGTACCATGACTTATGGCAACAGCGTGGTTGTCATGCAAGGTACGCCGGAAATGCGTTGTCTCTGGTTTCCCATTAAAAGTTCACTGAAAAGAAGCTCAGCGTGTTAATGCAATGCGGTCGTTGCATTCGCAAAATTTACAATTTCAACTAGTTGCCGGACCATCAGTAAATTAGAACGAAGCCTTACCCTGTGTGACTGAAGGTGGACAATATGTGTATGAAGTTTTCTGTAGCTTTGATGTCATCTGTGGTGGCGTTCTTAGCCAATTTGAGACCAGAGCCAAGGCTGAAGAAGATGTCGTCTCCGTGCGTTGGTCGCGTCCACTCTGGCCAGTCAACGAAAGACGCCTGCTGTGACCATTGGTACATGTAAACCGACCTATCTGTGCGGAGGAACCTCTTCGCGAAACCCAGCGTCGGACAGCCGAACTGCATGTCTCCGATTAGCGAGGAACCAATGTAGACGGGCTCTCTGCCTTGGGTAACATTCACGCCGTTGAAGTAGTACTTGATGATAGGGTCCGGGTCGACCTCCATGGTCGAGGTGATGAGAGCTTTGATGAGAAATATCATCTCTCCGCTCATCACGTCTTCGATGGAGTTCATGTCGCGAAGCTTGTTGAACAAGAAGTAGAGAAAAAGGTCGCCTTCTGATTCGCAGATGCCGGCCAGGAGCTCGTCGGCGTTGACGATTCCGCGTTTCAGTGCGGTCGCAGGTTTTTCGGGCAGCATCTCCTCGCCGAAAACGGGGAAGAACGAGTCCAAGCCGCCGGCGTTGAAGCTCTCTGTGGCGTTCAAAATGTCCATGAAAGGCTTCGACTTGAGACACTTGACAACGTCTTCAGCGCTGTTCTTGGCCTCACCTCCGTCGCAACCTAGCGCTCTGCTAAGCAGGTAAGCTCTGAAAAGCCCCTGCTTCTGATCGCTCACCACAGCGGCGGTGAATGGGCTGCCGCTCTGCATTACGGCACGCTTGAACAGGCCCTTGCTCTTGGGCGATATCAACTGCATGCCAACTGCAATGGAGCCCGCACTTTCACCCATCAGCGTCACCCTGGAGGGGTCACCACCGAATGCGCGTATGTTATTCCTAACCCACTTGAGTGCTAGAAGCTGGTCGTAGAGCCCCATGTTTCCCGGAGCGTCTTCGATATCCATGTAGAGAAATCCGAAAGCGCCCAACCTGTAACCGACGGCGACCGTGATGACGTTGCCTCTCACTGCCAGCTCAGATGTGTCCATGGCTCCGATAGAGATGCCGCCGTAGGAGAAGCCACCACCTGGCAGGTAGACGATCACGGGTAGCAAGCTGGAGTCGTTCCTGGTCGGAACGAACACGTTCACGTATAGACAATCTTCGGACACAGGATCCGAGGCCCTAATAAGAAAGAAATTGTTGATTCGAACGGGCATCTGAGGGCAGAGTGGTGGCTGCGAGGTAGCGTTGTAAACACCCTTCCATGGCATCTTCGGCACTGGTTTTTTGAAGCGAAGCTCTCCAACCGGCGGCTCCGCGAAGGGAATGCCTAGGTAGGCACGCACTGACCCTGTCGTCGTGGGAACATCGACACCCCGCACAGCGCCAGTGATGGTCTGAACAACGTCGTCGCTTGCTTCTTGAGCACTTATGGCTGCCAAGGAGGCTAACATAAAGCCCACCAGCAGCATGGTGGCCCTCATTCTGCAAGAATGATTACATTAGGAATCGTTATTTGCATGCCCGAAAGGAGACCAGCATAAAAGTGATGGCAAGGATAAAGCACCCCTACATACCCAAGACATTTCCGACAAACACAGACGCTCAAAGCAGTGACACCTGAAGAAACTGACAGGTAATGAAGGAGGTGACACTTTTTTAGAGAGTGCTGAGTCCTTCAAAAACACAGCGCAGGTATATTGTAAGGAACTTAGAATTCTTAAGGTGCCCGTGTAGGATGAAAAATAAAGAGCACAGCAACCGCGAACAGACCAGTGTGTTGTGGTTGACCGTCATGTTTGAGTTCATGCGGTCGGGTGTAATTTATGGCCAGCAATATTGAAGCTCACCCACATGCCGTGGTACTATTGTAAGGCTTCCATAATGTCGACTTAATAAAGCACACGGGTCTCTTAAATCTGAATGCCATGTAATCGGCCGTGTGTTACTCATTAAAAAAATATATATTTCTCAGTGCTGAATCTGATGTGCTGTCGCGCTGCATAACGCGCACACTGTATTTATGTAATTTCTTGCGCAAGAGCTCCTGCATATTTTTGTGGCTGCTTTAGAATAATAAAAAACCGCCATATATTGAGTTCTCGCTTATCTTTCTTTGATGCCTTGATTTCTCGTTTCATTCTTTCTAATTTGCCACTATAGGATAAAGACATTATCGAGGCTGTGTGATGCTAAATAGTGCTCCTTAAACAACAGAAAGCTCCTACGCTTTTATCTTTTGAGATTTTTTGTCTATTCTTGGTTCGCCGTAGCAGTGTCGAAACCTGCGAACCAAATGACACACCCCTCTGAAACAAGCATATGAATGGAAATGGTCATAAGCAAACATAGGCGTTCTGAGGAAAAAGTTGAGCCCTCCTACCATGCACTTGGCACAATCGCTGCAAACCAGTCTCACATTCGAAGAAAGAAGAAAATAGACACTGGAAATACGTACCCCTTAAATATATCAAAGGGTCTACGTAGGAGCTAAGGTGGCAAGTGTAATCACTGCAATGAAGGTCGGAAGGACAGCGAAAGCTCGCAAAAAAGCTAAAGTAAATCGTTGTTGTCAAAGAGAAACGAGCATTAGTGAATACTCTAGTCATGTATTGTTTAAAGGATTTAAATTAATACTGCAATACAAGCTAAAGTTATCGTACCATCCGTCCCATCAGATCGGATCCGATGATTATTTGTGTGCCACATGTTTAGGAGGTCATGAAATGGATGTGGCATTGGTGTTCTCTCTCAAAAAATAGTACGTATACGTGGCTGTGTGCAAGGTAACCTTTTCAGCGACAGATGCACCAGCCCACTTGGTGTTACCTCACTACTAGGGATCTCTAACACATTGCGTGGAAAGATTGCGATGGCCAAGCGCACACAAATGAAGAAAATTAAAGGTGCCGAAGGGCTTCCCGCGCAAGACGGCCGGCAAAGATAACGCACGTTGAAGTAAAGTATTAGGGAAAACTAAGGTGGTTTGACCACGCACTGACAAGCTATGGATAATAATACATAGAGAAGAAAGTATCCGACCACTTATTCGTTTAGATATTTTATTGCCATGTAGAAGATTCTCGTGAATTCTTAACCAGAAAGGCACATGCTCTCAGAGGTAATGGCTTTTATACCGACGTACGTGGCGAAATATACGTGGCGACACCCATTAAGCATCTGAGGCGGCAGCTGTATGCATTGAGCACGGTAGTCGTTACACAAATAGTGGACTTTGCTACCTGCGTGACGACAGGACGCAGTATTTACTACAACACTTGCAGTGTTTGACAGCAGTCGAAGACCTTGGGGGCGAGACACGTATTCCTGCCCGCAACCTTCGATTTATTAGTTTTGTACATGGCGACTAGTTAATTTCTCGACTATTAATGAGGAGCAATATTTGGATCTATCCCAGATTTTATTTTTACGGCGTGGGGTATAGTATAGTTCGATTCTTGCCGAATATTTAGTAGCTGTGAGCGCAACTCTGTACTGTGGGATCAAACAATAATTTCAGACATGAAAAATGTACATGGCGCCTTGAATGTAGCTATAATTGTTTACCTTAAGTACCTCTAAATATACTTCTAAATGGTGTACTGTTCGTTTGAATAGGTACCTCTAAAACAGACAGACCTTTTAATTGAATTGTGCATGGTATTCAACGGCTTCATTGATATTATTTTATTTCTTATATTTAGAATGTGCTATTCTTGTGCAACTGGGTATGTACCACTAGGTATGTGCCTATTTTTCTTTCAGAATGCGTACGTGTCACCGTGACACAAGAGGTTTAAAATCCGTAAGTGTATACTTGAACGGACTCTAGAGAGATAAATAATTTCCCCTGTATTAGTAAATAACCCTCCTGCAATACCACAAACACCACTCTTACCGCGGGAAGACACTTGGCACTAAGCCAGAAAAGGTGTGAAAACGAAATACGGGTGGCGATGCCGCCTCGAGGTTGCCGAATCATCTCACCAAGCCGTCAGGAAATTTGACGGCATCTGCTGAGTCCTACGTACTTCTTTATTAGTAAAAATGGACTACATTGTGTTTTGAGGGAGCCAGGAAATGAACATGGCAAGCCTTGGGAACGTTCACTGAGCCAACGCAGTCTAAACATGAAAAAATAATTTAAAATCCGTGTCGTGACACTGACGTACCAGCGTTGGTGTCCCGGCAGGAAGTTAAAAAAATGGAACTTTGACCTTCATTAGCTGTTCTAGCAGTCAACCTATTATGGTGAGATTAACGACAACAGAGCTGTCTAACAATACTTTAGCCTACACTGCTATAGTGCTTTACTTTAGTGTGCCTTTAAAGATGTGTACCCATACTGTGTACCAATGCACATATCACCCCCATACGATCGCCAGCGAAATGCCCTGCACAGCTGCTTGGACGAGCTGGAAAGGCGCACTTCATCTGTACAAAGGGTTCTTGATCCATGTTAATGCCCAGACAAAGACGTGCTGTCACAACTGTTCGGGGCTTTCTAAGAAATAGTGATTCTATGCAGTCTTATTGAAATACGACTCTTCGTGCATCGTGAATTTACTCAGTACCGGACTTAGTACATGTTTATGTGAACCTGGACTATTTTGTGTGTGCTTTATTTTGCACTCTTTTCTTTTGTTTTATGCCCTGGCTCTACAGATAAAGATCATTACGGTAACGCATGCTGTGACTGGACGTTGGCATGTCGCCGATACAGCACGCTCTGACGATGTATATTGCAGCAGGCGACGCTCGAGTGAAGTAATGCTCACTTCCTCCTCATTTTTTCCTTATTGCTTCTTTTCCTTTTTCATTCTGTTTGTTTCTCTTTTTCTTACATTCTTTTGTCGCTTGAGTTTGTTTTCGGTGGTTGAGGTAGTCGGTGCTTCGGTGGCCTATGTTCACATGGTCTCGTCATTTAATAACCATCGACAAGCATCATATATCGGCGACTCTTATCGCATATGACTCTTAGCGCTTGTCATGTTTTCACGTGTGTTACTTTTGCTTTCTTGTTTGCGCTGAAAACACTCGATCACACATCGCCTTCGCACTCGTGATATCGCCGCGTCAGAGTCTCACGCTGTGCATCCGCATGACCTGTTGCTTAAATTTTGGCATAGCTTGTGAACAGTTTGCTGCTCGAACATAACTATTGCAAGAGGTTAATGACGTGACATGTGCGGCGCAAAAACATAACGCTTCTTCGCCAGAATGCAACTAATTAGTCGTCAAGCCATTGCAGCCGTCGTCATACTATTGTCGTCACCGTCATCGTTACCTTTCTGCTGTAGTCCCACATACGTTTTTGTCACAAACACACTTGCGTGACACATACACAGTCCCCTGTACTCGCATCACACATGGTTCGCACATCTGCTTGCTCTTTGTTGAAGCCCAAATTATGATGGGAAACCAGCTCCCTGAA
Organism: Dermacentor albipictus; assembly: GCF_038994185.2. NCBI lineage: Eukaryota > Metazoa > Arthropoda > Arachnida > Ixodida > Ixodidae > Dermacentor > Dermacentor albipictus. Next base: position 165,229,173 of record NC_091824.1, on the reverse strand, counting down.
AACTGTTGCATCCAACATCGACTCCCACAGTGCATAATGCCTACATTTTTTTTCCTTTTCCGCTGGTTCAGTTTGAAATTACCATTTCGTGGTGTATCAAATCTTTTCTTGTTGCTTTCCCCCACAAAAACAAACTTTTTGCTCTGCCTGCGAGACACGCGTGAATGCTGAAGTTCTCATAGTCACCGTCAGGCCCACTCAACATAGACTGCGAGCACTTCAAAATATTTCACAGTGTTTATCGTGTTAGGCTGTCAGCTGGTTACTTGTGCTCCACTTCTGTTGAATTTTCTTCTGGATTCGTGTTGACATTTATTATCTTTGAAACACTTGTCACAAGAGAGAGGATCCCGCATCGAAAACGCTCGGAGTGAAGCGGAAAAGCGCATCATGCTTTAAGCAAACTGTGCTTTTCGTGAGAGGCAGGTAGCACCTGCTATTACAATCATATAATTTAGTTGCAACCGCATAAAGAAAAAAAAAACAGGAAATCAATGCAATGGAAATGTACGAAAAATTAGTTGTTATGTTTTAATCGAAACGTACGAATAAGTAAATCGAAATTAACGTGGACGAAAATACAAGTTGCCGCAGATGGGAGCTGAAAGAACATCTTAAGCTTACGCGCGCAATTTATTATTAATTAAGCTACAGCTGTGGCCACCTTCTTCAGCGTCTTCTTGAGTATTTGTGTATGCGTACATGTTTGACTCCGGCAGTGTTAGCTAGCGCTCATTGCGAGAATGGCGGCGAATGTTCAACATTCCCATGTTCCAACTTTAGATCTTGTGCCCGTGGATGTGGAACATAGCAGCAGGGGGGATGTTAGAGTGTATCTCCTAATTCTGTAGATACGACTCCAGACGTGTCAGCGCCATCCTTTCGGCCTCCATACCTAGGTCTTGGCAATAAGACGATAGGACGCCACTTCTAGGGTTGATTTGTGTGGTTTGAGCAGCGGGTTGGGTCGGCTGGACTTTCGTGCAGCTGCAACCACTCTCACGCCATGAATTGTCACAAAACTCCAGATAAGCATGCGGGCTGTTTGACCGAGGTCTCCAGGAGCTACATACGTAATCCCGTCAGACCCACGCCATGAGGATGGTTCGCACCAAGCCATCACCATTTGCAACTCCTCGATTTAAAACATTCTCCATACTAGGTTCCCACAAGAGTGGAACGTCATGCAGGTCAGGTCCAGTGAATGAGGATGGTTGACCAGCAAGTCTCGAACAGATATCCTCCGCTACATCAATCTTTCAATCACTTCGGTGTGGAGCCCACGTGATTTATGAGGTGGCAATGTTGTTCAGAGCAATACAGAGTAATGGTACAAGAGCATCAAGAGATTCAACGGCTTAAGGAAGGCGCGACGTATAGAGGAGACTGCGTAGTATTAACGTGCTGCAGTCTTTAAAGTGGAAGTCTTTCTGTAAGTTGCATTGCCACCACAAACCTCTGTCCCACATATGGAGAAGGGTGCGCTGTCTTCGAACATCGCCACAAGAGGCACAAGCTTAACGGAGCATTGCATGCATAGAATGACCCACATAATACGCTACAAGTTAAAAACAATTATATTTGTTCTAGCGAAACAACGTAAAAATGGGGTTCGCGGTGCAAGACTCATTTTATCTGCCGGTCGTCGCACGCTGGTGACACGGTCCCACACTGTATACAGGATTTGGGGTAAGAACTCAGCTAATAGCCAGGCCTGGAGCGTAATATTTATTTCGGATAACCATCTCTGCCGCGCAGAGGAGCCACCCTTTCTGTGAGATCACGACTTAGTTGCATGCTGGTGGGTTGAGATGTGGGCGGGGGGTGGGTAGAAGTATAGGAGGCTGTACGTGCCGTTTCGACCGTCAGCGCGCTTAATTTAGCGTCATTGTTGTTACTGGAGGAAGGAGGAAGGAAGTGTAGGCGGAGTGGGCCCGGTGGGGGCTTGTTTCCGGATGCACTGATGTACGGTGCCAGTTCGCACGGAGAGTGGAAGCGAGCCTCGGCGCATTTCAAAAATACATCGGACCTAAATCAGACCCGCTCGGAGGGAGGCAACCTGGCCAGCCTAAAGGACAAAGCCGAAGCGGCCAAACTCTTCCGCTTCATTCCGCACGATTACCATCGGGCGGAACACGACTCCTTGCCTGCCATGAAGTGGTGTCGGCAAAACGATACTCGGCAGTCGCGCTGCCTTCGAATGTGACCGACTTTTCCGGGAGCTGAGGAACCGATGGCACTGCTATCTATGCAGAGTTATTATTTATTCGGCCTCTCTTTGACTGGCTGTCATGTAAGCTGACATCTTTTTATGAACGGAGATGCTCGCCGCTTGAACTGACAACTAAATGAAGAAAAAGGAAACAATAAAGGAGTCTGTCCGAAATTGGTAGTGATGGCTACTTAATTTTACTCACGAAGTAATATCGTTAAGTCACAAAGGAAGAAAGTAAGGACTGTAGCACCATAGCAAGAAAGTAAAGACCGTACTAAGAAATTCCTTATTAGGTCTGCTGCTTTCTTTATGCACAATCTATATAGCAAGATTGCAATTACCAGCTGTATGAGAATGAAACAATGGGTCCTAATACCCTGGTTGCCGCAAGAGTGGCAGAAATAGCAGTAGTACGTGGCAGACCTGAAGATATATTTTTTTTTGCTTCATCATAACCATCATCCTCATCAACCTATCTTAAGTCCACTGCAGTATGACGGCCTCTCCCTCCGATCTCCAAGTACCCCTGCGGTGCGCCAACCGATTGCAACTTGCGCCTGCGGATTTCTTAATTTCATCACCCCACCTAGTCTTTTGCCGTCCTCGACTGCGTTTCTCTTCTCGTGGCACACACTCTGTAACCCTGATGGTCTACCGGTTATCTAACCTACGCATTACATGACCTGCCCAGCTCCATTTCTTTCTCTTAATGTCGATTAGAATTTTTGCTTTTGCTTGTGCAGGGTAGCCAATGGGAACTGCCTCTGGTTAACCGCCCTGCCTTTCTATGCATTATCTTTCCTCTCTCTCTCTCTTTGCTTGCAAATCCTCAAAGACAGGCTCCATGTACGACACCAAGAATAGATTGGCTATTATCACAGCGTAATATCATATGATATAAGACGCCTCTATGAGAGTACATGAGAAGTTAATGTCTGGTAGTCAAGTGCTTGAGGATAACTTGTTCAATGAATATTCACAGTTGGCAACTGCGATGTTTTGGATTCCCTCCTGATTCACAGGAGGCGACACACGCACAATTAACACATTGGACGGCACTATTCGGGCAATCTACCCACGATATCCGTGCCATGCGCTGCGTATTTAACAGATAACTGACACTTTCCCGGCTCATCGCGACCAGAAAAACCGTAAAGATCCCTGAAACGACAAAAGTTCAGTTGTTTGTCCTTCGACTTGGTGAATGGTTGCAATTATCATCCTTGAATAAGCTGATATCTGTACCTTGCGATATATTCATACACGATCAGCAATACGACCATTGACTTCAAAGGGTTTGAAGAATGTTACCCAATTGCCTTCGGAAGAAAGTGCTAAGGCGCAGCCATTGTCCAGTCGTCGTGCATTTCTCCTTTTAGAATTTGACAAAGCGAGTAGCCATCTGTCCCTTTGATAAACTACTTCTAAGCTAATGTCATCTACAACACTAGCACGAAGATAAAGCAAATTACACCGAAAAAAAAAGAAGGGTCACCTGGGACGGCTCCCTCGATCACTTCGAAAAGCGTGCAGTTTTCTCAGATTGCCCGTTACTCCCCGCACGTTGCCTCCACAAGTGAATTATGTCGCAGCATATTCGCTCATATTTTACAATTGACCCAACAAGGCCTGCTATTGAATTGCGATGTAGAAGTGACCCAATTATAGTCCCTAAATACGAATGTCATGGGGCAACGCGATGTGCATGCGCATCTTAATGGGCAGACATTTTCCCATGACGTAATTCGCAATTTTCAAATTCATGCTTTCATTTACGCCATTGGAGAGGGAAGGTTACACAGAGTTGCGGCCATTAAGGCTTATGTGACTTTTGTACATATTTTTATCTTTTGGATATTCCACATGCACTACTGCTTTTTAAATTTATAAAGTGTTCATGGTCTACGGCTAACGAATGTGCAAAATAATGTCGCGCACTATCAGTGGCGCATGACTGCAGTTGAATATTGCCTGAGTACTGAATCAGAAATACTATATGTGGGATGCTGGACTTCAGCCCCGCTACCAAGAGCGTGTGGGCTGCCCGTCATCCTGGCTTCTGAGGCCACTAATGTAGTGTTAACGCAAGCAGTTCATCTTCTGAAAACGTTGAATTGTCATCGGTTCTTAAGTAAAAGTCTCATTGCTGTTCTACTTTCGAAAATGTAGTTACAGATGTTAAAAAGTTAAGTTGCTGCATAATTGCATTCTCAGCGATTAGAAGCATGAGACTGCACTTTATTGCTTGTTTTAGAACCTGACTTCAGCCAGACACGCTGCGAAAAGCCGCAGCATAGACGATAACCTTTACACCATGCTTCATCGTGTCATCTCTTGCTATTTAATATCATGGTTTCCGCTGAAACTCACCCTGTTGTAAACTATGAGCTTATTGTCTGAATTTCTCTTTCGATATAAATCTGATATTGTTATCTCGCTACTGATGATTCAGTTAGAAGGAACTACACAATTATCTGATCATCTAGTCACAGAATCTGCACAAATACGCCAAACTTATCAGATAAGTGATCATTATGTACTGCCGACCACCATCATGCCCGTAGCTATCTCATTGCTCAAAAGCGTAACGAGATGTGCTTGTGGGGAGAAACAGACTGGGTGAGAGTTCGTCTAGTTCGTTGACGTCCCAACCGTTTCTTTTCTTTTTTAATCTAAGCTAGGCCGCGATATTGTAGCAATGCCTTCAGCTCGATTTTAGGCCAATCTTGTGATCCACCGTTCACCGCTGGCTCATCTCATTGACAATGGGAGCGGAGCGTTGCTTTCACTCTGACTACGGATGAGGCGCGAGAATCGCAATAGGAATAGTACAGGAAAGGCATCGCTACAAAATCGCAGCTGTATAATTGGCATGTGTACCTAGTAAAGGGTCATTTCAGTCGCGAAACAAATGCGCGATGCGATAATACAGTGTACATTGCTGTGTACTTGTATTCTGTTAAGGGCCAAACACATGCATAGACTATATAACTATATATAAAGGAGCAGGCGTGGTGAGGGGGTCGTGTTAGGAGGGACTGATTTGATGTCGTGCGCGCCATCTGGGGCTCTTTGCATTACCATCAAGAAAGAGATACCGAGCGATAGGAGATATAGTCGAAGCCAGAAAGTGTATCGGTGTGCTATAGTACCCCACACATTGCTTTGTGCAGCAAAACTAAAGTTCTGCGCAGAGGAAAACAAGCTGGATAAGCTGGACGGTGCCAACGACTTCCAGCTCATAACACATTTCCAATCACTGCCCGCACTGTGCTCTATAGCTATGTGTTTCAACTTTAACAAAATGCATTCGATAGTCGCATGTGTGCCTTGAGTTTTATTTTGTTCTTTGTTTCGCGATTCAGCTGACCGTCTACTATGCTGACGCTTTTTACCGTAAACCAACGAAAAATGCCCATAGAACGCTCAGTGGACAGAAGCTGGACGAAAGAAAATGGGAAATGAAACTTTGAAGGAAGGATTGCTCTCGATTTGCCTAAAAGGAACCTATTTTTGAAGCTTCAGGTTTTTTCTACGATGCATTTTCGTTTTCATATACTTTTTCTCGCTTCAACCCAAGAAACGCGCCAAAAATTTACTGACTACTCAATTACACTCAAAGAGGCGTGTTTAACAGTGAGCTGCTTGCAATGAAGCTATGTTTTGAATAAAACCAAAACAAAGTGATTGGTGAACTGAGGATGTCAAGCAAATTAGCGCCGTCAAAAAAGTCTCCTGTAACGCATCAGTGGAGTAAGCAAGAAAACAAAAGAAGCCCTACTCTGAACTAAACGACCAGAAAACAGAAAACGGACAATGTATACCGCCTGATTTATTAAGTTGCAAACGTAGGTTTGCCATTCTAACATTTCTTGGCACGAACGAGCTAGAAACAAACTTCATTTTACAAGAAATGCCGAAAGATGCTTCATCTGAGCGTGAAGAAACCACGGAATTCACTATCAGTACCCTCAGTACATAATTAACTGATTCATGGTCGTCATCACACGAAAGAGAAATTGCAGTAAGAAGCTCCATCCTTGCTTGAAGCACCCTGAATTTACCGTAGATATGCGGACTCTATTCAGGACATCGGTCTGTCAAGGACGAGATACATTTTTTTTTGTAGAGTTCCGTCCTTGTTTCTCGAGTTAACATTCAAGGCTGCATTTCGTTAGTGAAGAAACTTGTCTTTGAAAAGTTTTTACATCATTTGATTAAATTTCTGGTTTTCTCTCGTCGTATAGCTTGAAATCTGCAAATGATGGCGTGCGCCCTTCAGAAGCGTGCATCTTTCCCCACCTTAGGTTTTCAAAAGTCCTAATACCGACAGCTACCACTAGTAGACGTTAAGTTCGTCCCTCATAGTTCCATCTCGATTTTCAAATGCTTGTGATTGCGTCTGCGACACATTAGACGGCTACTTACAGCCATACTGCTGAGTCGACAAGGTTGATGGACATTAGAATCCGCGTTTCGCACTCTATGTTATGAATAATTCTTCCTCTTTCCGCAATCTCTCTTCGCGAAGCGTCCTTGACTCAAGGCAAGTTTCCTTGCTTTATTCCATAAGAAATGATGCGTGCAAGCACACGGAAAATAATAATGTTCACCTTTACTAATACATATATTCGCTCCTTCACAATAAACGCGATGCTGCCAAGGTTCCTTACGCAGATTCTTATCCTTTAAAAGAGCACATGGCATATTTCATGTTTCTTTAGACCTGTACAAGTTTTCCTCACGAAATAATTTCACGTTATGTGCTCTGAGTGTCCGGTCATACACCAGCAATCACCTTTTTTTCTGATTTCGGTTACTTTAACGCTGTGCTCTGGATCCTTACTTCTTTTTTTACAAATATCTGCGCTAAATAGTGCACGAAGTTTAAAAGTGCTATCCTGTTCATATAAATGGTAGCCCTTTGTATCTGCGGGGTCCTCGAAAATCGCAAGTAATTCAATGAGACAGCAGCATTTGCACACTGCACCCCCCGAATTCCTTAATAATATTCTGAGGTCGCCTAAGAGCCTACTTTACTCAGTTTACACCATGGCAGTAGGATGGGGCCCCTCTACTTACTCTCTCCGCTGGAGTAAATGTGGTCTTGGCTCTGCTTCCGAAGCGCTCTGCATTTGGTGCCAGTACTGCCATAGTTAGGAGTGCTAACTTGCGCCACAGCAAGATGAAAGTAAGAAGCACGTGACAGATTGGGGAGATAAAGAACCGTTTTACGCTTGACGCACGTATCTACCACTGGACGCTCGCTGGCGTACCATGGGCGCCTTAAGATATTTCAGAGTTCATCTAATAGTTCGGCGACGTGGCACATCGCTCAACGAATTCCACAACAGAAAAAATTAAATTAATTCTTTCGAGTGATACCTGACACTAAATTGCCTCTTAGGTGATGGTACAGGCGCCATATGTAACAAATAAAATGAAACAATAATATAGCAAATTTGCTACCGATACCTATGAGATGCTGCTCAAGCTTTGAAATATACATCTGTATTTATTCCTTTCCGAAGCCCAGTAATTAGGACTAGACTTACAGTGAACCAAAGGTCAGCAAACGATATTCGAGAAAAAGTGAGATCATGCAGTAGCCGGCGCATCGTTCCCAGAACTCAATAGGTGATCTTATGCTTCCCCCAAGAATTACCGCATTTAACCACTAAATTTAAGACTGTGAAGTTGTGAGGAATTCTTTTTTCTTGGCTGCCTTGCTTTAAACATTTTTCCTGCGATTCATTTTGCCTACAACAGATTAGCACGACTGAGGTTACGACGACTGGTGTCCCAGCGCAAGTATCAGTAGCACTCAAAAACAAAATTCCTATGACATTTCTGCATGCGACAGCTTCTAGTGTGCTCACAAGCGTTGCTACACAATGCTAACATAGCTACAGAAATGCATATGACCGAGACATTGGTGTTACTGAGATAGAAATGGCGGTACTATTTTTTGCGAGGAAGAGTTCTTCGCGTGGTGGGCACTGAAAAAACAAGAAAAACTTTGTGCTCCACAAAATTACAAGAAAAGGTCGCTCCACTGACTCTGAAGGAGTTAGGCTTTGCGTTTCCTACTGCACACGTCTCCGCAAAAGTACCGCCCCCTTCTTGCTCCTGAACGACGCCGATAAAAGCGTTATGACGACATCTTAGATTGGTTGTGAATGAAATGTTCTTAATGCACGATACGAAGTTGCCAAACCAAACTTTCTTGTTTACCTTAACAATGGAAATAAACATTTAAACACATATCTCTCACCGCTGGAACTAGTGCTTCCCAGAGAGCACGTCTGGTTGCGCAGATAACAGCACCGAAAGTCAATGCGCTACAGTGTCGCCTCGTCTAAATAAGATACAAAACTGGGATAGACTGAGCATAGCTGACAAGAATCGCTTACTCTCTTGGAGGTGCAAGGGCATGTTTTGCGATGAAGTTTATGCTGCGGAGTAAAATACTGAACGAGCTACTCAAACTCAAGTAAACGGCCCCACCACAAGACGAAACTCACTAATGTTCACTTTAGTTCGTATCACAATCAACGGTGGTGTTTTCTAACTACCTTAAACAGAAATCATAACTTCATTAACTGCTTCATTAACTTCTGGCTAGAGAACCATTCGCACTTTACGAAGCAAGAATGCCAACTCACCTTCACAGCTTTTGAGCGATGCTTGTCCTTCGAATGGTCGTCAAGTAAGTGAGCAGCGCCGAGGGCTGTCGAGAGAGTGTGTTTTTCTCTCTCTCGGAGAAAGTTGCAATGGTGTGGAGATCTTTGTTGTTCTTCAGGCAAGCTCAGTGCAGCATCTGCCTCCGAAGCGCGCGTCCGTGCGGACTTTTGTGGACAAGGCGGCGCGCCGCTTCTCGAAAAAGAAAGAAACGGAAAAACCGGAGTCACTGGACGGGTCTACTACCTTCCGCGACGCTCACTGAGTCGCCGCTTCCGCCACCACCTCGGCGCGTTCGGGTTGTTCCCCCCTTTCGGTCCACCACCACCATAAACGTTGGCGGGGCCGAAAAGGGGAAGGGAAGTCCCACGAAGCGTCTGGCTAGGCCACGTCCAGGCTTTCCCTTGCATTCTCGATGACCCCCTGATTTCCCTTTCTCAGAGACATCAAACTCTCCAGCAGTTGAACGAACGGTATCGGCGTGTCTCGTGATAACGTGCAAGGCTTGCTCGTCTCATTTCGCTTCCCAAACAGGCTCGCTTACTTTGGCATATATTTAGCGTATGCCTTTGGAATGTTCACCCCGGAAGACAAGTCGTGGCAGCCATCTGCCAAAAGAATGTAGCATAAGGTAAGTCTACACATTCAGCGGGCTTTACATAAACGAGAAAGAACTATGCGTAGATGCTAAGCAATGGCCCGAGGCATGCAGTGACGTGTACCATGCAACAAAGATGAGGTAAAAAGAGCACTCCGTTACAGAGGATTATCATTTCCAAGAAACGCAAACGAGCTCAAGGACGGAGTAAAACTTGACTGCTCTACATCGTCTGGCGTCATGAAGCAGTCCTCGCTCCGTTTACTTTTGTCAGTAATCATCATTGTTCGCAACAGAGCGAGAACCTTTGACAAAGGAAAAAGAGGGTCGATTCGTTGGTCAGAGCCAGTGCGCACTTAAAGACACTCACACGCGTGCACGCACACACTGGGGCGGAGGCGGACATGACATTGTTGCTGAGCGCACACCTCAGTTGAGTGACCTGGGATACTTGAAAGAAAGAGAGAGAGAACCAACAAATTTAGTTAGATAGTTTGAGACCATATACAAGTCGTACCAGTACGTTTGATGTGTGAGGAGGGTAGCTAGCTATGTTCCCTTTGCTTGATGCGAAAGCAAGCTAAGTGAAGGTGGACGGTAGTTACATAACGATGCAAGAGTATCTGAGCGGTGGCCATTTTTGCGCCTTTTACCCAACAGAAGACGGTGAGTAGTGTCACAGTAATCCGTTCGCTCCATTTGCGCTGTCATAGTTAAAAAACGGCTCTTAGCACCAAGACACAGTAAAAATTTGTGCCACTGTGTTTAAGAGAGCGTGTGTGTTCAGTATGGGTGTCCAAAATTTGATCCTCAAAGAAAAAGCGCTGATATGCGGTGGCCATTGTGACGTTGCTATGAGTCTCCGAATCCATGGTCACGCGTCAGAGTTTAAAGAATAGTGTGGAATCAAAACAGCTCTTTGCTTTGTGTAAGCATTTCCTGGCACTTGCAGCACAGCGCATATGATGAGTGGGTGACTTGAGTGCTTGGCCTTCTTGTGTACATCCGTACGCTCCTCATACTACTGCTCTGCCGATGGAGGACGTAGTTGAGAGTACTACATATCTAATAAATCTTACGGCTGCTAACCTTCCGGGAAGATTTACAGGAATTAGTGATCGTGTTTCACTTGGAATAAACCTGCTCAATAGCTGACGTTACGAAGGTCTGCTCCTCATTCCTGCGAGAGCACTTATGGACTGGAAATTTGGTCTAGCTTGACCGCCCGTTCATCACATCCACTCCTCCATCCCGCTACGCTGACGACAACCACTGTCATCATCGACGACAAAAAAACCCATTGTAATCGTTGCCCCAAGCTTCACCATGGACCCTGCGTGAGAAGTAAGAAAACTTAACCACAACCGCCATCCCTGAGATTCAAGCCTATTTTACTGGAGCAATGTACACCTTGGAGTCGGGCGCCCTAACCCCCGCGCCATCGCACAACTCCTGCGGCTGCTCTTGTGCCACATACACACCACGCACATACGTTGCTGTTTCGCGGAAAAATGTCATCGTCGACTTAAGAGTTTCAGCATTTCTGTCACACAATCGGTTTTGCGCAGCGCTGTGTAGTCTCAACTATATGTGAGCACGTGACATGGAGGGCCGCCTCAATGGTAGAAAATGGATTGTATGTGGTGTAATGTCTATATATTTGCCAAGTGTTCCTTGTAGGATGCCCTAAAAGAAGACCTCGTCATTGCAATGATCAAATCAATCGTGAGTGGTTTCAACTTTCCGACACAGACGACAGTTAGTTCACAACGGAAGAAAACAACCTTTTTCCTCAACCGTGCTTCAACATGATGGTTTGCTGAACGCAATATGAAGTAAAATGGTCTTCCTCCTGGAGGAACACACATTAGGCGTACACGCCCTAGCACATCTTGAAAAGGGGCACGATGTAAGGAAACTTGGAGCCGGCACTCCATTAGTGCGGCAGGAAGTGCCTTACGGGAAGCATTCAAGATATACTCCGCGCAGAAACGTACGTTTAGGAAAAGAAAACTTTCGACGATTTCCTTGAGGAAACCCCAACGTCTCTCCGGTATATTATTGAAGGTCGATGATACAACTATGTTCGAAAGAAAACTAACTAGACGTGAATGTAACATTCAGTAAATTAGTGGATGTGCATCAAAGCGGAAACAAATATATAAGTGGGAAACAAGCTGTCCGAAGAAAAGGGGAGCCGAACCAAGGCATCCACGTTCGAGAAGCAAGAAAAGCAAATAGCAAAAAAATAACAGTATTCATGAAAACAAGCCGCATTGACTCGTGAGCTCCAAATAAATGTAGCAAAAAACACAGTAGCACAATAGAGTTACTGCAAGGTGTTGCGCTCCACAAAACCTGTGAGTGGCGGCCAGACGAAGCAGTACTGTAATGGATGGGGATGACATTATATGCATCACACACAAATTGTTCTAGACAAGATCATCACGTGTTGGTATGCTATTCATTGTCATGCTCGTGAAAACAGCATCGGCGGCGCCGAGGAGGCGACATGACAGTGATAATAATCAGCCTCAAACATGGTACTTAGCCACAATAGAGTATGTGCCTAGATTCAAGAGGTTGGGAGAAAAACAACGTCGAAAGATTCCATCGCGTGAATGCCAATAAACACCGACGCTGCAGCAATAACATGAAATAAATTACAGCGTAGTTCACAGGTTTCACAGCTACCAAGTACCCGATACAGCAGCACCTCAAATGTACAGAGAAACAAAAATTCGCTCAAATCTCGAAAGTGGCACTGTGCCATTTCGTTCGTGACGCCAGTTCTATTAAAAGTTTTGGTCTCAAAGTTGATTAATCTTCAGGAGAGGCGGGGGTTTCAGTATGACTCTTCGAGCTTGAAAAGCAAGAAGCCTACATCCGCGGCAGCTGAAACATTGATTGACAGAAACACCGAGTTTAAATAAATATGCAAGAAAATTTTAGATTTAAAGTTCATCTCAATTGCCACGCTTTTGCCATCTCAATGCCATCACAATTGCCATCTCAATGGTGATTGATTATTCTCATACCGAATGACCGAAGGAGATAATGTGTGGCTGTTCACAAGTTGTCGAAACTTGTTACACTGGCCGCAAGGCAACCTCGCCATACCAATACGCAAGAGAGACAAAAACAAACGTGGTGGGGGAGAATCGTCTTAACCAAATATATTCAAACAGCAAAATGTTAAATGGCCCTGGCAAAAAAAAAGAAGATTAACAGAAGTTTTGTGCTCAACAGCTGCGAACAAAAGGTTTCATAAACCTTTCGATTTAAGCTAAGTAAATCTAGCCTAATTGAACATGGGAAATCTGGGAGTCAAGGAGGAGGAGGGAAAGAGATAAGTAGAAGGCAGGGAGGTTAACCAGAATAACGTCCGGTTGGCTACCCTACACCGGGGGAATGGGAAAGGGGAAAATAAAGATAACAGGGAGAGAGCGGTGAGAGAGTGGTGCGTGGTCTTACAGAAATTGCAGTAATAGTAACAGATGGTCGCACAAGCCCGTCGTCCTTAAGAAGCACAAAAGCGCCTTCACCGCTTTATGGGCCGACGGGCGATGGGGGCGGTGTTCCAGCAGCACCTGCACAGAAAGCGGCTGATTGTCCAGTTTTTGGAAAGCTTTGGCAAGTTCTTGTCTCTCTGGGGTGCATCGTGGACAGTGTCACAGCAGGTGGTCGATGTTTTCTTCGGTGCCACAGACCTCGCATGCTGCACTGTCAGTCCCTCCAATTAATGTAGAGTATGCCTTTGTGAAGGCAACTCCTAACCAAAGGCGACAGAGAAGCGTAGCTTCACGTCGAAGAAGTCCGAGTGGAGGTTGGAGTTGCAATCTCTCCCAGTCCATGTACGTATTTCGAACTTCAGAGCATGTATCGCCTTAGTCACGAACAAAGGAAGTTACGCACACCGCAAAAAAGAAAGAAAGAATGAAATGAAATAAAAATAAAAAACAAAACCTCAACCTATTCTTACTAACCACACCTTTCCTTCTCTGATATTCTCTAACATTAACATTTCAATACTAAATATAGCTTTTTTCTAGTGCTTACTTTAATTTATTACATCTTATACGTCTGCCCCGCTCCTGTCATCGAACCACCCCGTAAGCACTGGCCTCCTGTCCAGTGTTCCGCAGTAGGCGAGCGCAATTAATAAACGAAAAAGTAGGCAAACAAAAATAAGATGGCGGTCTTCAGAGTAGAAGATTGCTGTTGTCGCAGTAAATGAGTTCAGAGCCGAATGAATCTCTGAAGTCTGCTGTCGTTTTTTTTCCTTCATAATTACGGTTACTGGTGCGCTTAGGCCAATCTCGCTATCTTCCTTCGGGACTTACATGCCACAGCACGCTCCGCAAGGGTGAACGCACTAAAATGCGGCTCGGCGGCTGACATCAAAGGGGGACAGCTGCTTCGCATAATAAGCACACATGAAATCGACCAATTTGACGTTAAGCAGTGGGACATACTTCCGCGAACACATTGGTCAGATTAAGACTAATATTTCGACACACCCGGAGACATGTACACTGGTAAATGGCAAACTAGCAAAAGATCTTCAAGAAAGCTTTAAGGCACCTAACTTGCAGAAGATCGTAGTTGAACGAACAAAGATTGACTTGATTTGTGCGAGTCACCATTGATACCGTGTACGCTCGAGGCGTTCCTCAGAGAACACTTACCGTTGTTGTGTGGTGTTATAATTCAGACATCTATCAACCTAAATAGCCATCTGCACCAAGTGAAAGAGGTTCATATAGCATAAACAGATCGCCAGTTCGCTGGTATAAATTTTGGAGATTTGGTCAGCAACATCACCCAACGCACTTCTTAAGTATGTGCCTCAATAAAAAGAATTGCTGCCCCGATTGTACCACAATAAACAAGCTCAATTTCGTTTGCGAGAATGACGAAAATTTCCCCGGAAAAGAAATACAGCAAGAAAATCTAATCACTTTTATAATAAGTGTTAAACTAAATTCATCAGGAAAGATTCTTTCTGGTACTGTTTTTGCTCACAGAGCATGTTTACCAAGTTGTATGGCTGTTATTGGCCTCAGTTATGCTGCTAGCGAGCGAATGTTGTAGGTTAAGAACATATATATTATTGGCTAAATTTGTATGGAAGACCTTCAGTACAGGGCAAAGTGAGAAAGAAAGCACTAAGGCGGTCGGAGTATGTTAGCGTACTGCCAAAAGACCAAAAGAGGCCAAGGAGCTGATCACGGACTCGATCACGGAGTGCCGCCAACGGAGCATATGCTACAAAAAGAGAGAAAGGCGTGTTATCATTTCAGGGCTTGCCAAGCCGACTGCTCCTTTATTCTGTGCGTAGTGCATGTCACTCGCGTGCATAGCGCAATCGTTCATCGGCCATCGGGTGAGCGTTTTCTAATGTAGTCTGTGCTTGTAGTCTTGGTATACCTGGAACTGACAGACACGCTTCTGAATTATTTCTACAAGTAAAATGCACATTCAAATGAAATTTTATCTAAGAAAGCATGGTACTTATGCCGGCTTCAACGAGTATAAATCCAGCGCTACGACTTCAATCGATGCAACAAACCAACTAGGCCAAAAATCTGCACTCCTTGAGGGGTAAAGAGTTGCACAAGCCTGGTTGGGGGCGACCATGAGATTAGAGGAGGTAAATTACAATTCATGAGTGAAAGTGAATGCTCGGCGTGGTGTCTTTTAATCACAATATGGTGATGTTGCGGGTAATAATCAGTGTCAGGAGAATCCGAGCAAGCTTGAGTGCACAGTTAGTGCTATATAGCAGCCCAGGGTATAAGTTTTGAAGGCACATCATGTAGATGTTATAGTGGCCGATACCTTGAAGCATGCATAATTCGTATGAAGGAATAAAAAGTTATTTGGCGAGCTGACGAATGCGCATGCGACATACTCCTATGTTGTCATACGTCACTGGAGACATGTTGAGTATATTTTAACATGGGCAGGGCGGTAGCAAAATGGGTGCTTTCTTTGTTGAGGCTTTCAACTCGTATTTGCTAAGTACTTGCAAATGCCCATCCTTCTTTTATAATTTTGTCACACGAACTTGGTATTTGTAGAGTGCAGCTAAATAGGACTACCAGAACGATAAGAAATAACAGAGTGCAGCGATTGAGCGTTTTGGCGAACGACATATACCATGCCGCCGCTAGCTATTGGAGGAGGAGGAGGAAGTAAACTTTATTACTCTAGAAAGAGTAATTCAGCGGTCGTGCCGGATGTCTTGATCTTCTTGGTTGATGAAGATCTCCGGCCTGCATGGTTGGCGCCCCTATTCCAGGGCACCACTGAGCGTGGCTGCTCGTCGGGCATGATCCACCAGCTTCCGTTGGAGGCTAGGGTCGCCGCTGGAGAGCACGCTCTCCCACTGCTCCGCACTCGGATTTTCTATTTTGTGGAATTCCTTATTTGTATTGCACTCCCATGTGATGTGATAAAGTGTGGGTACTCAAGCTATTGGAAACATTCATTAAAGTCCGCGGTCGGTAAAACCAGAATCTCCGGATAGTGCAGATGCTGCATACGACGTGAAGTGGTTGCACTCGTCGCGAAAGAGAGTTCATTCCTACTGTCATCATTTACCTCCTATACTTACCGTACTGACAGCGAAGGGAGATCTGAGAAGCGGCGCTACTGGTTTCACAGAGCCAGCCTCTCCAAAGGCTCAGACGAGAACCCTCGTGCCGCTGTACTCTCGGGCGTTGCTCTCACGGCAAGAAGGCGCATGAAGTTGATGCAGCTTTCGCAAAGTGAAGGGATCCACAGCGCCAGTAGCATGCGCTCGAACGTCGCTGGTTACATTCATTCTGGATTCTACAAAAGAACCAATAAATCAATCAAAACAACTGCGTGAGATTAGCAACGGCTCAAATGAGTAAAATACAGAGAAAGGAAATCGCATGAAAAAAAGAAAGAAAAAAGAAGGCGCAATCAGTTTGGGATTAAGGAGCAGTTGCGATAAGAACACGAGTATCTCCTATATCTTCAACTCGTTGTGCAGGACATACCTCTAATCGCGCTGGGTTCTCTGAACTCTGAAAACCTGTCGGGCTCGGAGTAAGCATACACAAAATCCCACAGCAACCACACATTTCTTTATTTTTCATTCCAGCATTTCGTTGCTTTGTTTAGAGACACTCAGACCAGATTTGATTGTTTTGCGGGGGTTCATTCACACTCTCGATGGATTATTCATTTTCTCTGAACAGCAACTTTGTTTTAAAGGCACCCAGGAAACTAACCGTGAGCGATTTCCTTGAATGTACATGTACGTGCAAGCAGCAAACAAGTTAATAAAATGCCGGTGCAGGGCTGTTGTACTGGGATAGCGTGATGGCTCAATGAACACAGGACTATTTGCTACTGGGCCAGAAATAAGATGTCTTATTCCATGCCCTGTTGGCCGTTTTGTATGAGGACGGCATCCGCAAGCATATATATATATATATATATATATATATATATATATATATATATATATATATATATATATATATATATATATATATATACGTAGAGTTAGGCACAGTTTCAAGGAATGACGGTGATCAAAACCCATGCGCCTCCCCTTATTACGGCGTCTCTCACAATCAATGTGTTACATTGGGGAAGAGTATTCGAGTACTCACAAGATCTCAAGCTTGGCTTGGAAACATCTAGGTCAAGATTTAGCTATATCTATATATACTTACATTAGAGATCTTCTCGACTAGTGGTTTAATTCATTAGAGTAGAAGAAATAAATAAGTAATACAGCCATCAACACAAATGACATGCACCTCTTAACTGTCGGCAACAGCGTTGCATGAGCCATTCAGACAGAACCAGACAGAGAGAGCCAGAGAGAAGACAGGTAGCTTAACCAGATGCGAGTTTCCGGTTTGCTAGCCTGCATTGGAGTGGGGAAATAGGAGTTGGGAAGAGGACAACGAGAGAGAGAGATAACTATTAGAGAGATTAAGAAAAGTCGCAAAAAGGGCGTTCTATTAGAAGTGTTTCCACAGGTCAGTGGATCTAAGAAGCACAGTAGCACTTGCATGGTATTATGAATCAATGTTAGGTCCCGTCGATGTTGGAGAATTTTTTTTGCCGACAGAGGCCGGTCATTGAACTGGTTGAGCGTGACGGAAAGCGAATGTATCTCCACACTGTACTGCGGGCACTGGCACAGAACATGATGGACTGCTTCCTCATCGCCGAAGCGGCCACAGGTTGTGGTGTCAGCCATATTTATACTGAAGATATGCCGTTACAGATGTGACGACAGACGACTGAAAGTGACGTAAACGTCGAAAATAATTGCTTATTGATTAATTTAAGTCTTATCTCTGGGGCTATGGGAGAGGTCACAGTGGAGGGCTCTGGAATAATTTTTACCACATGCGGTTCTTTAACGTGCACCTAAATACAAGTATATGTAGATTGCGGAGCGCACGCTGATAATAACAGATTTTGTTTAATAGCTGTTCATAGAAATAAGCTTAATAATAATAAATAATAAGTTTTATGCTTGTATGTGCACTTGCAGACTTCGGCCACGAACTGTTCGCATTTTATAGGAAGGGTGCCACGTTATTTGTCGTGTTTCTTGTGATTAAAACTTTTAAGTTGCTCATTTTGTTAACTGTTAATCACCACTCCTTTACACCGAAGGGGATTTAGCTCCACTTATATCTGTGAAAAGAAATAGGAAAAACTAAAGCGATCGGTGCGCAAAGAAATCACTTTTGCGTGAAAAAGAAACCGTCACAAGAGAGATGTTAAAGTGGAGTGGCATTCCCGCTGAGGGAAATAAATCCTTCGAAAGTCATGTTATTATAGATTCGATGGACTCAATACCGAGGGCAGATGAATAAGATGATAAATTGGCACTGTCGGAGGACGCCGTCCGTTGCCAATGACATCTTCCGGATCGATCATTGGGAATGTCTAGGTAACGTTGCACAACATCTCTTCTGCCATCAAGGCTACTTGAGTGTTCCCTTGACTCGTATCGTAGAAGACCGTCCCGCTTCAAGGAAATCTGTGGAGGCCTTGTGAACTTACGCACCACGAAGGACGACGCATCGATCGCACCCCTCAAGGTTGGCCACCTTGGCACGCATAATATCTGTACCAAGGTCTGAACCTTGGTTGCCGCCATTAACACACACCGCGTGGGGAAAAATGTCTGAAACAACCGAGTATGAAGCAGGATGTTATCCTGACAAAACTGCGGGGACATTATTTTCGGTTGGCGAGGAGCGAGGGAGGTAAACACCTTACATTCACGTGGAGCTCTTTTTTGGCCATTTGCCCACCAATTTTAAGCGCCATGAAGTAAAAAAAACCCCCCCTTACACTTGGGATTTTAATGCTGGCATTATTCTCGTTAATGTTTTTCCGACGTCGTTACCTGTACCCCAAACGATCGTTTTGTTTATGCAGCAATTACATGAGCAGAAGTCAAAATGTTTAGGAGGATGCTGACGGTAATCGGCCTTACATCATAGGAAAGGGCGAGGTAATGTTTTAAGCAAACATTTGCAAAATTCACACCGGACGGGCATCGGCATTGTCCTTGAAATACGGAGGAAGAGAATCAACATTAGGTTTTTTCGGCTAACCGCCAAGACTACATTTGGTGATTTTATATAACAAATATAGATCCAGATTTGTGATAATCGCTTCTGTATTAATTCCTTCATGCAATGCTGCCGGAGATGGCTTCTTCAATATTTAATTATGTTGCGCTTGTGTGTGCAAATTTTAGTAAAGTGTTCAAGAACATGCTTACTGGTTGCACTATGCACCGAGATTATTGAGCTCGGTCACTTAAACGCATAACAGCACTACTGCTCGCGCGTTTATCGGCCAGGTCAGGTTAGTTATTCTTGTGCATATCTGTTTCTTTTCGAGACAAAAAAAACTTCTGGACGTTACTTTCTTTCCCCGTTAGCGACATTAAGTTTTAAGATATCAAATAAATAAAGATTTTGGTTTCTCTGTTTCAAAGGTCGTTATGTTTTCGTTATGGTAGCGTACTTTGTAGCTTTAACCCACGCTTCCTTAGCGTCAAGCGAGACTATATCGACATTTATCTCGTAACACAACTATATCCCGTTTATGATCTAATTTAAGTTTTTTTGACGTATGCATGCTGCGTCACGGTAGCGGTATTCTGTGGATTTTGCCGATGGTTCCTTACTCTAAGCGATATTATAGCGACATTTCTCTCGTAAAACAAGTCGATCCTTTTGATGACTTAATTTAAGTTTTTTGATGTATGCATGCTGCGTTCTATACCTGCACCATTCTGTGCTACTGCGAGCAGTGAGGCGAAAATTAGTCACATGCATAAGCACCAGTCGGCGGGGTACAGACTCCATAGCGATGTGCTTAAAAAGCCACGGCAATATCAGTGTACTGTGCATTCATCCGCTGAAATCATTATGCTGACGTAGCCACAACGACGTACACTTGGCACACGGTAACTTTTCTTTAATTCCGGAAAGTCTTCAAGGTTCAAATGGCCCTTTGTAGAACAACTCATCAGTGAAGCAGTATTACATGGGCAGGTAACTTTTATATACGATCTCCAGTCCCTCAATAACTGATGAACTAGCCTTTCCAGAAGGCAGGAAACAGCAGTCAGCTCAAACATCAAAATGGCCTTACCGCATGTGACGCTTGAACAGAAATTCTGTTTTTTCAGAACATGGCTTCCACTGGGTTATAATACCATGCTTTCAATAAAGCAAGAAAACCGTGACATAAGGATAACTCAGAAAAACAGACATTGAGGAATCATTTTTCCCTTTAAACATGCAGAGCCTTCGAGCATCCTGCGAAAGACTGCAATGACATGAATAACTATAGCGAACAGGAACATAGTATGGGTCACTTAGAAATCTCTGTAAGCACATATGAGAAGAATATATCTTCTGAATAACCTCTGTTTTTCTTGTGAAAAGCAACACAACAAACTCCAGAAAGATTGCCTGCCTGATAAAATGACATTCGCCGTTGCGCTCATCGATTGGATTATACCAGGAGCTGCATACGGAAAAAGTATAAAGGTGTTATAACGTTTATGGTAGAGGTGGTATTTTATGGTGTATTTTATGGTAGTCATGTGCTGTTTATGTCGAGACGTTCAGCCAATAAACGTGAGTTAACAATGAAAAAATCACCTCGAACTGCGACCAAAGCGCAAGCTTGCCGGCGATGCGCAAAGCACTGGTGTGGTACAGCGAAACCGTAAGAGTTACATATTGGGCGAGTTCGTACACGGTACTTTGTAACGGTAGGCGAGCGTTTGTTGGCATACCTTTAAAAAGCAGTGAAACCAACTAACAGAGGCAAACCATGAACGATATGAATGAGTTTCTGGGGAAATAATAAAATGAAGAAAACATTCTCCATACAGGAGACATTGAAGTGATGCAATGATTAATAACAAGGCGTAACATTTTCGAGTGAGACGTGCCGGCGGATGTGTCAACTTCTTCGGTGAGGGTTGCCAGTGTGCGAAGTGCACAATCCCCTGTGAACTCGGGCTAAACTGTAATCAGGTATTGCTCCCATTCGCTGTCGTCAGCATTACTTATTTCTCGTATTAACACTCCTTCTTTTTCCCGCTGCAGAGTATCGGGTAAGATCGCACTGATTGATACCAACTTGTCTGCATTTTCTGAAACTATTATTTTCCCCCGATAATATGCAGGTGACTACGAAACTCCGTTTCCAATTATAAACGCAATGGCACTAGAACTGCTTTGGCCTGACGACGTCCCTGCACTGAAGCGGCACACTTCCAGAGAGTGTCAGTGGGTCAGATCAGGAGGACTTAAATATTAGAACTATTCCATCTTTACACCGAGAAAGAGAGCGAAAGATAAACAAGACAAGTGAAAAAAGGTTAAACCGGAAGAAGTCGTTTTCGCATTCGAAGTTCAGCTTGTTCATACGAGGCCAGCTACAGAGCTTACCGTTCCTTGGCAAGAGGACTTAGCTCTTGCTCAGGTGTCGAAGGATGACCTTGTAGCCCCAGTGTACAAGTTTCCTTCTAAGCTAAACTACTACATTCGGCCGGAGTTTGTTCCTTCAGTACAAGGAAGTCGTCATGCCATAGATGCTCTAATGTTGAGTTTAAGATAGAAATAATTGCTTCATAGTAAGCTTACATCCCCTATAGCCGATCAGAAAAATATCTACAGTCACGTAAACCTTGCCGCTATCTTTAGCTCTTGTTCTCTATGAAATAGGCTTAATAGGTCATCCACATGCCAGGGGTTTAGTTTTTATCTTCTGTACAGCGCTTCCCTTCACCACTTGTTGTTTATAGCTTGCGCAGACTTTCTCAACATAAAATTTCTTAAGGTTAATGTTTCATACATGATTTTTATAGCAATGGATATTCTAAAGTATCTTGTTTTGTCTTGTGACTTGACAGTCAGTTCACTTGAAAAACACGCGGCAGTTGGCAGCTCATTCAAAATTTTTGTTTTGGTCTCCTTGTAACTGAGAGTACAAGCCACTGTTGCAGGTTAACCGACAACGCACACAGCATGTGAATGCCCCGACGAAATTGGCCGCTGAAAGGACGCTGTCTCACTTCTAAACTTCGTCCTCCTTCGTCCTCCTTAACTAAATATCAGAAAAAAACTTGAAATTTAATCGTTAGCCTAAAAATTAGAAATCCATTATGTCTTCATCGTTTTGACTGACGCTAGCGCATATAGTTCGGCAATGTTCTATAGTAGGGAAACAACGCAATGACAACTACCATAAGTCTTGATCTATTCGTCAGCAAAGCACAGTCAGAACTGCCCTGTAGCGAGAGTAAAAAAAAAATGCTGTAGTGCGAAAGCTGTGCTAGCACAAGGAAGCATCCAAAGCCCCTTTATTTTCCGCCTTGCAGACATGTTTGGCGTGTCTGTCAAACCTTCGTGTACATGTCTTGGGCTGGTTGGCTGATCCTTCCGGCTAGACAGCCAAGGGCGAAGCACAGACGTAGACATGTCTCGCTGGGGAGCAGTCATAGTTACCGCACTGGCTTCACTGCTCTGCGGTGCCGAACGGCCCGTGGTCCGCACACCTTACGGGCCAGTGGAGGGCGTACGTTTGTTTCACCAAGGAAAATACATAGACGGTTTCTTTGGAATCCCATTCGCCCAGCCACCTGTCGGCGAGCTCAGATTTCGAAAGCCACTGCCTGTGAAGCCTTGGAAGATCGTGCGAGACGCCAGCCAGTTTCAGCCGGCATGTATGCAAACCAACCATCTCCTGAACCGCGATGTTTTGCTCAACTACTCCACTTCCTCGTCCGAGGACTGTTTGCACATAAACGTCTGGAGGCCAAGCTGCATCACTAAAAACAACTGCGAATACGAGTCTCCACTGCTGCCCGTCGTACTCTTCATATATGGCGGCGCCTTCCAGTGGGGCGACGCGTCAGCCTTCTACAACGACGGTATTGCGTTCTCCTCAGTGAATGAAGTTGTTTTTGTGAGCTTCAACTATCGCACAAACGTGTTCGGATTTCTCAGTGATTGGTCCTCTGATGCGCCCGGGAATCTGGCTTTTTGGGATCAACTGCTGGCCATGCAATGGGTGCGAAGGAGCGTTTCCACCTTTGGTGGTGACCCACTGCTGGTTACTCTGTACGGTCAGAGTTCAGGAGCCATGTCTGCTAGCATCCATGTCTTGTCTCCAATGAGCAAAGGACTTTTTAAGAGGTGCATCTTAGAAAGCGGCACGGCATTATCGCTGATAGCATTTCAGCGCCGCAATAAGATGAGCTTTTTCAACAACCTGGTTGGACAGCTAAATTGTACCGATCGTACGAGCAACTCGTCAGCGATGGTGGAGTGCATGAGGAAAGTGAACGCCCGCGAAGTAATCCACAAGCTCGCAGCAGTGGGCCAGTTATCGAGCATGTTCTTTCCAATCTCAGGGGATGCGTTCGTGCCGCAGTACCCGATAGATATCGACAATGTCGACTGCATTAATGGTGAAGAGATGCTTATGGGCACTACGCTTGACGAAGGAACCGTGTTTTTTTACCACCCGATAAAAAGGCTTCGAGACTTGGAACCTCTTTTGCACGACTATTACGAGGGTGCTACAGCTATTGTGTTGAGCACGTCGTTCTCTATTCCTCTCTCAGTAGCACGCCACTACATCTCGACTTTATTTCCGAACTCTGCGATTAACCTCAGTACTGATGAAATACTACAGACTCTTAGCCACTCATTTGGAGACCCTGTGTTCGTCTGTAGCACAAACTTATGGGGGGAGGAGCTGGCTAGGCGAGGACACGACGTCTACCGCTATGTTTATGGCCATCGTACGCCACTTGGCATCTGGGACGAGTGGATGGGCGTTGTGCACACGGACGACTTGCCGTACATGCTGGGTTCTGTGGCGACGTTAAAGGAGAACTTACGTGCAAAGCGATGGGGCGACTTGCCGGAATGGTTCAGAAACTACAATGCGACATCTGCGGAACTTTCATTTAGCATGAACCTAGTGAAATCCCTTGGAGCATTTGTAAAGACGGGGTAAGTGGGTATATCTTTCTCTTTACTCTTCCTATATACCATGAATCAGATAGTTGGACCGGATAGTGGTTTCCCAGAGAACACTACGCCCCCTCGGCCTCTTTAACTGCCCCCCTCCCTCCTCAGAAAAAAAGAAGGGTTGCAAAGCAATGCTGGCGAGGAACTCTTACCAGACTTATGCGAGGTTCGCACAATCCTTGATCACATACCAGTGAAACCACGACGTGTTCCCGCCAAACATGATCACGCGGGTGCTCTCGGAACGCAATTTCGTTCATACACGTGTTACACAAGTGATATTTTCTCAACCACCACAATAGATTGAACCCCTATCTATATAAAGGGATTAATTAAATATTAATCATCCATGAATCATTAATCACAGACTACGTAGGTTGGCACATGCAAATCTTTAACTACGTCTCTGCAAATTTGAGCTTGAAATACATATCGCCATATTCGTATAGATATATTTCAATTGATTTCGCCGCAACTTAAGACGTTTCCGGGAACTACCCAGTACTTTGTCTTTTTTTTCAGTATGTCATAACAGATACGTACACTAGAAAAATTTTCGCGGGTATATTTAGCGAAGTTTGTCTGTATCTGTGCAAAGTTACGTTCGAATTCCGTCTTTAGCTCTTATGCAACTATTACGCTAGTTACTTCGTGACCCTAACGACGCCCTTCAATTAGTGTGTCCTTAATAATTTTTTGTCACTTTCCCAATTGTCCCAGATAACACTTTAACTTGCGCCCTGTGTTTTACCAGCTATATTCCTTCACATTTTCCCTCGATATTGACTGCTAGCTCTGGAGTGTAATTGGTTATTTACTCCAGGTGCACCTACTTGCAATTAGCGAAACTTCCATAATTTCTCGTTAATCGTGCAATTAAATTAAATTTTGCAATTCCTTCTCAAAATTATGAACAATGCCACGTGCATTGTGTAGCAAAATGCGTCTAGGCACCTGAGAGCAACGGTATTAGCCCAGGCCTCCCTCCTGATTTTCAACATTGGATACATATGGGTCGTTTCAGCGGTCCTTGTTAGACTTCATGCAAAAAAAAAAAACCTTTTTATTATACGTGTGATGCCTTTTAAAATGTTTCACACGAAAGCGTTAAGGGCTCCGTGTCGCAGAAAATCCGGCGTACCGCGTCCTGGGTCCAGCGTCGACCGCCTTGTGAGCGGAAAGTTCTTACGAACCACGCATACCCAATCACGCACGCCGTCGGTGTAGCGGATAGATGTTACTGAACTAATTGAATTTCACAAAGTAAAATGCGTCAGAAAATTGTAAGGTAGGACTTACACACAACCTACAGACATGACAGCGTTGGATGGTAATTTGAATATTCGAGAAAACATAGCCTGTTACGCGTAAACTCGAATAAAAATCCGTTTTCCAGCGTTTCTACAATTCCTAGAGTGGCGCGCCCAGTTCCTTGCAACATCGTCCACATGGCGCTCGCCTCCGCGCATCCGCGGCCCACGCAAGAGGCCGCGTTTCTACCAGAAAGCTTGCCTTCATGCATAGCGTTCGATGCCAACGTTTCCTTGTAAACATTAAGCTTACATAAGCTACAATCGCCAGGAAGCGTGAGAAGTAGGCAGGGATCTTCGCTATCGCGTTCCACTCTTAAAAGCTAAGCTTAAGCACCCTCCAACTTTTTGTTGCAACATGTATTATGCCTGGGGGTAACCTATCGCATGGAAAAAATAAAATAAAAACATGTGTAGTGCACCCAAGCCGTTAAACTCCCTTTCCCGGTGACAAACCAGGAACGTAGCACTGTATGCGTAGCAAACACTACATCTGCAAGAACTTTCCCGAGTAAGTACACTGCCACAAAAGTATAGGAAATGCATCAGCCTCCTGCACCTAAACAGCAAATAAATAGCCTTTGTGTTTGCAAAAGCCGCCAAGAATCTCTGAGCGAGCAAAAAAGTTGGAGAATTGTTATGCAATGTGACATTTTCCCGTGACCGAAATGAACTCTTTAAAAGATCCTCGTCTGCAGTTCTTATGCGCAATGCTACAGTAGTTCAGGGCATTTGCCCATTTTTTTTAATTACGAAGGAGAAGATATTTACACATTTAAAATTTTTTTTTCTTGCGGCTCGAAAATTTTCAAAAATCTTAGTTCTTTAGTCTCATGTATATGAATGTTACGTTTGTAAAAGATGTTTAGCCTTAGCACCCTCTCTATCCAATTTAAAATATCTTATAGAGCATCTAACGTGCTACGGCCTGGTCAGGTGCTTTAAATAAGCAGGCGGAAATAACTGGGCAGTATCTAGATGGGTAATTTGGAAAGTTCACAAGTTAGTTTTTTTAATTATTCCCTTTAGCACACATGTTGCAATTGCAAAATTGAAGCATAGCAATCATCAAGTCATGTTTGCTTAGCAATGAATTAGGGAATCTTCTTAATTAGTCACCTGGACATCGCGAGTTGCAGCGCAAGTCGCTTTCGCCTCTTCAGATAATCCCCTTGAACAGACTGCATTGCGGTACCTGCCACCGGCAATGAAAAAAAAGAAGACGCTATGCACGAAGACGAGCGTTCTGCGCACATACGCGGCCTCTTGTGTAGGCCGCGGATGTGCGCAGGCGAGCGCCATCTGGATGGTGTTGCAAGAAACGGGGCGCGCCATTCTATGAATTGTAGAAACGCTAGAAAAGGGGTTTGTGTTTGAGTTTCTGTGTAACGGAATTATATTGGCGATCGACAATGGACGCGGGACGCCGGATTTTTTTGCGACAACGGGCCCTTAACACTGTCGCCTTCAAGAAAAAAAAAAGAACTCTTTGAACCAAACAAAATTGTGTGGTATATATGTATTGCTTGCAACGCTCACTGCAAACGAGGGATAGCAAACGCCGAGCTTACTAGGCTAGCAAAACCCGAAGCTATCTGTATACGTTCGCAACACCTAAAGGCGCGATGATCGTCGTCAAGTTGAAAAGGCTGGAAGGTTGTCGACGGTGTCCCAAAACTACGCCATACACGACTGAAGGCCCAAGGTGAAGAGGGCGCAAAAGTAGTGCCTTAGCAAAGGCTACACTGCATTGTGATTCTCGAATCTAATGTCCGGCTTAGTTTACCGACAGATGTGGCTTCAAATGTGCTACAAGCACGGTGATCCTTACCGTACTCGTCTGTCTCTTTACAAAGTGTGGTTTGTGCTAGCTGATTCGCCGGCCTTAATTGCGGAGTCAATTTGTACTGGAAGGAGATGTATCGCCGCCTTCCGAGCGGTTCAATATGACGTGGCTTGCCTCTCTTGTGCCACCTATGCTTTCGAGTGGCATTCACGAATTTGTACTCATTCCTCCTCAGAACGGCCGGCATTCACAAGTGCAATGTTTTTGAATGCAAAGGAACAATTGCGCACCTTTTCTCAGAGTGTTCTCGCTTCAATTCGCAAGGAAACGCACTCTCCATCGCGTGTCACCTACTTGAGTCAAGTATCAAAAAAGAAAGAATTCATCCATCCTGGTCCAAATTATCTATGCTAGAGTAATTTTAAAAGCACAGCTGTATTTTGTGAAAGACTGCGAGCGCTGTCAGGTGTTTGCCTTTTAGCAGGCATTTCCTTCTCTCGCATCTTGCTTCCTCTCGCCTCATATGTTCTAGCATTTCTCTTTCCCAGAACAGGGTAGCCAATTAGGAGTTTATTCTGATTAGCTGCTCTGCCTTTACTGTCAATTTATCTCTCTGTATTAGAGTATTTAAAAACGTTATATCTTATCCCAAGGACTTCCCGTTTTGTTGATTGCAGGTCACGCTAATCTGTACATTACTATTGCGACCACTAGTAGTCATTTACAAGCTTTTTACTTATGTATGTTGGAATAACAGTATTACATTCATTTTTATTCATGCCTCATTATTGAAAAAAAATGACTACATCTTTTTTGCACGACAATGCGCGCATTACGTTGCTAGAAAAAAAAAAGAAAAATAGGGGACAGCCATTGGTATATCAGGTTTACATTCCATTGCTCACTGCCTGGGAGCACGATGTAGGCATGTATTGCCTTAGCGCACTGCTGCACACAGCTTCTGAGGTACAGCACAGTCGTGGTGGCACTCGCAACCTTTGTTCTTCCCCAGTTCCTGCACGTTTAAATAATACCGGTCTTTAGGAAACATACACCTCAGTATGTCTCTTCAGTCGTGGATTGGTCGCAACAGGGGAGATTGTTTGGCGCTACGTCCACAAATTATAAATTTTCAGGTGATAAATCAGTACCAAGATTAAATGAATGAATGACCAAGATTAGATGAACTTTGCTCTATGTGTACGCTCGATATAAGTTGGTAGTACTATCCGATAATATAAGGTAGCCGTATAGGAGGCGTGAAATGGCTCGTTAGCAGTGAAGATAATAAATAATCAAGGAGAATCACTGCAGCAATAACGCAGCAATCGAATAGAGAAACTGATTTCGATTTAAGCGTCCCTATAGGAAGTATGAGCAAGCCGTCTGAAGGACTTCGTCATTTCGCTGCTCTATCAAACACAGTGATGAGGCTACGTCGGCGAAGGCTGTGATGGGTGTCGATTAGTGGTTTATTATTTTTTTTGGGTGCATAGGATATGCATCAAGGAAAGACACATGGCTTATCTGTAAGCGAATTTATTTTGCGAACCTCATTCGAGCGATGCTCGTGCTCTGTGGAAACATACCGAAAAGGAAGCAGCGCAAGAAGACACGGACGGAGACAAGACGCCAAGGACGAGCGCTGACTTCAGCTCTCGCCCTTGTCGTGTTGCCTCCGTCAGTGTCTTGTTTGCGCTGCCGCCTATTCAAATATGTACCAACACGCCAAATTCGCCACGGTGATCAAGGATCAAGGAGAAGTATGGGAGAGACCTTTGCCCTGCAGTGGGCGTAACCAGGCTGATGATGATGATGATGATCAAGGAGACATGCTGCAGACAATTTCGTGTGGCATTTAAATTATGCACATCCAACTTATATGTTGTAACTTGTGTGATGCGCGAATTTAGTCAAGCGTTTATAGATAAACGCTATGCAATTGGATGCGCTGTGCACAATTGTGCCCATTTTCACCCAGTGCAACGTGTAATATCATGCAATATTCATGTTTACGTACCACGGAGGTCACAACTTTAGTACTATGCAATGCTTATGTTTATACCCTACACTGTTCACAAGCTATTCCGAAATGTATATAGCGAATGATGCGGACACAGTTTGAGAAGTCAACGCAGGGATGTCACGAGGACGAAGGCCATGTATGATGCTTTTCAAGGCAAAAATGGTGATCAGAAGTGTATGCAGACAGAAGTACGACGCGTACGCAAGTAAATTTCCGAATTCTATACCACTCGTGTCACAGTCGCTTCTAGTCATCCTGAGCGATTCGCCAGATGGAAATATACGCAGTGCCAGGTGCCCAATGGTCCAAAGAATGGTGTATATCGAGTATAACAAAATAAAATAAGCCGTTGAATATTATGCCCTATTGTAAAAGTTCTGCAATCTTTAAAAGTACTATGGACGAGCCCACAAATTCATCATTGCATTTGACTATACAGAGTAGTCGAGCACTCGCTATAGCACTACTTTGTCGTTCAAAATTCATATCAGTCTATTCGTTGAGAAACTTACGTACTTATACCGAACACCCCAGTATATGGAGCAAGGGCGAGTGAACACTCACTCACTCACTCACTCGCTCGCTCGCTCACTCACTCACTCACTCACTCACTCACTCACTCACTCACTCACTCACTCACTCACTCACTCACTCACTCACTCACTCACTCACTCACTCACTCACTCACTCACTCACTCACTCACTCACTCACTCACTCACTCACTCACTCACTCACTCACTCACTCACTCACTCACTCACTCACTCACTCACTCACTCACTCACTCACTCACTCACTCACTCACTCACTCACTCACTCACTCACTCACTCACTCACTCACTCACTCACTCACTCACTCACTCACTCACTCACTCACTCACTCACTCACTCACTCACTCACTCACTCACTCACTCACTCACTCACTCACTCACTCACTCACTCACTCACTCACTCACTCACTCACTCACTCACTCACTCACTCACTCACTCACTCACTCACTCACTCACTCACTCACTCACTCACTCACTCACTCACTCACTCACTCACTCACTCACTCACTCGGTCGGTCGGTCGGTCGGTCGGTCGGTCGGTCGGTCGGTAGGAAGGGACGAGCTACATTGTAGATAACACCAGCGATGGCCTCCTTACCCGGCGAAGCATGGGAGTTCGGTGACATACTACTTGAGCCACAGTAGCTCCCAATAATCCTGAGCGACCGGCCAAATGGACACAAAGGCACTGCCAAGTACCCAATCGTCAAAGAATGGGGTATACCAAATATAGGAAAAATCGTGTGCCATTCCTCCCTGTGAAAGCGAATGACCAACGAAGCTGTTAAGAACCGAGGTGACACCGAGGTGACAAAGAGATTTGAACGAAAGTACGAACAAATTTATTGTCCTGATCGGTGGTTATCGTGACGGTAGCTACGCACACATATTCCATGATGAATTACAGTGATTAGACCTGTGGATTCTGTACTGCATCTTTATGTGTTTTTCTCCTTAGTTTTATTATCGGTCCATTGTCATTGTATAAGTAACACGCGCGATAAAATAAAACGTTTAGTTGAGAGTTAGCGCTGTGTATGTGTCTTCTTATTCTTGGTCCCTGTCGTGTCGTGCTGCTCCGTTGTCTATTATGAATCCAAACCAACTAGCTCGGCAACGTGTCCTAGCGAATCAGTGAAGTCTGTTTTGTTATTTACTTTGTGATGAAACTGAAGATATAGATTACCGGTGAGCGCATTCTGAAGAGCATGAATATCTAAACACCGTCGACAAAGAAAAAGAAGCAGCAGATGACATTAAACAATTAAATAAACAAGTTGACACGATGATACAATTTTTCTATACATAAACTCGGTACCTCGGTAAAAGAAAAAAGTTAGAAAGGAAGAAAAATAACAGAAGAAGTCTTCTTCTGTTATTGTTGTTATTGTTATTATGTTATTGTATGTTAAACGCCACTTGCGCCACGCCCCCCAACATGTAAAATTACTAGCCTATCAGTCTCTCGTCAGGGCGAAATTAGAATATGCATCCCCCATTTGGAACCCTCATCAAGTATATCTCATCAATCAACTGGAATAGCTTCAAAATCGAGCTGCAAGATTTATTCATTCTAAGTACTCCTACAACATCAGTATATCGGCACTAAAAACAGCAACATCAGTATATCGGCACTAAAAACAGAATCTGGCTTATCATTGCTTGCATCTCGCCGCCGCATTGCTAGTCTTTGTCTTTTTCACAAGTTCTTTTACAGCTCACTTGGCAAAGCACCATGCATTCTCCCCCCGGCACGCATATCCAGTCGCACCGGTCACCCGCAACAAGTCGCGCGCCCACGTACACGCGCTGTCACTTTTTCGTCTTCATTCTTTTTTCGTGCAGCAACAGACTGGAACGGCCTTTCCAACGAAATCACAGTCATAACCTGTCCTAGCACATTTTTAAACACCGTAACAAATTATCTTACCCTGTAATAAAAATATGGCCTTCAATTTCTTTATTTATGTATGTACCCACCCCTTATGTAATACTCCTTCAATGGGGCCTTTAAGGAAATAAAATGAAATGAAATGAAATGAAAAAGCTTAAAATATCATTTAATGCCAAGCACAACTGTACTTAAGATATAACTAAATTAATCCCCAAATAAAAAGCACACCTCCCGGCCGTGACACGAATGAGCGCGTATTGCACAAAGAATTTAGATCCAACGTCAATGTTGGAATATACGGGGTGTCCCACGTAACTTTAGCCATACCTTAAAGATATGCAAATGCCACATAGCTGGACCGAACCAAGGTGATGTTGTTTGTCCTTGCTTGGAGCTACTCAAATTATTATTTTTTTCATTCCGCCTCATTAGATAGTCAGTCTTAATTAAATAATCAACTTGTCAAATATTATAATTATATGAAAAGCGTCAACGAAAAAATTGTAGAGCGACATGAAAGACTACCGATACAGCTTTGTGTTACTCAATACGGGCTACATAACAGTGTTTTACCCAGCGTGAAAGAAGCCCGCTAATACACGCAAAGTGTCTCCAACGGCCAGTAGTGCGGCAATCTTGCGTGTATTCTTTAAGTGCTGTTAAACCAACGGTGAAGCGCACAATTGCGTTTACATTCACCCTGTGCAACGTAAACTATCATGCAGTGTCCATTAAGCCGTGTGGAAAGTCGTCACACGTGAACTGTCACCGGTGCGGTTTGAAAAGCGTGCAAAAGTTTTTCGACAACGCGTGACCCCACGGGACTCAGTGTTATGCGTTTCTACAGCCACCGCTGGCCTGAGAATTTGGCCGAGCACTGACGCTTATTTAAGTCAAGAACACTGCGAGCAAGAACTTGGACATGGAGCTCAGATATTCTATCTGCGCGCCCTTCTAGCACGTTAAAGCTGGAGCGAATGGATGGTCAAAATGTGGTAACACTCGCTCCGCTAACAAATATGCCAATATTTTCGATATGTACAATTCACCGCTGCGTCTCAGACACTATGACGAAGGCACGAGACTTGAGGTTCGATTGCCTGTTTCGATGGCCACATTCCGATGGGGGTGGAAAGCAAGAGCACGATGGATGCATTTATACACAGGGGCACGTTGAACAACGCGAGGGTGGTTGAACATTGAACGCACACGACCTGCGCGACTTCGGATAAACTTGCCAGCAGATGGAGCTCAAGCAAAGAAGAACGCACTCCGCGCCATTGGGATGTTCACTGAACGTGAGGAGTGTAGGCGCTACTATTGTTAGCTGAAATTAGGCATAAGGCTAAAAAGCTTGTGTTAAATGGCCGTACAATGAAAATTGTAAGTATTAAAGATTCGGAATATTGCCAACAGTACTGAATAAGACCTAAATACCTCATATTAATCTCTCGAATGACCACCCGCTGTTACTTTCCTGTGTCATACGGGGCATACAGGCATGACCTCAACAGAAAGCTAGAAGGAGTGAAGCAAAATTCCGCCATCGATAGAAAACAAATAGTTTCTCATGATGACCTGTATAGGCGATCTCGTATTGCGGTGTTTCTGCAGAGAGCTTATCCTGAGAAAGTAAGTTTGGGGCCCCCTAGTGAGTGGCAAATAAAATATTCTTTTTTTTTGCATGAACTGCTGAATTTGCGAAAGAAAATATATATTCAGTACTCACTTCGGCAATTAGCTATATGAGATATAACAATGTATGTGCGTTATTTATGGCTTGACTCGGTGCGGAACTTTCCGAACTCTTTGATTTATTAAGCGAACACTTCACGCGCATACTGCCAGAGTCATACACGAAGCTCTCGTAAACAATAGAGTAGGAAATGTGTGCTGTGTTCGCTAGAACAGAATGGCTGGATAGAAACATGTAAGCGGGA
This sequence comes from Dermacentor albipictus, assembly GCF_038994185.2. NCBI lineage: Eukaryota > Metazoa > Arthropoda > Arachnida > Ixodida > Ixodidae > Dermacentor > Dermacentor albipictus. The sequence continues at coordinate 165,195,586 of NC_091824.1, read as the reverse complement.
ACTTTCAAGTAGCTTTAATTAGGGGACTGAAGTTAGCGTTTTGAGGTAGTTACGTTTGTACCTACGTTTGCAGAATTATCTTGAAATCGTAGAAGTGACAGCGTCGCATTTTGATTTTGTTGTTTCGATTGCATCTCGCCGAGATATACGTGACGCCGTAGCAATGCCGCTCTTGTGTGACATTCGACGATAGGGATCACCGAGTGTGCAAGGCTGATTCTGTGTTGCGCCAGGATCACGATGCTGTTAGGATACGGAAGGAAGGGTGAACCGGTTCGTTACCTCCTCGGCTTCTAATTGGATCGTGGATGCGTAATCCGGCACCGTCCGGAAGCCTTCGTAGGGGAAACAGTGAGGTGGAGATATAGGCGATCAGCGTTCAAGGTTTCTCTCCCATTCCGTTGACTTAGTTTCTCCGACCCCCTTTCAAAACACAACAAACACGAAGCGGGGCACAGAGGCAAGGTGAAGGAGGAAGGGGAAGGAAATGAAAGGAGGGAATTCGCTCTCTGAGAGTTCAGTGCCTCTTAGAAACGGCGTCAGTGCACTCGAGCACAACGTCGCCAAGCGGCATTTTAGAAGAGAGCGCCATACACACCGGCAGCACCAGACATCGCTGACACTGTTGCGGAGATGACGCCGTGTCACGCATTACTTATAATTTGCCTGTTGGCATTTGTCTCTGCGGGAGATGTACCGCAGGTCTACACAGAGACAGGCCTCGTCTCTGGAGAACGGTTAACCGTCAACAAGCGCCAGGTGGACGCGTTCTTAGGAATACCGTATGCTACGCCTCCCCTTGGAGATCTGCGCTTCAAAAAACCAGAGCCCGCCAAGCCCTGGAAGGGAACGCGCAGTGCTACGAAGAAGCCACATCCCTGCGTCCAGACGGACTTGCCGTTGGCGGACAAGCTTCCATTCAATTATTCCAGCGGGAGCGAGGACTGCCTTTACCTCAATGTGTGGAGACCGGCGAAGCATTGTGCAGCATCCTTATCAAAATGTGACGCTAAGCTGCCCGTCGTCGTCTTCATACATGGTGGAGGATTCCAATGGGGAGACTCGGCGCTGTTCTTGTACGACGGAAGCAACTTCGCGCCGACAGCGAACGTCGTGTTCGTGACATTCAACTACAGAGTCAGCATTTTCGGGTTTCTGTCGCTGGACAACAAGGAGCTTCCAGGAAATATGGGACTCTGGGACCAACATCTTTTACTCAAGTGGGTTCGTGCCAACATCGGTTACTTCGGTGGTGACGCCGACGATGTAACTCTTTGGGGGCAGAGTGCTGGTGGTGCTTCGGCCGGATTTCACGCTGTTTCGCCGCACAGCAAAGGACTGTTCAAGCGCCTCATCATGCAGAGCGGCACGCCAGCGCTCACAATCCTCAACGTGTCTCACAGGAGGGCGGCCAGGATGTCAGCGGTGGCAGACACCGTCGGGTGCTTTGACCACAAGCGCAGCTTGATGGAGCAGGTCGAAGACGTACTGTCCTGCATGAAACGGGTGGACGCTCGTAAGATAATCGATGCTGTCAATGCTGAAAAGCCACTGAACCAGTTCTACCCGCCCACACACGGTGACGAGTTCCTTCCTGGTGACCCGCTTTCCGATGACACCTGGAATCACCTGAACACCAAGGAACTGTTTACGGGACACACGGCAAACGAGGGCAACTTCCTCGTGCGCAATATACGCCGTTCGGCGCCCGTTCTCGAAAATATCCTGAAGGATGACTACCGCTTTATTACGACCATCGTTCTGTCGGTAATGTTCCAGATACCTGTGTCCTCGGGCAGGCATATTGTGAAAGAGTACTTCGGCGACTACGACGAAAAGCACAGCAAGAAAAAGGTGCTCGAGATCATGGACGACATGTTCGGCGACGTTGTCTTCAACTGTCCCACGATGTTCTTTGCGGAAAAGGCGTCCCAGCAAGGCATCAATACGTACGCGTATATCTTTGCCCATGTACCCTCCACTACGCCCTGGCCCAATCCAAAAGGCCCAACACATGCGGACGACATCCCTTTCATGCTGGGAACCCTAGACTTTTTTGCTGACCCGACGAAGCTCACAGATGTCGTAACCGAGAAAGCCAAGCATCGCCTCGCTATCGGGGCAGCGAGAATCACACCAGAGGAGCGTGTGCTTGCTAACCAACTCCAGGAGATGCTCTCCTCGTACTTCAGAACGGGGTACGGTGAAAACAAGAAAAGCATGCCTAATTATAGTTTTTACAGAGTTCGCAAACATGGGAATTCCCAATGTCTATGCGAGAACAAGTGTTGTTGTTTTTTTGTTTCATGCGCAAAGTTTGCTCTACAACTTCAAATGGTGATTAACAATGTTTCTTTCAGAATTTTGAAGGTATCAGAAATAACTAGTTGTATTTAGTTGAAGTAGTCACTCTCGCTGTTCTTATTTACTATGCGATGTGGTGGCGCCTTGTTTAAGAATGGTTACCAGTTTCTAAGAGGCAAAACTATATGTCAGTTCAAATGCTGTTATCGGGAAAGTAAAAATAATATTTCAACAACTTTTGACGGATATAACTTGGAAACGAACAGTTTTGCTTACTGTTATCCGGACAGCCATTGATGTCATTCCGAGTAAACAACAAGTCGTGTACGTGAATCAATCATGATGCGTGCTCGCTACGCATAGGTAATTAATGGTTTTCGACACGCTTCTCTTGTTCCTCATTACGTCATTCGCTCAAACGTAACCGAGGCAGACGGGTGCACAAGACGCCGAACGGACGCTATGATTGAGTTTTCGGACAAGCGACGTGTGCGTATGCTCCTGTGGAAAAGGGCTTCTACAGCCTGAAGAAACAAGTCAACGACTCACCGTGTTGTGTAGAGCGGCACAGTTGCTAGATCATGTCTTTGTCTTTAATATTTTGCAGCAGTGGGTGGATATGTGCCAGTGTCTGCATCGTGACCTATCTCCTGAACTACGGCCTCGCCTCTCCCGTGGTTCGTATACATGCAGGATCTGTGACGGGAAAACAAATACAAACCGATTATGGGGATGTCGACGCTTTCCTCGGGATCCCGTACGCGCAGCCACCAGTCGGGAACCTTCGTCTGTCTAGGCCGCGACCTGCTGAAGCCTGGAATGGAACCTACGCTGCGACCAAGTTTCCTGCTCCATGTTTTCAACCAGACCAGGTATTCAACGACGACGCGCGGCTAAACTATTCTTCGTCTTCTGAAGACTGCCTCTACATTAACGTCTGGCGGCCAGCAAGCGCCTGCATCAACGATTCGGTTTGCGAGACTACGGAGCTTCCTGTACTGGTGTTTCTGCACGGCGGAGGCTTCCAATTCGGGGATTCCGGACTGCGCATATACGACGGCACAAACTTCGTGGCACGGACGAACGTCGTCTTCGTTAGTCTAAACTACCGCGTGTACTTTTACGGGTTCCTCTCTGCAGAACGTCCAGCTCTTCCGGGAAACATGGGCCTCTGGGACCAGCTCATGGCTCTCAAGTGGGTGAAACGCAACATACGTCGTTTCGGCGGCAACGAGCGAGACGTGACGCTCAGTGGTCACAGCGCGGGCGCAATAGCGGCCGGCTTGCACGCCCTTTCGCCACAAAGCCGGGGCCTCTTCAGGAGGCTGCTGCTGCAGAGCGGCACTCCGCTCACGATGATCGTCGCGCTCTCGTACAGCGGAATCACTAAGTTCGTGAACACTGCGGTCACGCTAGGCTGCTACGACACTGGCCTAAGTCTGGACGCGCAGATTGGCAACGTCGTTGGCTGCCTCAAGCGCCTGGACCACGTCTCGATCCGCACCAGAATGGCGGCGGTGAACATCAAGCGTCAAATGTTTCTTCCGGTGTACGGCGACGACATGCTGCCTTTCCACCCGCTGGATGAGAAGAACATGGATATACACGTCAGAGAGGTGTTTCTCGGGACTGTGGGGGACGAAGGGACCTTCATCGTGTACGCGCTTCGTGCCGCCATGCCTTACCTAATGCATTTCTTCGATCTCGACTACAGGCTGGCCGTGACGCTAGGTCTCAAGTTTGCGTTCGACATCCCCACACACACGGGAAAGAGCATCGTGCGAGCCTACTTTGGAGATTACAGCGTCTCCAACGACGACGGTACGATTGTGGATATTCTATCCGAGTTGATAGGCGACGCCGCGTTTGTCTGCCCCACGAACCTGTTCGCCACGAAGGCGGCAGAGCAAGGCGCCCAGACGTACCGCTACCTGTTCGCATACAAGCCTTCGTACAGCTTCTGGCCCGACTGGGCTGGCATCGCTCACGGGTGCGAGTTGCCGCTGACCATGGGATCGCTGGGGTCGTTCAAGAGCGAGCCTCGATTCACTTCGCCCAGTGGAAAGTACGGGGACGAAATGAGGAACGGAAAGGCTTCGCAGGAGGATAAAATGTTCATGGAAGAGCTGCTGCAAATATGGTCCGCCTTCATTAGGGATGGGTATGTGAGTGAAAGGGGAGCACTTCTCTGAGAGCACCTGCGTCCTCGGTGTTCAGAGAAAGAAAAACACATAACACCATCCTATCCGACGGGCAACGTTTAACGCTCTACTGATTAAGTGGTATCCCAAACCGCCAGTCATCAATACTGCTGACATATGAAAAACATGCGGAAAATATAATCAGTCACAGAGTAATATTAATATTCCATTATTTTGTTTGCCATATTGCCACTTACGAGGTGCCTTTACCATAATTGTTTCAAAAAATTGTCCTGTCCAATTCGCTGATTCAAAAAAAGAAAGAAAAGAAAGACAACGATATGTTAGGTCAGTTGACGAAATGATAAACGGCTTCGCTTCTGAGTCCCAATGCCCGTCTCAGAATGTCTTGATAGATTTTTAGAGAAGCGGCCCTAATATATTACAGGAAAATCAAGCTCTGCGATGAATGACGTTCTTCGATGTTTCATATTTATCGAAATGGTTTTTAGATTTTTAATGCTTACCCACAGGTTTTTTCATGATAAAAGGACACCGATATAACCACTTGTTTCCAGGGGCACAAGCATGAAACTTAAGATTATAGAAGGTAAAAAGTAAATACATATGGGTCTGTCGACAAATAATTTTATACCAAGCAAAGGCTGGCTTAGAGAACGTAAAGTACAACTGTTCAACTGGTATGTCTCCTTCTCTATTAGGAAGCCAAAGATTCCACTGTCGAACGCTGAGTGGCCCAAGTACTCGGCCGAGAACCCGGAGTTCGTGTACCTGCAGCCCAACAACTACACCCGAGGCTTTGGTCCCAAGAAGGAACGTTGTGAATACTGGAGACCATTCCTACTCAAGCAGTAAGTATCACTCGTGGTCATGTCTGTACTATAGTCGTCGGTATCACCATCCTGCCGGATGGGCACGAATTAGGGAGCCGCGGTTACAAAAACATGCGGTACTTCCGGGAGACGAACTGTCATTTAAGAAGCTTTAGCTCACGCCGAACTCCGATGCCGCCTATTCAAATATATGTAAAACGCAGAGCCGCTTTTCTAAGATAACCTGTGAGCCGATTTTAATGAAATGTGTTGTATTTGAGAGAGAATGTTAAATTCTAGCATCTAATAGAACCGAAATGTTAATTTAAGGCCGGAATTTTTTAAAAGTAACTTTCAAAAATTGGTAAGACTGAAAAAATATGGAAGCAAGAACTTTACAAATTCGTAGCTTTGTACTAAGAACAAATATCGCAGTTCCGTAAACTGCATCCATTAGAGCATCCAAAGCAGACAACTTTGATTTATCAAGCTACATGTTACGTGAATTTGTTAGATCGCTTCTAAGGCTACTGCAAGAGTCCTTCTCGATATCAGTGGCCTATTTAAGAGTCATATATAATACAGCAATTTTTTACGCTCTAGATCTACTAATATATACAATTCCCAGAATTTTTTATTGTTTTTCATTGCTGAGTTACAGAGTTGCAAACTTCATAGTTTAGTTTCCTGGAAATTGGCGATTTGCAACAATTTTTTATTAAAAATTTTAAGATGTAAATTAAAAATTTGCTACCAACAGTCACTAGATTTATTCTATTTCTTTATAACGCAAGAAAGCTCATCGAATTTGATGCAGCGATTGGGGAGCAAACCTATTTCTTCTTTCCCATGTATTTAGATAGGAGACCCTGAGCTAAAGCTTGCTATTAAGTGCTCCTCCTTGTTTCTTTGTTTACTCACTAGCTGTGAAAATTAGGTGTGAGAGAGCGGGCGGCTTCAAGAGCTGCGTTGTCTTTGTAATGCAGGGTCCTTTAAGTGTGCCATCATAGCCGCCTGCTCGTCGCCCTCTTTAGCTATGATCGGCTCGTTGCCTGTGTAATACCAGACGGAATTATGACATCCTATATTCTCCTCACCATTAAGTTAGTTTGTATTCACAGCAATGCTATCCGCTGCATGCTTAGAAGTAGTAGTCAAGCTCTTGACTGGGACGGCTTAAGAGTGAGGATCAACGGCGAATATCACAGCAACCTTCGGTTTGCAGATGACATTGACCTGTTCAGCAACACTGGGGACGAATTACCACATATGACAGAGGACCTTAATCGAGAAAGTGTAAAGTGGGGTTTAATATTAATATCCAGAATACCAAGGTAATTTTCAATAGCCTGGCAAGGAAACAAGTATTGAGGACCACCAGTCAACCTCTAGAGTTTGTACAGGAGTACGTTTACTTAGGCCAATTACTCACAGGGGAACCTGATCACGAGAAGCAAATTTACTTAAGAATAAAAATGACTTGCAGTGCATACGGCAGGCATCACCAAATCCTGACTGTTAGCTTACCCATATCGTCGGAAAGAAAAGTGTACAGTCATTGCATTTCATTGGTGCTAACATATGGGACAGAAATTTGGAGGTTAGCAAAAAAGCTCCAGAAGAACTTAAGAAGCGCGCAAAGAGCAATGGAACGAGAACGGTTAGGCGTAACTTTGAGAGACAGGAAAAGAGCGGTGTGGATCAGAAAGAAAACGGGGATAGTCGATATTCTGGTTTATAATAATAGAAAAGAATGGAGCTTGGTAGGCCATGTAATGCGTACGGTAGATAACTTGTCGACCGTTAGAGTTACACAACGGACGCTAAAGGTAGGGAAGCGTAGTCGAGGAAGGCAGTAAATTAGGCGGAGTGATGAAATTAGGAAATTTGCCGACCCAAGTTGGAATTAGCTAACCCAAGACAGGGGTAATTGGACACCGCAGAGAAAGGCCTTCGTCCTGTAGTAGACATAAAGGTAGGCTGGTGATAATAATCATCATGATTATGTTAACAGGTATATCATTATATTGCTCCCTTTACATCTCGTAGTTACCATACAGTTCTTAACGAAGAACTGCAATTAGTGTGCGGGCCGCCTGCTGGAAAATAGCGACTGCCACAATGCATCGTGAGGGACAATGAGGCTGGCCAGAACACGCATTTCCTGTATCATCTAAGGCTATCAGGTGAGTTCGAGGATGATGTGAAATGTGAAAATATTGTGCTGGTGCAGGAGCGCAGGCGTATCGACTGAGAAGACGTCACGGTGGTCCGAGCCGTCGTCCACGGACCCGTCGCCACCCGCCAAGCCAACACGACCTGCTGTGCAGTATACGGCTACCAAGAGTGACCTCAGACTGGAGCTGTACTCTAGCTCGTACATTCCAGAGCCGTCTACCGTGCTGTTCACTTTCTTCGCCTTCATCATCTGGATTTGCATGGCGTAGTTATATCCCGATAGTAGTTATATTTCTCGATAAGTACCAGAGTCTAGAATCATCGTTCATCACTGAGGCAATCAACTCACTTTTTTTTGGTATATTTGTAAGAGTGAGAAAATAATGAGATGACGGCAGGGGGGCCAACTTGCAAAACAAAAATAAGTACAACTGTTTGTACTGTATAATGCATAGCGACCTTCGTGTAGCGACTTCATAGACATTATTAGGTAGTGCGTGGATGCTTGGTTCAAACATTTCAGAATGCGAAAGTTTTCGTCATCACGCAGCTTTCGCCTACTTTTGTACACATAGAAAATGTAGTTCACTTTGTCTTCTTTAGTAACTTACAGAAGTAGGGGCAGCTGCGTGACAGCGATGTTCGTCTTTGGCGCTGTTTCATCATGAAAAAATTTACGGTAATAAGGCAGGTGGTCAGCAGAGAGAAAACGATTGAGAGCGAAAGAAAGGCAGAGAGGCTGTCCAGTCTGATACCCTTCACGTGGGGGAGTGAAAGAGATAGAGAGAAAGTGAGTACGAAAGTTCCAGATTATGGCACGCGCACTTGAGGCACAGCGATTCTACAGTCGAGCAGAGGCCCAGCTTCTCATCACCCAGAAAAGCATGTGAGTGCTTCTTCAATCAGTATTCAGTAGGAATATTACCTAGCATGATTACAGAAGCACTCAACACTTTTTGGAGAGATAGTCCATTGTGAATGTTGTAGTCGGAGGCCAGCCATTTCCATCAATGTCTTCTTCGTATTTAGTGGTTTGTTATGGAGTGTCTCATAACGTGTCATTTTTATGCTTGCAGCAGCTTCTTTATAGCAATAGACACAAATACTACCACGGACATACGTAAAGGTAACGCTTTATATCAGAAGTAAATATGTGATCCTAAGATAGGTTGCATGCCTAGCCACTGAGGTGTGCTTCTCTCCTTAGACTTTCTCAGAATGAAGGTACATGCAAATTATATGTTACATAGGCAGTTCTGAAAAATTTACGCAGTGTTTATTTAAGAGATTAAAATTTCGTCTTATTTTAATAGCGTTAACAATCTAATCCGATTGAAAGCAGGTATTGCGATAATGGCAGCCAAAAGTGGCACAAACTAGATTGTTCCTCTTCGTATTTTTTTTTTTTTTTTGCTTTCGAGACGCTATCACCGATCTAGTGAGAGATTTCCAGAGTGTTCTGAGTCAAATCGGCGCCGTGCTATTTCGCTTTCAAGGTGCTGGAAAAGCGCTCTCCAAATGAACGGAGCAGAGTGCGCGCTTGGTGCAAGTCTCCGCACATGCTTCGCGAAATTATTGTTCTACCTGCTTGGCGACACCTCGGGGTGCATCGTTGGATAACCTTGCGACATAACTTGCTCTGCTGAGATCTAAGGGGTCTCTTCTCTTTGTCACATCAAGGAGCGACGCAAGGAAATATCGAGGACTGCCTTTTTCGACGCCTACCCCTCCCAGAATATGGGCATTTATGGCCGTGAAATTCATGTTGCCTACTACGCTGCACAAATGAGCTCTCTGATAACCTATTCTGGCGAATTTTTCTCCATTACAGCTGTAACAAAAGTCTAAAGTATTGGTCTGGGATCCCAGCGGTCTTTGCTATTTTAGCTCTCTGAAATTTATATCTGCCGCTATCGCCTTTATTAGGTGGGGCTCGCATAGATGACTCACGCGTCGGAGTCTTAGATGTTTGCTCTGCTAAGGATGCTATGTCGACTCTGTTGAAATATAACGATTGCAACGCTGCATGGTCGCAGGTAGCAGTTAGGGTGGGTGCTACAGCGACTCCCCGCTTAGTGAACCAATTATGATTGCGACAGACATCGCACTTTCAAGACGATATCCCGGTGGTCATTCCTAGGGGAGTACATAGTAGAAATGTTGTCTCAGATGTTCCTAAACGCATTTCAGTAGTTGTTTGTTCCAATTAGTTTTACCTGGTCCAATGATGAATTAGGCAGGATCAAAAATTCGTTGTCTAATCTTCCCGTCTCCGCAGAGACAGACACAGAAATACGTGGAATGCCTTGGCCCGACCATGCCACTGAGCACGTGGAGGCTGACTATACAATAATGTCGACATCCGGCCTCATACTGAGCTCACAGTACTAAAGAACTGTACACGGTGAGAAAAAGGTTTGCTCCGAAGCACCACACGTGCGTCAATGTCCTTACCTGCATGGCCCAACAGATGTGGCCCCATAAAATTCAGCTAAAGAATATACATCGTTGGACAAATGCTGTGCTACATGGTCTTTCCAATAGACGGCGGATTTAGCAAAGCCAATATGAGAGTTGCTCATTCATGCTTCTCATTGCTTTCCCATTTGTGCCGTGAGACTTGCGCGAATTTACAATGTATCATATTTTGTAAATAAAACACTTTTCCTTCGTTTTGTCTAGGAATAATGTTTCTTAAAACTTGTTCCCGCATCCCCGGTACAGCCATGTCTAATGGTGTTCAATGGTGACGAATGAGCTCCTATAAGGAAGCACTCGTACAATGTGAATGCGCTCGTACAAAGTGAATTGGTAAAATCAAGGACACAAGCTAGCTTATTAGGTAAGCGTCGAACTTATAAGATAAATAATACATTTGGTAATTATAGATAATGGCTAGAGCACGATCCTGAAAAGGACTATTCGAGCGTTATTCGTGCTAATGCCTGCATCTCTTGTAGTCTTCTGTACCCAGTTAGGAGAGATCGCAGCATTCATAAATAAATAAAACATATAAAAACCGAAGTCCTTCGAAGCAATTTTAGAATTGTCCATACATACAACGTAGGAGACTGAGCACCACTATGTGTAATTTTGTTAGGTAGAAAATTAAGAGACAAAGAAAAGACTATACAGTTGCATTTACAGGCGCACCGTAGCAATGCCCAGAAAGAACAATTTGCGCAGGGTTATGACGCCATCGTCGTCGTTCTCACAGCAATGCTCTTGATCAGCTGTAACTGTTCTGTAGCATTACCCTGGGCGACAGAAAAACCATACCGGACCGTCTAAATTGAGTAAGCTGAAGCACAGTTGTAAGCGTTCAGCCTAGAGACGTGGACGACGTCACTGGACGAAATGAGATTTGACGATGTGGGATTGACGAGGGCAATTTCGTAGGTGACAAGAGTCCCCTGATACAACAGACGGTACGGTCCCTTGTACCAGGAAATGAGCTATGAGCTTTTAGAGCGAAGCTATTTATGCGGGTCTTATGCTGCCGTTGTCGGACGTCACTAAGATTATCGTCATCAGCAATGGCTCGAGCGTCGCCGTCTTCTTCCACAGCTAGCTCCGTTGCCTCTCGTCATTCCAGCGTACAATACGTGGAATGGGAAAAACCTACGAGTTTGATGACGAGCGGAGTCATAAGCAAATATTACGCATGGAAAAACCACGTACCAATAACGGTAATCAGCGGAAACATACATAGCCAACATGGCTGTTAGAGTGCTGTTGAAGCGCTCCGTGAGGACCCTAATCTGGAGGTGGTAAGAGGTGGTCAGTCCATGCCGAGTAGAACAGCAATAGATAATTTCAGCAATCACACGGGTCTAAAAATGGTCAGTAAGCAACTGTCGCGGAGCACCGTGAAGTAAGATCCCGTCGCGTAGCTAGAAATCGGCAACATATGTTGCACAACTGGTTGGCAGTGCCCCGGTGATCGAGTAGCGCGTGGTGTAATCAGTAGCCACGACTTCCCATTTCTTTCCCAAGATAGATATGAGAAACGAAATTAGAAGCTCCAGTACAATTCGACAGAACGGTTCCGTGGTGACATCAGTCGACTGAAGGTGACCAGCAGGCCGCAGTAAAGGCGTTTCGGGACGTTGACATGATTCGCGAGCGGCCTTGTAATGGTGGAGGCCTGGCCAAAAGAAACTATGAAGGACACGTTCGTAGGCACGAGATACACCAAGGTGTCCGGCAGTGGTTGCACAATAAAGTTGGGTGATCGCGCCCTGGCGTGAGTGTCTAGAGATGACCATAGGGAGCCCAGGTCCGTCAGGAGAGAAATTACGGCTATATAGAACACTTTATTAAACATTTTGTTCCTGGCGCAAAGTAGAAGAACATAAAGCAGGAGAACAGGAAAAAGGAGAGAGACGGAAGAGAACACATCCAAGAGCACACACTGGTGGAGAGATGCATCATTAGGCGATGATTTCAGGTGTTCGATGATCCCTCACATGGAAGGGTCAACCAGGAGTGCCAAGTCAGACGCGCACAATATAGAGTGGGTGGTGCCATAATCAGCGTCGCCAGGGTCGTCGGCAGGTTATTTGCGCAAGCAACCCGCTTCCTGATGCAGGCGGCCAGACTTTTAGACAACCAAATATGAATATTCTTGTAGGTGCAGGCCCGAAAGCCCAAGAAAGGGGCCGCTGCATAGCTCGGTGGCGAGGAAAAGGAGCGCACACCTCCACCAAAAATGCTACGTAGAAAATCAAGAGGCAAGGAATAGACTAGATGAAGTTTATTTACAGGCGCGCAATGGCAATATCCAGAATTGTTGATATTTAATTGTTTTGAACATGCTGCGCAAGGTTACGATGGTGTCGTCATCGTCTTCACAGTCATGGCATGGTATAGATAGGCCTGTTCTTGATCAGTTGTAAGCGTTCCGTAGCCATATTCTTAGCGTTACAGGAGCAGCCTGCGGTGTCACTGGTTTTATCTACTGTAAGAGCGTCCCAGCTGCTGATACCACAAGAGGAAAGCTGGAGACACGACATTTAAAAATATAAGAAAGTAGTGGTCGTTAAACATCTCTTTTTGTGATACGTCTTCTTAAATAACGTTCCATTTACAGCATCTGCACCAACTGAGCAATGATAATTATGATTGAATTAACGGCTATGCCAGAAAGGTATAGCTATTGGGAAACCATGCGACTATATGCAAACAGCGCTCGTCCGGTGTCCTTTCACTCCGTCGTCGTCTTGTTCGCGCTGTTCCCACTATGAATGTATACCAACTCGCCCAACTTTCCACTTTAATACAGCACATTTTTTGCACATGGGGCCGTGTTTTTTTTTGTGAAAATATGCGAACAATCTGAAGGTACCCGATCTAAAGGTCTCCAAAGGTTCCCTGTGAACCTCTGGATTGCATGCGTGCTTTGCGCTTCTTTCGGTTTCTCTCATTTGTATTTCTAAGTCGTGATCTTTTTCCTCTTGCAGCGTACCTTACTGGAGATATGTCGGGTTAACGTTACAGCGTGTTTAGTCTTCCTCTTCTTGCTATTATAGCGGGAAGGCGTCGTTTTAAGACGGTGTTGATAACCGGCGTCGAGTTCGCACGAAGAATCGCAGTGACTCTGTCATTGATGATGTACCTTACAAAACAAAAAAAGAAAGGTTGTTTCAGCGCCAAATGCGCACTGAACGCAACCATGAACGGTCAGAACGCAGTCCAAGGTATCGGAAGGTGGTTCAACACACATCAAGAAACACTACTATATACACCGAAACTGAGCAGCCAAAATCGCCAAGGGTAGGCCCAGTATTGCACTGACTCCGAAAAATGGACCATGCACCTTGCAGCCTTGTCAGCGACAGCTGCAGCTCTGTGTGGTGATTTCGCGTTGTTTTGTTCAGGGGGCTTTTGGTTGCGCCGAAGTCTGTTCTTACGTGTATAGAAGGCGTGGGAGAGGCGGGACAGAATAATAAAAGCAGGGTGCTTCAACTGTCGTTCTTGGCACGATAGGGAATATGTAACATTGTATATGCTTGCATAGTGCTGCATATATAGAACCACACCGTTGTACTCGCGTGCACTTGTACATCATCTTTTATTTCTGCGTAGCTTTCACCGGCTCTGCCATTACAATTTATTCATAAATAGCGGGAAGATAGGCGTAGCTTTACACAGTCGCATTTGCTTGTCTTCTATTTCATAGCGAGATAGTGACTCGGAGGGACCAGAAGCGCGCGACTGGTCGAGCACAAAAACGGACACTGTTCCTGTAAAATACTTGTAACACAAGAAGTTAGGGAAGCGCACAGGGCCTCTCTTACTGCACGGAGTTTCACGCCGTCTATTGTTTGCAATTACACACAAATTTTGTAGTGTACGCACAACTTTAGGCTAGATCAGTTGTGCTGAATGGTAGACTGATTCAAATAATTCTGAAGAGAAACACTGTGCTTAATTTTAACGTAGACGTTACGACTGTAAGTCTTCCTTTTTAAAGCGTGAATTTCAAATAATATATATGGTTGCTTTATTTATTTATTTATTTATTTATTTATTTATTTATTTATTTATTTATTTATTTATTTATTTATTTATTTATTTATTATATAAAATAGGAGTATTTCTTGTTGGGCTGGTTGATAACACTTGGTAGTGGAGATCGTTTTGTCTTGCCTTCAGTCTCTATGCCTGTCAATTTGCGTCCCTCTTCTAACAGAAATACATAGAGATGGTAAGTTTGAGGTTCTGACGCCGTTGTTTCTGAAACCCGGCAAAATTAGGACAATGAAGAGGACTTGGGGAGGTCATGTGATACGTACGACACACAGCCAGTGGTTTATTGCAACAACGGAACTAATGCCATCAGAAACAAAACGTAGAGACGAGCGGCAGAGCTATTAAGAGCTTCGTAGGTATAAGGCTAGGTTTGGCTGACACAACACAGCTACAATTGGGAATCTCAGGGATATAACTATGCGCTGCAGTGGAATCAATTAGATTGCTGCAACTGCTTCCCTGTTACTTAATAGATGAGGGTTAATTGCTGCCTCATTTTTTCCCATAAAAATAATTACGTGTAAATAAAATAAAATAAAATAAAATAAAAATAAAAATATTTACGTGTAATATATTATCTTACAATCTGCTTGTGAATTATGACGTACATATCCAGCAGGCTTAAAGTGCTTACTTATATTAAGTACTTAGAACTATGTCGTAATTTTGTTTAGCACAACGCTCCGCGCTTCTGACGCATTTCTCAAGATCCGCAAATGTGCCTTTCAGAAGTTCACGTCACACAGTTATGTAGTCCTACTGACTTAACCTCACCTTACCAAAGGTCTCCGTTTGCTGTGGCCTTGGTTAGGCAATTCAGTCAAGGCTCCATTTTGCTAGAGACTGACCTCGGCATAAGCAAAATGAGCAACACGGCAACTACGCAAGTGTATGCTCGTTATATGCCTGGCGTGGCCTGTGAATGCGCGGCCTGGTTAACCACCAACGACCGATAGTCACAAATCTAAACAACATATAAAGCCACTCCATGCGGTAACCTTCTTGTCTACAGCAAATGCAACTAAAGGGGCTCCAGCCACGATTCTGTTATGGCTTATTGGCTTAGGCAGCGTGACACAAATCAGACGTTAAAGAAACATGAGCACGCTCGCATGCTCGCACGCATATATACACAACGAAACGGACAGGATGTGGGCTGCACCTACAAAACTTTTATTGAACACGCACACACACACGCTCACATACAACCAAAAGGTATAAAATAGACAATTTCTAAAACTATGATGACAATTAACTGCGCGAGCAAAAAACGTACGCACCGGAAACAACGACAGACTTGGCACTGGTTTACGACTACGTGTTTTTCTTTTTCATGCCGACGTTATATATGTGGTGACAAAAAGAAAAAGCAAGAGTAAATCCAAGAAAACTTAGCACGAGTATCAAAGGTAGCCACACAAAGCAAAACTCAATGTTAAAAAATAGTAATAAGAAAAGTCCCTTTGCCTAAGTGATATGCATATAACGCCAGGGAAAACATGGGGAAAGCGGGAAATGGATATTCAAGATGATGAGCAAAACGAGAACAAGGTAGAAGCGAGAGACAGCGTTTCTACAAGTGGACTTGTCGAAAAGGATAGCGTGTAACATAAAAATAATAGTAGCTCTATAGTTTCTAAAGAAACCAAGAGTACTAACGCTGTGTCTTCGTCTTTTGCTCGCGCTTTTAGTTTGTTACCACGAGAGAGAGAGAGAGAGAACAGGTGAAAGGAGACAGGTTAACAGGAGAAATACATAGATACATAGCTATCCAGTTTGCAAATACATAAATGCAGATACATAAATACATAGCTATCCAGTTTGCTACTTTACGCTGGGGGAAGAGGAAAGAGTTTAAAATGTGAGAATGGGCGCGAACATGTGGAGAAAATCTGTCCACATTAGTACAAAAAAGACAACTGATAATGGATATGTACAGCTTTTCATTCAGTTCCCACGCTTCATGAAAAAGCATTACCTATTTTTGAGCAACACGGGGCTGACGTCGGTTGGAACCAGGGTCAAATAATTCTGTTTTCTGTAGGTCGACGGCTGTCAAGCTGGTGACACGTGGTGTAGAGCGCTTTTCTTAGTGCACTAGAACGCGGGCGATGACATAGAACGTTTGCAATGGTATCTCTGCATCCACAAACATCACCTTCACATAGCCATATTCACATTTGTTAACATGATTTCCCAATTAGCCTATGCACACACTTGGCTTAATCGGGCATATATTTGACAAACTCACGTAATAGCAAGTCACGACGGCGTGCGGCAAAATATATAAACAAGAGTCGTGGCTGGTCACTTCTATAAAACGTATACATGTCATTTAATGTCCAAGTTACGCAAGGCAAAACTTTGTCGGGCAATATGTTTGTTACTACTACCGTTGCAGCGTATACAGGTGAAGGTACACGAACGGTAATAACAAGTTTGAGCGTTACATGCGTGTCACTGGTTACATGTGACGGATGTAACAAAATTAAATGAAGGTTTGACCGAGTCAAAGAGACTCAGGTGACCAGATCGGCCAGAACATGCTTCAGAGTAACGCAAGGTATAGGCTACGGCTTCACGAAAAGAAAATTATTGTCAAGTGCATTTAAACATGCGCATATTTTCACTGCGCGACGCCGAAATAACGAGACCACTCAGAGACGAACGCATGCGCCACCTAAGGATATGTAACCCTAAATAAAAAAAGCTGAAAAGTTAACTTCTGGGGCTGTCTGTGCAATAAACTAGGATACGATTATGAAGCGCGCCGTAGAGTGGGGGACTCTGGAATAATTTTGACCCCCTGTGGTTCTTTAGGGTGCACCGAATGCGAGGTACAGGGGCATTTTTGCATTTCGCCTCCATCGAAGTGCTGCCGCCACGGCAGGGACTTGATCGCTCGCCATCGGGCATAGCGGCGCAGCGTCAAAGCCACTATGTACACCACTACGGTGGGTCTGCAACCCTGCTATTGAAATTAACTAAACACGTACATCTTTCTGAATCACATATAACAATAGCTGGCACAGATGACAACTCGCTTTCGACGCTGCTTTGCGAAAAGCTACCTACAAACCGAAACGGATTGAATGAATATGTGCTTAAGATTTACGAACTGTTGATTTGATGGCAGCGATGCAACGTTCACTGAGATTTGGGGAGCGCAAGCATTTTCAAATGAAACATAGACCGCACTTTCTTTCTTTGTACTCCATTTTATAGCACCTGAATAATTCTTATTGATAATTAGCAAACAAAATGCCGCATTTACTCTTCAAGAACTGTTAAGATGAAAACAAAAAGTTCCCCTGAGAAATTACTGCGTAACATTGAATATTTGTTTGGCTTCGTCTTGAACATAACCAACATGTAAAAACAGCCAGCCGCATAAAAAAAAATAACAGGAAAAGAGAAAGATTAAGAAAGAAAGGAAGAAAGAAGGAAAGAAATAGAGAAAGAGAAGAAAAAAAAAGAACACGGTGCGAGCACTTTTTCAGAATGCAAAATATTCAACAACATGATGAAAGCAACACGTTGCTTGCGATATTACATCCAGTACACTCAAGAGGGTCAAGAAGCTGAAAACAATAAAAAGACAACGAAAAAGAAGAGGCTGGAATAGTTTCCCGACTGCAAGATCTGCAGACCACTGCTCACGTGCTCACAACGTCAACCTATATTATAGGTAGAACGCCCCAGTGGCCACATTTTTGAAGCGAGAGTGTTCTAGCACTTCAGCGCTTGTGTCGCTTCGTGCAAGAGAAAGAATTTGCGAAACTTGAGACCTGCTTTCCTGCCGCGGTTCGAAAGACCGAAGGGTGTAATAAAAAAAGTAAAACGTTATTCCAAAGCGAACACAAACAACTGACACGCACGTAGGCGTAGGAATGTGGCTTCGAATGGGGCTGGCGAGGTGATGAGCAATATGAAAACAAATCTGGTCACGTATTTCCACGCCGCCTCGAAAGCCGACGCTAAGCATTCGAAAAGAGAAAATCAGAGCGAAGCAAGCTTTGATTCTTGTAACACTTTATGCGAATTTTCGGAGGAAAGATGCCCAGATCTTCAATCGCGGTACATACCTAGGCTAAACGAAGAATGGCATTCGGAAGAATAGCTTGAAAACCCCGGACCTAGAAAGCGCAGCAGCGCGCATGTCATCACGGAGCTGCACTTTGTTCCGTGCAGCGTTATCGCTGGAGGCACATCGCTAGAACAAAAAACATTCTATTCAACTTTTTTTTTTGACAAATGGGAGTGCAGAAGCGTTGCGGAAAAGAGAGACCTGGACAGGAAATACGCTCACTTGCAACTGGCAGTGCATGCGCAATACGTGCCTGGCAGGGGCGTAGCCAGGGGGGGGGGGGGGGGGCTTATGGGGCTTCAGCCCCCCCTGAAATTTTTTCGTGCTGTCCATGCACCGCCGACCAAAGCGACCCCCGGCGCCGGAAATCACTCTGGATTTTGTCTAGAATGTCTTTTTGACGCTCGAAAAGACATTTAACCGCGAAGATTGCGAACTCGGGCTGGATTTCGTGGCAACGCCCATACACCGGCAGTCACATAACGCCAAGCAGTCCCATCCGAGCACAATGTTTCAAGGGCGTTTTAATGGTGAGCGGGCTCGCCGCGGCATCTCACTGAGGCCACGGAATCTATGGAGCGCATGGATATCAATTGCGAAAATTTATGGGTATAAATCTCATAAGCTCTTGATGTGAAACGTGCATTGACATTTCCAAAGTTGTGCTTTAAATTTTCAATTGCGGAACTTTGTGGGTTTAATGTTGGTATAAACATTTGACGCCAAAGGTCCATTGACTTTTCTAAAGTCCTACATCGGAACATACAACGAGACAAGCCAAATCAACACACTAGCAGACGAGTTGACAAAGCGCGCAGCGAGGGCCAATGAGACGATGTGTTGGGGTGGTTCATTTGTGCCGTCATGTCACATAAAAAAATATCAACACTTTTTTAACCTACGCCAGAACAACCATGTCAAGACACTAAAGCCAGCCAAAGTAACTACGTTCTTATTTATTTTTTCTACTTTGACTTTTATTCGCCGAGAACACATTGAGCCTCTTCAATTTTTTTTTGTTCTCGCTACCCTACCCGCGGGCTGCCAGAGCGAGCCAGAGCGCATATGTTTTTCTCGTATGGCCGCGACCACCGCGCGGTGCACTTCGGTGGGCGTTCGGTTTGCTCTGGCCGAGTGGATTTTCACCTGACAGAGTTTTGGAAGCTTTCTGGCTAGCAGACGAGAAAAAAAAAACAATGGTCGCTCGCCGCCATCACTGTGGGGACTCGAAGGATTGCACCGCGTTCCTTGAGCGGAACCTTTCCGGAAAAGTCTTGTTTCGCCGGTGTAGGATACTGAGCAATATGCGTATGGTTCTCAGTGGGCCAATCGTCTCATGTTTTCTTCGGTATTAATTCTGTAGCCCCATTAGGTGCCCGATGTAGGCATTCGATGGAATGGGGGCGGAATCTAGGATTCTGTGAATCTATGATTGTGCAACATGTTTATTTGCCTTGTTTGACGCATTACATACAGTTATTTTTTCTTACATACATAGCCTCATTGGAGACTTATACGTATACTTAAATATCTTGTTGCGGTGTTTTGTGTATACATGCAGTGAACTTTGTTTCCAGTGACACTTTTTTGTCCTTTATCAAGCCGTTTTTTCACATTTGTATTTCCCATTGTATCTTTGCATTTCTAATGTACGAGGGCGAGTAAAATGAAAGTGCGCCTACCCTAACCGCGCAATAATGGTTCGGTTCATTATCTGCGAGGCATGCGCGTAGGAGAACGGCATGTCTCATTTACAAAAGTGACATGCAGGTGTGAAGATAAATGTTCTTTAATGCTCTCATACACTGGGTTGAATATGGTTGCGTCACATAATGGACACTTCAAAAGTTGAACAGCTCGGGGTCGCGAAGTTTTTGACAGCCAAAGGTGTTTCCGAAACAGAAATTAATCGCCGTATGGCTGCCGTTTACGTTGAACAGGGCATTTCATTGACCACTGTGAAGCGTTGGAGCAAACGGTTTAAAATTGTAAAGACATTCCAAGGCCGGGCCAAAACCATCGTGCAATCACCCCCCACACAATTTCAAAGGTTCATGAGCTGATGAAACAAGAACGGAGGATAAGCATCGATGAACTGGCAGACCGTCTGAACATCAGTCACGGTTCGGTTCACGCCTTAATTCATGAGCTTCTCGGTTATCGGCTCTTTGGTGCGCAATGGATCCCCAAGATTTTGATCCATAGCGTGAAGACGGAGAAGTTTCGCGCTGCCTTGACTCATCTGATCGGGTATCACAATGAGGATGACGACTTCATGTTTGCAATTGTTATCGGGGACGAACCTTGGTGCCACTACTATGAGCCTGAAACACGACGGCAAAGCTTACAGTGGAAACATTCGAATTTACCACGCCCAAAGAACGCAAAGGCCATCATTTCCGCTGGAAAGGGGTTGTTGACTTTTCTTTCGGTCATCAGGGTCCATTACTGATAGAATTTGCTAAATCTTGAGAGGCTATCAATTGTTTCCGATATTGGGAAACGCCAGAACGGCAGTGTGTCGCAATCAAGAATGAACAACGTGGAAAATTGATGAATGGGGTCATCTTGTTCCACGACAATGCCTGTCCCCACGTCGCTTAAGTGGTTAATACAAAACTGGCAAAGTTCAAGTGGGAAACGCTGCAGCATCCGCCATACAGCTCAGACCTGCCACCTTGCGACTTCTACATTTTGGGGCAACCGAAAAAACAGCTCAAGGGAACCAGATACAGACTTTTTGAAGCAGCAACCCAAGGAGTTTTATAAGACGGGAATCACGCGACTCGTTAGTCAATGGGACAAATGTCTAAATTCTCATGAAGACTACTTTTAGGAGAAGTACCCCGTTGTTGGCTCACATTCATTAGACTTGCCCTCGTATATCTTGCAGAATTCCTGCTTTTTATACGTGCCCTCTGTTGCGACTGATTTCGGTGCAATCACTCACGATACACGACCGGCGACAGCTGCTTCTGCGTAATACATTAAAACAAATTACAGCGTCATTGAGATTTTTCACTGGCCATTGCATATTTACAAGAATGTAAGCACGGTTCTTGAATGACAAAGTTTCATTAACATATTTGTCCTCAACTTGTTCAGTTCATTGCCTTTTAATTTTTCATATCAGCGGCATGCACTGCTTTCCTGGTTTCGAACTGATATAGTTCTAAAGTTCGTGTGATATATTCTTTACTTAAATAGACAAAAATATGGAAGCATTGATATCAGTTATTTTGGGCAATATTTTTGGCACATGCGAGCATATTCTTTTATGAAAAAATACATATTTTATTGTTTTGACTGTGCGTAGCGTTCAAGAATTCGTTTGCAGCATCTTTGTCAGTGACAATGCAGTTATTATTCATCGATTTGATCCCTTGACAAATTGTTTAAGAGGAAGCTTTAGCTCGGGCCCAATCCGACGCGGCCTATTCAAATACTTGTAAAGCGCAGAAACCCTTTTCTTAGATTCTGCTAATCGCTTTTATTGAAATTTGTTGCATTTGAGAGAGAAAGTTAAATCCTAGTTCTGTTGGAAACACAACTTCGATTTAGGGCCTGAATGTTGTTTAAAATATTTCGAAAAATTCGAAAGTTTGAAAATATAGAAGCACGACGTTTACAAACTAATAGCTATGCATGAATAACAGACATTGTGGTTCTGTAAACGACATCTAGTATAACAGTCAAAGCGGACAAGTTTGCTATGTCAATTTGTATCTTACGTGAATTGCTTACGTTGTGTACAAGGGTTCTGCACAAGCCGTATTTCCACAATACTAAATTTTTTTGAGATTCATGTGTAACATATCCATTTTGTCCGCTGTAGATGTACTATTAGATGCAATTCACAGAATTGTGATATCATTTTTCATTGTTGAGTCATGGAGTTTTAAATTTGATAGTTTCGTTTTCTGAAAATTTTCGATTTGGCCAATTTTTAATAAATAATTGACCACCTAAATAAAAAATTTGAAACCAGTAGTCACTAGAATTAAACTTTTTCTTGTGAATGCAACAACAAAATTTCTGGCTACGCCACTGGCCCCATGTGTATATATATATATATATATATATATATATATATATATATATATATATATATATATATATATAATATACACACACACACACATGGGGCCACTGGCGTAGCCCCCCCCGAACAAAATTTCTGGCTACGCCACTGGTGCCTGGTAGTTTGTCTCGGAAGACATACTTAGTTGCCAGTGAACGTCTTTCCTGTCCAGGTCTCTTTTTTCTGCAACGCTTCTGCGCTCCCCTTCGGAAAAATCGCGTCAAACCAATAGCCCAACAGCTTACTCTTCAACATTCGTCAACAGTTAGTTTACTCTTCAAAAACTATGTTTCTTGAATTTCTTTTGTCGACTACTTTTGTTACGCCCCCCTTCTATGTCTTTCGACCGCAGTAAGAAATAAATAAATACCTCCCGTTGCAATTGAAGGAATTCACCCGCTGGCAAAATTAGCGAGAAGAGGCAAGTAACAGTACTCGAGGGGTAATCAATGGAGCGTTTACAATAGCCACTCACAAAGAAAAATGCTTCTATAGCATAGTTTCTGGTGTATAAGTTGTACCTTTGATCAGCCATTATGGCCAGCAGCATCACTGGGCACGTCGATACAACGCGCTCAGTGAGTACAGTCCGGCCGTGCGCTGGGCTAACGTTGCGTCCTTTGAATTTTCAGAGGCAGCGATTTCTTTCAGAATGCTACCGCGCACGTTTCTTATACTCCTGAAAAAAAGAAAGAGATGTGCATATTCGTTGCGCCAAGGCGCTTGGTTTATTGCGTATGGAAGACATGCACTGTGTAAAAGCACCAAGAAAAATAAAAAAACGAAGAAAATCACGTATCGTGATTACTTCGGGAATCACGTGCATTTTACCGACAGCGGCGTCCTATAGTTGTCCCTCGCTTTTGTACGCGTTACGCGTGTTCGGTTACCACAAATCTGTAACAAATGAGCCCAGTAGCTCAGTTTATCATCCGCTTTTCCTCTGATGAATGTTTGAAAGCCCTGGAATGGAGACGTGGTGGCTCTGGATTGTGCGGCGCGAATCTATCGTAGGACACTCGTGTTTGATTACGATAGTTCAAAGAACACAAGCTAGGTGGCGTCACAAGTCCAGCTACGCACCACCACGAGTCCGCTCACGCGTGACCATGAAAACCGGAACAGGAAAACTTGCGCAGACAAGGGTGAAACGATTGAGTGTAGTGGCCAGGGACGCCACGCGAACGGCGGCAGCGGTCAGCGTCGAGGGCAAATAACCTGCTGCAGAGATTACGTAATCGACCATGCGTAGGAATTCCGGCGGCAAGGCGAACGTCTTCAACGCAGGAATAACCATAAGTAAAGGAAGAAGGGGGAAAAATGAAAAGAAAAATAAGCTGGGTTTGTCCAACTGAATGTGCCGATATACGGTGCGTAACCCTGAGTAGATGCAACTCCGCACTAAAGAGAAACGTAGTACTAGTTAGTGCTCCCGATATCCGCCACCGTAACCTCCGAGATGATTGTTATGTGTGCAGTGAATGGTAGGCAGCAGATGGAATTCTTTAGGGATGCTCGAGGCGCATTGATGCCGCAACCGCCATCGGGCTGCCCCGCTGGAGACGGCGCATTTTGCGACCCGCGCACGACGTTAGAGGGTCGCCAGATACGGGAGTGGTCGTTTGGAAGGAGCAACGAGGAAGCGAAGAGACTCGACCAGCTCGGTGACGCAGCCAGGGCAGCATTCTGCATTTCGCTGCTGGCATGAGCACTGTGGGCACTCACACTTGAAACGCACTAGCGTTCCTGCTGACCTGCTGTGCGCATGCACTGGTCTAAGCTTAACTGACAGCAAACGTCGAGCTAACGTTGTTTTACTGGACGCTGACTAACGCGCCGACGGTTTCCCGTCGGTCTCATCTGGTGCACAACCTTGGTGCGACGCCTGCAACGTGTGCGATCGCCATGGGTGCATGGATGGATGCTACGAGCGTTCCCTTTGAAACGGGGTGGCGGGTTGCACCACCAAGCTCGTGTTATTATGTTGCCTAATGTCCTACCGTCCTTAAAAAAAAAAAAAAGACGCGAAGAATTTTTACCATGAAACTTTCTGGACCCCTGTTGGGAACTTTGTTTTTGTGCGCTTCCGTTCTTTGTCGCTTCCCTACTTTTCTTCCACCAATCTTCCAATCGCCTCTTACTAATCTCTATTGCGGACACGTTTACTTCCCTCCTACTCTCGCGGAACCCAAGGGCTGATACCTTCACATTTTAATAAAACATACTCCATCGTTTCCCTAGCTTTACCACAGAAAGCACACGTTTCTACTTCCTTCCTATACCTTTCTTTATAAGAGCATGTTCTAAGGCATCCTGATCTCTCTTCGAAAAGTAAACAGCTTCCCTTTGAGTTATCACAAATTGTGCTTTTTTTTTCTAATCTCGCTTTTTTCCTTTTAAGTAGATACTCACGGCAGGTTTCTCTTCCATTACCACCACCCATGATACTGTCTAAGCCTCCCAGACTTTCCACTTGACGTTCCTTGTTGGCATGTCGCTCACCATACCAGTTGCATACTTTCTGGTGAGATTCCTAGTTTTCTTCCTCGACTGATTTTCCTGCACAAATATCTGAGCACTCTCCCAGCCCATTTACTTTCTCCCATATTCCTTAGTGTTCTTCATAATCAATTTTACTTTGCGCTTCCCTCACTTCCCTCATTATATCACCCTGAACAGCTTCACTGCTAGTCTTCTTGTGAGCGCCCAATGCGAGGCGTCCCACTGACCTTTGTTGCCATCGAGTCCTTATTGTACCGCTGACTTCAAGCAAACAACCGCATTTCCAAATGTAAGCCTTGGAACCATTACACATTTCCACACACCCCGGAGCACCACGAGCCTATCGTATCCCCATAGGCCTCTGTGTTTAATTATGGCCACATTTCTGTTCCGCTTTGCTGTTATTGTTTTTCCCCGTGTTTTCATTTATCTATTGCCTTGATTTGTCGATATACCAAGGTATTTATATTATTTTACCTCAGCTATTTCATGGTGCTGTACTGACACTGTCTGTTGACTGCTTTGATTGAATACCGTAACACCTGATTTTTTAACGCTAAATTTCGGACCTAAATTCTCGCCTTCCTGTCCAAAGATATTAGCCAGATGTTGCAAATCACTTTGATTGTTAGCTATCAACACAATGTCGCCCACAAAAGACAAACCTCGAAGCTGCTGCTCTACTGCTGTACCAGCCTGTTTATATGAGAGATTGAATCCGATATTAATTCCTTCCAGCGCCCTCTCCATCCTCACCACGTACATCATAAACAACAGTGGGGATAAGGGCACCCCTGCCTCAGTCCCTTGTTGATATCAATTTTCTCCTCGCTCCTCATCCCTCCCAATTCAACGCAAACAGTATTTTCTAGGTAAATCTCTCTCAAAAGCTGTATACAATTGTCGCCCAAGACTTCCCCTTCCAGAATATCACATAAAATGTAGCGGTTTAGGTTGTCATACACTCCTGTAATGTCTAAAAAAGCCACCTTAACGGTCCGCTTTCTACTCTGAATATTTCAATACACTGAGTAAGTACAAATAAGTTATCATGCAGACGCCTATGGATTCTGAAGCCATTCCGAAGTTCTTCCAATATGCCATTATTCTCTGCCCATGCTTGCAGCTTTAATTCAGTCGCCTGCATTGCTAATTTGTATAATACCGATGCAATGCTCAACCGTCTATATGCGTGAAATCTATCTTTTGCCCCTAACCGTTATAAATTAGGTTCATTCTACTTTGTCGCCAACTGCCTGGTAATCGTCTCTCTTAATGTTTTTTTTCTACTGCTTTCAGCAGAGCTTCCTTACTGTTTCGTCCTAGCTCATTTATCAGCCTAACGGGAACCTCGTTTAGCCCTGTGGCTATGCGTTAGAAATTTTCGCTTCGGCTTTCTTCCAGTAGAAATTTGTCGGCACCAGCTCCTTTTTCATCTGGTTCTCTTTCATGATTTTTTTCCCTCAAATGCAACCTGGTCGTTTCCTTGTAAATATTCGGCTGTTTGTTTTTCGGATATAATTTAATGCCCCGTCCCCTTTCAGTTTGTTTCCATCTTCGTCTAGGATATGTTCATGATTAAGGTTATTTCGGCACCATTTGGAACGAGGACTGGGGAACGACAGACGCAAGCGCAATAAACCACGCGCAAGTAACCAATAGCACAAACCAGTACCCTTATAGGATATGTTAGTGTATTGTGCTTACTTCCTGGCCAATAAGTTAATGTGGTTCCAAAATATTCTGCGTGCGTCCTTCATTTTCCCAGGTATTTGTGACAACCAACGTTCACTTTCACCTGTTATCTTCGCTTGAACAAGTATTTGAACCATATATTGTTTTCTCCCGGTATATTTCCCATTTTCTGTCTATTTCATGCTGAGGCACCTGCGCCTTTTATGCTTGCCTGTGGTCTCGTGATGTTTTCTGTCGTTCAGCGATTGCTTCTAGTATTTCCCTGTTCCACCAGCTTTTCGGTTTCTTTTTTTCCTTTCCAACGAGCATGTTGCTTCTCTTTCCGCATTTCTGTCGTAATTACACTTAGAAGCTCACTATATTCCCGCCCTTTCCTTTGTCATTTGCCAAGTTCTTCCTCGACTCTTCTGACTACACCTCATCAGGTCAACGTTGCGAGACACTTGGCGACTCCCAGGGAGCATCTGGGAGTCAACATGCGCGTCATATCGTGCCAACATGTCGCACGCGCTGTATAGTTAGAGCATCGAGTTGGAGCGCAACGCCATACCTTGCTATCGCTGTCAGTGCTTCGCAGCAGAAGAGTACGCATTTGGAATGGTTGGTTCATGATTACGAGCAGTAAAACAGCGCTAAACAACAGGACGAGGAGAGGGACACCAAGGCTCCGCTCTTGGGGAAAACTGTCAACTTCTTTTGTTTGTTTCGCTTTAAATGATCATACAGAACTAATCGACGCCTTCTTATGTTCATCCTCTTGAAGCTTGTTTGACATTACTAGTTAGTTATATGTTACAAATATATCGGTGACACTTGGCGAACAATGAGAGCATCAGCCTGAAGCCAACGTTTTGAGAAAAGGAGTTGCCTTGGTCATGGCTGCAACTTCTCTCCTCGGAAAGCTTAGATAGCTCCACTTCCACCAAACGGGAGGAACTCGATCAAGCGGGCAAGCATTGTTAATTATTAAAAATGAATATGTTTCAAAGGAGGAATTAGAGTGAGCGGGAGTACGATGCAGGTGTTTCTTTAGTGGTGGTTGCAGGTGGTTCCCGCGACAAAATACCTAACGTACCAAAACTAACGAGCAAGCAATCGACAAGGGTACATAAAAAAAAAAGCTCTGTCTCGTCTTAGTAAATCTAAATTTTTTGTCTCTATAATTTTACCACAAAACAGCAAGTAAGCAAACCTCACTTTTTCTGCAACTGTTGGTTCAAGAAGCAATTACCGGCGTAGATTGATCAGTAGCTGAGGCGCTCTGCTACTGAGCACGAAGTCGCGGGTTTCATTCGTGCTTTCGGCGGCAACATTGTGATGGAGGACGAATATGAAAACGCTCGTGTACTCAAATTTATGCGCACGTCAAATAACAACCGGTGGTCGAAATTAAACCGTAGTCCTCCGCTACATGCCTAGCTCTTAAGCGCCCGAGTTGATTTGGGACGGTAAACCGTATGATTAGATTTTCTGTGGAATAATACATATGAAAATTAAATTATGCAGATCAAATGTACATGTTAGACTCTGTGTAAAGCAAGTCTTTAGTGAAGCAGTCAACTAAATTCCATAAACTAAATGCGATGCGTACCATTTTGTTTATTCAGTCCCATGTAACGGGCAACCTTATGCAATATTGTCACGTAGTAGTGACGGTGAAGAAGGCAGCAAAACTGTGATTATAGAAACTAGCGTTTTATTAGGCGAACTTGTGCCCTCAAAAGCAGGCTACACTCAAAAGAACAACGATATCGGTGAACACACTCGGCGATCGTCGAAAATCTGATCAGCGGGTCAAGCCCGTCGGCTCTTATACATCAGTCGTCGAATGTTCCAGAGTAATCGCTGGGATCCGCGTGCCTTCCACAATGTTCTACATTAGTCGCCTCGTGCACATATGCAATCAGATTACACAAGGTTCGGTCGCAGACAGCGGATGGAAGCATCGATAACATTCCAGAAACTTCCGAGAGATGCAGGCGCGTCCTGCGCTGTGCGATAACATTTGTTAGGCGGTGAAACGTGTCGCCCGATAAAGACAAACAAGTACACGTGTCAATATTTATGTTTAGGCACCGCACAGATCATAGCTTTCTTCTTACACAACGTTTATACTCATGCGCTACACTGTTTGCAAGCTATGGCGAAATGCTAACATCAAACCAAGCGGGTGCGCACGGTGGGACGTCAACACGGCAATCTCACGAGGACGAAACCGATGTCTGATGCTTTCCAAAAAAAAATAAATAATGGTCATCAGAGGTGTAAGCAGAAGGTATGACACATATGTACATATATTTAAGGACCTCACAGCTGTTGTGTGAACGTGACACATGCCTATTACAGAGGATTCGATGTACAGCTGCCCTGTGGTGCACACCGAGTGGTACAACAAAGTGGTAGCCTAAATATAAGAAATTCAGGATACCAAAGGAAAGCTAATGGAGACCCCAAGGAAATCTAACGAATATCAGGCGGTAATCTGTCAAAGGTTTTAGGGATACTGAAAGTACAGATACTTATAGATTTGTGCAGGTTTTATGTCGTGGCTTATTTTTGTATTATGCAGAAAAGAAATGCGGTCACAAACTTATTGATCGGTCGAAACTCCTTGCTATATAGCCAGAGAATTCAGTAGCAGATACCCAGATGCTAGAGCATGTTTCAGTTTAAATATGAGAAAGTTAACAAAATCAATGAAACCACAGATTATGATGCGCAATTCTATCATGAAATCTGCGTGCTTTAAAGATTACTGCTAGTGGGCATAATATGTGCCGGTTTTATGGCGTGGGTCTTTCTTTCTTTCTTTCTTTCTTTCTTTCTTTCTTTCTTTCTTTCTTTCTTTCTTTCTTTCTTTCTTTCTTTCTTTCTTTCTTTCTTTCTTTCTTTCTTTCTTTCTTTC
Organism: Dermacentor albipictus; assembly: GCF_038994185.2. Lineage (NCBI taxonomy): Eukaryota > Metazoa > Arthropoda > Arachnida > Ixodida > Ixodidae > Dermacentor > Dermacentor albipictus. The sequence continues at coordinate 165,166,326 of NC_091824.1, read as the reverse complement.
TTTCTTTCTTTCTTTCTTTCTTTCTTTCTTTCTTTCTTTCTTTCTTTCTTTCTTTCTTTCTTTCTTTCTTTCTTTAACGCAGGACACACATGGTAACACTGGCACTGTTTTGTTCGTCAATTCTGTGCTCCGTAAGCCGGTTTGTGCCGTGATGCACGATACTGACCGACCGAAGAATGCAAAATCAAAGTGGGGTATAGATGGAGTATAAGTGGGGCCGCTTTCAAAACCTTGACTGCTACTACTTGGCGGTTGTGAAGACCTAACAGTAAGGGAACATTGCCTAAAATATTTAAACACGTTCCCCATGGTGTAGTTTTACGCATGTATAAGTTGGTGTCTATACTTAACCATTCATGAAAACAAGAGATACAGCAATCTGAACTAAATGACAAAACTACAAAAAGAGCCACAAGAAAACTGTCGTGTAACCAATGGTATAGCGGGGAGAAAAGTTATCGAGCCACCATGTACAGGGAAATAAAAGAAAAAGCATGGCTGCGCCATCCGGTTTACCATTCTATCTAACATTGTTTCTGCCATGGGGTGCGATTAGTAAGTCTAATGTAGATGATAATGAATGTGCCATAATGGATGGATGGATGGATACAAATTTCTTGTACGTCCGGCAAGGTTTAACGCGACCCGGGCTCAGGTCTCCCAAGGGGGAACGTCAAGGCTCTGCCTCAACGCCTCCTCACGGGCTTGCTGCGGACCACCCACGTCGGGATTCCGAGGTCTGAGCTGCGCAGAGCGGCGGCCCACCTCGACAACAGGGTGCACCTATGGACCTTACCGTGCACCTATGGTTTTTCCTTGGCATTCATTCGGGACAATCAAACACCTAATAATGCGTACTAGTTTAATTTATCATTGCTCAATGCTTATAGGAGGGATGGCAGTGTACCATAAGCCATGAGAAATTAAATTGCTACGCATTATTAGGTGTTTCATTGTCCCGAATGGATGCCAAGGAATACCCATAGGTGCACGGTACACAATTATCTTTTGCATTCCGCCTTTATGGGAATGCGGTCGCTGTGGCCGGCAGCCAAACCCGCGGCGTCACGTTAAGTACCAGAGCGCCATAGCGCACCACAGCGGGGGTGACAAAGCACTTCACTATTGAATGCCAACATTTGTGAACATAGACCACCTTTTTCGATACCTCACAAGTAACCTTAAGGGTACAATAGTGATAAGAAGTGTTTACATGTGCCAAAATATTTGATTTTAATTCGATAACCATTCAGCCCCTTGTAGAGGTTAGCTGGAAGCCTATTTTCATCAGAATGTAACGGTGTTCTGCTTTGTATAACTTTCTAACACTCCTACCGTAATGTAGACCTGTTACTTTGCTTAATCAAGAATGGGGCTGATAGATGGAGCAGCACACTGTGGTATAAAGGTTATAAACAGGGATAAGGTGCCTCAGAAAGGCTGGCCAATGTTTTGAAAGGAGGACCTATCTTCTTCAAAGGAGCAGACAGGTTGACAAAGATAAGTCCTCCTATCGAAACGTTGGCCAGCCTTTATAAGGCACCTTATCCCTGTTGATAACCTTTACTGTGTTTAAGCATTTTTCTTCATGAATTGACAAAGATAAGTCCTCCTATCGAAACGTTGGCCAGCCTTTATAAGGCACCTTATACCTGTTGATAACCTTTACTGTGTTTAAGCATTTTTCTTCATGAATTGACAAAGATAAGTCCTCCTATCGAAACGTTGGCCAGCCTTTATAAGGCACCTTATCCCTGTTTATAACCTTTACTGTGTTTAAGCATTTTTCTTCATGAATTCGTTACCACAGGCGCGTAACAGCTTTCAGCTGTCAGAATCGGCGTTTACCTTCAAGTACAAAAGCAATCAGTAAGCGCAAAGCATTTGGCCTTGCCAAAGGCAAGTAGTTTATTCAGAATTAACAGGAAAGAGAAAAGAAGCGAAATAACAGTTTGAGAGAACTGAAATTTTATTATCTTATTAAAAACATATGTCAGTAATAAAAGCAGGAGGTGAAGGTAATAGCTGCGACCGCGTCAGCGCATACTGCGAGCGTTCATTCATATAAACTATATACTGGCCTTAGTATACGGCCACACCGGCTGCTCGGTGTTACTTCACCTTGAAAGGTTTTATCTAGAGAAACAAGATAAAAAAAAAAAACAGAACCAGCCGTGTTTGTGATCAAGAACGATAACGATTCCGTCCCGCAGGGTATCACAGGGGCGGCCATTGCCCATAACGAAATATATAACAAGCGAATAAGATAGCTGGCCCTGGAAGCTACACTTTAGGTCGCTTTTTCTATCTCACCTATGTAGATGCCTCACGCTGATCGTGGCAGGATGCCATCTTCTGTCGAGCTACCCGCCCTGGTCGGTACCGACGGCGCGTGACCTCCGAGTACGAGGGGGCTGGTCGGCTCCATACTGCTAAGGCGGTTTGCTGAGAAGTACGGTTGTTCGTAACCGCGCGGAAAACGGACTCAGTAAGCAGAACCAGGGAAGGAAGGCACGTGCATCACATTAACTTCTCATGTTATCTCGGAACTGGTGCTATTTAGGGCTTCGTTGTGCGTATTTCTATACACACAAAGAAGGACTAACTAACGCCAGTTCCGATAGCATGAGAGGTTATTATATATATATATATATATATATATATATATATATATATATATATATATATATATATATATATATATATATATATGCACGCACTTGTAGGTTGAGAAAGCACGTACGAAAAAGAAACGATGCTTTATTGCCTACATTTCGCCCGGGGTGCGGCCTCCGTCAGGGAATATACATTAAACGGTAAGGCGTGCTTAAATACGTACACGGCATAGGGGCCCCCTTTATGCGCTTTCATTTCCATTATGTTTAGTTCGCAGCACACCACAATGGTTCGCACTGCTCACAGTCTTGGGGTGAAATGAACGGCTACCACAGCTTCCATGTCCCAGAATAGTGTTAGCAGAATCTTACCAGCAGATGGTTGAAGTTCAAATTTCTTAACTTCTTGAGATGATGAGTGTTTCCAAACCATGCTCGCAGCCTTACTTTCCGGTTCGTGATGATGTACCCAAGTTTCATCTACAGTAACAAGTTGTTGTAGAAATCCATCTCCCTCGCCAAGATAACGGGCCAAATGCTTACGAGAGATGTCCAACCTTTGTGCCTTATGCTGCGCTCACAATTTTTTCGGGACCCACCTTGCACACACTTTCCGAAAATTTAGCCTGTCATGTAAGATGGATTACGCTGAACCATGACTGATATGTCAAGTATTGGCGATTTCGTCCACTGTTATTCGTCTGTTTTCCATCACCACACCCTCAATGATTTCCAAATTGTCCCCAGTCGTTGACGTCGATGGCCTGCCGGATCTGTCCTCACATAAAGAATTCTTTCCTGTTTGAAATGCTCCATCCATTCGTCGATCTTGCTTCGCGATAAACAACTGTCACCATACTGCGCTTCCACTCGACGAATAATTTCCCCAGGTTTAACACCTTCTGCAAACAAAAAGCGAATCACTGCCCTCTTTTCCTGCTTGGTGCAGATCGACAATGGAGCTGCCATGTTTAACGGTTTTCTAAAATCTAATGGCTAACGCGGGAATTTGAGTGACATGGTCCATAGAAGTGTTACAGACGACACTAATTCAGCGCTTGATACTAACAGTGTTACCAAACCCTAGTACGATAAATTGGAAAAGTGTCTTTATTTCTTTTATGTCCCTCATTCCAAAGTGTGACCCTCGTTACCAGAAATAGGTGTTACGACTAATTACACAAATGGGGGGGGGTTATTACATAACCATGAATTGTGCTCACTTATATCGCTCCGCCATCTACCGTTACAGCTGTAACGACCTTTGCAATTGTCCAAGAACCTGGACAATGGGCACATTGGCAGAGTTTGCCAGCTACACCAGCAAGTCGTCAAGCGAACGAAATTGACCTAATTTCACCAAAAAACAACTATTTGTGTGCGTCTACGGGAAATCACTGTATTTGTATTTATATTCACTCTGTTACCCGATTTCAGGTACGTATTCGTCAGCAATATACCGTACAGCCACATTTATTGTAAACGCGATGGGCGCTACATGCTTAGTCACCGTAAGTATTGAATAGGTTGTAAAACGGGGAATTCTACCTAGCTGATGAAGTGCATCACGTTCAGCCAACGTAACTGATGACGATGACGACGAAGAAAGGTTGGGATATGCATGCGAGCGCTTGCTCTCAAATGCATTTTTATTTGTGAAAAACTATTGTATATGCACTGAGCAACTTCACAAAAAAAATGTTGGTCAACATAAAAGCGTTTAGAGAAAGCACACCTTTTGTTTAGCTTGTATCGCTCCTGCATAGATCTTTCGATGTTCTTATGTTTTCTTGTCTTCTTTTTCGCACATGTTTCTTTTTTTTACCAGAACAAAGTTTAGATTCCGATTTCCCGCGTTGGTGTATAGGGTAGGCCCTACCGCGCATGCATAGCCTCTTATATTTACCGGAATTTTTTTTTGTGAGATTGTTCAGTGAACATTATACATTTGTTTTTCCCGAATAAACATGCAGTTCACAGTCACCGATCTTGTGTGCACCCACCTTCCTTTGGGATATCGCGGCGGATACGCAAAAAAAAAAAAACGATGGCACGCTAATACATATAGCCATACAGCATTCGCGTCAAATGCTTTAGTATGGTTACGTTGCCATACTTTGAATGGCATTATGCAAATCAGTGCATGAGTGGACGCACAATCGAAGTGCTGAAAGGACGCGGATTGAACGCTGTGAGCAGAGGCATGAAAGAGCACAATAAAGGGAAAACAGAAAGAGGAGACCGTGTTTCCAGTGATACATCAAGGTAGACGTGCGTCGGAACAAATATACAAGGTATCAGCTGCTTGGGGAACGTAGGGTGCGAATGCCTGTAAAAAATTGAAACGAGGATAACTGAATCTTCGTATGGTCATCCCGAGAAAACAATTTGCTGGGTGTTTAATGTCATCATTCTTTCAAGCATGGGACGCTACCAAGTGCAGCTCACATTTTCTCCTTCCCAGCCTACGTACAGTGGGATGGTCGGATTTAGAGGATTTGGCAATGAGCAACGGCCTCGATGGCCTAGATCAAGCGCACGAATTCTCTGTTTTCTTTCCTTCAAGATGCACGTCGGCTAAATATTTAAAATGCGTACTGTCCTTGCTTCTGAATTCGCTAATATCAAAGAAATGATTGCCCATCTGAATCTATTGCGTTTCATCAGAGAATTCGTGCGCATGGACGTCTTTCTACATTCAACGCCATGCTCTAGAGACAGGGCCAGCGCCACAAACCATGGAGCACTATGATAACTATCTCGCTTGCGAATACTTTATCGCCTGGCGGTCGGCATAGGTTGGGGCGCGCGCTGGCACCGACAGGCAAATTCGCGTTCTTCCATTGCCTCTGCCAAAAACTGCGACTCACAGAAGGGACCTTGCACCCGCTTCGAGCAGTGTGGCTACGATAATCTGCGACTATATCGCTGCCAGAGACTACCCTCAGAGCAGACGCAGGTTGTACGTTTGCCAAGTGACCCCCCATCACCACTGCAGCGAGGGCCCGTATTTTATGCCACACTGAGGTTAAATGTACATTGCACAGCCGTACACTCATCGCCCCAAAAGTAAAACCACAGCCCCAGAAGGCTGACATCGGGTGTTTTAAACACAGAGATGTTACGGGTAAACTATCCCCCATTTGCATGTACCATTGAAGTCACATCATGCAGCAATGCTTGATGCACCGGATTACAGTAATCTTCCTCCACGTAATACAAGTGCCATATGTTCAAATACTGTTGCTTCGGGTGGGCATTGCGTAACGTGGGCCTTGATAGCTCGATCCTAAGAAATGTTTGACAATATCATACGAACCTTGACGTCAAATAATTACGACGCGCTGGATACATAACCTTCTGCAGTGGACATTTTCCCACCGAAAAAGAAAGCTTAGGAGCTGCTTTGACATCAAAGCGCCGGTGTTCAGACCAGATCGTACTGCCTGTACTGCCGTACCTGTACTGCCATGTCACCTGTCAACGTGCCCAATTTTCACTATTATAAGGATTTTGTTTTGTTTTATAGGTACGAACACATGGGAAGAGGTCCTTAGAAACACTTTGGGATTGTTCCACCGCGGTGTCAATTAGGAGATTTCCCATTCGCTTGTTGTAGAACAGTCCATAAAATCTATAACTGCAGACTATTACGCGAGTATAACTTTAATACCAAACGTAACAATACTTTACTTGTAGAACTTGCAAATCTATCCATCAATTCATACTGTTATTCAACTCGTACACCTGAAGTCTGGAAGGTTCCGCGCTCTAGAACTAACTACGGTTGTCAAATGTTGTGTAACAACCTTCCAAGATTACTGAATTTATACGACAGAGCAGGCTTCAATTTACAGGATTTATCACTGTCAGAATTTGAAACTCTGTTGCTTTCACTTCAGAGCACGCTTGCTAAGGATTAATAATGTGTGTTATGTTCCTCTTTTTTTGTCTGTTACCAAGTGTATATCATTTATTTATTTCAATGCCGCAGTGTGTTTTGCATTGTTATTGTGGAAACATTTCACTGTTCTTTCATATATTATATAATTGCAATGTTTTATGGCCACTAGATAAATGTAATTTATATGGCGCTTGATGTGTAACCCCATGCAGCCATATTGTACCTAAGGGGGTGGGGTTACCTCAAGCCGCGTCTGTGCGGCTTTTTTCCCTCATCTACCTCCATTTACCACTCCTCTGTACATGTGTGTGTGTAAATGGAAATCAATAAATCAAATCAAATCAAATCAGATATAAATTAGTTTGCTCCTTTTGTCCCTTAACATGACAATTACTTATTTGTTTTTGTTTGGTGAAATTTCTTTGCTAGTTTGACCTTTCAGGTGGCCGAACTGGCGTGCACCTTTAAGCACACAATCCTTATAGGTGAAGCAAAGAGCGGGCTAAAACCTGTCACGTTCATTCTTCTCTCGAGATGGAGCGCTAATCAATGGATGCGACAAAGTCTTGGAGAGTTATGGCTAACGTTTTCAAAATAGTATGCAAGTATACAACGCATAATCTGAATGATTTAGGAAGACAGCCTATATTTGTCGGAGGGAATCATTTTGGAGAGAAAAAAGTGTCCATATAATGCTCCCCGCTTGTTTCGAGTTCCCATCGTAGACTGTATATTGGCCATGCGAGGGTGTTATTAGCGAGCAGTGTCTTCATTCGTCGAGCTTTGCTGGCCATCCAGACACTTCTGGGTGAAGTATATTATCCAGGCCAGGCCCATTATCATGGATAACGGAGTAGCCAACCGGTATCAAAGGCGATACAATAGCCTCATAAAATATATTTTGATCTGTCCACCACAAAGAATATGTCTTAGTTCAAAATTCAAGTGAGAAAATCAAGACACTTACTGCTTCCTCGCTTCATGAGCAACTGCTTTTGTCCATGCTAGGGTTATATACGGCAGGTAGTCTTTAATGTTATCACACCAACTTCCCTGTTGCTACTTCACTTGAATGTTGCAAACTGGTGCGCAGCCTTTGCGCATTATTTAAAATAAATGTTAGGAAAAATACAATGTGATAATGCAGCATCTACCTAATGACACATACGGGGTGATCATCATTGTGTTTTCCGGAATTAAAAAAGATCACACGTTGCAGATAACATAATTTAAGCCCTTGAGCTGGATTAGTAACAGGGGCGGACATTACTTGCATGAGAAATCGAAACACATATTCAACTAATCTGAAAAATGCACTAACTAGCTTCTCGATTACTTTACGGTCCCTACTAGAACTTAAGAATTGCAGCCGGTATGTTTCCAAGGCGCGTTCACTTGGAAAGAATTTTCACATTGACACCAGTTTGAATATATTCAATTCAATTAAGTCTTTATTTTTCTCTTGGACAGATATGGAGACAGCACTAAAAGCTAGTAAGCTTGACAGAGGTCCTGCTCCCTTTATCAACTTGGCAGTACAGTACACAGGCAGAGATTTTCAATTTTTGAATGCGCCATCAAACTCTCCGTAAAATACACTAGTGTAGTTACCTTTTTTAACAAAACATTCCTTTATGCACTTACGCACACACACACAAAAAAAAAAAAGCTGGGACGCCCATGTATTCCGTCGCAAACATGGGGAAATAACATGTCGAAACTGGTGTAATCCTGACTTCGAAAGCATATTTAACGCCAGCGAACAAAGACAGAAGGAAGACGACACCACAATGCGCTAGCCCATTGTGGTGTCTTTTTTCTTTTGTCTTTGTTCGCTGGCATTAAATATACTTTCCAAGTCAGTTTATCAACACGCCCAACAAATGGTAATGGTGTAATCCTGGATATTTATTTCAAGTGAATGCGTCTTGCCAGCTCACGGGCTACAGTTAATAAACTGCAATTTGTGCAGTAAAATAATTGAGAAGTTAAGTATGTTGTTTTGTTAGTTGAACATGCGTCTCGATTTCTCGTACTATTAGTGCCTCCCTTTTCGAATAAACCAGCTCAAGAAACGAATTGTGCTAACGGCCACAGGCGATTTTTTAAAATTTCGGTAAACTTGGAAATGATTACGGCGTAGAGAGGGTATACAGCAAGTAATGTGTTATGCAACTATTTAGTTACCTACAGAATGTTTGTTAGTTCATTTCTTTTACGCACAAGGAAAGACATGTCTTTTTCATTGCGTTTTTCTTGCCAGAAAAATAATTGTCGGCATACAGTGTCCCGTTCGCAAAATAATCTTATTCGAACCATATCATGTCGTCTACAGAGTGAACGTCCAATGAAACTGAGCGCATGTGTTACGATATCGAGCTCTACATTTTAACTGCGACTACAACATTACACGCAAACCATCTGCAGCTAAGAGAGTAACTGTAAATTCACTAAGACTTAACTGGGAGCCACGCGGAATTCCTATCAACGCAAGACTCCTCATTTGTGCTTAACGTTGCCCTGTCTCGTATAATGAGACTGACGACGTAGGAGCGCCTTTCGTCACCGTACAATCTTGCTCGGTTATCTTATCCCTCTCTTTAGCAATTAGGTTCCTTAGCATGAATATAAACAAAGGCCATAGAAGGCCCTCTTATTTCTTTAGGTTACTTCATGCCACAATGCTACGAATGCACTGGAACAAATGCTCATGTTGTAGCTAAAAAATGCATATTGCAGGTATTTAAATCATTCAAAATATTCATCTTAAAAGGCGGGCAACAAGGAAATAGTATAATGAAGGCCTGCTTTAACAATAAGAATACAAGTAACTGCACTGCCTCAGCTGAGTTCCCAATTGATTAAATGAAACACGTCTTCTCTGCGAGCGCCATCCGTAGCATGACTCCACTCATTTTAGTGGCAAAATGTCCTAACGCGGAAGCCTTGTTTTCGCTAATAAACTAATACTGATGCCTGATGTCGCTGATGTCTGCTTCCTTATATCGGTAGCACCAATATAGCTTGTACGGCGGGGCCATGTTTTTTTCCTACATACCACAAGAAAGTCTATATGGAAAAATGACATAGTACTCCCTCTTGCACATGGTGGTGTCGGAGCAGTTTCCTTCAAACAGCCGTAACAGTACGCCTCATCATACTAGTGGCTCAAGAAAGTTAGAAACCCTAGCTTCGCTGAAAATCGCAGGGATACTGAGAACATCCGAATTCGCCTCGGTTCTTACGGAGGCGCACGCGTCTAATGGTTTAAGGCTAAGTAGAAGCGCGCATAACTGCAGACAAAAGAAAGCTAGAAAGCTAGAGGAAAACGCTCGCAGCGCATTCCAGTCCACGAAAATTAAGTCAGATGCACTATTTCTTCAGCAGGTGCAGATACACCACCTAGCAGAGCACAAAGAAACGCGCAACGCAACCTCCCTGCGATATTGTGTCCCTGCAGCTGTGCGTGCTTGAAGTTTGCTTATGGAAATTTCTACACGTTAATCTGCCTTTCATTTTGCTGTGCGCTCTCAGTCCCTATCTTTAGTGCAGGAAAAAGTATGTTTTCATTCTGTCATTGAGTTTGAGCAATGTCAACGGGGTTTTTGCTATGATGGAAAACCATCAGAAAGGCCCGGTAGTTGAAAATCGGCGAACCATGGTCTTGCGGCTGCGGCGAAGCACAGACGAGCGCCGAAACTCATGTGTGACGTTCCTCTCTCTTGCTTTGAACGTGTGACTAACGTCCAACTTGAATATAGGCTTATGAAAGTTGCAGCATATCAGCTATCACACGGTGAAGAACCCTAGGTTGTACACGAAAATGGGTAAATATTTCGTTTAATCTGTTGGCTCCTTGTACAATGTTAGTCGACCCTTGTCGAAATTAATTATTCCTGGCCGCGTCGATGCTTCAATTAGCGTGCACCTTTGAATTCTAGAGCACAGCCACATTACTTATAAATAGTTTCGCTTTCCTCTTTATTGCCACGTTCACAGCGATGTACTAGTTCAGAATTCTCACTTTCACTTCAAGCAATTAAGAGTTCTTACCTTTTCGAGAAATTTTGGCACCCTGGAGATATAGAGAGACGAGAGAGAGAGAGAGAGAGAAGAGAGAGAGAGAGAGAAGAAAGGTAGGAAAGAAGAGTAACTGTAGAAAAGAAGCCCGCTACCCTGCACTCAGACAGGGTGCAGGAGGGTGTAGAAAGAAAAGTTAAACTGAGAAAGAGATAGACACGGAGTACAAGCGCATAGACGTACGATCAAGCCGGTCACAATAATCACACACAACACGTAATCTGTAGCACAAAAAACACTAATTAAGCCTAAAGCCATTTGTTTAGGTTTGCTGACTTTAAGTATTGCATCTGTGCCTCGATCACCCTCTGGAAATGTAGCTTTTAATAGGCACTTATAGCAGCGTCATCCTGCACAGGTAGCATCGTTACGGCGTACGGTGACGGCATCATAAAGCTAACTTTGCGTCTGTTACTTCTGACCAAAGCGTGTGTAGTAGTTAAGCTTTGATGCTTACGTTTACGATGTAAGAGTTGTCCTCTAAAATCGATCTCGTGCCCGCTATGCACCTACGAGGCATTCGGCGCATTGCGCTTTGTATACGTTGCCCAGCCTCGCAAGGCCGATGATGTCAGATTAGCACTGGCGTCTTTTCTCGGCCTCTAGATCACTAACTTTGGGACACTTGCCATCGCGCTTCCCCATCGCGCCATTGCGGAAGGACACAGAGGGCCGCTGAACCAGTTTAAGAACATTGCATCGGTTGGATGAGATAGGGCAATTACGGCTTCACCTCCTCCTCCCGTCTCGGGTCCGCTCACCGGAGCTAAGCACGACAGTTTCATGCTGTGCAACGAGAGCCTAGTGTGTGCCGCTGCATGTGGGGCATGCGACTGCACTAGTCAAAGCTCGTGTTAAGTGCAGCTTCCATATAATACAAGGAGTGTGTATGTTGGTCCTCTCACGCTTGGTGTGTGCTGCTTACTTGCGTTCGGTAGGGTGAAAGAAAGGAGCGTATCGTTGACAATGGGACCTATCTCCAACGGAATGTTCGTGCTTTTCGTTGTGGGTATTTTTCAACTCTGCTGCGTCGATGCCCGTGAACGTCCTGTGGTCAAAACAAATTACGGACTCGTCGAAGGCATCCAATTGAATGCGGGTAGCGAAAAAGTGGACTCTTTTCTCGGTATTCCCTACGCCACGCCCCCAGTGGGTAACCTTCGCTTCGAAAGGCCGCTACCAGCCAAGCCCTGGAAAGGCAAGTACAACGCAAGCAGCAAACCTGCACCATGCATGCAGAGTGACTTTCCAATCTACGAGGACATTGTGCTCGACTACACGCATTCCAGCGAGGACTGTCTGTACTACAACGTTTGGCGACCGACGCGTAGCTGCCCCAACGACACAGAAACGTGCGATGCCAAGCTTCCAGTTATGGTGTTCATACATGGTGGCGGGTTTCAGTTCGGGGACTCCTCACTGTTTCTTTACGATCTCAGCAACTTGGCTGTGAGTTCCAACATCATAACAGTGAGTTTTAACTACAGACTCAATTTCTTCGGCTTCCTGACAACGGAGACGGCCGACCTGCCTGGAAACATGGGCATGTGGGATCAAGTGCTCTTTCTCAAATGGGTCAACGAGAACATCGCTTACTTCGGTGGCGACCCTAATGAGGTCACGGTGGCGGGTCACAGTGCAGGGGGCATCTCCGCCGGACTACTGGCTGCGTCGCCTTCGACCAAAGGGCTCATCAAGCGAATCATTATGCAGAGCGGAACGCCTCTTACACTTCTTGCTGGATCAACTTACTATAGTCCTGACAAGTTCTATGACGTATCACGTTTTCTCGGCTGTCATAACGGCGAGGCGAAGAAGAAGGACCTGGACCTTCCTAAGACGATAAAGTGTCTGAAGAAGCTGAATGCCCGCAAAATAATCAGGGCGCTGCTCCGTTTGACTTTAGGACAGCGTATCTTCTCGCCGCAGGAAGGTGATGAATTCTTCCCGTACGACCCTCTAGCGATCGACACCTGGAAAAACATCCACGTCAAGGAGGTGTTCACCGGCAGCAACCTGAACGAAGGCACGGGTTTCCTACACTACGTTCTCAAGTACCACCATGACCTCCGGGACAACCTTAAGGTGGATTATCGGGCGACCATTACGGCCATGTTGTCGCTTTTTGCCGACGTGCCACTGGTAACTGGGAGAAGAATGACAAAGGCCTACTTTGGTGGTTACGAGGTAAAGCACAATGACCTGGAAGTCGTACAGCTCCTTTCCGAAATGATGGGCGACATCGTCTTCAAGTGCCCGACGCACCTTTTCACTGAGCTCACAGCGCTTCAAGGACTACCTTCATACAGGTACTGTGCTTTCACCATGAAGTGGGCAATATATTTCTCGTAAGAGCAGTTACCAAGGCAGATATCAAAAAGAAGAAGGCATAAAGGAAGCTCTTCGCAAAATTATGATAGCCATGGGCTATTCGTTTATTCTTGTGGCTGAGACAAAGATGATGCAATAGCTTGTTCGATCTCTGGGAGCTGTGCTCTGCAGGAATACACAAATTAAAAGAGAAAAAAAGAAACGAAATAAAAAGTAAGATTGCGTACGCCGGTTTCAGTACAATTGTTTAGCCACATGGAAACAAAATTAGCTGCCAGGTCTGTATCAGATTTGGGGTGTCAAACGCGCCGCTGACACATCAAAATATGGGTTAATGATGGGGCGCAATATTTGAAAAGAAAGGAGGAAAAAAATGTGTACGAGAAAAAAAAAATATGCGGTCACCCACAGCAGCAGGAAGCAAGATAACAGAAGTAGCGGGAAAGTAAACCTAAAGTTAAAAATAGAGAACATCTCTATTTTATTTTTTGCGTATTTTTTATTTCTTTCCTGGCGTAAACCGTCGCGGTAGCCAAGTGGCTACGACGTTTCTCAGCTGAGCTCGAGGGCGCACATTGGATCCCGGCAGTCGCGACCGTATTTCGATGGCCGTGAAATTCAAAAACACTCGTGTACTTAAATTTCGGATCACGTTAAAGAACCACAGCTGGTCAAAATTAAACCGGAGTCCCTCACTTCAGCTTGTCTCATAATCATATTGTAGTTTTGGCGCGGTAAACGCTAGAAATTAGATGGTTTAATTGTATCTGCGCTGTATCTGAAAAAAAAAAAAAAGGAACTCCTACCTTCAAAGTACTTTGCGAAATTGCAGCTGGCGCGAGATGTAACCTTTCCTTGCGTCATGAGTGCAACGCATAGCTCGAGCCAGTTGCTGGTTGTGCTTGTACATAATTATGCACCTTAAAGGTAGTCAGTGCGTGAGTTCTAGGAAGAGTGAGAGAGTACATGAACGCTAATACAACGACCCAGGGACCAGGAAATAGATTCGGTTCGTGGTCCGCTGGTTTGTATGCACGGGGAACGAGTTGCGGCCAGAGGAAACGCCAACTGCGTTTAACTTTTCCTTTTGCTTCATTATTTCCTCGAGTGTAACCATTACCCGTGACATCGTTTAGACAAGTTGGAAAATAAAATAATGCGAGACAGCGGCTATCATCAAACCCTGCCACAACCCTCTAACTCATAGGCAATATGACCGTCACCCCTTAACTCGTCTGGTTTTTCCCTAATTGTAGAGCTCTTCTCGTGCAAAATTGCCAACTAAAAACAAGAGTCGCAAGGAGTTGAGAAATTAGGCGATCGAGTATGGGAGAGAGCCAAGGCAACAACCAAGCAGGAAGGAAAAGCGAAAACTATCACATTTAACCATTGTTTATAAACATATTTATGGATCAACATTTTTTTTATTTAAAAAAGAAGTAGAGCAGAAAAAGGAAGTGGAGAACAATTCCGTTTGTTTTGAAGGATGCTTCTACAGTTATCATTCGAGCCTCCTGACGTAGCCACTTCTCTGCTGTGCTTATGTAGGTCTTTTTCTAACCTTCCACCGTGGGCGTAGTCAGTCTTTAATCGCAACGTCATGCGCCCTTCGCGGTTGTATGGGACTGACAGCCACGCATCGTTACGTAACTTCCCTAATAATAATACGGGTCGGTTGTGGTACTTGGTAGAGCATAAACGAGGGATTCAAAAGAACTGTCATTGTTCCACAAATACATATTTCTGCATAATTCTTCCAGAGCTAATACAAAAAACGTTACTATAGTAGGATACAAATTAAGTCTGAAGTGAAGCTCCACCCACACCCTCATAACCGCCAGCCACTGTTCCTTCGCGAGGCTGCGAATAATTCGTACTTCAAACTTTTCCTGTTACCCAAATAAAGCGGTAACCACAATAATACAATTATTAGTGCGTAGTTTTATTCCTTGTCCGTCGCCTATTATAGTGAAATGGCGAAAGCCTAATTCCTTATTTAACTGAAATAACATGCTTGCTTTGCTGCAACTATTTATTGCCAAGTTTCCCTTCAGTTCGCACTGAAGTTTCATGAGTAAAACGGGTACAGAAGTGAAATGAACGGCACCACAGACTTTTCAAAAGGTAAATGCTCAGACTTCATACACGTTGTCCACGCCTATTGCACACCTTATTGCGCCCGCAGATGAAAAGACTCTTCAAGGACAGCAGACGCTCCGGAGGTATCAAGTACGACACCATTTTGAAAAGGCCGCAGGACGACGATTTTGTTGGCGTCTGTGATTGGCTGGCGAAGTAACTCAACTCCGCGCGGGTTGTGTGCCTTGGTTGCAAACTGCTGTTTTTTTAAGTTCTATTCTACTAAAGTAATCATTTTTAACCCTTTGGGCTTCTTGTTCTTGGCAGTGTTCTTCCTGCGCTTCTGTCCTGCGCAAGTCTATTTGGCCTAGTTCCTTGTTTGCCAAGTAGAGGAGAGGTGTCTCGCACAGGCGTACCTGTAAAATACACCTTAATGCATATCTCTTTTGGGAGCTTACGCGTTTTTATGGCGAATGGTGGACGTTATTCCCATTTGTACTAGTAAAAGTACTCCCACCCCCCCTCATTTCCATAGAAGTTACCTTGGGTTGCGCCCCCTCCGAAAAAAATAAAATCCTAGGTACGTGCTTGCCTCTATCTGAAGAGGACACCACTGAGGAGGCTCTGCATGCGCTTGGTATGTGGCGCTGCTTCAAGCTTACGTGGCAGGTACTCTTGAGGTGATGCCAGCGTTCGTTTTTTTTTTATTGACATGTTATAAGAAGACGCTGACGCACATATACGACTCAAGCTATTCCTTGGCTCTTGAATATGTGGTATATACAAAATACACTTGCAACTACAGCCTGTTACAATATACAAGATAGTTACAACAAAGTTCCGTTGTAACATACAAGTTAAACCAACAATAGGGGTTTACAAAGATGTTCTTAAAGCAATAATCAGAACAACGGTGTCGCATACTAAATAAACACTCAAACAACGAAGCTAACCGCAGTAATATCACAATATGGTTTTTCGCATAAATAAGAAATCTTTTAAACAGTGTTCCATAGGCTTAATAATGAATGGCCAACAATGCTGCTGTACAAAGATGTGGTTTCACCAGCATTCCAAGAGTTCCTATATTATGTTGATCCGCTTACTGAATTTAACGATTCATTACGTTTAGATAGAAAAATAGAAAACCTTATTTTGTGCTTACGACTGGGCGCCGCCTATACAAAGCGCCTTTCATACAGAATTTGCCGCGCTGGAATTCCTCAGTGTGATTGTGGCTTTGTTGACGAATACCCATATCACATTCTTCTGGAATGTCCCCACCACGACACACCAACGCGCATTAATGGAATTAGGTCATAGATTTTTCTGTTTGAAGAAATGATTGGTGCCGTGGCCAACAAGAGCAACACTTTAATAGCATCTAAACATTCTGAAAGCACCACGTCATAGTGTGCTAAAGTGCACTCGTACGTACCGTTCGTGTCAGGTTTAGCGCGGAGCGTGGTGTTATGATAACATTAGCATCAGACAGTGGACTTGCGCTCCGTTTGCACGAATAATATCATATGAAATAGCTAGAATAACTTAATTTCCTAGACATTATCGAAGTAAACAGCACTGCTTATGAAATGGTTTCTCATAAAACCTTCCCGGTGTTATTGCGGGGCTGTTCTCGACGCATTTCCACTGTGCATTTTTCCCCGCACCATGTAACTAAAGCTTATCTGCTCCTGCAGGTACTTGTTTACCTACAGGCCGTCCTACAGCATATTCCCAAAATATTTCGGTGTGGTGCACTCTGAAGAACTACCGTTTGCTTTGGGAAGTTTGATCTTTTCTACCGATCCAACAAGAGCCAGCATCGCTACAGACAGCCTTCCCAGGGGCTTTCTGGGAAGGAGTTACACCACCAATGAGACGGCATTTATGCGACAACTGATGGAAGTGTGGGGATCGTTCGTGTCTACAGGGTAAGTGTGAGTTTTTGTACTGGAACTCTGTGTTTTGATTGCAACTCAGGTAATGAGAGCGCCACTCCAGCGTGGAACAGCGGGCACCGAAAGAAAACGTTTGTATTAAGTCGATATTTGCTAAAGTAATATATGTTGAGCCCGATGAATATCTATTCTTTTCAATTCGTGGGACAACAACAACTCACTCAACCACACAGACCATATGTGCACCCGACGACAAAACATTCCGGGTTACGAGATCTGAGAAAAAGCTGAATAACTTTGCAACCTCACAACGCTGTCTACTATTTGCATTTCGGGCCTCGACTAGAATATGCTAACAACACTGTCGTATACAGTTTTACCTGCTACTGCTACAGGCTGATCGGGAATTGAACGTATTCGGAGATCCCGTGGTTTGCATACTTTTGTCGCCGGGTGTAAATGCTATTATTAGAAGTTCAAAAAAAAATACGGTAATACCTAAGCACTTTTTATGAGTCGCGAATGCGCAAGCATTAATGCCAAATTGAACGCCGCCGAGCGGTCATTCGAGTCCTATGCTGTGAGTTACGATACGAGTTTTATGCTTCTGCGGCGGCGCGAGCCAGCAAGCAGCAGCAACCTGCGATGCCAATGCAACATGCGACAGACGACTTGAGTGACTGGAGATCGAGGAAGCAACGACGACCACCAGAGCCGGCATGCGCACACAGCAGCTGAGCCCAGTGAGGATGAGAGTGAGAGAGATGCGGACCACGCGCCGGCTTCCGACGGGAAGAGCAAGGGTGATGTGGATTCACGGCGATGCCCTCTCACATCGGGCAACACTTGGCGTGCCAACGTGCCTCTGTTGGACCCTTTCACCTTCTCTGCTCGGTGGAGGCGCACTTGTGACGTGGCGTCGCAGCTAATGGGAATTAACCAGCCGTTTCGCTGCAACTAACGACAGGCGCCGGCTCTTTCGCTCATTGGACCATTTGCCACTTTCGCATATAGAAAACTTCCCACCGGGGAGTTGTCATATGGTGCGTAGCATTCTTTGTAATGATTACGGGTCAAGCCTATTCTCTACCCTTGAAACAAAAACTGCCGTATTTTAAAGATAAGCAATTACAAAGAATAGCACGCACACCTTGACGATCTCCCCAGTAAGCTCGTTTTTAACACCAATATTGCGTTTGGCAAATGAAAGAAATGTGGTCGTAGTGCTTCCTTTCTCGCATAATTTGCCCGCCGACAGGCTCGCGTGCGTTCCAAAGCGTCCGCTTCAGAAGCTTCTTCCTGTTGTTGCAGACGCAATTCTCTTTTTGCTTGCGTTTTCCGCGCATTCCTTCCGGCGCAAGACCTCGATCGCTTACGTTATAACCCCGATGGCTCTAACTACGCTTCGCTAAGGCCAAATTTAGACACGCTTTAGGCATCTCAACGCGCTCGCTTGACTGCGAGAAATCCGTAAGGGTGCTTCTAGGCTGCTTGGCGATGCATGGGTCCATGGCGCAATAGTTTCGATACCGGGCTTGTCTACTGTGTTCGAATTCTGGCAACGGACAATTTTAATGGTGTTTATGGAATTGTTTATAAAACAGAACTTTAAGGTGATGCGCTCACATAGCCGTTTGAAGCCAGAATTGAAGACGTTTAGACAAATTATATGTACAAAAAAAAATAATAACCGTCACTCCCATGATGGCTGACAAAATATCGCGTCGTAGGTTCGTGCGCCCACATGTAGGTGGTGGCAAGCGCACGGATCCTGTGCTTTCCCAGAAATTCACCCATCCAATCCATGACGGTACGGGCCTTTTGGGACACGAAACAGAGGGCCGAACGGAGCAGAGCGAGAAACGACCACGGTCATCTAGCCAAGGAATGCTACGCATTATAACATTGTTCGGTTGAATGTCGCGACGAGCACACGAGGCAGTTTATAGCGCAAGATGTCCACCAGCACCAAAACATATTCATCTGTTAACCAATGATGGGTCGACATAGGCGGAATGCAAGAGCCATTCCATGAGAATACGATTTCCATGAAGGTCCAGAAGATAGGCGGTAATCTTTCACTGGAATTCCCCTGCAGATTGGGTGCATGTGTATTGCTCGAGTTCTTTAGATTGCGTTACAGGGCTCTTTAAAAGAATTTTCCCGATGACGTCGTTACCGAAACAGGTTGCGACGTGCTTAGCGGATGAAAAACTGTCTGGTGCACAGGTGTCAGGCGATCATCATCGCGCAAATAAGCGAGATGGCTGTACCTTATCTAAATAATGATTTGGAAAGCAGGTACAAAAATGTCTGAAAATTTTATTTTAGTAAAGTAATAGGTGCTCTTCAAGACTTGTATTTGCTTTAATATGAATATTTACAGCTATCATTTACTTCATCAATGAGCAATTTCGTATACAATATGCCCGGCATACAAGAAACCTAGAAGGTTATGAAAATTAGTAATGTCCATGGTGTAACAAAGATCCCTTACACCGTGGCAGAACCTTGAAGTGTCAATGCCTTCGTAATTTGTCGTTTTGTGCCTACCTAATGGTTATGAAAGTAGGCATAAAACAATTAGAAATGATTGCTCCATTTAAGCTATTGTTCTAAGGTGACAGTTATTTGTGGCATTGACGATATTTGGGTATCACTTATTTTGCCATTGAGTAATTTTATGGATCACATGCCCGCACGATGAACATCTAGAAAGGTAGTAGAAATGGCAGTGCTTGGAAGTGTCTTGGTGTCAGACTCAGTCGGCGTTCCCGGTAGATGACAACAGTCGGCCGCTTAACCTCAGACATTTAAAGCAATGAAAGGGGCTGGTTCCTGCACGCTCATGATTATGTTGCGCTGGTTATGACACTGACAGAAACAACATAACAAAGAAAGGAACAATGGCGCAGACGGACGAAGCGATAACTAGTGTTCATCCGTGTTCGTCCCTCGGCGTCCTTCTTCCCTTCCTTGTTATATTGCTTTTGCCAGTGTCATACTCAGCGTAACATAATCATGAGCATGTTCGAACATGCGTATGGGCGAGCGTATGATGCCGCCAGCGCTCTAACGGCGCACTCTCGCCACATACGGAGTGATCAGCGCGACGGATACACCTGTGACGCCTGGTACCCGCCTGGATGCTGTTTATGATGGGCAGCACCACGGGATTCACGTGCTTCCTACCGCTGCCACTGCTTTACTCTTCGAGCTAACCTGTGAATAATAAAAGCCTGCCTATTTATGTATTCTGGAAAAATAACTTGTTGGGTTAGTTTTACATAAGCGAACAAGTAAATTAGCAAAGTAAAAGACACAGACTCAAGGAAGGGAGACAAAAACAAGGGCTACTTTCATTTTTTCCTTTTATTTTATTACCTTAAAGACCCCTTGCTGGGTATTACCCCATGTGGAGTATTAGGGGTGGGTGATGCAAAAATAGAGGAGGTTGCCCACTATGTTATTTTATAGAGAGAACTCTTGTTTATAGAGAGAACACTCACAACTGTTTAATGGCAGGGAAGGATTCTTCACATGCATCCTCTTGTCACGCATGCACATGCGGAACAATACGAACGGGTGCGTGTACATCGAAAGCGGTTGCGCAAGAAGTCGAACTCCAAATGAAGCAGTGCGATAGACGGCTTACTTACACACCGACTTCTTGCGCAACCACCTTTGCTGTACACGTGCCCGTTCATATTGTTCCGCTCGTGCATGCGTGACAAGAGGATGCATGTGAAGAATCCTTCCCGGCCATTAAACAGTTGTGAGTAGCGCTCGTTTTAAGGCAAAAACCCTAAGTGTCTCATAGGTCGAAAAATCCGTTTCGGCGTTACCGGAAAATTGACCGTCCGGCGTTATGGCACCAAAATCGATGGTGCCACCCACGACCAAGGCGAAATTAATTAAGGCGCAGTTAATTAAGATATAGTTAATTAAGGCACTCGACTTTGTTGGGAGAAAACAAGTAATAAGAAGCAACAGCACCTTCGAATGAAAATGTGAAGTAAATTATTGAATCTCTCTTGAGCGCGGAAGCTTTCGTCCTCTTTGGCGTGTGCTGGAGTGGCTGTACATTTTCGTCACCATTTCTTGTGTCTGTATGTTTTATTGGACTAATTTATTCGTTCCGCTGCACATTTATAGAGCTGTATTTGTGAATGTGCAGCAAAACTGCCCACTGGTTCTAGAACACATGTTTAACTTTCATGATACAACCGAATAACTTTAAAGAAGGACGCACCATTTTTTTAAACCTTATTGTTCCGCTTCACTGTGTTCTTTTCCTCATTGCAGTGGAAGGCTCGAAGTTATTTTTTACCATCTCTAGTTAATTAGCCTGTATTTATTACTAACTACAGTGTGAAAAAAATGACAACGGACAAGAATGAAGTGAACGCACAGCGCTTCAGTTCGTTCTTGTCCGCTGTTTTTCTTTTTGAGCTCCAGCTAATATTGAATCCGCACCAATTCACACTGATTTCAGTTCTTATGCCTTTAGCGTGTGCTCAAGGATAGGTACACGCCCATTACTGCATTATGTCCCTTTTGTAATGCGGCCACCATGACCGGGATTCATACCAGTGATCTGTGCTCAGAAGTACTGTAGATTTTTGTACTTAGTGTTCTTCCTTATGAAACGTCTTACTGAGATAGACGACGCTGTAAGGTAATGCAAATAAATAAATAAATAAATAAATAAATAAATAAATAAATAAATAAATAAATAAATAAATAAATAAATAAATAAATTCCAAAGCCGTTTTTTGCTCGATTCATTGTAATGGAAATACGTGTCAGGGTTGACATACCCGTCAAAACAGTGCGAACTATCAGCCCCGACATTTCGTACCGGCAAATACCCTGGTTTGTGGCCGAGATGTATGTTTTGTGTGTATGTCCACATGTGGCCGAGGTTCACAAAAATATGGAGACTTGAACTTTGTCAAATTATTGGTGCCAGGCTGAGTCATTTTTTGTTCGACCGCAGTTGGTCCCATTTACGCCATACATATTTGTCGTAAAAATGAAAAAAAAAGAAAAAAAGTGAGAAAATCAGCATACCCCGATGGCACTAATAACTGTTCTTAGGGTACGCAGTGGCCGATTCACACAAGAGTATTTCTATTTATTGATTTATTTTATCATTTCCTTTATAATTGTTGGACATTTTTATAGATAAACGATTTAAGAATACAAACTAAAACTGACCGCTGTCCCTATCCTACAGAAAACCATTGATACCTCTTAGAGACGACGAGTGGCCAAGCTATACGAAAACAAGACAAGACATCGTTCAGCTCATGCCCTTCAACTACACCATAACGCTTGACGAATCGCAGGACAAATGCGAGCTCTACAGGCCTTTCATGATCAGGTGAGTGGTAGGCATCCAGGTTTTGCGGCGCTCCATTGCAGAACAGTAGTGATCCGGGAAGATTTTGTCAGTTGGCGATAAGTTGCCTCGTTCAAGTGGCTTGATTGCAGCTGTGATTATATATATATATATATATATATATATATATATATATATATATATATATATATATATATATATATATATATATATATATATATATATATATATATATATATATATATATATATATATATATGTGTGTGTGTGTGTGTGTGTGTGTGTGTGTGTGTGTGTGTGTGTGTGTGTGTGTGTGTGTGTGTGTTCCTAAAGTACACGCGATAGTGCATAGGCGGCATCACCAATAGAAGCCGACTACTTCAAAGTGCGAGCTATACAAACATAATAAGCATACTATTAACTCGATCTGTATATTAGCACAATAAGCACAACCCTACATACGGGCTGTGGGTTGCGCAACGAAATAATAACGAAACTAAAAGTTGCATTATTTCACCATCCTAAGCTTGCCGTCTGAACTTGGCTATGTGAGCACCGCATGAACTCATTTCCACTTCGATACTGTGCGCCAATGGTTGTTCAAAGCTTTCAATTTCTTGCCACAAACACGTTTCGTTTAGTATTCTTGATGAGTGCTACATTACACCTACAACGAAGCGCCTTCATGATAAATCTGGAAGCCACCTCAGGAGCGGCAGCTGTCGTCCAGCTCAGTGGCGGCACGTGCGCATCATCCTCATTGTCTCTCCCCCCCCCCCCCTCCCCAAAGGAAAGAAAATACAAACAAAAGAAAGCACGAGATATTAAGGAGGGCGGCTCCACTGAATGTGCGAGCCAGTGCGGACTGAGGACTGGTGCACAGCATGGTCATGCCTTTCGTTAGGAAAGCAGTGGCATAGGAGCTTTCTACAAACAATGTGGCGTTATGTCAATTTCCATGGTGTTCATAGCGCCCACAAATTGTGAAAATAGGCAACACGCAGAGAATGAAAGAGCGCTGTTTTACTCTTCCTTATGTCCACAGTATGTAAGCGCTCCGAACACTATGGAAATGAACCGTTACCAACTCGCCCAAGCTTCAACACTTGGACGATATATTTAAGTACTTTCGTACTGGACTGGAATGAAGCGCGAACACTAAAACATCTTGTATAAAGTCTTAGCCTGCTCTGTTCGCATGACAAAATAATACCGACATCTGGTGGGGAGAATTTGTTCCAAGAGCATTTGATTTCGCCGTAAATTTTATTGTATACACACTGGAAAATGACATCACGAACTTATGTCTCGCACAACGCCCATAGGCGTACACGCGGCTGTCCAATGGCTGCACGTCGCAGTGATTTCGTGAAGAGGTATGACATTCATGATTGCGTTCATCACCTTGTAAAGAGATTTGCGGCAGAATCTACAGAGGAGGACATGGCAGGCCACATAGTCCGGTTTTTGCAGACTGTGTGTCAGAGCTGGTCAGGCATGCGACAGGTGCTACGATGTTTTACGAATGGGCACGTGAGCCATTGTCTTTAATAATTACAAAGGCGAAAGTACACGAGGAGCACACTCTGATGTGTTTTAATCCGTGCGGCTGCCGCAAATTCAAGTTAAGAAAAACGTCAATAGCTTTGTTTATACCACAGAACAATGTTTTTATTTCTGGAGTTTTAAGCTCGAGCATGGCGCCGATTTGTGGCCACTCCGGCTTCTTCGCCTCGGCCGCGCATATTAAGCAGTTTTTCGTTCATGATGAGCGCAGCATAGAGCGGTGGTTTTCCTCTACCTGAACGCTGACGACAACATGTTTCTTTACAATGCTACGGAAAATTACCCTTACATACATTATCTGTGCTTCCCTTGCAGGAAAGGCGCTGGAAAGAAGCCTCCTCTCAGGATTGCTTCTTCTGGAAATGCCGCCTCGAGCGGCAAACCGATCACCCCAGCCGTGGCGAGTGGTGCGAACCGAAAGACCAACAACGTTGCTGCAGCACTCACAGCATGCTGCCTCATGGTAGCCATGCGACACCTGTTTGCAACAATGTTGTATATGTGACACAAGTGCATCTATTGTGTGCTAGTATGAAAGTTTGTGTGAAGGACAACAGAAAAATTATAACAGCTCTGCAGCAGGAAGTGCACTGCAGTGAAAAAGGTCGACAATGAACGCGAGCAAAAGGAAGGATAGGTGGGCTAGCTGGTAATGCATTATAATAAAAAGTTAGAGTGCTAAAAACACTGAGTAGTGAGTGAGTGCATGCGGTGTGTGTTTCTTCTTTTACGTCCTTTGTGTTTTTAGCACTCTAAGTTTTTATTATAATGAACACGAGCTTGTGGAATATGCATGGACGGTTTCCATGTATGCAAAAGTTCCACAAACGCTTTCCTACGTTAACCCATTGTGACGCGGTCCTCGGAGAAATCTGAATGTCGTCGTTCTGAAGAAAACATCAGCCAAATTTTTAACAATCAGTTTTATTCTACACACATAAAAGAAGAATTAGAAACTAAATGGATCATTTCGAAGCACTGCCCTAGTTTCAGCACCAAAAAAATCATGTCGGAAGAATACTTCTTACAGACGAGCTGAAAAGAAAACGACAGCTGGCTTTGTTGCCCTCAGGTAGTTCCGCGCAGCGAAAAGCCACAGCCAGCAAGTAAATGTTCACTTCTGGAACAGAGCTAGGCAGGACAGGGATAGAAATCTACAGGTCAGTGTTCTAATAAAGCGTCCGTTATAAGACGCGTTCAGTTTACGACGAGGAAATTTAGTTAAGAAATCAGCGCGTTTGTTTAAAGGGCCCATAACCATGCAGTATATAGAAACAACTTTTTAGGGACGTTTGCGCGTCGGAAGATGCCGTAAATTTTACGCTATGGTTGACTGATGCAGTATACGTAGGTGGTGTTCTCAGCTTTCCCTTCTTCCCTCAGTGCTTGCCTTAACCTTGGCCTGCTCCTAGTATGCGCAGGAGATCCGGCAGATATGACCCACATTCGAATTTTTAAAGCATCGCTGGGTTCCTTAGTTGCTATACGCGGCGACACCAACCTGCAACGCGTGTGTACTCTGTACATCTGCTGGAATCGATATGCAAGGAGCTATTTCTTGAAAGTTATCAGCAGTGTGCTTTCCCTGTAGGCATCGAGGCGCTGGCGGTGACGTTAGCGGTGGCTGCATGAGAAGTCTGGGGCCCTATAACATAAAACTATTCCGATATGTTTTTATTCCAGTCTACTGACGTCAAATTTGCGTAACCACCGACGAAAGCATCGGGCGGTCACCCGCAGGGTTGTCTCAACAGACCAATCAAACGCTCTCCTCGTTCATAGGATGTCACATTTGTTTACTTGAAAAACGAATAACATTACCTACACTGAGTTCTAATCTAATTGGCTCACAAGAGGCGAGGAGCACGCTCAAGTGGGGAGGGATTCGATGGGGCCGAGCCACTGCACTGAAAATCGGTAATCAGATGAACAGGGTGGTGCCGGCGTCTGCGATTGGTCCGCTTTCCCTAACGTAGCTTGTGGTGGCTAGTCGACAATCGCAGCGGCATGCAACGGAACCTTAGGAATCACGCTAAAACGGATCCTCAGCAAAGAAGAGTTGGCAGAACGAGTTCGTAAACGTGCCGAAGGTGCTCGCAAACGTTACATGGCCAAGCAAAAAGTTTTATTACACGCAAAGAAACCCATGCTCTCCGGCAGGAGCGAGTAGCCAGTGCCTGAGCGATCGGCGGCAGCCATCTTGTATTCGTTTCGGAACGGAGCAGCCTGCCGCTATTCAGAAAAAAAAAATCAGTTTTGTTCGCCATATTAATGCATCTTTAACGCGTACTCGTCACTTTGACGCGGTAAGTTTTCGCGGTTTTGTGACGCCGCGTGACGGCTGGCGAAGTTGGTGAAACCCTAAAGCTTTTGACCAATAGCCGAGGTCTAACAGCGAAAAGGCACCGAATAAAAAATAACTACTTTTTTTTGTTTGGTCCAATCATTCATAATCACTGTGTAAACATCATATCAGATGGGGAGCTATCACGGTTTTCGTGGCGGCATGTGACAGAAAGATGAAGTGGGGGTGGTCAAAAAAAGTTTTTGACCAATCACGGAGGGCTGATTGCAGAATTAGAATAGAAAAGTTTGGAATAGTTTTACGTTATAGCGCCCCTGCTCACCACCGAAAAGCGATAACACACTTTAAGTTGAACTTGTAGATTCCATACCAAATTTTTCTAGAATATTTTACCAATGTAGTCACACTTAGAAATATCGAAAACTGCACTTTTCCATTTCCTGCGGGCAGGAGACATTGCAATATCGCAACAGTTCGTTCATGAGGAGGAAGAGGGTTGTTGCTTACTGCCGGCGAACTTACGCTTGCAAAAGCTCGCGTTATTTGACCAGGCCGAGTGCCACTTATCACGTGCGGTAGAGGTTGATGCCGGCCGTAACACAAGCAGGAAAGGCTAACAACGAGGAAGGATTTGAACTGGGGCGCAACACACCGTGCGTAATCCTTCCCACTTCACCATGCTAGACCATCTGCACGGTTCATCATTCGCGGTTTACCACATTGTCGCGAAGAAAATTGAGGAATAGCCGAAATACCTCCCTCATGAATATCTAGAGTCCTCGAGGGAACAAAATGTCACTTGAGCTTGTGTGCAGAGCCATTCTACGCTTGAGTTCATCCACGAAGACCTGAAGTTCTGTATGAAACACACTACTACGCCGCATCAGCCGTGTGTGACCAAGCGAGCACGCAAAACCGAAGCCGCCCTCCTGTGTTGCACCTACACAGCGCCAGCGCAAACATCAGCGTAGCGGTGAAAGGACTTAGCGCGTCAGTGTCGTGCGGGCACTGTCTAGCTATTAGTGACGTTGCCCATAATATGTAAGAGTTCCTTCAACATGTTGGTTTTATCTGTGACCTAACTAAAACGCGCCTAAAATGTGTGCCTTTGAAAATAAATGATCAAATACTCTGCAAGGCTCTTCACTTCCATCTGCGTTGAATTCTCGCACGTAATTCTGACACCGACGACGCACACATTGTCGCTGTTCGCAAGCAAATATGTACCTCCTTTTGTTATTGGCCTTGTATGCCTCATAATTTTGCAGACTTCAGACGAATTTTCATTAATAAACTAACGTTGTCTTGAAGGTTATATATTATGTTTTTCAAAGAAGGTTAATTCAAGTGTTGCAATATCCTGCCCGGTTGCAGTCGAAACAGACTCATCAACATATTATAACCTCCATAAATATATGAGTTTCGCACTGTGGTTGTTATGAACTTTCTCCGGACTATGAGATCTAACTTGTACATGTGCTCCGTAAACTTTCTGTGAACGATGCGTGGACGCATTCTACCATTGTGGAAGGTTTTGCACGCACTGAACGAAAACAACGGGAAAGATGCACAAAGGCCAGCGCAGGCTTCGACACTGTCTATAACGAAAGCATCCTCTTTTGCATAACTCACGTTCCTTGAGAGGCTCCTTGCCAATGGGAGCCTGCTCGGCATCTGTAGTGAAGGTTCCCCGCAAAACTTGGGACCTAACCTGAGGGTATCTTTCTGCTCTTCTTCCACTGGTGCGACTCCGAGAACCAGGAGCTTTCCTGGCTCAGATTCTTTCCTCTCTTTCTTAGGCAAAAACGCCCATACTTGACGCCACAACACTTCTGGTAAGTTCATTTCAGAATTGTACCACACATGATATCATTGCACAATCGTAACACACGTGGTACAATGAACTTAACAACTAGCAATGAACCTAACAGGAGTGTTGTGGCGTCAAGCGTGGGCGTTTTTGCCTAACAAAGAGAGGAAAGAAGCTAAGCCAGCAAAGCTTCTGGTTCTAGGAGACACACCAGTGGAAGAAGAGCAGAAAAATATCCTGAGGTTAGGCCCCAACTTCTGCGTGGAAACTTCACTACAGATGCCAGACAGGCTCGCCTTGGCAAAGATCATCTCAAGGAACGTGAGTTATGGGAAAGAGGATGCTTTCGTTATAGACGATGTTGAAGTCTGCGCTGGTCTCTGTGTCCTTTTCTTGTTGTCTTCGTTCAGTGTGCGAAAAACTTTTCACAATGAAGCCAAATCATCTAGCCTGCCTTTCAGTCTTATCCCATTTCGAGATAACGTTTTTTTTTCATTTGAGTTACATTTTTCTCTATTCCTAGTATGGGTCTATTTTATCTGCTGCATAGCTAAGCGAAGAGAGGCAGTTGGCACAGTGACATATTCTTCAATACCCACAATAATTTGTGTTAGTCACCACGACTAAAAGGAATCACCTACGTTATCATTCGCGTGATGTTCACAACCAAGGGCACCAAATACAAGTACAACGTCGACTGCAGTAATGGGGTAGAATTCATATTATGTTTGCCTTCGTCTTGTAACGCGGTGCACGGATAGCTTTGTTATTATAATGGTAAGGCTAAAAATGCAAAGTTCCAAATTTTCGCGAAAGTGAAAAAAGCGATGCAGCATGTGACATATGTGGCAGTATGTGACAAACCTGAACTAATAAACGATTCCATGAAAGAACAGGGAAGAAAGCGAGTCAGCCATAGATTCTTGTGCTAATGGGGAATAAAATCTGGAGCAAGCGCCTGCAGGCGCTGCCAGTACGGCGGCTATACCTGCATTGGAACGATGAACACTGCATTGATTAGACTATGGGGACATAACCACGCACCTTCCGCAACCATGGCCCAGTGGGTTGGACACCCAGCACGTACCTGGTTAAAGCACCGGTACAATAAGCAGCTCACCGGCCAGGCGTCCGCCTTTCCAGGTATGCGTTACTTGGGAAAGGTTCATACAGACCGCTCTGTCTGCTGTGCATGAGCAAGACAAACAAAAGACCCAAACAACTCGACATGGCATCTGGAAGTATATCATGCCACCAACTTGCCATCAGGTGGGTGTTCTTCCAAGCGTCCGGAAGTCACGTAGTTGCCTAGCACCCTGCCGGGAGCGGCTCGTGCTTATTTTACCGAGGTATACCCAGTGGCAGCACTCATCTGCCTCCCATCGCAGCAGCGGATTCTCGGCTATTTCATCAAAGCTGTGGTGGGACAAGGGGCGCCCAGAGACCTCCGCAAGTTTATACAGGGCCCCCTTCCAAGCATAAAAGCCATATAAACAGCCAAGTGACGAGTCTTGGTACATCACTGCCTATTAGAAAAAGCGGCGGCTTTCCGACGCCTCTCTGATTCCGTGGATTCTCTATTCCGTGAGAATCTGCCATCAACTGTTTAAGAAAACGAGTACAGACGCGATCCCGGCCAAGCACCCAGCTTTCCTTATGGGGCGTGCGCCTGGGAGAGGCCTCGTAAACCCCGCTTCGGGATAGTTATAGCTTGACAGTTTCCAACAATTCCAGCCGGAGAAGGTGGTACTCGATACATGACACTACTTTTCACGTGCTTCACAGGTCCCCACAGGTTCTTCTGTGGTGTTCCTACTTTGGAGTTGTTCGTACCCTCGCTTCGTAGACGAACATGAGACATAGGATTTTTTAATCCTCAGCTATCGTCGCTGTACCGGCAAAGCCTTATGCAGTGTCTCTGCAGCATCGGTCTGAGAGGAAACACTCGGTGTGGATGGAGCGTTTGGTGCTTAATGCACCGAAACGAATGTGAAACTACGAGAGGAAGAGCCGGCGCGACACTCGATGCATCGAGTTACGGAGGCACATATTGCGTTACATGCCATGCTGGGTGCAAGAATATTCAAAAATGCTTAGCATTTCCTCATTACTGGAATGTCGAATAAGGCTTTCACATTGTGATGATTTCGTCAATCTAGCTCTTCTGATCGACATCTTTCATTTAACCTCTTTCATTTAGTCCCTTTTGTGCGGTTCGAAACTACCGAACAATCCCTTCAGTATGCTATTTAAACGGCGCAGGCAGCAACCGAGGCGAACTTTTGTTCATGTTCTATTTGAAGGGAGGGAATAAAATTATACTGCAAAAACGTTTTCAGCAGAGAGCACTGAGATGCACCGAGAGGAAGGAGACACACGGCACACCGTTTGACTAATAACATGGCATTGAATATTGGCTTCGACACATCATCACAATTCAAAGTATAAGCAACTAGCCCAACCTACGGCGTTACATAATATGCAAAAACAAAGAGTACAAAAGGAAATGAATATTTTGCATGTAACGCTGACAGTCTGTTCCTTAAGCTGACAGAAAAATTTTTGCGACGCTGTCCATTCTCTTC
Source organism: Dermacentor albipictus (assembly GCF_038994185.2). NCBI lineage: Eukaryota > Metazoa > Arthropoda > Arachnida > Ixodida > Ixodidae > Dermacentor > Dermacentor albipictus. The sequence continues at coordinate 165,135,785 of NC_091824.1, read as the reverse complement.
TTCTGTTAGTAGAATTGATGGTGCATGGATGCATGATTACCCGCTCGAGTCCACGGCTTCTAATATTTGGCCTGCTAACTTCTCAATGCCTCTGTATTTTTTTCTAGAATCTTGATGTCGTGAAAGCGGCGTGTGGTGTCTGTTTTTGCGCAGCTGTCCTTGTCTTTCGCTTCTAACGTTCATCTCTAAAATATATCGAAAATAATTAAACTGGGGCATTAAAATTGCGAAACTGCACAGTGGATGACTCCGGAGTAATTTGACCCCCTAATGTTCTTTAACGTTCACCTAAAGGACGCTACACGAGCATTTTCATTTTTTTTCATTCCACCTTCATCGGAATGCGGCCGCAGCGACCAGGATTGAACATGCGAACTGCGCTCAGCAGCGCAATGCCATAGCCAGCGAGATACCACAGCGGGTCTTCTTAAAATAGTTTGTCACCATATAATGTTTGCATGGCAATGATTTGGCTTTATTTATTCTTTAAATCATATCATTCAGCTGTTTGGAAACGTGATAAGCAAAAACATAATGTTTGTGATACCAAGAACAGCATGTTCGTGGCGCATATCACTGCTGAATATCTACTCCTACCCGTAAGTATGTTTGAAGGTGCTGGTAACTTCAGTAATGCGCTGACATATTGAGAATAATTACTTGTTGAGTAAGACATTAAAAAAGACACTTTTATGTAGTTTAGTTATTTTCTATTCATACGTATTTCTGACACAGTAATAATGATGAAAGTGGCTGAGTGCATAATCAGATGAGCGTTATCACCGGGTTCGTGGCTGATTTTAAACTGCAGAACCTTGCCAAATTGAAGTCAACATGACACGTTCTCTTGTTTCTATGCTCTGCGCGATGTTTTCAGCCAAGCTCAGTGCCGTTTGCGCGATTACTGCCCATACCATAACTTTCACCCAACACTTGTAGTGACATGCCGTATCATCAGCCAGGTAAACATATCCAGCTTCCATGCGAGGCAACATCGCCTCTCTCTCCACCAAGCCCAGTGCAACGGTCAAGGTGTGCTGGCGATGGCTGCCGGATCACTTTCGCACCGTTAGTAATGACCTTGCTAATGACGTTGTCCGGTCCCCCCATGAAGCAGCCAGTACTGTTCCCACGCCATCGTTGTAAAGAACTGCGAGGGGTCTTCATTTGCTTGCTTACACCGTGACTTCCAGGAATACCACGAGAGTCTTGAACTACTGCCTCCACACACTTTTTCTTTGTTTCGATAAGGGCCGCCTTAAGACGTTCAGAAAGGAATGTAACACCGCACCGTGCAAGAAGTCCAATAAGGCTGTGTAATTACAGTAATCTTGACTCCACTTGCTGAAGACAGCACGCCGGTAACGGCCTCCACGCAATTTATCCTTCGCTGGGGTTGCAGCTGCCACTCTACTGTTGCAGCTGAAATGCAACACATCTGCGCTGCTCTTGGCTAGACAAGGCTTTTAAGAAAGCGTACGAATTCCTCATTGGAATAGCAGGCACAGCTATGTGCGAATTAGGCAGCTGAAGAGTGGCAGTGGAACACTTCGTGCGTTTTTGTGCATGTTACGATGCCGATCGCCACCTTGGGACTGCGCTAAACCGGCTGAATTCTAGACAATATTCAGACACAGATTCTTGGACTGTGGTCTTATGAATCGCCGGGCCAAAAAGTAACGAAGATACTGCTGCAAAATCGGAAATCAACCGGCATCGGTGACTGTTTGTAGGCCTGTTTTGCGTACCACTGGCCCTCTCCGCCTCTTTATTTTTATACCCTTACAAGACTTGCCCCTATGCACGGTAGCAAGTTGGACGCGCGCTGAAGAGACCACAGATAGATAAAAAAATAATCAAAGGGATCTGATTAATTTTCTATCTGTGAGCCTTACTGATGTCACAAGTCGTTAAGCTTATTGCAATCTGATTTGTTCAAGAAATCGTCGAAAAGCGTAAAGTCCATGCCGTACGTATTACCTACAATTTTCACGGTGGTCGAAGGACTGCATCCCAGGTTTCTTGCTTCGGAAAGGTGCAAATAATGGCGTGACATTATAGAACGAACTACACATCTGCTTTTTAGGTCACACTCGCAAGCCTTGACAAGCCTTGAAAGTTGACGAAACAGGCAGCTGAAGGAGAACACCAGGTACTCTTCCACAACGAAGTCCTATATACGATTATTAGTGGACGTCAGTGTATTCGGTGAACCACTGTGTAACGACGGGGGGCTTCATTATAGCCTTCTGAACTAGTTAGTAAATTCATGGCTGCTCTGACTTCTCTTTTACATGTAATATTTGTTCGTTTGTATGTAAGCACTGCTTACAAGAACAACTGTTTTATTCTAGACCTTTCGGTTATTGTTGAATTCCCTGTGAAGGCCACAACTTGTAGTTATTTATTGTTTTGAACAGGTCACAATATTCAGTAACTAACGGTGGTTTTCTTCCAAATGCTGCCTCCGAACTTCATGAGTCATTGCAGTCTAGCCCCGAGCATTCATTTTGGCCACAGTGGGGTTCGAATTGTGCTTCAAGGGGAGGAAACACACGTTCCTTGCACTCCGTCAACATCAGAAAACTTCCAAGCTTGTGCTTGGAGGTAGAATGACAAAGTCCATGAGCCACCTCGACGCAACCACGAGTAATACTTTATGAATATGTTTTACATGGTTACTCTCTACTGCGCTAAACGATTACATTACGGAAAACTCCGTACAACTAGAGCGCTGGCACTAAGAGACGATAATAGATTGTCCTATAACAAGTTTTACGGGTAGATTATACTCAAAAATGTTATCTTAACCAGCTGATAAACTCTCTGAATGCAATAGTTCCCTATACATGAAAGCTAGAATAAGGCTAGGCACTGCCTACACAAAACATTTCTTACGCAGAATTGGCCATGCGGAAACTCCCGAATGTGTTTGTGGATTTGTGGACGAAGATATATATCACCTCCTTCTAGATTTCCCACATTACGACACACCAAGACACCGACTTAAATCAATCCTAATTACATAGACCGCAGACCGCAGACCTTTCAGACCGCAGACCTTTCAGTTTAAAGAAACCTTTGAGTCCTAGGCCAACAACGTCCTTGCAGAAGAGCGTTTTAAAAGCACTAAATACTTTTCTTGAAGACAGCGGCATTGTTGGCCGTTATTAACACTTTTATTGTTCATTTCAATGTCACAGTATATACGTATGTGTTAGTGGATTATGTTATGTTGACTGTTCTGTTGTGACTATATGTGATCGTGCATTTACATGATGTATGTACCACCCGCTGACTCGAGATTGTGTTATTAGGCTGCAGTATCATTTGTATTTTTTAGACGTTTTTCTACGTAACTGTGGAGACATTTAACTCGCATATTGTATGTACCATGTGTTTCTTACGTCATAGTGTTACTGTGAAAACGTTGCGCGACAATTCCTGGTGTTTGTGTGAAAAGGGTTATTTGATATGTGATCTTGAACCCAGTATATTGTAAGATAGAAATATTCAAGAGCTAAGCAGTAGCCGGCGCCTTAAGTTGTGCGTCAACATCTCCTTATATCCTATCAATAAAAAAAGCCAGTTCTCGCCATTCCCCTTGAGCTCATTTCGCATACACGTGACTAGCGGACACACTCGCGCCATGTTTTCCTCAAATAGCACGAGCGCGAAGCTAACTGCCCTCGCCGATCGCCGAGACGAAGCTGCAAGGCGCAAAGCGCGAAGTGGCACGCGTCGTTCCACCCTTGCCTGACATGGAATCGCAATTACCCGTTCTGCTCCGGACTCGTGCACGGTCACAACCTCGGCGAAGGTCGTGTTCAAGGCTTACGCGGCGCATCGCATTCAAAAGCAAGCCGTCCCAAGGTCTTTCCACCCCACCGCCTCGAGCTGCCTTGATGTTGCCATCGAGGCGTTCATGACAAACACCATCTGTTGCCCCGAGTTTCACTCCGCTGCATTTCCAATTTTGTTTCTTTCCTTTTATTTACTTTTTGTCTCCTCACGACGTTTCCCTGCAATGTTTTGCGCTCGGTTGCTAGAAGGGGCGGGAACGTCGAACCTCGGAGAAACAAAACGAAAGTGAAGGTCCTTAAACCTGGTCGAGGCGGGCGACCTGGTCGCAATGCTGCGTAGCGCTCAGCACAGAAAGCCAAGAGCGAAATGGAGAAATTAGACATGGAGTACTGTCCAAAATACTACTGGTACTTCTACCATTATTATTGCTACTACTGTCACTGTCAATACTGCAATGCAGCCACTAGATATACCACCACTAATCACCACCAATACCACCACCACGAATTATGAGTGCGTTGACGAAGGCCTTGTCTATTCAGCACTTGACGGGAGAAGATGGGAAAGTGTGTTCACCTTTGTGGCCAAAAAAGCAAGTAACATTTGCACGGCTGATTTGCTTTCGGCAACGCGGTAATTGTATGGCCTTCAACCGAACCACCGGGCAGACCGGCGTGCTCTTTAGTTGTTTGTGATGCCACGTGATCACCACCTTCGCTTTCGGTGACGTCAACAGTCTCCTTTTTCATGTTTAATACGGCGCTGAACGTTCTGTGCGTTTTGTACGAATCGCATAAGAGACTATAATTTGTTTATTATTTACGGCGCTCTGGAGGAATTGGTATTTCGTTGTGTAGCTATGGCGGTAACTGCCTAGAAAAGCAAATATCAAAGCGGCATACAAAATATTTCTGTTAATACTCATATAATATCCCGATAAATTATTCATTGCCGCCTTTTGCTTATTGCGACAACTTCAGTCGCAGTGATTAGAATGCAGCCTATTAGAAGAAAAAGAAGGGGCTTTCGAACTGACCAATGTGGCAAACGCTTGTGGGTTTGGACAATAGATAATAATCTGTCTTGTCTGAACTCTAGAATCCCTACATATATTTGTAAACAGTCCCGCTCCGCATTGGATTTAAGTTTCGTAAGTTCGTCCTTCACTAGCTCATCCCGGACAGCCTAGGGCTGTGCCACCAACAGTGACCACTTTACAATAATGGTTTAAATCGCTTGCCCGATTATGCCATGACGCTTCCAGGTACGCGTATTTGTAGATTATAATAAATTTAAATCCGATCTTAAGGTACATTTGGCTGCTTATTCTGAAGAGCACGAAGGCACCAAGGCTATGAAACTTCGTGCGGTAATAAAAAGAACATAGAAAAAGGCTAAATTTAGTGTTACATCTGCAAAGAAAACATCTTATAACCCTTGGTGGAATACAGACTGCACGCGAGCCCACCGACGACGACAGGCAGCTTGGAAGCAGCTCCTCTACAACCAGTGCCCCAAAAATTGATCTGATCGGTTACAAGTTTCACGCTGCTGTATTTAAACGTACAGTTGGTCAAGCTAAAGAAAATTTCATTAGGAAACACTATGATTTCCTTTCTAAATCTAAAAACAAAAAACCGTTGTTTAGATATTGAGATATCGGAAAATTCTGCCATTGCCAACTAATATTGAATATGTCAACCTGTCTCCCGATGAAATGACCAAATCTTTTCAACTCCTTGCTAAAGGCTTGGAGAGTAGATTCACATCATCGATGTCTTATAAATAGCAAAAATTAGCCCCATCTTCAGTGTTTACTGAAGTTACATTGACGGAATTAGCTCCAGTGTCAGCCCTGGTCCTGATGGAATTACCGTTCACACGATAAAAATTTTATTCGATCTATCTCCTGGAGACCTTCTAAACGTTATAAACTAATCCTTACACAAAGCCTGGATACCTTAACGATTGGAAAGTAGCTAAAGTAATGCTGATACCTAAAAAACCAGGAGTAGGTTATAACATAGAAAACATCAGACCTATTTCTTTGAATTCTAATATGGTCAAGCTCATAGAGAGGGTATTACATTACAGAATTACTATCTGGATGACGGATAATTTAATATTAGGTCCAAATCAAATAGGCTTCAGAGCTAATTGCTCAATATGGTGTGCCCATGCTGATTTAGAGAGCCGCATCCAACTTGCCCGGAAAAGGAGAGAATATTCTGCTTTGGTGAAATTAGATATAGCTAAAGCTTATGACAGCCTTGAACATTCAATTTTACTGGATATTCTGTAGAGTCGTAATTTCCCAAATTACATTGCCGCGTGGTTGGCAGAATTTTTGCGATCAAGAGAATTTTATTGCTTCAAGGACGGATGTTCATCGTCTAAGTTCAGACAGACTCGCGGTGTTCCCCAAGGAGCGGTCATATCCCCAATATTATTTAATACATTAATAAGCTCCATCCCCACTTCTCAGGACATGTACCTTTACGCTTATGCAGACGACATTGCATTCTTTGCGGCCGACACTGACATTAACACTTTATACCAAAAATTACGATACATGAATATGCTAGGGGTATGGTTTCAGAAAATTTGTAAGTCATTAAATGTAAGCAAAACCGCAATTTTAGTGTTCCCGGTCATGGATCTGGTTTCAGTGTCTATAGCTTATAAGCAAGAACCCATTCCACAGGTGGCGTCTCAAAAATATTTGGGAATCACATATGATAGAACGCTCAACTGGAGTCAACACATAGAAAGTGTAGCGGGTAAGGTGCAACGTGCTTTAGGTATTCTGCGTAGAATGAGTAAGCGACAATATGGACTATGTAGGTATTCACCGTTCATGATTTATAAAATGTATATGCGATCCCATATTGGAATTTCGGTGTGTCTTGTTCTCAGGCGGCTTGCTTATAAAATAAAGCCTCTGGTTATTTTGGAGCGTGAGACCCTACGCCTTTGTCTGGGGCTCCCCAGGTTTGTGGCTATTAATGTTATCTGTCAAGAAGCGCGCCTTCCAACATTGCCCTGCAGATTGCGCATCTTATCAATTCAAGTATTTCTGAAATTTTACAGCTTGCCGCTTAGGCGATCTGAATACACCTTTATTAATGATCCGAATTCCTTCTTCCTTGCTCATTGGCCTCGCTTTCACACTCCACAGATTATATTTGTACAAAAACAACTAGATAGCCTGAATGCGAACATTCGAGAGGTAATTCCATCAACCGAATCAAATTACAATATTAAGATATATTTTGATGAAATTTCCCCCCAAATTCTAAGTTGCAATCAGCCACTTTTTAAATGCCCTGTTGCAAGATTACCTAGCACACGTAAATCAAATAACATAATAGCTAGACACGCTTCAGTCAACAACGAAAAGGCGGGCGTATGCACTTTCTCGCTTCTGCTTGTCTGGTCATTCTCGTTGAGACTGTCAGATTTCACACCCGTTTTTGAAGCCGAACTTTTAGCAGTGATTTTAGCGCTTCTGAAACTTCATTCAAACTCAACGAGTGCGGTTATTATAACAGATTCTCTTTCGGTTTGTACTTCGCTTACAGCTTTATCCAATTCGGCAACTGTAAAAACGTTTCTAACATTAGTCCTCCCACATTTGAATTCACTAAAGCTATTATGGGTACCTGGCCACCGTGGCTTACATTCAAATGAAATGCCAGACTGATTAGCGCGAGCATCCCTGAGTAGACCTATAATGCGGTTATTCCTGTAGCGACGCACATAACAGCAATTAGGTATAGAAAATATTCAATTCATAGAGATCTCAATGAACTAATAACAACATGGACAGAATATCAGCACCTAAAATTTTCGTGGAAAATCCAGTGGTGCCCATCAAGATGATCAGAAGTAGTGATTGCGAGATTACGCTGCCGTATTCCTCCATTAAACCTATATTTACACAGGACTAGTGTGACGCTATCGCCTCTATGTGCACGCTGCCAAGAAATATAATCATTAGATCAATACATTTTGGTATGTCTGCGACACAAATTGTTAAGGAAAAGACATCTAGAACTTCCGCTTGCTAAATTAGGGTTAATGTTATCATCAGAAATCATACTAACTTTTGCTGCGTCAATTATAGGGGTCGGCCACAGGGACGTGTTCGATGCCGTTTGCGCTTACATACAATTAACAAAACGAGTAACTTTTTGATTGTTCTCTTGTAATGTAATTTATTAGTTTTTGTATGTTTCCTTATCTTTCTTTCTTATTTTTTTTTCCATCGAATAAGTAACCCTTCAAAAGATGAGGCAATTTTTTCAACACGCAATTATTGGCCAATCCCCCAGTGTGGGTATGAGCCATAATATGAGGCCGCCATCATCATCATCATCTTTACAGAATGGTCCGGCAGTTTTTGTTGTGGTGGCCTCAGGAGGCGGCTCGAAGTCCTTGGACTCGGCTGGCATCTTCGGCTTACCGGATCGCCCAGAGCTGGTCTGCCAAGCCTAAACTTTTGAGAGCCGCTTCCCAGCGGCGGCCACGCCTACGGAGAAGGTTCCCGGCGGCTCCCGCAGTCGGGGCGGCGTCGGAAAGAAGCGAGCTCGAGGCTTTCCGTACTCTGGCAACGGCCGCGATTATGGACTCGTCGCGAACGTAGGTGGTTTCAATACCGTTGTTGCCGGTACATTCCCAGAACATGTGTCGCAGCGTTGCTCTTTTTCCGCAAACTTTACACGCATAAGTTGGATATAAACCCGGGTAGCAGTGATGTAAGACGGCGAGGCTAGGGTAGGTGTGTGTCTGGAGAAAGCGTAATGCTACGGCCTCGCTCATGTTTAATTTATCGTGCGGTGGCGGGAATGTGCGCCTTACGAGTCTGTAGTGTAGGGTGAGGTCTCTAAACGTGGTTAGGCGACCTTTTAAAAAAAAGTTAATTCGTTACTGTTGCTTCAGTGAAAGTGATCATCGTGTAGCGTCATACACGACATCCTGTCGTTTTCCCTTACGTCTGTTACAACCGACACTAAACTTTTCTGAAGACGTTAACCATCGAGCGATATTTTACAAGTTTTCCTTTTCTTCTGGATACGAAGTTCGACACCAAACGGTTTAGACGGCACAATATGTCATCATTGATTTAGTTCAGTGCCCGAAGGCTCCTGGAAAACGCAAACGCTCCAGAGCGAGTTTAACACGCTTAAAGAAATGCGAAAGTACCAAATAACTTTCGCATTTGTATGTTTGTACCATTTGCACCTTTGTAACATTGTACAATTTGTACCGTTTGTAACTTTCGTACCTGGTGTGACACGCGGTACAAGAGTGACTGAGACACGTATGGCGTTACGTGCCACGTTGTGCGCTGAAATATGCAGAACTATTAAGATTTATTCATTACTAGAAAGTCAAATACGGCTTTCAAACCATGCAGATTTCGTAAACCTAGCTCTTCTGGCGGGTCTTTTTCGTATAACCTAACTCTTTCCCTGTAATAAGATCATCGAACAATCCCTTCAATCTGCGATTTACACACAACCTGCAGGAACACAGATGAACTTTTCTTTGTGTTCTATTTGAAGCGAATAAAATTACATTACAGAAAGGTTTCCAGTAGAAATCGCTGAGATGAATAAGTTGAAAGGACACACACGACACACCGCTGGACAAACAACAGAACATTGAATATTGGCTTGGACACACAATATGAATTGAAAGTATAACCAACTAGACCGATATATGGTGTTACATAATATCGCAGAAATACCCACCACACATAAAAAAGAAAGAAGGAAAACAACAGTGCTTGTTTGCTTGTCATGCTGATAGTCTGCTTTGTCGGCTGAAAGAGTATTTCTTGCGCAATTACCCTTTCTCTTCATCTGTTACTATCATTTACGGTGTACTGATGCATGAATACCCGCCCCAGTCTATGCCACGGCTTCTAAAATTTGGCGTGTCAGCTTGTCACTGCTATTTTTCGAAAGTCGTTATGTCGTGAAAGCAGTTGGCTGCGTGTCTTCTTCCCAACAGTCCATGTCAGTGGTTTCTGTTGCAAAATTTTTTGCAATGTGCGCACAGTGAGTTCAGGCAAACAACATTAAAAAATTAGACAGTGACTTAGAACTTGGAAACACAGTGCCTCTGTGGAATGGTTGGCATGCTTTAGAAGAAAAGAAAAATTATGCAAATAGAACGCACACATTGGCACCTATGTCAAGCGAATCTTCCGTGAAGCGGTTCACTAAATGCTATCCAACTGTTCATCTATGGCGTAGAGTTTTGCAGCATAGTGATTACGTACCTGTTTCGGCAAGATGCGGAGACCCCCAACGCACGACCTGCGTGACCGCGGATAGGTCAAGATTAATCCAGAGTCCCGCACCTGGCATGCCTCATAATCAAACCGTGGTCTTGGCACGCAAAACCTCAGAATTCAACGTTGCGGGTAAGTATAGCTATCTAGCAATGATTACGGTCCCGCTAAGGTTATCAGATGGAGTAATGCACTTGCATAAGGCAAGAAGTTGTTGGACGCAAGCCTGTGTGGAACGACAGCAGCAAGAAAACGAAGGTGCCGACAGGCATACGATAGCGATAGCATTATTTCCACTCTGGGCGTTCGAAGCGAGTTGAAGAGATGCCGATGGTTGGGTCGTACATAGTTGTATGTATTGGACGGGCTTAAGTGGAATGAACCCAGATTGCGACGTCATCTGCGACTAACTGTTATAAAACCGCACGTACCTATATCTAGGCTGTGCTGTAAATGTTAAAACGACGATAGAATTAGTACTTCGGCGAAAAAAAAAGTGACAACAATTCCACTTCATGAACATGGAATGGCAGCGAAAGATGACAGTCAAAGCTCTCAAACGAAAAGCAAAAGTGCTTGGTTGTCAATGGTTGTCATTTCTTGCGTTGCGAGTCGGGCGTCGTCGCTTGGTCGGAGGTGCCCGGGTTCGCGATTGTCGTTTTCGTTCAGCATCGCGGGAATGTTCTTCGTCGGTGGTCGTTTCGCGCCGGCGCAGTTTAGGTTATCCTTGCTGTTCCCTGCGGCGACCCTCGTACGCATGTTGTTTTTCGGGTGTATGAATTATACGTGTCCACCCCATTGATAATGCAAACGCAGCTTTTTTTTTAGCGCCGATACCTGTCATACTTATATACTGCGACAACCTTAACGTCACCCTATTGTTCATGGCGAGTGTTGTAATCTGTTCCGCATTTTGACATCTGCACCGCCGCACTGCACCCGTACGTGATCACGCACAAAGCAAACAATGAAGCCCATTGTTTATGGCTTTGTTAGACATCACTAAGTCTGTTTCTGTTGCCGGACGCAGAAAAATCTCCAGAAGGTTTGTCATAAATCGCTTTCGCTGTAAAAAACAAAAGAAAAGAAAAAAACCCTAAAAAACTTTACAAGCTTTGCCACCTGCGCCGACCATAAAGGTGGTACAACGTCGCAAAGTTCTTGCGTAGCGTTAGCTGCCATGCGGAAAGAAATTGGGAATTTGTGCTGATCCCGGAAGCGGGTGCATTCTAACACCTTTCGAAAGCGCTAACTGTCACGAGGAGCCTGCACTAAACTAAGCAAGGGCCCTTCCGAAAAAACTGAACATCCTCATTCGCATTTTTTTTACTTTTGTTTATATGAATACGATGTCCAAAGAAATATAGAAGACTTGCGTATTTTGTTTGAACCGGGCAAGAGAAAATAAACTTACATAGAACAGTGAAAATACGACAAAAAACACCGCTGTGAGCCAGATTTCACGGTTGTTTCGCTTTTATCTTTCATGTTTGGGAAAATGCTAAGCGATCGCACGTTGAAGGGACGCTGAATTCACAGTACCAGTTCCAAGTTGCTGAAAGTGCTGTCAAAGGCTGCCGCACTACTTGGCACGGTAGCGCATGTGCAGAAGCTCCGCCCCTGTAGCTTACCTTTCATTGCCTGAGAAAAGAGCGTGTTAGCTTTCGCACGACAAAACTATTCGTGCAAGCGTGGTTTAGCAACAATAGGCCAGGCTTTTGTGGTTAGGCCATGCTGCCACGCATACATTTGCGCCAAAGTCAATCAATCAATCAATCAATCAATCAATCAATCAATCAATCAATCAATCAATCAATCAATCAATCTACCCTTCACATTACTTCACATTTCAGCAATGGTACACATTTTACCAGCACACAGTAAACAATCTATATATATATATATATATATCAACGAGAAGAAAGGGAAGTGAGGGACGCCATTTTTATTACTCATATCATAAGAAGCCACCGAAGACACCAAGAACAACATAGAGGAAATTACTTGTACTTACTAATTGAATTAAAGAAATGATAAATAAATGGAAGTAAATGTGGATGAAAAAACAACTGGACGCAGGTGTGATATGAACCCATGACGTCGCACTACTGGTGCAATGCTCTTCCCAATTGAGCTACCGTGGCACCATTTCCTCAAGGCTAAGGAACATGGTTTGATCAATGTGCAGGCAAAGCTCAAAGCGTGTGGGTTAACCGTGCCCATTGCAATAACATGCTTGTAACGATGCCCTTGAGCACGGGACACAGAAAGAATGTGCAGAGGATGATCGCCGAATCATCCTCTGTGGAGTGCTATGTATCAGTGATCGTCCTCTGTCCATTCTTTTTGTGTGTCATCCTGAAGTACGCCGTTATAACGATGTTCCATCAAGCCAGTAACCAAATAGCCCATCTAAGTCACCTTTACAATAACATGTCATTTGTATGCAAGTTCCCTACAACGTTAGGTGTATATTTTACTAGCAGGGCAAGACTGAACCCACTGCCCTGGCACAACTACAAAGGCCATCAAGAGCGAACAAAGAAATATGGAGAGCTGGGGGAGCTTGAATATGTTAATGATCTGTCAGCGCAACAACAGACAAATACGAAAAAGAAGAAACGAACACTGACGCTGTCTATCGACTGTAGCTTTTATGGAAACACGCAGCCAATACGCACGACGCGGATTACACCTTGCTTACGTTTGGTGAATACGAGGATCAGGTGATGCGTGGACAAAATTTAAAGTATGTTGGTTAATTGCTTCCATTGCAAAAAAAATATGGTCTTCAATTCATGCTGCGAAGGTGGTTGGACAGTGAAGCTGTAAACGACAACAAGAACGATTACACGTTGAGACACAGGGTGAAAATATTCACGTGGCAATACGCACATGCATTTTACCTAATATTAGACTAGGACTTTTCGACGGCCTGTGACTTGGCTTTTCGCCGCTACTTCGTGCACCTACACGGAGTGGACAAGAGAGAAGAGAAATTCACCGCGCCTCGTGTGCACGCTGCTCCTCAGTATACGTCCTCACTATTTATGTCTTCACTATACGTGGCCTTTCCATAGTACTGGCACAACACAAATCAGTTGCAAGGCAGGTTTTTTTTTTTCACGTACGAAAGTGTAGTTACGTCACTGCCTGCTTTGTATGCTGCAGTCAAGCTGCCGTCGCCGCGGCAGCTTGAGGAACAGTAATCTTTACCGGGAAACGTATGCCGTGGGGAGCGCTACGTGCTTCGCATCGGATGCAGGCGCAGGAGCGCCTTATCAATTATGTGGTTCCTATACTTGTTTTCAGCTTGCTCTTTATTGAAACATGTGCTGTTCTGTATCTTGTATGCGTGATTACAAAGAATGTATGCACTGTTCGCATCCCTTTTCTGAGTGCTTGTAGCCTCTGCCTTACGGGGGTATGTGCCATTGCATTTGAGGGTACGAACCATAGAGGATGATAGTTTTCTGTCGATGTTACGCCAAGAAGAAATTCCAGGATCTCAGCCACTGACAGGTTCGCTGTGGAAATTACATCTGCAGGTGCATGCTCCAGGGCGTTATCAGTATACATCTAAGGAATGGTGCAATATTCAGCTTGTTTGCATGTCAAAGTGACAAATGTCACCAATAAAAATTTAGCGATAATGGGGGGAATGCTACTGCAATTATCTGTGCGAAGTTAAATGCGTGTGCATCCACTGTAGCTCTTGCAAAAGAAATTCTGCATCAAGTGTTCGAAAGTGTCATATGTCTACAGTGGTTTTCAGCTATACTTGTCAATAGAGAGTTTTATAATAGGGGCCCCAAATGTTTGGGGCACCAAATAAATAGCGTTGAAGCCACTGCGCATGCGCTAGACACAAACAGCGCTTGGGTTTTGCGTCGGGCATGCTATTTAACTGATTTAGCGGGAGCCTGAAACGCTTCCCCAAAAGACTTGTGTCAACGAACTTAGCGGCACCCATCAGAGCGACGGCTCAAACCAAGCACTAAATTGGGCTCGATTCGCGGTAACGCATGAAGTTCGCAAGCTAGAAGTGACTACGCATATCGCTTTCTCTCACCTAGTGTATGTTATGAAGATTGACCCATTATGGGCCGCTGATTATGAACCCAATTGTCGATTTCATGACTCGTAGGCCTAATACGGCTTAACTTGGCTGGGGAAGGCACGTTAAGTTGGTTACTCAGAACTAAGCGCAACTAATTGCTTACTGCAAATAGAATAACCTATAAATGGTAATTAAATGGGAAAACACGAAAGTCAAAGTTACGCTTCTTATCACAAAATGCTATATTTTATTCAATTATTTCTAGTACCTTATTTTGACGTCGTAGCGGCGCTGTCAGCGCAAGGCGCTATCCGCAAACGCGACGTCCAGATATAAAGATCTTCACTTCTGCGTGCCCCAAGACTAACACCCGCAAAGCTCTTTGGGGCCTCAAACTTTTGGGATCCCTATTCTAAGACTCTTTAATGTCTTTAGATAACTCAACATTATACCAAAGATATTTTTTGTGGAAATGCGTTTAAGCCCATTGTATGGCGAGGCTTTAGCATTCCTGGTCTAATCATAGAACCGTTGTGACTAATTAGTAAACGCTCGTTGTTTTTTTGACACGTTATACGAGGCTAGCAGTACGTTCTTTTGGCGTCATCGGTGAAATAAACAAGGCACCTTGTTTTTTCTTTAGTTAGAGGCATGTTTTGACGACCTATAGGCATGGATAAAATTGTATGAACCAATTACGGCATTAGCAGCAGGTTACGTGAGCATGCAGTCGGGAGAGTTGCAGCTATGTTTTACGGACAACGCAGAATTTATCTCGCTGCTCTGGTAAAACGGTGAATGCAATCGAGGTCAAATTTATCAACAACAACAAAACAAAAACAAAAAAGTGGGGAGGCATGGACCCTATGAACTATGTCTTGGCGAAGTAAAATGTGTATGGATGAATTACTGCCTTTGTGAAAGTTTAGTAAGTGCTCGCAAGCATTAAATTTGGCCGGAGTTTCCAACGGACAAGTCATATACGGGAAACAGTTTAAAGTATGATATGAAATAAAAATTAAATTATGGAGTTTTACTTGCGAAAACCACGATTTGATATGAAGCACGCCGCAGTGAGGGACTCCGGAAAAATTTGGACCACCAG
Source organism: Dermacentor albipictus (assembly GCF_038994185.2). NCBI lineage: Eukaryota > Metazoa > Arthropoda > Arachnida > Ixodida > Ixodidae > Dermacentor > Dermacentor albipictus. Next base: position 165,120,515 of record NC_091824.1, on the reverse strand, counting down.
GGGTTCTTTAACGTGCACATAAATCTAAGTACACGGGCATTCTCCGGCAACGAAAATAACATTCAGGCAACGAAATTCCATCTTCCAAATTCCATCTTTCTTCCGAAATTCCAAATTTATATCTTCACTGGAAAGTCGTTCGTGGCTTTGCAAGTCCGCAGAAGTCTGCTGCATTATTTATGGCAAGAGCTCACAAAAATCGTAGCAATTTTATTTTACAATATGACCTGAAGAAGTGTTCACAGTACTGTACCGAAGCCATAGAAACTTTCTAGCGCAAAGGTATGAAAATAAAAATAAACGTTGCACTTTGCTTCGCCTCCACCATCACGTACCATTGAGGCAAACAATGCATGTGGTATCGCATCGGTGGTCGATGAAACTCCTGTCCAGGCTAGATAATTTAAAGTATTAAAAAAGCATCCAGTGAACGACAAATGAGCCTTCTGATGACCATTCGCACGCCAATAGAATGTTTTTTTTTTTCAGCGAAGCTGTGTCTGGCTAAGTTCTGGAAGAAAATGCGTGCCTCTATTGAGCCGTGTATAACGATAATTTCTCCCCACACGTGGGCCGATCTCGAAGTTAGCGCAAAACTGGGCCGACCCGCGGCGGACGTGAAGCAGGATTTAAGACTACACCGACTGGCAAAGATAAGTTTAATATCTTAGGTCCAAATACAACCCAGTCCCCCATATTAAACTGATAAGAACAGATACTGCACTTTGACTCGCGTCCACCATGTCTGCGTTGTCACCGCCCTCTCTTTGTTGGCGTTCCAAGCGCTTGCGTACCTCCTTTCCTTTCCTTCCGCTCTCCCGTGGTGGCGGTCGCGCAAGCGTGCTGCCCGCCAGGACCACAGGCTGAAAGAAAGGCCAACTGTCCATGTAACTCTGATCCCACAAACTTGGAACGTTTCACCGGAGCAACGGCCAGGTTTCAGAGGGAGTTTGTGAGGAACCAATTTTGTGTGGCCTGTGTTGTGTGTGACAGCTAGCGGTTTTCGAGTAACCTCACAACTATTACTGCACTGCGCGACGTCGGTCAACGCACGATCGCCTTGGCTACGGTGAAGCCGTGTGCGCCATCGGAGTGCGGTTAGGTGCGCGTCTTCTACGCGCTGGTATTCGTTAGTAAAAGGTGTCGTGCCGCGTTCTGCAACAGTACACGGGTGTGTATACCCTCCGGTGCCTCACGGTCTTGCGAGGCTCAGCATCGTGGAGGAGCGACTAGTCGCGCCTCGCTTTCCATTTATGTGCATACGGCGTTTGACGCATGGCAATGGGCAGTTCGCCATTAAGGGACCTACATACACAGCTTCGCTGGTCCTACACCTTCACAGAGTAGAATGGCACTGAATTTTTTTTCTCACGTAATGCGAGCCATATATGTGGCGTACGTGTTCCGCAAGCACCCGTAGGCAGAATACCCGCAAACCTACGCAATTTGTTGCTCATAACAACATTCCTGGAATTTGCAGCGCTCGGAACAAGAAAGACTTGGGGATAAAAAAAAGGAAAAGCAGCAGACAGAAGCTGTCTGTCGCTCTTTTTCAAGTGTTTCTTTTCCATACAAGAGCTGGAAATGTCACGAATGTTCAGCTTCCAACTAGCGCAGCTTTCAGCTTTAGACACTTATAACGCCGCTTCAGGATGTGATATTACGGAGATTCCTGAAAAAAAAAAGATATAAACAAGGGCAAAAGACACATAGTACGTACACCACAGGCGCCTGTGAAGCTTATAGAGTGGATTCTATTCACTCCGAAGTAGGCACGTAGAATGAGGGACATGTATGTTTATGAAGCGGACAGTGTGACAAAGTTTCAGCTCTTGGCAAAGAATAATGAAAAGAAACAAAGCAGACACCAATTTAGATTACGATATTGAAAACTTGACATTTCGTCCTCAGCACGGGAGCCTTGTTCACACTGAATTTCTTATGTCTCGTTGTGTCCTCGTTTATTTCGCACCATTGCATCTATTAAAATAAACCGTTTTGACATGTTTGAGCATTTGTGTGCGTCGATGAGCGTTTAATGGATAGAACGCGCAAGTACGAGTGAACGAGAGGTTTGCTTGCCAAGCCAATCCAAGCTAGTGAAACTAGGACGAGTGCCCGTGTGTTACCACAAGCTAGACCTTCATCCATCGGGAACCAACGACAGGAAGACCGCCTATATAACGCCTGATCTTTGTTGCCTGTGTGGTGGGAGCGAAAGCGAAAGCCCACAACACTATTCAGTCCCCGTGAAGAGGGTAAGCGCACAAACGGCATGAAGCGGGCAGGTTAAGCTACCATCTGCTGCCATGAACTAGTTCTTGCTTTATTGTGACCTCGGAAGTTGGCGGGAGACTTAGATACGAACAGCTATTGCGGTGATGACGGGGTGCTTTCGCCAAAAATTAGGAAATGTGCGGTACTTTTTCGTCGGCTGACGCCACCGATCATCGGTAAATCTAGAACACACAAACGCGCGCGCACACACAAAGGGAAGGAGGAAGAGAGAGAGAGCGAGAGAGAAGTAGTGAGGCATAGAGAGACATAAATGAAGTGACTACCATGAAGTTGATGTCGGTGGATAAAAAAAACAGCAGTAATTAGCTTCCTTGGTTTTCAACTTTAGCTATAGCGTTATAACTTCCGTGCAAGGCTATGCCACCCGCTTAAAGACTTCACTTTACAAAGCTCATGACAGTATAGCTTGGAGCTCAGCTAAGAAGTGGCACAAGATTTTGACGTCTAAAAGAATAAAGAAATGATAAAACTTTATTTTGTACAAAGCGTCCACGTGGTCGTTAGTACTCCGAGTGGGATGTTATAACTGGCTCATTCCGCCATTGTGTACCAAACAAGAAGTTTAATCATATTTCGAAAATAGAGCTTTATAGTTATGTTTACGCAATGCGAAATCACATCTGGAAAGGCTATCCAGTACCTAAATTTGAGAAATACAGACACTGTAGACCACGTGCTCATCAACAAAGAAATTTCTTTTGGCTGGTTTATGAGCACTTATTGTTTCAAATATTGTTACGCTGGCGGCTATTTGAGTCCCTCCGCAGTATTTAAATACTCTTGAATAAGTGAAAAAAAATTATTACTATAAAATATTTAGAATGCAGTAATGTATTGCTAAAATACATTGAATCTTTCTGTTAAATGGCTTTCGATCGATTATTTGCTTCATCTTTTTCCCCTGTTATCTGTTTTCTTACTTCAGTTTCTTGTTTCTAGTTTATTATTATTATTATTATTATTATTATTATTATTATTATTATTATTATTATTATTATTATTATTATCTTCCTAGCCATGTTTCGTGGTGAGTCGCGCCGAGCGATCTAGCTTGTGCGTATATATTTGTCAAAGTCCATGTTCACCTCTTATCCTCGGAACACCTCCTCGCAATAGCGCAATTCCTCCCTGCTCACGCACCTGCTTACATGGTGTCACGTGACTGAGAAAACAAGGAACCCTCTTGGCGTCGCATCTGACAGGCAGCGTAAGCGGATAAACAAAAAGACGGGGAAGTTATTCGGCATAGCAAACGACAGTTGGCGGGAACTCTGCTTCTCGTGATTGTGACCTTGGCGATAGCGCCATCCTCATCCACGTGTCGCTTTGTTGTTTGTTCTTGCCTGCAGTCTTCGCAACGCTTGATTTCAACGAAACGCTAAGGAAATTTTTTGTGATGCAGTTGCAGCAACACCGCTCATCTATCCCTCAGCAATATAATCTTTTTGCGTAGTTTTTCGCGACACAGATTTCAATTTTTTGACAAGAGTAATCGACGCTTGGTAATGAGATCATCTAGGACAGGAATAAGTTTTTTCTTGAAACAACAATAAAGATGTCATCAGGACTTATCTCTTTGCTGAACCCGTGTTTGTAACGTGCTTGTAATGAAAATGCTGCTCTCGTCTTCTTGACGGTGGCTCTTGCACTGCAGTGACGAAACTTTTCACCTGCCTACGTACTTAGTAGACTGCCGAGAAAGCAGTCAAACGTGCTTTCATACGTGGGGTACGTTTCTAGAATCGTTCGTTGCGACCAACAAAATAATACATTCCAGGGTATTTCCGAGTTGTTTCTCTCGAAATGTCACGTTAAAAAGAAAAGAAAAAAAATGCTCAGCCAGATATTTTTTCCATCGCCAACTGAAGGCTGAGACCAGTTTCGGACAAATGTTTCTGAAGCATTGCCAGCTGACAGGTTAGCACTATTATTGGGGAATTCACGGTTATCCCTCCTCCCTCCGCCCTTTCCAAATGAAAAATAAAACAAAACAACCACTGATGAATACCAGTACCTCTCACAAACGTGCTTTTAATACATTATCTAGTCATCAGACACAACAGCGACCGACCTCTAAACACCTATGTAAAGGGTAAGGTACCCTTTCTCTGAAGGTTGAGAGGATCATATATGAAACCTGTTCTGCTGCGAAACATGAAGCGAAGGCAGTGGGGCCTCAAAAGACGACGAAACGCACAAACAAAGGCCCCTCCCCTCTTCAGCACGCAGTCGTCTCGCCTGAACGCCCGTGAATTGTTGTGGGAGGAGGAACCGTATCACTCGTCCCGTAAAGTCGGCACCTCAACACCACTCCGTCACGTCGTCATGAAGCCGCCGTGTTCAGCACTTGTGGCGCCGTTCGTTTCATTGCTTGCCGCGTGCGGTTGTTGGACGTACGCGAACGAAGTTTCCTACGACGCCAACTCTCCTGTCGTCCGCATAAGCGATGGACTCGTCGCCGGCCGGCGTGAAATTGTCAGCGATGCTACAGTGCACACGTTTCTCGGAATACCTTACGCACAGCCTCCGGTGGGAGACCTTCGCTTCGAAAAGCCCCGGCCCCCAAATCCGTGGCAGGGAACGTACAACGCCACCAGAAGCCCGAGTCCATGCATGCAGATCGATTTTCCTTTCTTACTCGACACGAAAATAGACAACTCGCACGCTTCGGAGGACTGCCTCTACATGAACGTCTGGAGGCCCGCTAAGGCGTGCGGTTCGGACGGCAAGTGCAATGCCAGTATGCCGGTCCTTGTTTTCGTTCATGGAGGTGGCTTTCAGTGGGGTGACTCGTCGCTCTTCGTGCACGATCTGTCCAACTTCGTTGCTCATTCCGACGTGATTGCCGTCGGTTTCAATTACAGGGTGAGCATTTTTGGCTTCCTAACGGCGGGTACGAAAGAGTTTCCCGGAAACTGGGGTCTCTGGGATCAGCACTTGGCGCTCCAATGGGTGCAGAAGAACATAGGTGTTTTCGGAGGCAACCCAAATGAAGTGACATTAGCGGGTCAAAGTGCTGGCGCCATCTCCGCAGCTCTGCATTCAATTTCACCCAAGGGCAAAGGCCTTTTCAAAAGGATGCTTCTACAAAGCGGGTCAACCATGTCTATGATCGTTGGAGAACCATACAAAGGCTCGGCCAAATTCATAGCAGTGGCGGCGGGCGCGGGCTGCTACGATGAAAAAAGAAGCGTCGAAGACCAACTCAAGGAGACCGTAGCTTGTTTGAAGAAAGCCGATGGCCGCGCCATCTACGAGAGGCTCGCCAAGGAAAAACCTCAAGACCAGATATTCCCACCTGTGAATGGTGATGACTACCTTCCGGTTGACCCTCTGCTCGCAAATGCAGCTGATAAAATAGCTACGGAGGAACTTTTCTTGGGTACGGTCGCCAACGAAGGCACGATCTTTTCTTACAATGTCGCCAAATTTGTAAGTAGCGTCGGTGGCGCGTTTTCGTTGACAGAGGACTACAGGCTCATGGTGACATTAGGCGTGAGTACACTATTTAACATTCCAGTCTCGGCATCGAAGGTGATTGTCAATTATTACTATGGTGATTACGACATGCATCACACACTGGATCAAGTCCTATCGATTTTCGGTGACATCATCGGTGATGGTGGATTTTACTGCCCCGTGGTATTCTTTGCTGAAAAGGCATCGAAGCAAGGCATCAAGACGTATAGGTACCAGTACACGCACAGGTCCTCGTTTAACCCTTGGCCAGCTTGGGTTGGCGTCTTTCATGGTGAAGACCTGTTTTTCACCACGGGAGCGTTGCCTTTCCTCACCCAAGAAAAGAAGCACCGACCGTCGCTCTGGCACACACTAAAAGAAGAGCTGAACGTAACGCACTACACGAAAGACGAAACGGTGTTCATGAAAGAACTTATCTCGTCAATTTCTGCTTACGTGAGGAATGGGTAAGCATGGTGTTACACTGGAATTATGCACTAATGCCCCAACATTTGTCACCCACTGTCGTCGCCATAATAACCTACATTAAGAACAAATTAACTTGGAGGTACATTTACTTTTTCTAGAATGTGGTGAAATTTGGCCCCTGTTTCCTGAGCAGCAGATGTGGCCACTGCATAGCTCCGCCCTGAATTCAGAAGAGATTCAGGCATTAGATTAGATTGCAGTGTTGGTACTTCGTAATCGCCCTAACTTTGTTTGTATCTCTCTTTTGTACATTTATTAAGTGTATAAAGAAATATAGCTTTAAACTCAAGCTTTAAGGACATCCTATTAAAGAACACAGATGAATGAGAGCTGTCCAAAGAAATGAAATTTGAAGTTGTTCAGTACAGCTTTGTTAAAAGGTTGGAATGCGATTCAACCTCGAGGTGAAGTCGATGAAAGACAATGTCTTCCTGACCGTGTTTGAGGTGTGAATGGGGCGGAGGCACTACGTGCGAGCTGAAGAGGCGTTGGAACTACTTAGTCTTTTTTACTGCACTAGCTTCGAAATATGCTCCCATTTTCCGACTTCGTTATCTTCTGGATCGGCGCACATTTTAACTTAGAGTGATGTGAAACTAATTTAATAATTTTTGTGGTTTTATATGCCAGAACTGCGATCAACTTATAAGTCATGCCGTAGTGCAGGAAAAGCGTCGAAGACGAAATGGTTACAGTATCGGGATTCTGTGCTAGACGTCCTCGGTCCGAATCCGGCCGCGGGACAGTTATATGTATCTATACATTAGCATATGACCTAGAAGAGAGGCTACACACAAAACCGATACGAAAAAGTGGCAATAACTCGCTAAAAAAGCCTATATATGCATACACTGCTACTTTCCAAGCACGTCATGGGCGTCTTTTGACATTTCCATCATAAGGGGCAGACTTTCACTATATACCTCCGGCAGTTATTAACAATTGTGTTCGAAGGAGAAAAAAACATGCATTCAGAAATACAGTATTTTAGAAGCGCTGATAATACAACGAAACAATTAGCCGATGTCTAAAGTGCGGCTGACTGCTTGGCTCGCAAGACTATTTTCTGATATCAGAATTATCCTACACTGAAACCAGCACCATGTTTTACCAAAGTAAGATTGCCTAAATGTTTGTCAATAGGAATTGCACCTTTCCCAGTTCTGAGTTTATGTAAAAAAAGAAAATTGAAGATGCGTAAGCTGTGAACGCAAGGAGAGCAAAAAAAAAAAAAAGTGGGGTGGTCATGATAACCACACATATGTAAAGTGCTGTTTCAAGAGAAAATTCAAATCAAGTGACGTTACTTAAAACAAAAACAAATATTTGAAAATAATCTGTTGTGTCAGAAGTTTTTCTCAAGTCTAAGAAAATTCTGAATAATGAAACATCATGTTTCATGGACGACCCTTCAAGAGGATATAGAGTTGTGTTGAGCTTGATTTGCACTTTACTTTCTGACCTATTACTGCACGCAAGTCAATAATAGTTTCTGCTTACACACAGAATAAACAAGTAATGAAGTGTCGGGCGGTAAATTGTGCACTGTGCATAGATTTACTCCAACTAGAAACAAATTGCCACGTCACTGACATGTCCTGTACAAGTATATACGACATCAGTTCATGTTTTGTTTCTTTCTCCTTTTTTTTCCTAGCGGTAATACAGCAAATTTAGAACTTACTGTGAATATCTGGTTAAATGAGTTATGGACATTGTAATTAGAGGCAAACCTCACTTATAGATTATTAAAACCAAGCTTGTTTTAATGATGATATATAATGCCTGATTAACTCATGTCTCACGAAAATGTGCTGCCATGTACAGTCTAATTTCATGAGCCTTATTTGAACTCTATATTAGCTGTCTTCTTTTTTTTGCTTCTTCTTATAAGGGCATGAAGACTGTGCTGCGCTGATATTGTGTAATGAAATGCTAAAAAAATATTTTTTTCTGTGTTGCTAATACTAGTATACTGTTGTTTCATTGTTTTCGTTATGTCGCGTATCTGCTAAGTAAAGCAAGGTTTGCCGGGGCTGATAACTGAAAAAAGAAAACTGACTCGCCATTCCGGCTCTGCGAAAGTGGATGTCCACCAAAGCTTGCATAACTATCAGTGAAACTGCTGAGGGCGTTATGCAATGGTTAATTTATAGTTCGGATGCTTGTTTTGAGTTAGTTCTTCGTTGAAATGCATGCACTTCTGTGTGTTGTATGGATGTTTTCAATGAATGTAGGCACGCTTCACTTCACTTTGCTAAGCACTTGTAGCCTTTTTGCCTAGCGGCGGCATGAGCCATTGAATTTTTAACGCGATAGTGTCAAGGGCCCCGTGTCGTAGAAAATTCGGTGTCGGTGCCAGCGTCGGCGGAGTTGTCTGTGAACAAAAATTTCTGTTTATATTCAGGTCTGCATAAGTGAAATAATGACCACCCATCAAGACAATAGATCAGTTCGTAACTTTGTTCAGAATTATATGTTACCTGCGTGTCGTGGTGTAAAGAGCTTCGCTGGTTAACCACCTTCACGGAGTGGAATGGCCATGATGTTTTCGCGTGCCTACGGGGGCATGAGGCCCTGCATTTTTGCTTGCTTATGGGGTTAAGAGCCATTGCTGTTGATGACAAATGCTTATGAGCACGTTATTTATTGAAACGTACGCTATTCTGTACGTTGTGTGCGTGATACCAATGAATGTACACACAGTTTGCTCCACTGTGCTGAGTGCTAGTATACCCTGTGCATTACGAGGTGGATGAGCCATTGCATTTTCGCTTGCTTGTATAGGCCATTGCTGAGGATGATTATTTGTGCTCACAGACGGGCACGAAATATGCCGATCACCGAGAGGCTAACAGCTTCGCTGTAATACACTGCTAGGCTTCCTCAAGATTCGAGCTGATGCTCTGGGGTGCATGGCCCGAGTGTTTTCCCTTACAACTCTGTCACAACTGTTTCCTCGACGCCACACAAACAGCCTGTCTAGCTAACGATGTAGAGACTCGTTTCAATGAGGCTTATATACTCGCCGATATTGCACCTGCAAACAAAGTGAGAGGGAAAGTAGAAAAATAAAACCAGATCCATAACGAAAATGTTTCCTAAATTGTCAATTCTTTGGCCTTAAGGCACCGACATGTGCGCTTCTTCAGTACATTCATAGCCAGTCTTGCTTCTCAATGTTGACTTGGGTTAATGAGTAATAATCGGTGATTAAACAGTGTGAGGAGACATGGCACAGAAATAAAGGCGTACCACATTGAACACTGTCTTACAACTCTGCATCTATATGTCTGCGTTGTGATTGCTTCATTTTCTTTGGGTCCTTTCTTCTTTTATTGTTTGGCCTTGTATCTTTATTCCCCAAAATTAACCGACTAAGTCAAAGTGAACGAATTAAACTCACGTTGCTTTTTTCTGTCGCTGTTTTCACTGGAACGAACGGCAAGTTGAGTGACCCTCCTGAACTTATTTCATACTTTCTTCTTTTTGTAATATTTTCTGCAATTAACATATAAACGGAGTGCTGAGTGTGTAAAAGATCGAAATTTGTAAAAAGAAATGCAATGTAACTAAAATGCCGCATATATTACAAGACAATGAAGTGACATTCAGAGGCTGCTATGTCAGAGTCGACGTATAAATGCGAACATTGTTCTGCAGAAAACCAACGATACCGGAGTCGCGCGCGGAATGGCCGCTGTACACTAAGGACACTGAGCAGTACGTCCAACTTCAGCCGCACAACTACACCATCGGTACTGAGAAGCGGCAGGCATTCTGTGACCTGTGGAAGCCATTCCTTCTAAAACGGTGAGTGTTATGGTCGAGCACATCTAGGCGCTGAACGAGGCGTACCACCACAGGTATATGAAGGATAAAAGACACTGTTCATATATGCTACGCACGTCACAGTTTTATTTCCTTGAACACTAATCTGATTGTGGATTCTCTCATTTTGAACTTTCTACGCAGCATACGCAGAAGCTTCGGCAGTGAAAAACGCGTAGTGCTCTACGACATCGGAGTGAGGAATAAAGCAATAAAACGACGGACACGAACCTTTGCCGGCGTAGTCTATAAGATACCCTGCGCAGATTGCGACCATGCATACATCGGGGAATGGGGCAACTTCAAACAGAGACTGAGGCAATATCAGAAAGATATCAAAAAGAAACGTACAGTTTCGAATGCGCATGCCAAGCACACGGATGCAACGGGCCACAATATTGACTGGGATAGCTCGAGAGTTATCGGCTAAGAAAGAAACTTGAAATCGCGGCTGTATCTGGAATCACTGGAGATGCTAAAAAAAAAAACACGTCACACGCTCAATCGAAATGAGGGAACCTTCCCCCCGTCATACACGCGCTGCCCACGTCACGTTCTGAAGTATGCATAAGCTTCCGTGAACTTTCATTCATCCCATTGTGAACAAGGCTTCCGTAGGGAAGCTGAAACGTCTTTTAGATTTAATTTTTTTAGTACTTCTTTTGGTCGGTGTCCGTCATTTTATTGCTTCATGCTTCATTTCGACCAGACGGTCTTCCATCAAACCCTCGACTTCGACAACGAAGTGAGAACAGGTGGGGTTTCTGCGAGAAAACATTATGTGAATATCTAATCCCAAAATGAAGAAGTTTCAATTAGGTTAAGTAGATATTTCAAACTAAGCGGCATGGAACAAGGACAACGGTAGTTTTTCTTACGGGCTACAAATTATTTGTATTTAGTTAGTCGTAGTTCGTGCTTTTAAAGCCAATGAAAATCCTGATATCCTGCGCAGAACACCAGCTTACGAATAATATACAACGCGTGCTGGAATATTCAAGCAGCCACGAACAGTCTCAAGTGTAACGTTTTGTGCCTTAAGTGACGATAGTAGATATTTTCGTTTCTGATACATCCGCTTTGAAAACTGTCATAAAATTACACTGCTTTAAATTCTATGTATTCTGTCCGTTCTACTTGCGAACACTATATATATAATTATCATTGTGCGCACCAGATTAGAAAACAGTATGCTGTTGGGGGCACGGTAACAAGGAATTCAATACATTTTAATAACTTGTTTAAAACCTTCGCCTTTTTGCCAAATAAATATTCACATGTACAGCATGAAAATGCATACAATAGTTAATTAACTATTGCTGATATGTTAACATGTACAATAGTTAATTAACTATTGTACACATTGAAGTAATAAAATTACTAGAGTATCATGCGAATAACTGGTGTCATATCTTTCAGCACGTAAGCCATCATGGATGGCAATGAAAAGCAAATTACTATTATAATTTTTGAATTATGGATAAGTTACAACGGTAATATGTATTTTACTTAAATATCAGGCTCCATGACATACGCGGCCTAACATGACACTATTAGCCGCTTTTACCATAGTAACAATAGTACGTACGATGCAGGCCCGCTTTTACCTGTAATGGCCATTTCAGAAAAATTTACACGAACAGGTGTCGCCTTTAGGCCTGACTGAGGATATTTTAAACATTCATACTTGTGCGGATATTATCGCTATTTAGAAGAAAAAGCACCAGCAGGTAAAGATGCAAAGTCTAGACAGTATTTCGATAAGGGTGCGGACTGATGTTAGACGTCCAGTGAGCGAGAGAGAGAGATACAGACAGACAGACAGACAGACAGACAGACAGACAGACAGACAGACAGACAGACAGACAGACAGACAGACAGACAGACAGACAGACAGACAGACAGACAGACAGACAGACAGACAGACAGACAGACAGACAGACAGACAGACAGACAGACAGACAGACAGACAGACAGACAGACAGACAGACAGACAGACAGACAGACAGACAGACAGACAGACAGACAGACAGACAGACAGACAGACAGACAGACAGACAGACAGACAGACAGACAGACAGACAGACAGACAGACAGACAGACAGACAGACAGACAGACAGACAGACAGACAGACAGACAGACAGACAGACAGACAGACAGACAGACAGACAGACAGACAGACAGACAGACAGACAGACAGACAGACAGACAGACAGACAGACAGACAGACAGACAGACAGACAGACAGACAGACAGACAGACAGACAGACAGACAGACAGACAGACAGACAGACAGACAGACAGACAGACAGACAGACAGACAGACAGACAGACAGACAGACAGACAGACAGACAGACAGACAGACAGACAGACAGACAGACAGACAGACAGACAGACAGACAGACAGACAGACAGACAGACAGACAGACAGACAGACAGACAGACAGACAGACAGACAGACAGACAGACAGACAGACAGACAGACAGACAGACAGACAGACAGACAGACAGACAGACAGACAGACAGACAGACAGACAGACAGACAGACAGACAGACAGACAGACAGACAGACAGACAGACAGACAGACAGACAGACAGACAGACAGACAGACAGACAGACAGACAGACAGACAGACAGACAGACAGACAGACAGACAGACAGACAGACAGACAGACAGACAGACAGACAGACAGACAGACAGACAGACAGACAGACAGACAGACAGACAGACAGACAGACAGACAGACAGACAGACAGACAGACAGACAGACAGACAGACAGACAGACAGACAGACAGACAGACAGACAGACAGACAGACAGACAGACAGACAGATAGATAGATAGATAGATAGATAGATAGATAGATAGATAGATAGATAGATAGATAGATAGATAGATAGATAGATAGATAGATAGATAGATCATGAGTCTATATCGCAGTTTCCCACGCACTAAGGTAGGTGCGAGGTGTCTACAGTCGACCACTCAAGTCTGTTGCCTTCAGAAAATGAAGAAGCGTCCGAATGGCTTTCTGGGCTGATGAATTGCGAGGCCAGGCTCCCAAGATCTTCGCTTCTGTGAATAGCCTATCATCCACTCAGGGGTCACCATTCACAGCCACCTTAGTGACCTATCGTCCAGTCTATTCAAGGCACACTGGAGTCTGACGTTTGTTATCAAAGCGAGAAAAGTGTCACAGAAGGTGACTTATGGTCTCTTCACACTTGCACATAGCGCACATCGGTAAGTCCGCCATTCCAGTATGATAGTTGTAGGAGTTAGTGAAAGCCACTCTTACCCACAGCCAACAAAGCAGCGCTGCGTCATGTCGTGAAAGGTTTGCTGGTAATTTCAGTTTCAGCGAGGGGTCGAGGCTGTATAAACGACAGTTAGAGTTCTTTGGCGTATGCCGGTAACTTAAAGGGAAGCTGAAACGGTTTTCAATTTCTATGAATTGCTGGCATTGGGAAGAACAGACCTAATAATTTATGGTTCCGAAATTTTTTTCTTCGTTTTGTTAATATAAGGGGCGGAAATCGCTTTCTAACTCACCCCCGCGGACACGCCCCCATCGCTTCCCGGAGCGCCGGGTGAGGTGGTTGCCAGAGGAGAGAACCGGCGAGAGTGACGTCCCTCGTGGCGACCGAGCTGCCGGACCGGCGTGCTGGCATGTGCTGGCATGCCTCTTTCCGTCTTGCGCTTTACTGAACGACGCTACGAGAGATTTGCCGCCGTCGCCGCTCACGTTTGTTTTCTTTTGCGATTTTCGTAAACTGTTCTTTCCTTCTGTGCTGCGTGAGTGCCTACAGCCAAGGGCGCCCAACATGCCCTCGTTCTGTGCAGCATTAGGCTGCGCGAACACAGGCGGGCGAGACGATGTGGTGTTTCACAGGTTCCCGAAGGACAAGAAGCTTGCAGCGCAGTGCGGTGAGGAGAGATAAGTTCGCTCCGACGAAATCAACTGTGCTGTGCTCGGACCATTTCCGCGATAGCCGGATAGCCTTACGACATATGCGAAAACGCGTTGTTGCTAGCGTTGCTATACTCCGTTTCATACATCAGGTGCAACGCTGTGGAGGCTTGAGATACTTCTTGCAGTGGCTGCGTTCACTCTTAGAAAAAGTTGAGTGTTTCTTGACCCGATTTTTCAGAAAATTTTTCGTATATAAGCTCAGTTCTGAATGAAAAAAAAAAGAATTTACCCATAGAAACAATCCGTGTACTTATGCGGTTGCTAACACTTCTTTTAAATCAATTTTCTTTTCGGCATTTTTTAATTGCAGCCCGTCGCGGCAGCTTCACGTGCATGCTCGCGCGAGCAAACGCCGCTCACACGCTGCGAAGCATAGATGAAAACGCGCGCAGTAATAAATTTTGGTGACCGGACTTCGTGCGTAGCTTCCACATCGTTGCACCTGAGGTATGAAATGGAGTATAGGCTTGCCTAGTGACATTCGACGTACGGTTGCAGTTATCGTGTTTACGACACGGCGGTGCTGAAACTGCCTAATATCTTTACGTCAACACTAGCATGGAGCACGAATACCGATTCTTGATTGAGCCACAATCACAAAGTCGTCGGACCATAGTATGAATATTGCACATATAATACCTCTGGCCATCTCTGGATGTGTATGATAAGCAACTTCCATGACTGGACCTCGCAGCACTGCATGTGCGCGCTTTGAAACGCGGCACTTATGTTCGCGATCGTGTATCAACACTCAAAAAACCACGGGACTTTAGACAAGAAGTGGCAAGGTGTTTGACATCGCGGAATCGCACCCGTGTTTACAATGTAATGAGAAGGTAGTGCTTTGGCATTCTTCCAGCAGCAAGTTCCCAGTGACACTTTAGCGCATTTTTTCTCCCGTCATTGGAACATGCAGCTACATGAAAAAAAAACATGCGTACCAGCTAAAATTTCCAAAGCGCGAGAAGGTGCACACATTGCTCTCGCTTTTGGCACACTCAACATCGTCGTTGCCGCCGTTGCCGCCATCGTTTTCCGTATCGGCTGTCGGTTCGAACATGTACGGCGAAAATACAAGCTGTCCGAGACAGCGAGATCGTTCCATAATGCTTACAACTCAGCTATGAAGCCAGAACAGAAGAGCGTGCTACGCTCTGAAACGGCGGTGCCGACCGGCGACTGCCGCGAATGACGTCACAGTGGCTCCGACCAATCACGGGCAACAGCGGCGTTCGCGCGATACCCTGAGGCGCTGGTGCGCGTTTTCATGAAAAAACAGCCGCTTGCGCTTGTTTCCGCCCTTTTTGAACCAGATATTCGTGTTCAGGGGACTCAAAACTGTAGAGTGCCGCAGAGAACTCATTTTTTTCGAAAAGTGTTTCAGCTTCCCTTTAACGTGATGGTACGAGCGAGACTGCGAAGCTCTCTTGCAGCGTCTACTCTCGACAACGGTATAAGGAGTGTCGGTGCTCCCGCGGGAGTACGTCGGGCAGCGTCATCGGCGAGATGATTACCAACGATGCCACAATGTCTCGGAAGCCACTGAAATAATATATCATGCCTTCGTTCAGAAGCGCAATGGAAAATTTTGTTGATTTGGGACACCAGCTGTTCGTAATTACCACGCCGTAAACCTCGCAAGCTTTGAAGGGCTGCAATCGAATCACAATGGAGGCTGTGAGCTGCCCCTAGGTGCGACTTGAAATAATAATAATAATAATAATAATAATAATAATAATAATAATAATAATAATAATAATAATAATAATAATAATAATAATAATAATAATAATAATAATAATAATAATAATAATAATAATAATTATTATTATTATTATTATTATCTCAGCGATGCATGTCAGGGTACACCTTGTCAAAATGCACAGATGGCACGGAGTAGCTATTGTTTTGACAAACGTGGAAAGATATTTACACTTTCGCGTACTCAAGAACAGAACAGAACAGCTCGATCGATCGATCGATCGATCGATCGATGTATGTATGTATGTATGTATGTATGTATGTATGTATGTATGTATGTATGTATGTATGTATGTATGTATGTATGTATGTATGTATGTATGTATGTATGTATGTATGTATGTATGTATGTATGTATGTATGTATGTATGTATGTATGTATGTATGTATGTATGGATGGATGGATGGATGGATGGATGGATGGATGGATGGATGGATGGATGGATGGATGGATGGATGGATGGATGGATGGATGGATGGATGGATGGGTGGATGGGTGGATGGGTGGATGGACGGACGGACGGACGGACGGACGGACGGACGGATGGACGGATGGATGGACGGATGCTATGAGTATCCCCTTTGGAAAGGGGTGGTGGGCTGCGCCATCAAGCTCTTGTTATTACATTACCCAATGTCCCAACTATGTTAAAGGAAAAAAAAAAGAAGGAAAGGATTTTTGTACGCCTCTGTTGTTTTGTCGTTTCCCTACTTTCCTTCCACCAATCTTCCAATCGCCTCTGGGAGCGGGAAGCAACGAGAGCTACATCTGAGGACGGGTTGGGCGCAATGAGATTTCCGCATAAAGAAGTTAGCAAAACTATGACTATGTGCCCATAACAGTCGCAAATTTAAAACATCATAAAATTCTGAAGACATGAATAAAACCGTATAAAAAGCCATTTTTAACCCTAAACGCTTCGGAAAAATGTTCGAAATAAGACATTAGCATAGCAAAGTGAAAAGGAACCGCTGCACAGACGGGGATAATTCACAGTCTATGGCAATGTGTCGATATTGAATTATTACATGGGCTTTTTTATTCGCTTAAATACTTTCTGCAAGCTTTTAGAATTCTCACCTAGCGGCCATGAGACCTGTTCTTCAGGTTCGAAGAAGGTTCTTGGATCATTAACTTGTGCGTCGCAAGCTCAGAAAGTGACACGTGCTTTGCTAAAATTTCTGAAATAGACAGATTTCATTGACTGACTGTAGTTTCTATGGGCATCTCTGGATGAACACTTGAAACAAAACATCTTTTGCCTTGTTTTCATGATGCTGTCCTCGCTTCTTTCCATTTCAGGAGTACCAAGGACACAGCAGGACAGCACAAAGAACAAACGACAAGGTCCGGGAAATCTCCCTCCGCAAAATTGCCGCCACCCAGTACCAACGATGTCGAAAGCAATTATGCCTCCAATGTACCCAACAACGTCTGTGCCTGTAGTACGGCAGTTGTACTTGCAATGCTAGTTCTTCATCTTTTACATTAGGCGGAAATCATACCGCAGACCTCTCAGAAGCTAACTGAAAGAGTCGCTTTTACTCCTGTAAGGCGCTCCTTTCGGCATGGCGGCGTGGAAACTTGAATTCCCTTCACTAACGACTCTCATGGACTTGCTTTATCATTTCACTGACCTAGAAATGCCTAACGAATTCTGGCTCGACCAGCTGCATTCCTTTAGAGTAATTCGAGAACATCGGAATACATTCGTGGCTTCTAAGTTTACTGATTCCAGCGATTCCACTGGTGGAACTACTTCCGTTGTGATTGCGTACTTCCTTAAGTGCTGATTATCATGAATACTATGGGCAGTGTTCGCCATAAAGACGCTCATTATGTGTTAAAAATTAATTATGGGGTTTTACGTGCCAAAACCCCGATCTCATGATGAGTCACGCCGTAGTGGGGGACTTCGGCAGTTTGGACCACCGGGGTTCTTTAACATGTACCTAAATATAAATACACGGGTGTTCTCGCGCTTCGCCCCCATCGAAATGCGGCCGCCGTTGCTTGGATTCAATCCCACGACCTCATGCTTAGGAGACCAGCACCGTTGCATTCATTATGTGTATGTTGATACGAAGGGTTAATGTGTTGTTATGTCTTGCATTTCCCACCCTGATGTTCATTTAAGCGCAAACGCTTGCACACGTTTGCGGATCTCAAGAAAAAATAAGCATCAGGAAGAACTGCGATTGCGCACTTTACATAGGAGTGTTAGCGTGAGAGTGAGGATCGAATGTGTATTTGCTATTATCATTAGGACAGAGCTGTACATATGTGAAAATGGAAGAAGTTGACATTGCCAGGTTTCTTGCAAACTCGTAATGCATGTGGCCACAGCGATTGATACACTCTGGCTACTGGGAAAACTGGTGCAGTTTTGCTGGAACCAACATGGTATTGGCTGCAGATACACGCTTTGGAGTACAACCTTGACTCGGGCTCTGCATTATGGATTCTATTCTACGGACTTGAACTTTTGTTTCTGTAAGCCAGTTCAGGTCCCCATACTTGCTTAGCTGTAAAGTTATCCTATATTGGTATTAGTCAAGTTATGGTACGTTTTTTTCTTCACAATATAAAATATTCACTCTTTCTGAGTAAGAAAGGAGTCAAACTCGTAACAAAGTCATGAAGATCCAATGTTGCAAATGCAGCAATGCTTACTGCCAGTATTTTAACATCTTTTAGGAACGAAAGTTGGAAATGTTAATTATTTCCGGTGCTTTGCAGCTTAGGCCACGTTTCCAATGATGTATTTGAACAGAGAGTATGATGTAGGGAGGTCAATCGTGAAGTGTTGTAGGTTTCTTGCCAAAAAAAAAAATATTGCTATTTAGTGCTTGTCTCATAGCACGCCCAGCCATCAGCTGAGCCGAGTCAGACCTACAGCCATCACTCCTTTGCTAGTTAAGGCGACACAGCGGAAACTCACATTAAAGGGACCTTGAGCTACCCCTCGGGCTTGGTGAAATAACATAGTTGGGGGGTAGCATACGCTGCTGTGAGCATCTCAGCGAAGTTTTGCTGTCGTACGGGATGCGTGGAGCTCGCAAGAGGAGCGCGAAGCCGCCTTTCTCACAAACGCTCTCTTTTCAACAGAAGCTTGCTCCTCATTCTCTTCTGGACGCTTTATTTCGTAATAAAGCGAATTCCCATACGCGGCTGCTATTGGTAGCTGTGGTCTGCCACGTAACGTAAATACCGCGGCCGCCACGAAGTGCCGCCACGAGTCCGCTGGCTATGGGCGCACTGGGGCTCGATGAGGACAAAAGCTTTTGGCTTACGTTTAGCGCGTCGTAGCCACTAAAATAGGAAGTGGTGGCTTTTACATTAACATCCAAAATGAAATTTGAACTGCGCGCCGCGATGACAGACGGAGCGTTGTGGGCGTGCCCCAGTGCCCCGTAGCCTTCGCAGCGCAAGGCAATGAAGAAAGAACGGGAGCACAGCGGATGCCGCGTTTGATTGCCAATAACTCCGCTTCTGCTGAACGCATTGAAGTACTCTTTGCGGCAAAGTATTTCTGAAATAGACTAGTTTCCTTTCAAATGCCTTTCTCCACTTCGATAAACAGCGGTTCAGGGCCCCTTTATAACTAGAGCCACGTTTTCATCCTGACAACTTTTAGAAGCATCCCCCACGACGTTGAAGAGATTGACATCCGGCTTGGTATGACTCCAGCAGACTCCAAAGGAGGAACGTGTTGATAGATGTAGTGGCTTTATGTCTCTCTCTAGTCGTTTTCATGTTCTTAATAAAGCAGGGAACACAATATATAACCGCTTTGAAGTCATTTTCTTTGAATTCACAAATATTTCAGATGAACTAGACGAACAAGATTAGTTGTTCCCATGATGTGCTGAAGAACATTCACAACAGAGAATAAACAGAAAATTACCGACCAGTGTGGCCAAGCAATCGCAGCATAAAAGCAAGGTAAGTTAACATAAGTTCATGATTCTTTTTATAAAAAAGAGCTTGGAATGTCCTCCCCATTAGACATTTCTTGAACACTCTTCCGCATACGTGGGTTACCTATGCGCATGGACAAAATCACGAGCTCGCGACATATACTAGGATTTTCAGCAAGTCTGGGATGGCATCAATGAGATTTTAAATAGAAAATTATAACGATTTCTTACGGAATAGCTGACGTGTTTCCATTAGAGATGTAATGTATACGAACGATTCCAGCTTATAATGAACGACACATCGTGTACAGTCTCACAGGACGCAATATTAACGTGATAGCGCTAAGGGCCCCATGTCACAGAAAATGCACTGTCGGGGTCGACGTCGGCGGAGTTTTACGGGAGCGAAAATTTGCGTACATAATTAGGTATAGTAATTAGGTAGCGTAAACACAATAAGGGCAAACCTGCATCTAGGCCATAAATGAAAAAAAGAATAGTGCTGATTGTGAGACAAATAACGCATTACCTATCTTGGGCGCATGTTCATGTGCTCTAAGAAAATGTTTCACTGTTGGGAGTCGAAATCTCGACGCCATAAATCTGGTATGTTCGTTTCTTACCTAGGAAAACTTAGTAACTCCAAAACATTAGTGTAGGAGATACATGCCTATGAGAAATAAAGGTTAAACTTACCAATTGGAGAGCTAGAGATCAAGACAACCGAATTTCAGAACTGGTCTTCCAGAAGGGCGATAAATGTAATATAGAGTATCTTAATACATACCAATCTTCCTTATGCACTATCTCGTGAACCGGCGTAGAGAAATTTTTTGTTTTCTCATATTGTTCTATACATATGAACACCGAAAGGAATACACGCAGGGCACTTCTGTCTTCGTCGTCTTGGGCCACCCCTTCAAGATGTTCACTTTTATTGATGTTAAGGACCATGTGCAAGTAATTCAGCCAGTTTATTAGGCCTAAATATGATTACAACTTTTCGTATATCCTGCGAATATCTTTAGCGGCCGCACATAATCCAATATCTACGTACACAAACAGCGTGACATCCTGCATAACTGGAATATTGTGGAGTCGCACATTAAACGTAAGGGGGAAGCACTGAAGCCTGAGGCACGCCACTGCTCTGGGTGAACCAATGAGAATGATACTTTCCATCTCGGCAGAAAAGCATTCTTCAAGGCAAGAATTCCATGAACCAATCAGCGATATAGAATAGTGCATTTTGGGCAGCCAGCTTATTCAATAGCAGGCTATACTCCACACTGTCATGTGTTTTTGCAAAGTTTAGAGTAGCGAGGAGAAGTATCAGGCGAAGGTAACGAGTTATTCGCGGGAGGCACTATCTCTTTACATGTACCGTTCACAGATTTCATGGTTTTGTCACTAACTCGATGTGGTCAAGACAAAGCAGACAAAAATACGCAAAAATTATCACTGAACTTCCCACTATCTAGAGTTAGCAATGATGACAAACTAATTGTAGCAGCTGACAGGGTTAGGTGAATCATGGAACGGGAATCTCGGCGCATAAAAGGTACGTTTCACCTATTAGAGCAGCGAACATTCTTTGACAATAGCCACGACTAGAAAAGCTCACGACACATATTTGAGGAATAAACACAGGTGCTGTTACGTGAATTGCAGTGCGCTGCGTTGTTAATGTTCTCTGATTTTTAAAGGAATCAATTGCAATAATCTTTTCTACGGACGTCTGTAAGAAATTAATCATTGACTACGGTAATAGGAGCGCATATGAGAAGAACCAAATCAATAACCACCAGTTCAGAGTGTGACTGCACGATATCTTGATTTATAACAGCCTTGTGATCTATCTTATACGACAGCACAGTAAATAAACCTCGGCGAAGGTCATAAATTTGGTCTACTCTTGAGAGGCAAAAAAAAACTAAAGGAAAATATTAGGCAGATGTCAGGAAAATTCTTGTAGAACAACTGTGTCTGGCTCGTAGGTAGCAATAAGACGTCGAATATTTGCTAAAGAAGACAAAAAGGAGCAGCGATTCCACTGAGTTAACTCAGCCACGATTACTCTGAGACACAAGAGGTAACAGCCTCTTTCAGTACGTAAATCTGCGTCCTACTCGCAGATTCTTACTTGCTTATTGTGTGAGAGTGTTCAAGCTTGTTCACCAAAAAATTACATACCCTCGGCTGCTGAGCTACGTTCGCAAATTCTACGCCAGTATTGACATTCGTTCTAGACGGGCTAGAGGTGTGATTTCTGGCTAGTATATTTCTCGATTATTAATTTGAAACAGAGTGTACGAAGGGTATACTAGAAGTCGGAGGAGTGCGACAAAGAGAGTTTACGGTTGTAGAAGACTCAGGAATATAAAGTTTAGCTGAAAGTACCTGCGATTATGCAACAAAAATGCTGGTCAGCAACGGATCCAGCACACTACTCAGTGCCCTCTCCACTGCGGTGGCTATTGAAGTCGTTACAGTCTTTTCTAGCATATAATGAGGCCGTCTCAATGCATCAGCGTATGTATGTTTCCTTCACTCTAAAACTGCATAAGCGTCTCCATTGGAACGATTGTTATGATGGATAAAATCCAGTAGTCTGGTCTCATCGGATCTCTTTGAATACTGTGGATCATCGGCTGCGTGAACAGTTTGGCAAACGCAACACCTCAAAAAAGTACAATGAGCAGACGAGTTAGGCGTCATTATCATCGCAGTTGCGGCAAAGTGTTGCAGATTTGCACCATTTGCCGCTGTGTCCGAAACGTTGACAGTCCTTGCAATGGAGAGGGCGTGATTACAAAATACCGGCCTCGAGACAATAGACCTTTACCTCTGTCAGGAAGGTTGTTCCAGCAAGCGAAGTTATCGAAGAAAATGAAGAAAGTGAAGGCTTTGCCAGAATCCGATAATATACCAAACAGATTCCTTCGTCGTGATACCGAACCACTAGCTTGTTTCTTTGTAGCTACATATCAGGTTTCTAGATGATAACCAAATCTTGTCACCACGGTCTTCGAAAAGGGCTATCTATGGTTACATAGTTGGCTACAGTGGTACCTTTTTTCAAATCCGTACTTGACAAGGCTGATCAAGTTGCCGTATTATGTTAAGGTTTCAGCAAAGCCTTCGACCTCGCCCCGCAAGATGTAGTTCCAAACTAAAGCAAACTGGACTACCACACTGGTTGATTTCTTGGGTATCTTGCTACATAACTGGCCGCGTACAATGTGTTATCGTATTCAACTTGCAAACTTACGCACTCCCGGTTAACTCGGGTGTTTCACAGGGCAGCACCCTCGGGCCACTGCTTTCCTTCACATGTTTTGCAATGGCATGGTGAAGCCTGGTCAGAAACGACTCTTCGAAGACGATTGCACTCATTTATTGCGAAATTAAAATAACAACGATCAAGGTCTTCCATACGTTCAAACAGTAGCCAAAATACAAGGATAAGAAGCTTTAGACAAGGGCCTTAGCAATATCCGTGCTTGGTGTAACAAATCAGGCATGAAGCTAAATTCCGGAAATTACAGAATTTTTTAATCGCGTAACAAGGAGACATTCTTTGTACTCTACTACTTCCGACAGTCTTAAATTGGTTGAGAAACTTAAATATCTCGACGCAATGTTTATGAATAACACAAGCTGGAATAACCGCACTAGCGAGGCTGGTTCTGGATTTTGCAAGTTCTGTTGATTATGCTACAAGCTCAAAGACTAACCCGTGAAATTAAAACAAATAGTACATTCATCTTTCATGATGACAAAACTACTATATGCATGTATTATATGAGACCCGCATACTAAAATTAATGTCGATGACTTTGAGGACGCTCACAGGATGAACAGATGAACAAGCATGATCTCAACATGTACGTTTTACAGCTCATGAAAGATAAGTTAGTAACAGAATTACAAGCGAGACGTAAGCTATATCGACTCATATTTCTATATTTATTGATAAACAAGTGGCTTGTAGTTGAGCTACCCCATATGTTGCCCCACAATCAACCAAACAAAACTGTCACTGACGTTCTCCTTCCTTAATCACACATTTTTATAGGACAAACCTATACAACTATTATTTTTATTCCCGTGAAATTCCTCACTGGAACAGTTTGACTGAACATTGCCTCACATTTGTAGAAGAAATGACTTGCTTCCCTGACTGATTTGAATAACGTTGCACTCACTGTTTCTGCCACTTTCATACATGCCACTTTCATACCGTTTATTTCTGACACAATAAATAAATAAATAAATAAATAAATAAATAAATAAATAAATAAATAAATAAATAAATAAATAAATAAATAAATAAATAAATAAATAAATAAATAAATAAATAAATAAAATAATCAATAAATCAATATATAAATATACTTTGCTATTACTGACTGTCGGCACACGAGACCAGTCAGTCACCCTTTTGCAGCGGTACACTGAAACAACCCCAGCGTCAACTTCCAGGAAGCGCTCGGAAGACACGAAGGTTGTGCATCGGAGAAAGCCTGACCTACAAGCCAAGTCTGAAGATTTGCAGACAATTATTCTCTTACTGAACAATCTGACCTCTGAAGTTTGAAGATAGTGGCTAGTAGCAGTACGCAGCTGTTCCTGAAGCACTTCAGCTTTATTTGTTTTTATGGCTCCGTCAGAATTCGGAATGAACACCACTTATATACTCGTGTCATTTAAGGCATTCCAAATAAAACTTTCGAGGTAAACGCTTTGGACCGGCAAGCTGGCAAATCAAACTTCCGACGCTCCTCCAGAGAAGTTACCAGACAACACCCCCAAAACACAGAGAAAAGCTGGCAGCCTAGATAAGGTGTCGAAAAACCTGGCCAATCGCCCACTCACAGAACGGTTCTGCTGCTGCTGCCGCGGACTCTCGTTTCTCGTTTTTTGGTTGGCTCTTCCGTAGGGAACTGGCCCAAAACGCAAACCAGTATGGGGGATAGGTACGTTAAACTATAATTTTTAAACGCGAGGCACTATTTTGCTGCGCACTTTGCGGGCATCAACTATCAAGTCAACTATCCGATGGTGGGATAAAACCGTAGCCTCGCAGCATCGCAGCCCAAGTAAATTATTTCAAGTAAAGTGTTTAAAAAACCTCGATGCTGATTAAAGGTTCGCTGCAAGCGCTCCTAATCGGGGTCGCTTTAAAATTTCGCGTGTACGGTGGAGAGCTTTATTCGCCGATGCTTCCACAATGCTACGAAAAATTCCTAAAAAAATTGGTATATATGAAAATGCGGCCTCTGTCCGCAGTTGGGAAAGTAAAGCTGACGTCGTTGGAGCCTTTGCTGGGACAGCATAGCAGCATGTACGCTGTATACGCCGCAGACGTGCATGGCCACGTGGTCCGCCTAGGCTGCGGGAGGACTTGGGTTCAAAATCGAGCTGCTCTCTGTTACCCACTAGCTGTCTAAGCGGGCATAGGTGTCCACTGGCCTGACACTCAGCTTTCCTTAGGAGTGAATTGTCTTGAAGAAAGTGGCCGCGCCATGCAGCTCCTGTCGAACCCTTTGGGCACAACAAAGCCCCAAAAAGTGGAGTTCTGGCATAGCAAACAGTATACCAACAGTTATACTCAGTGCACACGCCCACACACGCACGCATGCTCACTGTGCGTAGAAGTCAGTGGCGGAGAAGTAGTCAATGCTTCTATTGCACGTTTTTGGGACAGTTCTGTAAAATTGTTTCCAGGTTTTCTTCCGTAACCATTTCTAGCGACAAAATTCCGGAGAAAGCAATGATTTGCACATGTTTTACCTCGCTGTTAAGTATTAAAGAACATGAAAGTCACAAAACCCACGAACATTCCCAAGAATGTGGACGGGGAAACCACGCCGGGCGGTTCACTTGGTTAGAGCATCGAACGCGTAATGCGAAGACGTGGGATCGTTCCCCACCTGCGGCAAGTTGTTTCTTCATATACTTTCATTTCAAGCAAATCACCATTTCTTTAATTCAATTAATAAGTACAAGTAATTTCCCTTATGTTTTCTTTGGTGTCTTTGCTTGTTGGCTTCTCATGATATGATTAATACAATAATCGGGCCTCTCGGTTAACCCTTTTTTTTCTCGTTTTTGTTAACAAAACGTCGTTTTATGTATTCAAGCACAGAAGCAACAGGAACGCCAATTTTCTCCGCAAAGTTCTCGAATTAATATCTCAAAACTGGTGTCATACTGAGAATTCGTTCCAAGAGGATCCGCCTTGTGAACTCCATGCCTAGAATTTGTAAATGGCAATATGGGTCAAAAGGTAATTAGTTAGAAAGGTAATTAGTGAGTTTTTGTTAGTTCGTCAATTATGCATTTCAATTGTTTGTGCAGGCAGTCTCCGCCACTTCGAGTAAAACACCTCAGGAACTAGAATTGTGCTATCTGCCACAGTCAACACTTAAGCATTTTTTAAAGTGTTCGCTTAAACACGCTGTACGTTGTTAGACGCCAAATTCACCTCGTGTCTTCTCTTGAACATCACCTAGCAATACCGCAATTCCTCCTTGCTCGCGCATGTGCTTACGTGGGGTAACGTTACTAGAAAAAAAGATCTGGCGGTGTTGCATCTGATAGGCGGCGTAAGCGGATGCACAAAAAGTCGCGGAAGTTATTCGGCGTAGCAAACATCAGTTCACGGAAAGTTTGCTTCCTGTGATTGTGACCTTGGAGACAGCGCTATCCTCAGTCACCTGTCGTTTTGTCTTTTATTCTTACCTGCAGTCTTCTTACCGCTTGATCTCAAAAAAGCGCTTACCATGTTTGGGGTGATACAGTTGCAGAAACACGGCTTATCTTTCCTTGAACAACCTAATGTTTTGCGCACTCTTCCGCGACACAGATCTCAGTTTTTCCACCAGGAAAGAGCAGCATGTGACTTTGTGACGATTGGTAATGACATCACGCAAGAAAGAAACCAGTTCTCTCTTGGAAGAATAATAAAGATGTCACCATAACTTAACTCTTTGTTGCACCTTCTTTTTTTGAAAAAAAAAAAAACTATATGCACGTTGACAATCACATCAACGAAAGCATCGACACACTTGTAGCTTTGAGCGCCTAGTTTTACAGATATTTTGTTTAGCAATACTATATGCTCAGCACCTGCATGAATTGACATGATCCGCAAAACCATTCAGAGCATGGCGTATTTATTCAGAACACTGATGGAAGATCTTACTAAAGCCCACCTTGAATGCACTTGTAACGCAAATCCTGCTCGCGTCTTCCTGACGGTGGCTCTAGCTGTGTAGTGACGAAAGTTTTCACATGCCTGAATGCTCATTAGAGTTCTAGAGTCATGCCTTGCGACAAACAAAGTAATAAATTCCGGGCGATTTCCAAGCTTCTCTCGTAATATTACAGCAAAAAAAAGAAAGAAAAAGAAAAACAAGTTTGGTTAGTTCATTTCTCCATCCCCTACTGAAAGTGGAGGCCAGTTTGGCACAAGTTTTTGAAGCATTGCCAGCTGACATGTTAGAACTAATGGTGGAAAATCCGCTCTCAAACGCCCTTCCCGCCGCCTCAAAAAAAAAAAAAGCAAATGAAGAAAGAAAAGATAAAAACAGAAGTTACCGCTCATAAACGCCAGCACACTATATACATGTGCTTTGAATACATTATTTAGTGACCTGGACAAGTGAAAAAACCTATGTAAACTTTTTCTGAAGGTTGAGAGGACGACATTTGAAACCTGTTCGGCCGTGAAACATGAAGCGAAATCAATGGGACGTAAAAATAACAAGGCATAAATAAAGGACTCTCCCCTCTTCAGCAGGCACTCGTCTAGCCTGGAAGCAAGTGAATTGCTGTGGCAGGTGGAACCGTGTCACTCGTCCCGTAAAGTCTTCACCTGAGCACCACTCCATGATCTCGTCATGAAGCCGCCGTGCTCAGGGCTGCTAGCGCCGTTCGTTTCCTTGCTTACCGCGTGCGGTTGTTGCACGTACGCGAATGAAGTTTCCTACAACGCCAACTCTCCTGTAGTCCGCATAAGCGATGGACTCGTCGCCGGCCGGCGTGAAATCATCAGTGATGCTACAGTGCACACGTTTCTCGGAATACCTTACGCACAGCCTCCGGTGGGAGACCTTCGCTTCGAAAAGCCCCGGCCC